>NC_073304.1:71164472-71844898 GCF_027595985.1 Sorex araneus
TTTAAAAATTATACATAGCATAACTGGATCGATAACACAGCGGTTTGGTGTTCGCCTTTCAGGCGGCTGACCCAAGTTCGATTCCTCCGCCCCTCTCGGAGAGCCCAGCAAGCTACCAAGAGTAGCGAGCCTGCGTGGCAGATCCTGGCAAGCTACCCTTGCATATTGGATATGCCAAAAACAGTAACAATAAGTCTCTCAATGAGAGACATTACTGGTGCCCGCTCAAACAAATCGATGAGCAATGGGATGACAGTGACAGTAACGTAGCATAGCATATATTGTTTGAAAATAAGTTAATCATTAATAAAATAATTCATCTCTATATTTTTAATCACATGGTAATATTTTATTATATATCTAATTAACTGATCAAAGCTCTATACATTAAATGCCAGTGCCCACCACTAAGTCATATTTCACAATTATTTTCCACACATACTAAAATTTGTTATTTTTAAAGATGATTAGGTCTATTCATTTACTTTTATACTGCATTATTCCATTATTTTGCTCCATAAGTTTGCTCAGCAATTTACAAAGAAAAATTTTGTAGGTGCCCTGGTATTTAAGTTTTTTAAACATTTAGGTAAATAAACTTTGAAAATATATGTACCTAATATTTTGTGGTATTAAATTTAACAAAACAAATATATTATGGTCAGAAGCATCTTACGCCACAATTTAAATGATAAATGATTTTATTTAAGCTGCATTATGCCATTTTTAATTATTTATATTAAATAATTAAACTTTTAATTAAAATTAAGGCCAGAGAAATATGTATGCCTCTCAAACAACATAACTAATGCCTCTGTCTGCTTTCCTTCTTTCAGTTCTTCTTTTATTTCTTCCTCCCTTCCTTCATTCCTTCTTGCAATTAAACTGGAAGTGGAAAATTTGCATTACCTAGAATTTAAGTTCTTAATTAAGTTCAGATATCTATTTCATAACTAATCATCTCTACTTCTCTGTATAATCTTAAACTTTGGCCTGAATGCACATTAACTGTTTAACCACAAACACAAAAGTCATCCTTTTTCTCTATCTTAGTTATATTGTTTCTCTGTTTTAATAGAGTCCAAGGAACTCAATATTAGCTCCCATCTCATATAATCCTTCTTTGAGCTCTTAAAACAATGTCAAAAGAACCCATTTTACTCTTAATCATTGTCATATCCATATGTCTTACTAATGGTTTGCTTTGTCAAGAAACTGTCTTTACCATTATCTCTTGCAGTCTTTGTTAAAACTATAAATCCCAAGAGAAAAAAATCATGGTTATCCTAGTTTCATAGCAGTTAGTGATAACTTGATAACATATGGGGAGTAACTATAGTAGGAATAAGTGACTGCTGTAGGAATAAATATAGGCAATAACAGTTCTACTTGATTGAGAATAATGACATTAAAACTTTAAAAAATATTTTTTGAAACAAGTGAAAAGGGAAAAAGAAGTCTAATATCATGAAAATTGTTTTCTCTTGTAGGAAGCATTATCCAATCTTGTAGCTTGTACACTTGTCAACAGATTAGTTATATTACTCTTCTGTGCTTAATTCCTTATTGTGAAAGCACGATGTTATTATAACCTTCCTAGAACACAGGGTAGATTAGGTTAGGCAAAAAAGTATAACTTCAAAAAGGAGGGAAAAAATTAGAGGTGGAAAAAATACTTGACAGCTTGTTTGGGGTTCTTTGCTTGTTGTGTAGAAACAACTTTTTTTCTTTTTGGGTCACACCTGGTGATGCACAGGGGTTACTCCTGGCTCTGCACTCAGGAATCACCCCTGGTGGTGCTCAGGGGACCATATGGGTTGCTGGGCATCGAACCTGGGTCGGCCGCTTGCAAGGCAAACGCCTTACCTGCTGTGCCCCCTAGAAACCACTTTTTTAACCAACACTTGGATAATGTACAAATGAATTCTTGCTTCTCTTATTTGATGTACACTATTTACTGGAGTCTGAATGTCATCCACTACCTTCTGTAAAGATAGAATCACCTTTTTAGCAATAAGCATACCCCTTAGCATTATAACCCCCACAATATTGAAAACTGTAACACTTGGGAAGGCAGCACCTTGGGAATGGAGCCTTCTGATGCTTAAACTCTTCTACTAGAAACAAAGAAAGAAAGTAGAATGTGACTGGGTGATGGGTGAGGGCTGCCATGATTATGGATCCTCTCTTCGGTTGAGATAGTGCTAATTGTCAAAAGAACTTTGTTGCTTTCTTTATTTTTTATTGTAATAAAATAGGTGTTGGAGCTTCATGGTTATTGAAAGAATTGAGTCAGAGTAACTAGACTAGCTGAAAAGGGCAGCAGGAGCTGCAACTCTCTGTAGACAGTCACTCTCTACAGGCTCTCCTGCTGTCACTGTTTTCTTGCCTTTGAATGAGGCAGAACATTGTTTTCCAAAAATACTCCCACTTTCATTATGCTCATCACTGTCATTATCATCAGAGCAAACTTTCACATACTGACAATGCCTGAACATAAGCACTTTAGTAGTTACTTTCTCAAAACAAGAGTCTGCAGGGTCACCCAATCTTTGTAGCTTCATAGGCAGGGGCTCGCCAGTCTCAGACAAATGTTCTGCAGTCACCTTTGTGTTCCACTCATAAACCACAGATGCATTTTTCTCATTAAATATGATTTCATGATGAGAGCAATGCAAAGTGCCACATATATATTATCCATAAAGCCATACTCACAATGTGTTAATTTACTAGAGAAGAAATAGAATGTGTCAAAAGTAGGAATATTATGAGAGCAGATATGTTCCATTGAAGGCCAAGATATTTCTGTATACCCAAAAGTTTCAAATCAGGTGTTTATTGCCTAAAACATGTCTGAGAAAATTAATGAGGTAAGTTATTACCCACAATGTCTGTAGTTTTTTCCATTACCAGCTATAAAAGCTGGTAGCAATCTCACTCCACCTTGAAGGCATCATTCATTATAAATTACTTGCTTTCAATCATGAGCAGAATTCAGTGAAAGGAAAAGTACTAAAGAATGTCTTCACTGTTCTTTGTTAGAAGACAAAAATAGGAGCATTGAACATATATGCTATTGCCAAACCTCCCCAAATAAGGTGTTTGAAATCAAATGACTAGTTGCTAACTGGATCCTTGATATTATATTAGCCCATAATGGATTATTTACCTTTTTTATATGTTTTAGAACTAAAAAAGGGTCATAGACATACTCTCCTATCCAGAAAAACAAGACATTAATTAGTTAAGAGGATAATTTGTGTCTTGATTCATCCCTACTTTTGTTTCACCAATTGTTTTAAAGTTGATAGATATGAGTGGGGCAAATTCAGAACTTTTCTGCCCCCAACCTGTCAGAGATAGTTAAAATCTAAATTTCTGATTCCCAGTACCATGTTTTCTTGTAGTTACAGATTTCTCTAAATAAGATGGCAGAAATTATATTCAATTGATGACTCTGATACAGGAGTTTTCAAAATCATCATAAGCATGAGTCAAAACTGATAAACTGATCATGCAGACAAAGATAATATGTTCAAGTATATATGCATATATACATATTACAAAAATGTACAACAGATGAACTTTATTATATAGTTGTCAGATTTGTCTCTTATCCTGTACTACTTAAATACAGGCTTAAAGGTCTACATAGTCTTTGATTGGAGTACATGACTACTCTATATAGCGCTACTAAATGAAATAGACAAGATTGTTGGGATCAACATTCTTTGCTTCAGAACTATAAAGAGGTTGCAAATATTTTTAAGCGTGAAGTTCCTCAGGATAATGCTTATAATGGGTTGTGTATTACTAGTAGTCTAACATATTTAAATTATGAAAATTGAATAGAAACACTGAAAGAGACTACCAAAATTAAGTGCAAGACTAATTAATATTAGGTTGTCGGTTGTTATTTCCTCTTACATAGACTGTAACTCCCACAGACTGATAGATGTTCTTCTTAGGAAGCATGTTGTCATGTCAGATAAGCATAGGAAATACAACATAATTTGTTTTTATCAAAGCTACCCTGGTATGAAAAATTAAGGCAAAGATTACCATGTAATCTGCTAGAACTGGAATATTTATTCAGCAGTACTTATAATTTATGTATTTGAATATTTTGCTATACTTAAAACAATGAAATCATCAAGGATCAACATTGCCTTTATTTTTCTTAGAGCACCAATAGAAGTAATACTTTAACATAGGTCTGCAATTGGGAGCTGAATTATTTATCTAGAATATACTATATTGCTATTTCACTACTTATTTTTGAAAGAATAAAGCATTATGATGAACAGAAGTGCATTCTGCTATCTTATTTTACTTTATTCAACTGATTATTGCATTTGCACCTTATATTCTACCATTGAGGTTACATACCTTATATTAGTTAGCTTAAGGTAGGGTTCACTCCTATAACAAAGAACCACCAGAAATCTTTGCTGCTTATGATGATAGATGTTTATTTGTTGCAAGTAATATGTATCTTTTGAAGCTGGTTTTGAACTCACTTTGTGACTCACTTTGTCACTTTGTGACATTGTGTAATTAGATCAAAGGAATAGCACCGGTTTTTTGATTCTCATTTCATTATAGTGTCAAAACCACAATGTAGAATTAAATTCCACCTATAAGTCTGTTGTCAATGAGGTAGAAAGAATAATTTTGGGGGCTGGAGTGATAGCACAGTGAGTAGAGCATTTGCCTTGCACTTGGCTAACCCAGGTTCGATTCCCAGCATCCCATATGGTCCCATGAGCACCGCCAGGAGTAATGCCTGAGCCAGGAGTAACCCCTATGCATAGCTGGGTGTGACCGAAGGAAAAAAAAGAAAAAAAGAATAATTCTCTGAATTGACCCTGAAAGTGAGAACTTGTGAATATTTTTGACAAGGATGCAATTGCAATACTCTTTTAGGGAATTTTTAGTCTACAGGAAAAGCTGAAAGTTCTGTTACAGATGTGCTACAGGACTTGCAACCAGCAGAGTTCCATATTAACATCATTAAGGTTCTTTGTCTTGCTCCCTATTAAAAACTACAAATATATCTACATACTGAGCTGTTTTGGCTTTTACTTACTAAGTTAGGAAGATATTTTCCAAAATAAAACTGATGTTAGCTAGATTTTATTCAAAGAAAGAAAGAAAGAAAGAAAGGAAGAAAGAAAGAAAGAAAGAAAGAAAGAAAGAAAGAAAGAAAGAAAGAAAGAAAGAAAGGAAGAAGGAAGGAAGGAAGGAAGGAAGGAAGGAAGGAAGGAAGGAAGGAAGGAAGGAAGGAAGGAAGGAAGGAAGGAAGGAAGGAAGGAAGGAAGAAAGGAAGGAAGAGAGGAAAAGAAAGAAAGAAAAATATGCATTTAAAACTCTGGATCCAATGAACGGTAACTCACCTATAGCCAGGCCATATTGAATGAGTGTTCAATCCTATTGATTGTGCAAATATTGATGATCAGGATCACAAGAGGAAAAAGCTCTGAATTAATGGGGAAAAAAGATCGATTTAGTAGTCATGTATCAATGTGGCCTCTTATTCACCCAATAATTATAGATCTCCTTAAAACATGAATAAGAGAAAGATGTTGAAGCATATTATAATCTCATGAAGTCTCTCTAAGGTCCTCAGTAGAGCATGATAGTTTGCTTTTGACCAATGTCTTTGTACTCATCTCTCCAATTCTAGTTGGATGTATATCACACCGCCAAATCTAACTTTGTCTGAAAACACTCATTTAATTTCATTTAATATGATATTCCCAGGGGCTTGAGTGATATCACAGTGGGTAGGGCGTTTGCCTTGCACGCGGCCAACCCGGGTTCGAGTCCCAGCATGCCATATGGCCCCCTGATCACCCCCAGGAGTAATTCCTGAGTGCAGAGCCAGGAGTAACCCCTGTGCATTGCCGGGTGTGACCCAAAAAAGCAAAAAAAAAAAAAAAAGAAATGGAACTAAATCTATGAAATAAAATAAATTAAGATAACCCTAATATGACATTCCTCTGACACCTAATAATATTTGATAATATTCAGGTGCCCAAAGGGGCTGACTGTTAACTTGTCTGAAAACTTGTGATTCAGTTTAGTCATCCTTAGAATTTATGTTGTCAGTAAGTGTATCATATAAATAATTCAACTGCTAAGGAAAGATAGTCTGTGAAAATAGTAGGATTTGCAAAATTTTCATGATCATATTTAACATTTGATGAGCTCTTAAAACTGAGTACAACGTTTAAAGATATATTGCTTAATGAAGGTTGATTTAAAAATAATACAGTGTTTATTCTTTGCCTGAAATTATAGGGCAGCAAAACCCTGCTGCCCCCAAATGTATCTTTTTGGCAAAATTATTTCTTGGGAGGAGCTGTGAAGGTTAGCTGGAGGTTGCCCTTTTATGAAATATATTTAGAGGTAAACTTCATTGTAAAGGAATCTCCTACTTTGCATAAGGAAGAACTAATTTCTTTATTTTTTCAGTGGAGAAAGCAGAACTTAGATCAATATAATGTTGGTTTTCTGTGTATTTCCTGATAATATCATTAACTGACCGTTCCTTTCTGCTTCCAAATACCTTATTTCCTTAGCTAAGCTTTTTAGGATAGCCCCAGAAGACATGTAGGCAAATAAGTCAATCTGTGATATCTCTCAATGTACACAGGATGTAACATATTTTACTATTAATATACTTTTTATCTACTTTTTATCTTACTAATTTTGTGCTTGTTTAATTATTTGTTTCACTGTTGAAAAACCAAGAGGGATAGGTGATGATTTTCTTTGTGTACTCACTGTCACTGTCACTGTCATCCCGTTGTTCATCGATTTGCTCGAGCGGGCACCAGTAATGTCTCCATTGTGAGACTTGTTGTTACTGTTTTTGGCATATTGAATATGCGACATGTAGCTTGCCAGGCTCTGCCATGCGGGCAAGATACTCTCAGTAGCTTGCCGGGCTCCCTTAGAGGGGTGGAGGAATTGAACCCGGGTTGGCTGTGTGCAAGGGAGAACACCCTACCTGCTGCACTAAAATTGCAAATGAAAGTCAATTTTATTCAAGGAGAAGGTGAACAACTATTTTGATAAACTAATTTGATATAATACATGCTTATATGTACATATACAGATATGTACATATATCTGTATATTTGGTTTGGGGTCTAGAAATGCTCCTGGATCTATGTTCAGGAATTACTCCTGGTGGTATTCGAGGGACAATATATGGTGCTGGTTTGTTGTTGTTGTTGTTGTTGTTTTGCTTTTTGGGTCACACCCGGCAATGCACAGGGGTCATTCCTGGCTCTGCATTCAGGAATTACCCCTGGAATGCTCAGGGGACCATATGGAATGCTCAGAATTGAACCTGGCTTGGCCGCATGCAAGGCAAACTCCTTACCCGCTGTCCTATCCCTCCAGCCCCTATGACGCTATGTTTTTTTTTTAATAATTGAATCACCATGTGGAAAATTACAAAGCTTTCAGGTTTAAGTCTAGTTATACAATGATTGAACACCCATCCCTTCACCAGTGCACATGTTCCACCACCAAGAACTCCAGTATACCTCCCATCCCACCCCCACCCCCGCCTGTGTAGCTGATAATTTCCACTTTATTTTTTCTTTACTTTGATTACATTCAATATTTCAAAAAAAAAAACCTCACTATTATTGTTTGGAGTTTTCCCTCCAAGATCAGACCTGCTGAAAAGGAAACATTTGCTAATTTCTTTTCCATTGCTGAGAATGAAGCGATATGAGGTTGTGGCTGCGCAGTTTTGGATTTCTGTATTTTGGTATTTTAGTAACTAAGTCCAGGATTTCTGCCAGAAATTGCATCATTGTAAGCTTGTACCTATCTTTAGTGGTCCTTGTAACATGTCAGTCGCCATGCTCCCTTCCCCCCGCCCCCAGCCACCTGCCGCCGAAAGGAAAAGCAAAAAGAGAAAAACTTTTCCCCTCCTGGGGCAGCATGGGGCTGTGGCTTAGTTCATAGTCTAGAGACTGGTGCTATATTTTAAACCAGCCTCTGCCATGTGGACAGCAAGTGACTTAACTCCTTTTTTTTTTTATCTCTTTGACTCAATTAAATATACTTAAACAGGTTTTTATGTGTGTGTATATTCACATATATATGTACACACACACCACAGTATGTGTGTTTGACCCTGTGTTATAATTGAAGAAACTGTGGTGTGAACGAGAACATGAACTATACCCAGATCTTCTATCAGCGAAATGTGCCACCAGGAAAAGTAACTTACTGAGCTTCGCTATTCTTAGGTTTAAAATTGAGTGATTTTAATCAAATGCCAGTATACTTGCTGCAAGCATATTCTTATTTTCTTCTTTCCTTCATTTATTAATAATAATTTTATTAAAATATTTTTGAAGTTCAACCAGTGCATTGTATATCCTTGTTATCAACCCTTTATCAGATGGGTACTGCGTAAATATCCTTTCCCATTCTGTAGATTGTCTTTGTACTTTGGTCACTGTTTCTCTTGAGGTGCAGAAGCTTCTTAGTTTGAGATAGTCCCATTTATTTATCTCTGTTTTCACTTGCTTGGCCAGTGGCGTGTCAGCTTTGAAGATACCTTTGGCTTCAATGTCGTGGAGGGTTTTGCCGACCTTGTCTTCAATGTACCTTAGGGATTCTGGTCTGATGTTGAGGTCTTTAATCCATTTTGATCTGACTTTTGTACATGGTGATAGGTGGAGGTCTAAGCCCTTTTTTTTGCATGTAGCTGTCCAGTTTTGCCAGCACAATTTGTTAAACATGCTTTCCTTGCTCCACTGCACCTTTCTTGCTCCCTTATCAAAGATTAGATGGTCATATATTTGGGGGGATGTGTCAGAGTATTCAACCCTGTTCCATTGGTCTGCGGCTCTGCCTTTGTTCCAGTACCAAGCTGTTTTAATGACTACCGCTTTGTAGTAGAGTTGGAAGTTGGGGAGGTTAATTCCTCCCATTTTCTTTTTCCCAAGAATTGCGTTAGCTATTCGTGGGGGCTTATTGTTCCATATGAATTTCAGGAGCACTTGCTCCATTTCTTTTTTTTTTTTTTAAATTTTATTGAATCACCATGTGGAGGGTTACATAGTTCTCAGGATTATGTCGGTTATACAATTCTCAAACACCCTTCCCTTCACCAGTGCCCATCCTCCATCACCAACCCCCCCAGTATACCTGCCGCCCCCTCCCACCTCCCCAGTCCCCACCCTTGTACTTGATAAGTTTCACTTCATTTATGCCTTATCTCGATTACATTCCATGTTTCAACACACAACTCACTACCGTTGTTGGGGTTTCCCCCAAAAAAGAAAAGCAGTCCTATTGCCAAGGAGGCATTTGATAGTTCTCCACTGCTAAGAATATAGAGATATTAAGTCCCGCTGTTTGTTACATAACTTTTCTTTTTCCCCCTTGCCCCGCGCCACCGAGTTCACGCCTGTTTAGTAATCGCCACGCTGCCTGACAAGGGAAAAAAAAAAACGAAAAAAACGAAAAGGATGGTTATTTCCCGTCATCAGCAGACGTGGGGCTCTGGCTTAGTTGATAGACTAGTAGAGTGTCTGGAAGCAGTTTCTGGAACCGAAGGTCTTGCGCTGGTATCGGCTCCGGCTCGAGATTCCACCAGCGTCCCACTGTTCCATGTACATAATTTTTCCCCTTATATCCCATTCCCACGCCACCAGGTCTGTTTGCTTAATGGACATCACACTGTAGTTGACGACACGCTGCGTTTCTTCCCGAGAAAGAAGAAAATTTCTTCTCAGCTGGCGTGGGGATATAGCTTAGTTTAGTCTAGAGAGATGGCTACCGTTTTGATTGCCTTCAATATTTCAGCAACAGACTTACTATTCTTGTTAGGATCTCCCACAAAAGTCCGACCCATTAAAAGCGAACCATTACATATTGCTGATGCTAAGATGACATTAGGTCGCGCGGCCGCTGCTGCGGCCGCGCGGTTTTGGGTTTCTGTATAAAGTCCAGGGAAAGTACAACCAGAAATAACATCACTACAAACTTTTACCCTTTTATGGTGCTCATAAGATGGAGAAGTCCTGCGCTGTGCTCAGGAGGGAGGAGTTGAGAGAGAGAGACAGGTTAAAAGAATTGGGGGATGCCCGGGTCCCACTGTTTCAGCGCACCGTGGGGTCTCTGGTCCCATGCCGGAATTAGTTCAGTGGGCTGCCTGGAGTCCAAGGGCGCTCCCTTGGGCTCTTCCATCATGTTCGCTCCGCAGCCGGATCCAAAGGGGACTTGCTCCATTTCTTTGAAGAATGACAAGGGTATCCCTATGGGTATCACATTGAATTTGTACAATGCTTTGGGGAGAATTGCCATTTTGACAATATTAATTCTTCCAATCCATGAGCAGGGGATATTTTTCCATTTCCTCATGTCTTCTTTTATTTACTGAAGTAGCATTTTTGTAGTTTGGTTGAACTCCACAAGAAGAAAACTGCCAACCCGATAAAAAAATTGGGTGATGAAATGAACAGAAACTTTCCCAAAGAGGAAATCCGAATGGCTTAGAGGCACATGAGAAAATGTTCCACATCACTAATCATCAGGGAAATGCAGATCAAAACAACCATGAGATATCATCTCACACCAAAGAGACTGGCCCACATCCCAAAAAACAAAAACAACCGGTGTTGGCATGGATGCAGGGAGAAAGGGACTCTTCTTCACTGCTGGTGGGAATGCCGACTGGTTCAGCTCTTTTGGAAAACAATATGGATGATTCTCAAAAAATTAGAAATTGAGTTTCCATTTGACCCAGCAATACCACTCCTGGGAATATATCCCAGAGAGGCAAAAAGGTATAGTGGAGATGGCATCTGTATTTCTATCTTCATTGCAGCACTGTTTACAATAGTCAGAATCTGGAAAAAACCAGAGTGCCCCAAAACAGATGACTTGTTAAAGAAACTTTGGTACATCTATACAATGGAATACTATGTAGCCATCAGAAAACATGAAGTCATGAAATTTGCATATAAATGGATCAACATGGAAAGTATCATGTTGAGTGAAATGAGTCAGAAAGAAAGAGACAGACATAGAAAGATTGCACTCATATGTGGAATATAATGTAACTGAGAAGTACAAGTTGGCAACGATGCAACTTCTGGCAGATATCTCTCTGGACTTAGTTACTAAAATACTAAAATACAGAAACCCAAAACCGAGAGGCCGCTAAGTGTGGTCACTCGACCTCATACCTCTTCATCCTCAGCAATGGAAAACAAATTATCTAATGCTTCCTTTTCAGCAGGTCTGACTTTAGGGGAGAGACTCTCCAAACAATAATAGTGAGTTTTGTTGAAACATTGAATGCAATCAAAGTGAAAGTAAAGTGAAATTTATTAGTTACACAGGTGGGGGGGCTAAGGGTGGGGGGGCTAGGGGTGTGGGGGGTTAGGGGTGTGGGGGTGCGGGGTGGAGCTATAATGGGATTCTTGGTTGTGGAATATGTGCACTGGTGAAGGGATGGGTATCCGAGCATTGTATAACTGAGACTTAAACCTGAAAACTTTGTAACTTTCCACATGGTGACTCAATAATAAAAAAAATTTTTTTGAAAAAAAGGAAAAAAAATCAATAAAATATTTTTGAAGTATTAAATGTTTAAGACAACATAATACTAGACTCTGGGTATTATAAAACACTTTGTGGAAAGTGGGGTGGAGGAGTCTTTATGCCACATCCAGAAGTGCTCAAGATTTGCTTCTAGTTCTGCGCTCAGGGATCAATCCTGGAAGTGTTTGGGAGGCCATGTGTGGTGGCAGAGATTTAACTGGTTTGCCTTGCATGCAGCCGATCTGGGTATGACTCTTCCATCCCTCTCAGAGAGCTCGATAAGCTACCGACCGAGAGTATCCCGCCCGCATGGCAGAGCCTAGCAAGCTACCCGTGGCATACTTGATATTTCAAAAACAGTTACAATGACAGTCCTCATTCTCCAACAAATCTCACAATGGTGACAATACTAGTGCCCACTTGAACAAATCGATGAACAATGGGACGACAGTGCTACGGTGCTACAGTGCAAGGTAAGTGCCTTAATCCATGTACTATATTCCCAGTCATGAATATTTTATTAATGAATGAAATAAATACTGGCCCCTTTTCTCATCAAATAATGGAGGCAAACAAATTGTATTAGTGGATACCACAAGGAAAATAGAGTCTGAATATCTAGAAATCTATGTAAGTCAGAGATGACTTCTTTGAAGAGATGCCAGTTGTCTAGATCTCAAGGATGAGGGGTAGGGATATTGCAGAAAAAGAGAAAAAAATCCAGCCATGTAAAACACCTGATTATGGAATAAAGAAGCATAAGTATTTGTTGTAAGCTGAAAGTATCGAACAATGCATTCAGGTCCTACCAATTGCACAAGTGGCGCCATGAAGGTGAGAAGATGAAGGTGAATAATGATAGCAGTGGATGGGGGGATAGGTAATAATCAAGGAATCCATTGCAATGTGCATAGATGGAAATGCCAGTGAGTCTTCCTGTTGAAGATGTCAAGGTGTGGTTGCATTTTGAGTCTGGAACCCACAAGAGATCTTTGAACTGGGGCTAAAACATGGTACTGAATGTTATTGGAGTCGATGAGGTCCTAAATACAACTATACTCAAGAGAAATATAGACCCAGAGTCTGGAGTTATCAGGTGAAACAGGTAAGAATAGAAGATAGTAAAAACAACAAAACACCTCATAAATAAACCAGAATAGAGTAGTGTCTATACTCTAGAAAAAAGTGTTTCATGGTGATGGTGATCTACATCACTGAGTAATGCTGAGAGAGGAAATGCTAAAATTTAGATGATGAGAGTTAAATTATGAGAAAATGATGAAATAGATGAAAGAAGCCTCTTAACAGCATAGATTTCATTGGTAACTTGAAATAAAAAAACTTTTCTGTAGAACAGGATGGGAGGAAGAGGAGGTTAGGGAGATTGAGCTAAAACTCAGGTAGAAAGAGGTATAAATGTGGCATGAGGTAATGAACAGAGTAGATATAAACAACTACTATCAATCATTGTTGACTCTATACCCAGTGGTGTAGTTGGAAGGAAGGCATGTGATGGTAGGGATCAAACATTGGGCCTTTTGCTTAAAATCACCTGTTCTATCACGTCAGTCACATCCCTGACCTGATTCAAAGTTATCCTACAATGAGAAACAGGGACCTGGAGATGTTGTAGAAATGTGAGATGCACTAGGGTTCTTCTTGAAGAGTAAAGACAAAACACATTTGTTGTTAATAGGAAAGGCGAGGCAGGAGACAAGTTTGATAGTTCAATGGAGAACGGGAACCAAAGTCTGTGAGAATGCTAGAACAGGTGGGACATTTGATATTTGGGGGCATGTATTTCATAGCAGTGTATGACATAAAAATGAATGCTGATGCAGATTCATGGGAAATATGGATATTATTTATATACATGTGGAATGATGATCTGAGAGGTGAGGTGGATACTGTGATAGGAAATGTGATAGGGTAGAAATGTCTAGGAAGCTTTAGGAAGCTAATGCATATATGCATATTCCTAGAATTTTGTAGGTTTGTTAGATATTGTTGAGTGTAGGATAACATTGGGTTTGTACTTTCAGCCTTGCTGCAGGGAACTTAGTTTACCTTAAAGCAATGTCCTTTCTCTATGGACACAGGAAGACAGTTAATATTATGCTTTGTAACTTGGGAGTTGATTGATTTCAATAATATTTACTCCTGAGCATCTGCTTTCTCAACTCATTTGCCCTTAGTTCCTAGCACCCCAAAAGCAGGGTCCCTATGATGGACAGAATGGACCTAGGGCAAGCTGTGAGCTACCCTGGCATCAAAATGGGCCAGGCCAAAGTGCCACAATACTCAACTATAATTTGAGAGCATGGTCGTAGACAAATGCTGTCATGATCCAAAAGTAATGATGAGACTAGGACCCTGATGGGTTTAGGAAGACTAACCTGATGAGGACTGTGGTCTAGAAAATATAGTGAGATGTCCTCAGAAAGAACCAAACTTTAAGTTTGATGCATTTCTTACTGTGCTCATACAGAATGACATTGCTAGAAATATTAGAAGTAGATTTACTACAACTATTTAAGTGGATTACTAGCTGAGGAAGGAAGAAAGAAACCACACCCTGACACACCTTGTTTGGACCTCACCCTTGAGCAGATCTCTTAGTAATCTGGAGTAATCTCCTTAGATGAGATTTTTGTTAATCTCCTGGAGGAGTGGTTTTACCCCTCTTTGTTGATTTGTTAATGTCAACCTACCTTTGTGTCACCACCCTATGTGATTGCTATATAAACTAAGACTGTCGGGGAAGAGAAGAGGAGACAACAGAGACAGAAGAGGAGACAGCAGAGACAGAGGAAGGAGACAGAAGAGACAGAAGAAGAAGCAGCAGAACACAGACAGAGGCAGCAGGCTACAGACAGAAGACACAGCAAGGAGAAGACACAGAAGTGAGGGAGAAAGAGTCAAGACAGAAGCAGCAGAGAAGACACAGAAGCGGAGAGAGAAGACACAGAAGCAGAGACAGAGAGAGGTCAGGAGAGAACAGAGGAGAGACTACAGAGACAGAGAGACAGACAGAAGAGAGCACAGTGGCACACACAGAAGCAGAGAACAAGGTGGAGCTATCCCAATCCAGTCCATACATAGCGGCTGGAGAGCACCAGCACCGAATGTGAGCGGCTTGAGAGAGAGAGAGAGAGAGAGAGAGAGAGAGAGAGAGAGAGAACTGCCCCAAGATCCCTCGAACAACAACAGAACAACATGACATCTCCCCCTCCCGTGAGCGTGTGCGTCTTTGTAACTTTTTACAGTTGAGCAAATAAATTAAAGCATGATGATTTAGTATAGGAACAGAGTCATATTTTTTGCAAGTGAATGTTTCTGTTTGGGGACCACACCTAATGTACTCAGGGCTTAGTTTTATTGTGTGCTCTGGGATCACTTCTGATGGTGCAGAGGGGACCATATGTGATGCTGGGAATCAAAATCAGTTTGACTATGTGCAAGGCAAATGTCCTGCCCGCTGCCTTATTTCTCCAGCGCAGACTCAAACTTTTGGGGTGGAAAAGTAAGACAAATTCTTCCATACATCATACTTAATTCAAATAATGCTTTTTAAAAAATAGATAATTATACACATTAATTTATCCCAGCTACAGCTTGTAGGGCAAGATTTCTTAAATTCTTCCCTCCCACTGCCCCTTTTCATCTGAAAAATAAATTAATAGTGAGCACTGCCAGAAACAACAAAGATTAACTATTTGATTTTAAATGAGTTTTCATCACAGTGTATTGAAAATCCTTTTTCTGTTGTCAAATATGTCATGAGCTCCACATTCATGTTACTCTGTATGGTATTAGTTAACACACAGTTAAAGGGCCTAGAGCGTGTATTCCAGGCTAAAACACTCATTATTACATACATATAATCATCAAAATCCTCTACTTGGAGATGGCTTGGTAAAAGCTATAGCTCAATTGTATTTGACAATTTATAAGTATTGGTTAATTTCTACACCAGAAATGAGTAGAGGTTGATGAACAAATAAGCATATTTTTATCTGGACAAATAAGATGCTTATAAGACAACTTTGGACTTAATATTTTTCTATTATCATTTTTAAAAGTTCTCTATAAATTCTAATTAAAATTGTTTTCCAACAGTACTTCCAAAGATAGGTATCCTGCATCAAAATGCTCTGAACATCCTAGTAAGCTGTGTAGTATTGATTATCTTCTAATCTAGTTTTGACTTTGCCTTGAAACTTCAGCCATAAAAGATTTAAAAGATTTTTCCCTTCACTAAAAGCTATCATCTGTAATCCTCGCACTCGTACATTTCAGAATCCAGATGACTGAATGTCACATTCAGTTACCTTTATAAACCTCCAAATCAAAGTTTCTAATATCAACACTTGCCTCACTCATCACTCTTGCTTCTCAACTCTCCATTTATTGGTAATTCTTTACCACCCCTTACCACTTACTGTCTGTAGGGTTTGAGTGGCCAGAGCAGCTAAACAGGCTCCTGGAGTCATACAGCTTTAAAAGTTCCACAAATTTCATACAGGAAATGGGAAAACATAAAAAACAGTGCATGTCAAAATGTCATCCCGTGTTGACAGTCAATCACTTAGCTAACATTTAGTTTGTCTTTGGTGTACTATCTGGAACCACTAGCAGTTGCTATGTGTGCATGCGTGTTTCAGAGTAATTTCTTGAGCCTCAGAAAATGCTGCAGTTTGTGCTTCCATTCTTCTTTCTTAACCTTTTACAAATAGCCAAAATAATGTATGGATGTGCGATTTCACTGTCCTTTTCTCTCAAATGCAGGCAATAAAAGTTGATTTGCACTAACAAGCTAAAAGCTCTGAGTGCTCCCAGGCTGTGATGCATTCCAGGAGGGAGGGCGGCTATCAGATGCTCTGATGGTAGAAAGCATTTTCACAATAGACCTCATAAAGGCTTAGAATCCAAGGTTGGGATTCACATCTATTGTTCAGAAGTTAGTACAGAAGAAAAGGTTCAATGAAAATTGTCAGAGCGGAGACTATCTTCCTCTTCTGTTGCTTTTGATTTCAGTACAGTGCAGATGTGCTATGGCCACTGCCATCGAAGCCCTCCCTTCTCTTTGTATATTCTCTGCAAGAGTTCTATGTGATAGGTCAAGGTTGGCTCATAGTATTAGTACTAAGGCATACAAATGTGTGTGGAAAATCAACTGTTAGAAATGTATATCAAGAAATATACTGTTTATGCCATAGTCCCACAGTTGAAATTTCCATTATTACAAAGAAAATTTGAAACAAATATACTGAAAGAATATGCTAACAACATTTCTTTATGATGTATATCTTTTTCTTCCCACATAAAAAATTTTATCGGCAAATTCTAAAAAAGAAATTAATTGGGAAAATGCTATTGTTGCCCAACATAGAATTCAAGGTTAGAAATGCAAAGTTGAGAATTTGTTAATCTATATTAAGCCTCTGATAAGTATTTATAGGACTTCTTATTTTTTTGTATAACAAATTTGGTTGATTTACTCCTGGTTTATAGTACTGTACAGTTTCATGAGTACAAATATGTAGAATTTCTTAAAAGATGAAAGTATAACTGGAGAGTATCAAATTTCAACTGAGAGTTATAGATCAATCATAGAACTACAACATGTCAGGATTTGCTGCTCAGGCAAACCAAACTGTGTCGCAAGACAGAATGAAGTTCCTTGGAAGACAGAACTATATCTAGAATGAGGAATATACCTACATTTGACAGACTATCCAAATTTTTATTCTGACTTTTCTTTCATCAAACAAAATAATGGGGTCACAAAAGTGGAATATCACAACTGCTTTTTTTTTTAAGTCAGATTTTGAAGTTAGTATAGTGTGATGTGGAAGTTAAGTGGTAGAGGTCTACGAACTTGAACTTTAGGGTCAAACAGTCCCTGTGTTTAAATTCCAGCTATCATTTGCATATTGTGCAATTTGGGGTAATTTATTTAACCTTGCCTCAGCGTCCTTTTGTGTGCAAAGGGACTATTAATACAACCCTTTCATAGAGGTGTGAGGATTATATGACTTAATGTATGCAAAGTTCTTGCTGGTACATCTTAGAATTCAATAAACATTATTTACAGCTCTCTAGTGATTGAAAATATACCAAAAAGCAGCACTTATTGTCTGAGAATTTTGGACTCCACAAACAAGAACAGTATTTTCAAGTTGGTACATATTTAGTGGTAGCAATGATGGCATGGTGATGGTAGTTATGATACTGGATGTAGTTGTGAGATTAAACAGTATCTTCGTGTTTGAAACAGATCCCGAGGTGAGATTGTGTGCAGTGATTTGTTAGAAAGTACTTCCCAAACAACTTTAATGGAGGGAGAGAATCAGATTTGACTGAAGGAAATATTCAGCGTGAAGTGGTTGCACTCAGCCATCTCAGGAACTCTGTGTATGTGTGTGTGTGTGTATGTGTGTGTGTGTCTGTGTGTGTGTGTCTAGCTCCCCTCCCATCTCTCCCTCTCTCTCTCTCTCTCTCTCTCTCTCTCTCTCTCTCTCTCTCTCTCTCTCTCTCTCTCTCTCTCTCTCTCTCTCTCTCTCTCTCTCTCTTTGTCCTCTTTGTCTCTCTAAAGCTGCGAAGGTCAATTCAGAAATGCCTTCAATTGCCTTATATTGGGACAAAGGGCTTGAAAGAGGGTTTGAAGTTCCCATTAATCAGTCTGTGGATGCAGGATGTTCCTGGAGAGGAAAAAATATCCTGGACAAAGCAACTCTCTTCAGTCTTAGAAATTTGGGGAGTGGGATTTTTGAAGTTCACTACTTATGTTTGTGGGATTCTCTGGCTTTAGAGAAGGTCAGAAAGTCTTGAAACAGCTCTTCTAGGATTCTTATTTGTTCTTTTTCTGCAGAAGATTGCCAGAGAAAAAAATAATAGACTTTCTGTCATAATAAATGGTTTGGGGATTGCAAACAATATTTGTTATCTCTTTTAGTCTACTCACTCTAGATTCCTTTATCCTTGGCTAGTAAAATAAGGGAGGCCTTATCCCTTGGATTCCATTTCCTCAGTTTAAGTTGTAAACTAAGGGATTTGTAACATAACTACAAAAATGCATATCAGCTTTGTAACCTGACAAGTCTGCCATCCCATGTTATCAGATCATTGAAATCAAATTATAAAACTCCTAACCCAACCTTTAGATTTTGAGGACTGGTCATCATATCAAGCAGGAACTCCTGAAGATACTCTTTGAAAATGAAAACCAAAACAGTACCAATCACCTTGGTTCTTCTTTGTTTTTTTTAACCAGGAAAGTGATTTTCTTTTCTGCATATTAAATCTATAGCACAAAGAACCTAAAGAAATTGGTGACAGAGTAACACTTAATTAACAGTTAATTCAAGTTTTGCAATGGAGATGTACCTATAAGAAGTAAGATCTCAGATTCCTTACAGCACAGAATCATGAGAATGAGAAATAGCAACCTTTTCAAGAGGTCGTTACCCACTTTGGGTAGTAGCTCTGTGATATGTGAAGGGTACAACATTTCAATGCCGGTGGAGAACATAGCAAGGTAAACAAACTTGCTTTGAAATTTTGACTCTGCTAAAGTTCACATGTGGGTATACTTTCCAGTATATCCATGATCCCTTTGCTAAAAGATTTTACTCTGGAATCTCCCTTGGAATATACTTAGCTAATTAGTTTTCAAATTTACAAAGTGTTTTGAACTGAATTTTGTTCTCCTAAATCTATAAATTTAATGTAAATCCCTACATGGAAAACCATAACCCCAGTCCCTCAGAATGTGGCTCTTTTTGAAGACAGGGTCTAGAAAGTTATGATTAAAATCAGGCTGTTAGGCAGGCCTTAATCCACTGTTACTGTTACACTTAGAAAACAGGAATTCAGATATAGGGAGAAGACAGTGAATGTGTACATAAAGAGAAAAGATCAACATGAGGACCCAGCAAAAATGCAGCCATCTGCAAGACAAAGATAAAGGCCTCAAAATAAATCTGATTTGCCAAAACCTTGATCTTGAACTTCTAGCCTCTGTAACTGTGAAAAACAAATTTCTGTCTCTTAACTCATTTGGTCTGTAGGATTTTGTTTTGGCAAACAAAATCACACAGTATATTCATTCTACCACATCCATTTCCTTGAGCCTCTTAATCTTTACTTTTACTGTCTGACATTTCTTTATCACTTAGTGGGGCATTACTTGATGCAAGATTTTAACAACCAGTATGTTACTAGCATTATCTTCAAGGGTCCTTGCCAGAGTGCTGACTTCGTAACACAAGAAAGAGCATCCAAATCAATAAGTTCTTCTTTATTTAACTCTATGTTTTATCTTATATGCTTCCCTGGGTTCTTTCAGGACATGTTGGCTCAGAACTGAAGCTGCTTTGGACTGTATTTTTTTTTCTAGAACATCCCTGGTGGGGTTTTACTTTGACTTGATCTTACTTATTGATCTGCTGTCCAGAAGAAGAGTTATTGATCTACTGTTCAAGAGTAAAGGTGAGGTAGATACTGGGGGCAGTGGTGCAAGAGGGAGGTATGTTATCTTGCAAGACAGAGGACTTCAGGTAGCTCCAAGCAATGTACGAGCACCCACTTTAATAAGGAGGAACCGATCAGTTATTCTCTAAGTATCCATGACAATTTGGTTTCTTAAGGTTTTAGAGTTCTGATCAATTGTCCCCAAGGCAATCTTTGAATCTAATTCAGCTTCAATTATATAATTACTTGATGTGGCAGACTTGTTAGTATTATAGCTTAACATCTTTTATAATTATGCTATGTTAACAAGTGTTATTCAGTAGTTATAAGTAATAAGTCTATTTTAGCTAAGAAGTACTTCTGACGTATTTTAAGTTTGTGATTTTTTTCATCTTTCGTCTTCCATATTTTTCTTTAGTGTACTAAGAGAACTCTTATGAAAAATTATTATAGATATCAGCTTTCTTTGCTATTGTTATTTGTAGTGGTGGGGGTGTTGGGTCATATGCAGCAGTGCTATTCCTGGCTTTACATTCATGAATCTCTGCTGGGAACCATAATGGATGGTAGGATCATCTGTATACAAGGCAAGTGCCTTACCCCTTGTAAGGTAGTCACCAGCTTTCTGAAATTTCTAATATCATTGAGATGTTACAGTTGCCCTTCTATTGAAAGTCTGTAAAAAAAGTTCATTCCAGTTTACCACCAGTGACTCTTTTAAAAGCTAATGCCTCACTTAGTTTAAGGTCCAGGGAAATAATATTTGTAAGCAAGAATTGCTCTTTGTTAATTTGTTGGCAGGTGATACAGCTTTAAAATCTTTCATTTTTGATTTTCCTTGGTAGGATCACTCAAGTTCCAAGCTTCAGGTTAGATTTCCTGGAAATAATCTTTGAGATTTAGATTTCTCTTCAGATGTAGAGTAAGGAGTACTTGCTGCAGAGATGTGTATACAAGAGTGAGGATAGAAAGACTGAGTAGAGAAAAAACAAACGAGATTTGATGAAATTACACCGAGAGACCCAGCTAATCCCATGGGCTAAACCTAACTCTAGAACTGGTTCTTCGCAATTACTCCAAACTGAAATAAGTATCCTAGGCTTGTGTCCTCCTAGATGAGGAGTGACTAGATGAGCTAGTCACTGAATGAAAACTAACCCTAGGAGTAAAATAGAGAACTTCAAAGTGGTTCATTTCTGTGATAGGGCTCAGATTTGAGTTGCCTTCATGTAACACTCTCAGAATCTGAGGAAATGAGTGACTGTGGAGGGAAGGGGGATCTTGGAAGTAAAATACTTTAAGAAGAGATTACTAGGGCATCCTTGCTATTTGAACAGTCACCACTCCTTTTACCGTTCCTTCATTTATAGAAGTTATGTGAAGTAACACTTTGCTAATGAAATAATTTATAAAATAAATTTTCACTCATACTGTAGCACTGTAGCACTGTCGTTCCGTTGTTCATCGATTTGCTTGAGCGGGCACCAGTAACGTCTCCATCGTGAGACTTGTTACTGTCTTTGGCATATTGAATATGCCACGGGAAGCTTGTGGGCTGAATACTCTCAGTAGCTTGCTGGGCTCTCCAAGAGGGGTGGAGAAATGGAACCCAGGTCGGCCACGTGCAAGATAAACGCCCTATCCACTGTGCTATCGCTCCAGTCCTTTACTCAAACATCCTCTGATATTAGCATTTACCATTCCCTGATAAATCTTTGCCCGTTGATTTTTTTTCTTAAAAAAATTGTGCTCTTTTCATAGTAGGCTATTAAATTAGCAAAAAAGTAAAATAAAAATTTAAAAGTAAGGCAATTAATGATAAAATGGGGTCAGAACAATAGTGTAGTGAGTAGGGTATTTGTCTTGCATGTGACCAACCTGGGTTAGATCCCCAATATATCTTAAGGTCCCCTGAGCACCACCAGGAGTAATTTCTGAGCACAGAGCCAGAAGAAACCCTTGAGCATCAACAGGTATAGCAACAACAACAAAATTTTTTAGAAAAGAAAAAAAGAAAGAAAAAAGAAAGAAAAAATGAGTTGTTTTTAAAAGTATATATGTTTTTAAATTGTGAGAGGCTGAAGAGATAGTACAGCAGGTAAGGTAGTTGTCTTGCATGTGGCTGACCTTGGTTCGTTCCCCCTTCTCCTCATATGGTCCCCAAGCACTGCCAGGAGTGATTCCTGAGCACAGAAGAGTAAGCCCTGTGCATGTCCAAGGGTAGCCCATTTCTTCAACCCAAAGTCATGTTTTTGGTAAATGTCTATGGAAGTATTTATGTTTATGATTTTGATGTATGTTTACTACAACTCACCACCACCCATTACCCTTCAGCAAGTTTTTTATGACACCTCTAGCCCAGTTCCTCATTCCACCGCCCCCTCTTCCCATCTGGCAATCTTTTGGTGAACCTCAGAAGCTTTGATTAAAACCAATTACAAATGAATCCAAAATAATTTGATTATCAATGCTATGACACATATTTTGAGAAAACACGTGGTATACTAGACTATGTTTGCTCAAAATAATTTTATAGCTACCTTGCAAAAGGATATTTTAAGTGGAATTTGTTAAATATGATTTTAAAATTCTTTTAGGCAAATAAAACATGTCAGGCCAGGCACATAACTCAAAACACTGAAGTTCATTTGTTGTATACAGGAGTCCTGGAGTGTCACAAGTAACTAAGCACTACTGGGAGTAGCAGTACAGAAATAACCTGACAACATCAAAGAGTCACTAACTCTTTACCAAAAATATTAGTACATAATTGCACTTTTAACCTGCTATTGTTAAACCCCATTGTCTCATTTAATAATTTATATTTAAAAATCAAGGTCCTAAGCCATTTTAAGAGAACGTTTAGATTTTGTTTTCTATTAGTAGTATTTTCCCAAATATCAATAACTTCCAGAACTAAACATAATGACAGAAGATTCCACGTATAAAGTCTATTTTATATGTAATTTTAGTTCTTTTGTGGTGTTTATCTATTATAGAGAGGATAAAAAGTTCATTCAGATTTTATTATTAGAAGAAAGTTTTAAGCAAGCCTAAGTAAGCTTTAAGTCCATTAAGAGTAATAGAAAGAGATAGCGATCAGCTCTAAGTAAATCCTGTGCTGAGGAATTTAGTTTTCAAGTATTCACCTCTTCCTAAAGTTAATAAAGCTTTTATGAACCAATTAATTCAAGCTTCTCACTAAATTTCATGGCAAACAAATTCAAATTTTATATCATGAAGCCATCTCTTATTTCCCATTTGGCAAGAACACCACAAATTTTTGTAAAGTTTATGATGATATCCCATTGTTCCGTAGTTCATGATTAATAGATGCATTTATTATTGGAGAAAAAATGATGAGCAGGTGTTCTGATAAAATAGTTCTGATTCAGATTTTTAAAACAGCTATCCCTAGTTTCCTGATGAATGATAAGAACTGGCATTTGACTAGGTGATATGATTGTCTTTATTGATAAGTAGAGTTGGGTAACGGGACCAAGACTTTCTCACTAGGATTTCCTGGAAAATCTAGGGCCAAGATAAGGGAAGAAATGTCACAATGAAGGTGGGCAGAGTTGACCAAGTTTGTTGCTTATGTTCCCTCAGTCATTAACTCACATTACTTTGAGCACCATTATACATAACTGCTGAATCTTCAGAAGATTGACAACTGCTTTAAGAAAAGGAATTGAGTCATTTCTCGTTTTCTTTGTTAATATTCACAGACTGGTGAGATGCTGTACACGTAAGCAATATTTATTTATTTGGTAAAAGTGAACATTTCTAAATTTCTATAGTATTCTTTGACACCTTTTTAGTCCAGTAAAATAAATATATATATTTCAACCAATCTGTAGAAAATATTTATTGAATATGTATATACAAAATATATGCATAATATAATGTATATATGTGTATTTATGTGTGTATATATAAGATATATATGTATATATACACACACATATATATAGTGGATGTGTATATAGATTCCTAACAATTTCAAGGAGAGTTCTTTGACTTAATTTGCCAAGATTATTCAATGAAAAGTCACATTTGAACAATCATTTGAAATGTAATAGATTAAGAAACAAAGTGACAGCGATATCCTCAGATTTGGATAGGGATAGTTACCCAGTGTAATAGCTTAATCTTTACCAGGAACCAATGTAGATATTGTTTCCATAGCAATCTTTGTAAATAACTTGACCCTGAAGACACTAACAAATAATTGTGAATCCCAGAAAAAAAAATGGTAAATCATGGTGATGTTTTACTTATAGCTGAAATCATCCCTAGGTTTTATTTTATTTTTATTACAGTGGTTTTGTCTTGCATGTGGCCAGACCAGGTTCGATTCCTCCGTCCCTCTTGGAGAGCCCAGCAAGCTACCCTGAGTATCCCACCCACCAGGGAGAACTTGGCAAGCTACCCGTGGTGTATCCAATATACCCAAAAGAGTAACAAGAAGTCTCACAATGGAGACATTTCTGGTGCCCACTAGAGCAAATCAATGAACAATGCGATGACAGTGACAGTGACAGTTTATTACAGTAGATTTTATTTTTATTACAGTAGAATGGATCAATAGCACAGCAGGTAGGGTGTTTGCCTTGCACATGGCCAACTCAGGTTCGATTTCTCCTTACCTCTCAGCGGAGAGCCTGGCAAGCTACCGAGACTATCTTGCTTGCACTACAGAGCCTGGCAAGCTACCTGTGGCGTATTTGATATGCCAAAAACAGTAACAACAAGTCTCACAATGGAGATGTTACTGGTGCCTACTCGAACAAATCGATGAACAACAAACAGGATGGCAGTGCTACAGCGATACAGATATTAATTATATTATATGATGCATAATGCAAAATAAGTGCTCTTCCATTAACTACATCCTCATCCCTATCTCTAGGATTTTAATCATTCTAAGAATTGTCTATGTAGTTGAATAAGGATCTCAGTTGTCCCTTAAAAGTTTATGCAACATCCAAATATTGGATAATTGCTACTACTACTATTCTTGAGTTTATATTTTGTATTAACTTACGGGCATTTTTATTTCCCAGCATCTAATGTAAAAGTTTCTCTTTTTTTCAATTTTTATTAGTGAATTGACATGAGATACAGTTACAGAGTTACAAACTTTCATGCTTGCATTTCAGTCATACAATGGTCAAGAGCCCATCCCTCCACCAGTGTTCATTTTCCACCACCAACTGTCCCAGCATCCCTCCCACCACCCCCACTGTAAGATAACATTGGGTTTGTCCTTTCAGCCTTGATGCAGGGAACTTAATTTATCTTAAAGCAATGTCCTTTCTGAGGGACACAGGAAAACAGTTAATATTATGCTTTGTAACTTGGGAGTTGATTGCCTCCAATAATATTTACTCCCGGGCATCTGCTTTATCAACTCATTTGCCCTTAGTTCCTAGTACCCCAAAAGCAGGATCCCGACGATGGATGGAATGGACCCAGGGCAAGCTGTGAGCTACCTTGGCATCAAAATGGGCCAGGCCAAAGTGCCACAATACTCAACTATAATTTGAGAGCATGGTCATAGACAAATGCTGTCATGATCCAAAAGTAACTACGAGACTAGGACCCTGATGGGTTTAGGAAGACTAACCTGACCTGAGGACTGTGGTCAAGAATATATAGTGAGATGTCCTCAGGAAGAAACAAACTTTGAGTTTGATATATCTCTTACTTTGCTCATACAGAATGACATTGCTAAAAATATTAGAAGTAGATTTACTACAACTAATTAAGTGGATTACTAGCTGAGGAAAGAAGAAAGCAACACACCCTGAATGGGATCCCACCCTTAAGTGGATCTCCTAGTAATCTGGAGTAATATCCTTAGATGAGATTTTATCCTTATCTGGTGGAAGAGTGATCTTACCCCTCTTTGTTGATTTGTTAATGCTCAACCCACCTTTGTATCATCACCCTATGTGATTGCTATATAAACTAAGACTGTAAGAGCGGAGGGGATCAGAGTCAGAAGTGGTATTGCTGAGTCAAATGGGAGCTCAATTTCTAAATTTTTGAGAAGGGCCATACTGTTTTCCAAAGAGGCTGAACCAGTCAGCATTCCCACCAGCAGTGAAGGAGAGTCCCTTTCTCCCCACATCTGTGCCAAATCCAACTGCTTTTGTTCTTTCAGATGTGGGCCAGTCTCTGTGGTGTGAGATGGTATTATTGTTTTGATCTGCATCTCCCTGATGATTAGTGATGAGGAGTATTTTTTCATGTGTCTTTTGGCCATTCTTATTTCTTCTTTGAGGAAGTTTCTGTTCATTTCATTGCCCCATTTTCTGATGGGGTTTGATTTTTTTGTGTGTGTTCAACCAGTGCCTTGTGTATTCTTGATATCAACCCCTAATCAGATGGGTATTGGGTGAATTATTTCCCATTTTGTAAACTGTCATAAAAGCTTCATTTTCTGGGTGAAAATTATTCTGCTTCTGCTGATTATTGTGGCCAATGTAAAAAGAACACCATTGATTGAGACTCAAATTTTATACTTTGGCCCAAATGCTATTAATGCAGCACAATTTAAGTTCTAAAGTTTAAGTCCACCTATAATTGGTTTAATATAACTCTAGATAAGTTTTAGTGAAAAGAGGGAGGTTGAAGCATATCTGTAGACTAAGCTTAATTCTGTTTCTATACATCCATTCTAAGAGGCATTAAAAGGCATTTTTCCCATAGTTATTTTCAAATATATTAAAGCTTTATAGAATACTAAGATTAGCTCTATGTCTATCATAAACTTAAATAATTTTCAACAGTTTCCAAGTCCTGCTTCATATATGTGTATATGCATATATATGTACATACACACATATATAGACATATATTTCCTCTCTTTCCTTCAAGTCTTATTTTAAAGCTAATTCCAGATATTGTCTCTTTTCATTTGTAAATAATTTTAAGTATCTCTAAGTTAAAAGAACATTTTTTTTCTGTTATTGTTGGAACTGTTGTTGTAGTGTTGAGAAACATACATGAGGTCCTGTGGAAGTGGGTTTTTCACAATGTGGAACTGAACCTGGACCTTGTACATGCAAGGTAGGTGCTCTACCATTTAAACTATGTATGCGTCCCCAGTATTTTTTTTAATTTAAACTTTATTCCATGCTGTGACTTTATTTTTATTTTTATTTTATTTTATTTTATTTTATTGCTTTTTGGGTCACACCCGGCTATGCACAGAGTTTACTCCTGGCTTTGCACTCAGGAATCACCCTTGGCGGTGCTCAGAGGACCATATGGGATGCTGGGAATCGAACCTGGGTCGGCCGTGTGCAAGGCAAACGCCCTACCCGCTGTGCTATCACTCCAGCCCCTGACTTTATTTTTAATTTAAAATATTTTTCTTCACTTTCCAATATCTTCTTTTGTTTTGTTTTGTTTTGTTTTATTAAATCACAGTGACATACACAGTTTCATAATTGTTCAAGATTGGGTTTCAATCATGCAGTATTCTAACACCTGTCCCTTTGCCAGTGTACTGGTAAATGTACACTAAATTTTAAATATATTTTTGGTTTTTTTTTATACCACACCTTGCAGTGCTCAGGTGTTACTCTGGATTCTGAGTTCAGTGATCACTCCTGGCATGGTGTGGAGGACAATAAGTGACACCAGGAATTGAACTCTGCTTGGTTGTGTTACAGGCAAGCACCCTAGCTTCTGTACTATCTTTCCCGTCCCCTATGGTGTGATTTTAAAGATTAAAAATTCAAGTAGAGGTCAGAGCAGTAGTACTGTAGGTAGGGAGATTGCCTTCTCTGAGCTGACCAGGAATAATCCTTGAGAACAAAACCAGGAGTAACTCCTGAACACTGAGGGCTGTGACATAAAATCAAAAGCAGACAGATAAAAAGATCTCTATGTTCAAAAAAAGAGGACTTTATATATTCATATGTACGTATTTCTTATAGCCTGGACCTGTCTTTATGCAGTGTCTAAAATTCTGCAAATATTAAGTTCATTATTAGAAGAGAAAACACTAATAACTTATTAAACTAAAACTAATTCAGTTGTAATTTATTAAAATTTAAATACCTGAAGTTGTAGAAAAATGTGATATAGCAATTTTTGTTTTTACAGTTATACCCAAAATAGTTTCAGATATCCAAGCATATTTAGAACCTGACAAGCTCCACAAGATCCTGGTTTTCTATTCATCAAGAGCAGAATAATTAGTCACAAACATGAAGAATATGGTGTAGAGGGAGGCAGAGGCAGGCCAGTTTTCCAAAGATTACGATTTCACCTCTCTCTTCCTCCCACATCTGCTCATTCTTGAGTAACTTTCCGGGAATGGATGTTTAATGTTCTGTAACGTTGCCTAGTAAGTGTATCACCTAAATTTGGTTCTGATTTCTGTTAGTCACTCCTGTTCTAAATTACTCTGTCAAATATGTTGAGATTCTTTAATGAAATAAGGGATGTAAAAAAGATAGTTCTGTTCTGTATATATATGTATACAATTTAAATGTGAAACTTAATATATATATTGCATACTTATATATAAATGATTCCACATATACTCTAAAATTTAATTTCACATATATAATATATACTTTACATTTTATAATATATAAATGCATATATATGTATGAAATTAAATACAGATACAGATTGTTTGTTTGGGGCACCACAGCCAGCGGTGCTTAGGGGTTACTCCTATCTCTGCTCTCAGGGATCACTTCTGACAGGGCTTGAGTGACCATTTATGATGCTAGGGGCATAACTGGGGTTGGCTCTATGTAAGGTAGTAGCCTTAGCCACTCTACTGCCTCTCCAGCTGCTCAGTTGTCTATTATAAAAATTTGCCATTTCAATTCTTGATTTAAGTGACTATTGTCATTAATATTGTCAGACATAGGTTTTGGAATTCTAATAATTCCCTTTAAACCCAATGACTTCCTGGAGATTCACAGAATTCCTTTTCTCCACCTACAGATAACTGTTGTTTAATAGATGAAACTAGAAGACATGCAGATTACTGTAGACTGTAGAAATGGAAGGGAAAATGTCAACTTCTATGCTAAACCGAGCTCTGAACCCTTCCTGTAGGGGATAAGACTAAAGTTATTCTTGATTTTTATAGGAAATACTTTCTTCGCTTTTCAAATGGAAACTTTTTATTGCTTCAGGAGATAAAGACTCTCCTGATGAGGTTTATGAATTACTTGGCAAGTAAAATATGGAGGATTTGATACATGTAGCTATAGGTCATCTATTCTTCCTTGTCACATTCAAGATTCAGCAGGTGGCAAAGAGGGGATATAAATTCTGGCTCTTTATAATTTGATGAAATGAGAGGCTACAATGAGGTAGATGAATATAAGAGCAGTTTTTCTACTAAATTAATACAAATAAGGAAAGTTAATTAAGAAGTTAAGTGTCCTGAAGGCTATGGTTCTAGTATCTCGTCAAGTTTGAAATAATGATTGCTCATTATTATACCATTTTCCTTGCTTCACCAAATTATTTCTACCATGCATGCATAGCTCAAGTTCTCCTTCCCACTGATGCTTTGCTCATCTACCACGATCCTTGGGTATTGGTGTTTCTCTTCTTTTCTGTATAACTTAATGTTGTTTTGCTCTACTTGGACATTATTAGGAGATATCTAAAAAACCACTAGTAGGAGAAAGGATGACAGAAATATTTCAAAAATATTGTATACATTTCTGCCTATATCTATTATTATGTACAAGAATGTTGATGTTAGAAGGAACTAGACATTCTGGAAGTAACTAGGAGTGCATTAAATAATTCAGGGTTGCCCCTCATACCCAGTGGGACTATCCTGTAGCAGGCTTTGACCATGAAGAAAATAAAAGCTCAAAAAGGAGATAAATTGAGCTATCACTGCACCAACTAAAAACACTCCTATGTTCATATCCCAAACAATAAGTGAAAGTTTTATCTTTTGTTTAATTGAAGACAAACTTTAGTCATAGGAGTATGGCCTAATCATTGTCTCCAAGTAATATAGGATTGTGAGGTATTAATTTCACATTTAATCTATATATTTAAACATTTTTTTAACCTCAAGCTGGTTACTCTTTCTTAACTATGTTTTAACCCTGCTGATTTTAAAATAGAGGTTTTATCTAATCTTTGATAAGGGAGCAAGAGATGTGAAGTGGAGCAAGGAAAGCCTCTTTAACAAATGGTGCTGGCACAACTGGACAACCACATGCAAAAAAATGGGTTTAGACCTTGACCTGACACCATGCACAAAAGTCAGATCAAAATGGATTAAAGACCTCAACATTAGACCACAAACCATAAGGTACATTGAAGACAAGGTCGGCGAAACCCTCCACGATATTGAAGATAAAGGTATCTTCAAACGTGACACGGAACTAAGCAATCTAGTAAAAACAGAGATCAACAAATGGGACTACATTAAACTAAAAAGCTTCTGCACCGCAAGAGATACAGTGACCAGAATACAAAGACTATCCACAGAATGGGAAAGGATATTTACACAATACCCATCAGATAAGGGGTTGATATCAATGGTATATAAAGCACTGGTTGAGCTCTACAAGAAGAAAACATCCAACCCCATCAAAAAATGGGGCAAAGAAATGAACAGAAACTTTACCAAGGAAGAAATACGAATGGCCAAAAGGCACATGAAAAAGTGCTCTACAACACTAATCATCAGAGAGATGCAGATCAAAACAACCATGAGATACCACCTCACACCACAGAGACTAGCACACATCCAAAAGAACAAAAGCAACCGCTGTTGGAGAGGATGTGGGGAGAAAGGGACCCTTCTTCACTGCTGGTGGGAATGCTGACTGGTTCAGCCCTTCTGGAAAACAATTTGGACGACTCTCAAAAAATTAGATATTGAATTCCCATTTGACCCAGCAATACCACTGCTGGGAATATATCCCAGAGAGGCAAAAAAGTACAATCGAAACAACATCTGCACATGTATGTTCATCGCAGCACTGTTTACAATAGCCAGAATCTGGAAAAAACCCGAATGCCCCAGAACGGATGACTGGTTGAGGAAACTTTGGTACATCTATACAATGGAATACTATGCAGCTGTTAGAAAAAAGGAGGTCAAGAATTTTGTAGTCAAGTGGATGGGCATGAAAAGTTTCATGCTGAGTGAAATGAGTCAGAAAGAGAGAGACAGACATAGAAAGATTGCACTCATCTATGGTATATAGAATAACAGAGTGGGAGACTAACACCCAAGAACTGTAGAAATAAGTACCAGGAGGTTGACTCCATGGCTTCGAGGCTGGCCTCACATTCCGGGGAAAGGTCAACTCAGAGAAGCGATCACCAACTACATTGTAGTCGAAGGCCATGTGGGGGAAGGGAGTTGCGGGCTGAATGAGGGCTAGAGACTGAGCACAGCGGCCACTCAACACCTTTATTGCAAACCACAACAGCTAATTAGAGAGAGAGAACAGAAGGGAATGCCCTGCCACAGTGGCAGGGTGGGGTGGGGGGGAGATGGGATTGGGGAGGGTGGGAGGGTCGCTGGGTTTACGGGTGGTGGAGAATGGGCACTGGTGAAGGGATGGGTTCCAAACTTTGTATGAGGGAAGTATAAGCACAAAAGTGTATAAATCTGTAACTGTACCCTCACGGTGATTCTCTAATTAAAAATAAATAAATTTAAAAAAATAAATAAATAAAAAAAAATAAAAAAAAATAAAATAGAGGTTTTTTCTTAATATTCTAAAGGCTTAGTTCATTATTACTCCCGGCCCAATAGATAGTCAATATCGTATTTAGCTGTTATTGTTGATAATAGTATAAGCAAGTGTTGATAATCTTAAAATATTTGTGAAGCCACTTCTTGAAGTTGAGTGGATTTATTTTATGGATCTTTTTTGTAGTTTTTTTTTCCCTGCATCATTTTTAGCACATAACTCATTGACCATTGAACAATTTTGCTTTTAAAAAAAAGAAAAATCCTGACTGGTTGACAGTTTGTCTTATTTATCCACAGGTGAATCAGTCAACCACTTCTGGCTGACTATGTTTAATTTAATCAAGTAATTGTCAGTTTGGTTTAATTTCTCCATTCATGAAATCAACTTCTAGGCCACAGAAATGATACAGCAGGTCAGGCACTTGCCTTACATGTAGCCAACCCTGGTTTGATTGCTAGTACTGTATAAGTTCTGCTGAACCCAGCTAGGAGTGATCCCTGAGCAGAGAGCCAGCAGTAAATCCTAAGAACAACTGAATGTGGCCCAAAAAATAAATGAAAAATAATTAATAAACCAATTCTTTGCAAACTATACATTATTATTTTCCAGAATTATAATACGTGATCTGCTTTTTTTTACTCTTTCTGATTTTGTGCCTATAGTAAGTTTATTGTAGAAAAGGTAGAAAAAATATTATAAATAAATGAATGATGTGATATTACAACTGCTTAGGTATAATTCAAAAAAAGAAAAGCACAGTTCTTTGTGCAAAATTGCTGTGGGTCTAAATCCATTCTTAAATGAATCCAAATCTATCACGTATTTTTGCAATATATTTACATTTGAATATTTTGCCTTTAACTTTGCATCAGTTTTCCATGTATCATGGAATCCTTTGTTCCTCTTTTCTTTGTTTTCCTCTTGTATTACAAAAAGAAGTCAATGTGTGTGTGGAGGAGGCAGTATTGCTGTGGATCTATGCACACGTGAAAAGTTTTATGTCATGATGTCCTTTAAACTGGCCCCCTTATATTTTTCTTTCTTCTCTCTTTCATTTTATCACTGTATCACTGTCATCCTGTTGTTCATCAATTTACTTGAGTGGGCGCCAGTAACATCCATTTGTTGCAGCCCTGAGATTTTATTTTATTTTTATTTTTTTAAATAAATTTATTTATTTTTAATTAATGAATCACCATGAGGGTACAGTTACGGATTTATACACATCTGTGCTTATGCTTCCCCCATACAAAGTTCGGGAACCCATCCCTTCACCAGTGCCCATATTCCACCACCAGTAAACTCAGCATCCCTCCCATCCTCCCCAATCCCAACAGCCCTGAGATTTTAGCAGCCTCTCCTTACTTGTCTTTCCCAGCAATTGGACGCTTCTTTCAGGGTCAAGGGTATGAGACCTGTTATTGTTACTGCTTTTGGCATACTGAATATGCCATGGGGAGCTTGCCAGGCTCTGCTGTGCAGGTAGGATACTCTTGATAGCTTGTTAGGCTCTCCAAGAGGCAGATATATTTATTTCCCTCTATGATGATGTGTCCAGAAATATGTTCACTCATGTGAGAGGCTCGGCCGAGCATGTGGAAAACTGCCTGGAGCGTGACAGCAGTTGGGTAGTGGAGGTTGACTACTGGGGCTGGGTCCCTTGGGGTGGGGAGGTCTCTTGTCTGCCCCATTTTGGGGCACCCTGAGTGAAAAAAGCCTGGCATGGAGTCCCGTGGCATGTTATGGGGATCTCATTTTATGCTCTCTTCAGGGGAAAGCAGTCGTGAGTTCTGGACAGTGGCTGATGAGATTATCTGGCTCTGGTAGAAGGTGGCTTATGGGTGTGACCCCCAGGTCACTGGAGACTGGGGGAAGCAGGCAGTGGATCTCTGCTCCTTGGTCCGTTGAACCCAGAGTCCAAGATCACTTTCATTGTAACATTTCCTAATGGCCAATTAGTTATGTGGCTGAAAACTTATAGCAGATATATTTGTAGAGGATCTGCCAAACACCTTAGCTAATTTTTCTCCTATAACTCACTGTTATACTTTTAGGTGAACATACTTTTAGAAGAACAGTAACTTAAAATGCCCACTATAAATTATAAAATCCTAAGATTATCATTTATAATTCAAATAACTACATTGTTTATTTTAAACTTGCACAATGTTACGGATGTCAGTTACATAACTAAAGAAGCAATTAAAAACTTTAGAAGAGGAAATGCTACATGAAGGCTGCACCATGCCTCCCTGAGGCTAGATCCAGTGTTTAGACCTCTTATAGCCAATGAAAGCCTATTTGTATTTGTGAATAGAGATGGAAAAAGCATTAAACCTCATTATGTCTATGTCAGGAATCTGAATGGTACATGAGCAGTGGCATTTCTAGGTTCTCAGTAACATGAGTGTCAAAAAGACAGACTCAGATTATATTGCCATCTTTTGAGGATGGTGAGATGCGTGTGACTTCATCTGAAAAATTCAGATTAAAAAGTCTAAGGCTTTGTCTGATGTTTGAACAGATGGTAGAGACTTGGGAAGACCTGAAATGTCAAACAAAGTATTTGCTGTTTTAGGAGGTGTACAAAAACATAGGTCAAGCTTTTGGTCAAAATAAAATCCGGTGACTGCCTAGGATCAAGACAAGCACCCTTGGAGTTCCAGCCTGCTCCTCGAACCCCGAGCACCCCAGCCATCCCTCTCCCCACGGACTGCCACTCTAGTGGCCAGCATGCCCCCAAGCACCACAGCTGTTGTCTCTCCTGGCACAGAGTGACATCCTCGCTATCCGTAAACAGTAGGACAATAAAACACAAGACTTCACATAAGGATTATAGGAACATCTGAGGGGGAGGCCATGTTCTAGAAGGGGAAAATAAAAAGGCAACCACCATTGACCGAACCCATCCAGAATACTTTTTCACAATAAGAGGGAACAGGGATACTGATCTTCAAGGTTGCTCTTCCATACCACCACCACAACATGAAGAAACAGCGCAAATCCCCACCGCAAGGAGAGGATGATGAAAGGAGTCAAGAAACCTCAATAGGCGATTCCTGAAAACTTAAGCTCTCTCATAAATAATTCAGAGTTGAAATCCTCAAGATGTTCAATGAACTCAATGGAAAGATTGACAACTTACAGGAGGAACTGACAGAAACAGTACAACAGAGAGCCAACAAAAAACGGGAAGAAATGAGAGCAGAAATAAAAAACCTACAAAAAGAAATGAAGGATTCAGTAGATGACATCAAAAACCCTGTGACTGCCCTCAACAATAGAATGACTGCAGCGAAAGACAGAATCAGTGAGCTTGAAGATTAGCTGCAAGAAGTCTATAGGCAACAACAAACAATGGGAAGAGACCTCAAAATAGCTCTAATGCGACTCAGAGTCCTAGGGGATGATTTAAGAGGAACAACATTAGAATCATTGGAGTACCAGAAGGATAGGGAACCAACACCAACAAAAAAGACACAGTCAAACAAATCATTGCTTAAAAGTTCCCAGAGCTGGAGAATGCAGGCATCCAGATTCAAGGCGCCCGAAGGGTGCCAGCTAAAAGTGACCCTAACAGAAACCCCAAGACATATCATAGTTAGAATGATGGATGTCATGGACAGAGACACTATACTGCAAGCAGCAAGGTCGAAGAAGGAAATCACATACAAAGGAGCACCCCTTAGATTCAAAGCAGACTTATCAGAGGAAACCCCCCAAGCCCAAAGACAATGGTGGGACATAGTGAAAAAACTCAACAAAATGAACGCCGCCAAGAATACTTTATCCGGCTAAACTCTCAAACTCTAAGGAACAATACACTATTTCTCAGATAAACAGCAGCTCAGGAACTTCATAGACTCAAAACCAAATGTAAAAGAAGGACTAAAGGGGCTATTGTAAGACAAGAAGAACCCCTACAGGCACAACAAACCCTTACACAAAGATGCCGCAAAATTACATAACAATAATCTCTCTTAATGTTAATGGTCTAAATTCACCAATTAAAAGACACAGAGTGGCAAAATGGATTCAGAGACTGAATCCAACATTTTGCTGCCTGCAAGAAACACATCTGAATAACCAGAACAAAAACAGACTCAAAGTCAAAGGATGGAAAACAATCCTGCAAGCAAACAAATCTCTCAATAAAGCTGGGGTGGCCTTACTAGTATCAGACAACATAGATTTCAGGTTGAAAAAGATTAGAAAGGATAGGGAAGGCCATTTTTTATTAATCAAGGGATACGTACAGCAGGAAGAAATCACACTCCTAAACGCGTACGCAACCAATGAGGGACAAGCCAAATTCCTACAACTACTGCTAACAGACCTTAAGAAGGACATCTTGAGCAACACAATAGTAATTGGAGACTTCAACACTGCCCTATCACCCCAGAATAGATCAAGAAGATTAAAACCCACCAAGGAAATACTGGCTCTGAAGGAAGAAATAGAAGAGAGAGGGCTAATAGATCTATACAGGGCTTTATATCCCCCCAAAAAGGGAATACACATTCTTTTCCAGTGCAAATGAAATATATTTCAGAATAGACCATGTGCTGGGCCACATAACATACCTCAACAGAATCAGAAAGATAGACATTGTACTAGCTATCTTTTCAGACCATGATGCACTGAAGATAGAAGTTAATCACACACAGATGCAGAAAACCAAATCAAACACCTGGAAATTAAACAACTTGATGTTGAACAATGAGTGGGTCAGGAAGAAAATCAAGGAAGAAATCAAAAGTTACCTGAAAACAAATGAGAAGGAAGACACGAGCTACCAGAACCTGTGGGATGCAGCTAAAGCCATGTTAAAGGGAAAATTTATAGATCTGCATGCATTCCTCAGGAAGGAAGAAAGGGCCCACAAAAATAACTTGACTTCACAGCTTAAGATTTTAGAAAAGGACCAACAAAAGGAGCCCAATCCAGGCAGAAGAAAAGTGATAATAAAACTTAGGTCAGAAATCAACGACATGGAAAACCAAAAGACAATCCGAAAGATCAATGAAACCAAGTGCTGGTTCTTTAAGAAAGTAAACAAGATTGATAAACCATTAGCAAGACTCACAAAGAAAGAGAGAGAGAGAACCTTTATAAACAGAATCAGAAATGAAAAAGGGGACATCACAACAGAAAACAAAGAAATTCAAAAGATTATCAGAGACTACTTTGAAAAGCTGTATGGCACGAAACAAGAGAACCTAGAAGAAATGGATAAATTCCTGGATTCCTACAATATCCCAAGACTGAACCAAGAAGATCAGGAATACCTGAACAGTCCTATTAATATCAAGGAAATTGAAGCTGTAATCAAAAGTCTTCCCAAAAACAAAAGTCCGGGTCCAGATGGATTCACTAGCGAATTCTTCCAAACATTTAAAGAGGACCTGTTGCCAGTTCTTCTCAAGCTTTTCCAGGTAATTGATAAAACAGAAACCATCCCAAACAGTTTCTACGAGGCTCATATCTCCCTAATACCAAAAGCAAACAAAGGAACCACAAAAAACCAAAACTACAGGTCGATATCTCTGATGAACTCAGATGCAAAGATTCTCAACAAAATATTAGCAAACAGAATTCAACAACTTATCAAAAAAGATCATACACCACGACCAAGTGTGATTCATCCCAGGGATGCAAGGATGGTTTAACATTCGGAAGTCAATTGACATAATTCATCATATCAACAAAAGAAAAGATAAGAACCATATCATCATATCCATAGATGCAGAGAAAGCATTTGATAAGTTCCAGCACCCATTTATGATGAAAACTCTCGCCAAAATGGGTATAAAAGAACTTTCCTCAATATAGTTAAAGCCATCTAATACAAGCCTGCAGCAAGCATCATCTTCAATGGGGAGAAGCTAAGAGCCTTCCCTCTGAGTTCAGGGACAAGACAAGGATGCCCACTCTCTCCACTCCTGTTCAATATAGTGCTGGAAGTACTTGTAATAGCGATTAGGCAAGAAAAAGGTATTAAGGAATTCAGGTAGGAAAGGAAGAAATCAAACTCTCACTATTTGCAGACGATATGATACTATACTTAGAGAACCCTAAAACCTCTGCCAAGAAACTCTTAGAAATAATAGACTTGTATAGTAAAGTTGCAGGCTATAAAATCAACACCCAAAAGTCCATGGCTTTCCTATACACAAATAATGAGAGAGGAGAAAGTGACATGATTAAAGCAATCCCGTTCACAATTGTGTCTCAAATGATCAAATACCTCCAAATCAACTTAACTAAGGAGGTAAAGGACTTGTATAATGAAAACTACAAAATGCTACTTCAGGAAATAAAAAAGAACGTGAAGAAATGGAAAGATATCTCCTGCTCATGTATTGGAAGAATTAATATTATCAAAATGGCAATACTCCCTAAAGCATTGTACACATTCAATGCGATCCCCATAAAGATACCCTTGACATTCTTTAAGAAATAGAACAAGCACTCCTGAAATTCATATGGAACAATAACCCCCCAATAATATCTAAATCAATTCTTGGGAAAAAGAAAATGGGAGGAATCAAACTCCTCAACTTCAAACTCTACTACAAAGTGGTTAATTAAAACAGCATGGTACTGGAACAAAGGCAGAGATGCAGACCAATGGAACAGGGTTGAATATTCTGACACACCATCCCAAATATATGATCATCTAATCTTTGATAAGGGAGCAAGAAATGTGAAGTGGAGCAAGGAAAGCATGTTTAACAAATTGTGCTGGCAAAACTGGACAGCTATACACAAAAATATGGACTCAGATCTCCACCTATCACCATGTACAAAAGTCAGATCAAAATGGATTAAAGACCTCAACATCAGACCCGAATCCTTAAGGTACATTGAAGATAAGGTCGGCAAAACCCTCCACATTGTAGCCAACAGTATCTTCAAAGCTGACACACCACTGGCCAAGCAAGTGAAAACAGAGATAAATAAATGGGACTACTCTAAACTAAGAAGCTTCTTCACCTCAAAAGATACAGTGACCAAAGTACAAAGACAGCCTACAGAATTGGAAAGGATATTTACCCAATACCCATCTGATAAGGGGTTGATATCAAGGATATACAAGGCACTGGTTGAACTCCACAAGAAGAAAACTGCTGACCCGATCAAAAAATGGGGTGATGAAATGAACAGAAGCTTTATGGGTCACACCTAGCAATGCACAGGGCTTACTCCTGGCTCTGCACTCAGGAATCACCCCTGGCGGTGCTCAGAGGACCATATGGGATCCTGGGAATCGAACCCGGGTCGTCCACATGCAAGGCAAATGCCCTATCCGCTGTACTATTGCTCCAGCCCCAATGTTCTTGTTTTATGCAAATTATTTATCAGATACATATTTTGCAAATATTTTTCAAATATATGATAGCTTGACTTCTCAGCTTTTAAAAATGTTTTCAACAGAGAATTAGTTAAAAGAAATTTTATCACACTTGCTCTTCAAGCCCATATTCTTCCTTAAATATATCACTTTGCTTTCTTTTTTTTTTTTTTTTTTCTTTTTGGGTCACACCTGGCCATGCACAGGGGTTATTCCTGGCTCTGCACTCAGGAATTACCCCTGGCCGTGCTCAGGGGACCATATGGGATGCTGGGATTTGAACCCGGGTCGGCCGCGTGCAAGGCAAACGCCCTACCCGCTGTGCTATCTCTCCAGCCCCTCACTTTGCTTTCTAACTTACTCTTTCCAGCTTGTATTCTCCCTTGAACATGCATTTTATTCGCCCAATGCCAAATCTAAGTAAGTGTCATTAAATAAAAACTACCTTGCTTCATAACATTTTTTAGTCAACTTTAATTAATTTTCTTTATAAATTATGCCTTTGGTGTTAAAATCCATTATAGAAGTCAAGCCATCTATCTACATTACCTTTAATTTTATCTTTGGAAATTTACATTTTTGCCTTTTCCATTTAGGTTTTAATCTTTATTAAGCTAATTTGTTGAAAGATGTATGGATCTAGATTCTCTCTCTCTCTCTCTCTCTCTCTCTCTCTCTCTCTCTCTCTCTGTTTTTTATTTGCTTATAATTGTACAGTTCAGGTCTGACCTTGTCTAGTGCTGTGCCCTTCTTTACCAATGAAATGATGTGTTGGATTTCGGAAGGGAGAATGCTGGGAACAACATAGCCATCCTGTGGAATTTGATATGTGGGCAGGTGGACGTAGCTATCAAAGAGATCTGAGTAGAAGTCATGCGTAACCTTTTCCATTGCCCTTCAGAAAGATATAGTAGATCCAGCAGGACATCAGAGGGTGGTCATCTTGGTCTTATAGTTGGCAAAACACAGGCAGGTGTTGCAAATACTTTTCCCGGCTTCTTCTGCATCATCCAATACTGCTGCTCTTTTCTATTTGAGGTCTTCCTTTATTGCATCTCTGCACAGCCTTGTGAGCTTGGACGTTAGATTGTGATTGCCTGAGGTTCACGCTAGATCATGTTGGCAAATGAGCTTGAGAGTTTCCAACGACAGGTGAATTTTTGTGGATTTCTCTCTCTCTGCATTCCTCAAACAATTATAGAGGTGCTGAACCAGTCGATTGTATTTCTTGTCCATGTTGTCAATGATGGCATCTTCCCATATTGCTGCAACCAAGCCAAAGAGCTCCCAGTTGGCGGTCATTCTGGGAGTTCTCTTCTTAACCTTTGCACTCATTCTACCTGCTCCATGAAGTAGAATTTAGCATGAAAGAGACAGTGGTCTGATCCCGTTTGGAATTTTGGGACAACAGCAACATTGGTCAGGCAAAACCAATGATTGAATATGATGTGGTCAATTTCATTGTGGAACTGTCCACCGGGAGACTCCCAAGTCCAGCATTTAGATTCGGCCTTCTGGAACTGCAAGTTACCATTGATGGTCTTGGTCAACATTATAAACTCAGAGCATCTCACCCTGTTCATTCCATTCTAGGCCATGGGTCCCAATGGGGAGTTCTTCAGGTGACCATCTAGGTCCTATCTTGGAGTTCAAATCACTCACAATGACCTTGTAGAAGGTGTGGTCATCTTTATAGAACTTCTCTAGCTCCATGTAGAACTTCTCAATTTCTTCTTCGTCTTTAGCTGGATGTTGGTGCATAGACAGTGAAGATAGAAACTGCCAACAAAGAGCCACATCTATTCAAACGTAAGTGTTCAATTCGGGTTGTTTAGGCATTTGAGCGAATAAATGCTCATGGCCAAGTTCGTGTTGACAAGGAAGCCGACATCACTGATGCCTCTAGAGTCCCATGTTCTGAGAAAACAGTTCTTCTCCAGTGTTGAAAATGGCATAATGTGTTCAATGCCTTCTTGTCTCAGTCAATCCAATGACATCATACTTGATCTTCTGTACTTGCACCATCAGGTCCTCGATAGATGTTTCTGATGCAAGCATATGTGCGTTAAAAGTACAAACAATTATTTTAGTCCTTCATCATTTTGACAGCCTAGTTCATCCCTGAGATTTTATCAAGCTATTCTTGTTTGTTCTTCTTAATGCTGTCATATTGGGGGCTCTTCCAGTTCTTCCTGAAGAATCTGCTGCCAGTACTTGTCAATACACTGGCTCAGCTCTTCACACGCTACCTGTCTGAATCCAAGGTTCCATTCCAATGGAAAACCAGAGGGACTGTTCTGTTGTACAAGAAGGGAGACAATTATCCACAGCATCGGCAACGCTTGCCTGATCTGCCTGTTGTCTGTCGTTTACAAGTTATTCACTCGAGTCATCCTGAATAGGATTGGCAGAACACTGGTCAAAGGACAACTACGCGAGCAAGCCAGGTTCTGAAGAGAATTCAGCACTATTGACCATATCCAAACATTGACCAAGCTCATTGAGGTTTCGCGAGAGTTCAAGATGCCACTCTGTCTAATGTTCATTGATTTAAATAAGTTCTTTGATTCTGTTGAGACTGAAGCAGTCATCGAAGCCCTAGCCAAACAGGATGTTCAAACTTAAATACATCAGATCCTCCATGAGCTACGTTATAGACTCACCACCAAGATCTCACCATTCTACAAAGAAGTGATCATTGACGTAAAGAGAGGGGTTTGGCAGGGCGACACGATTTCACCAAAACTCTTCAGTGTCACCCTCAAGAACGTCATCAATGCGATGACTGGAATGGGAGTGAAGATAGACGGTCAGCAACTAAACCACCTTCACTTCGCTATGACATCGTTCTCATAACACCAAATATCAGCCAAGAGTCATGAATGCTGGCCAACTTTGACCGTGAGTGTGGAAAGGTCGGACTGCAGCTGAATCTCACAAGGACAATGTTCATGAGAAACGGACTAGTTCGTTCCTGATGTTCCATTTGCCCCAATGGAATGAACATCTCTGAATGCAGCAGTTATATGTAAATAGGTCGAGAACTCAACATGGCAAATGACCTGGCACCCGAACAGTGCAGGAGAAAGAGCAGCATGGAATGCCTTCAAGCGCGTCGAAGAAGTGATTAAGAGGATGAAGACCCTCCGGCTCTAGGCACATCTTTTCAACTCCACCATTCTTCCTGCACTAACATATGCCTCAGAGACCTGGGCCCTGTGAAAACAGGAAGAGAACACTATTTGGGTATCCCAAAGAGGGATCAAAAGAGCTATGCTTGAAGTATCACGTTTCACCCAAGTGAGAGAAGAAATATGGATTTCTGAAGTCTGTCAATGATTGAGAATCCGGGACGCTGTCTCATTTGCCAAGGAGTCGAAAATCAGATGGGCCAGACATGTAATGCGATTTAGAGAGGATCTCTGGACTAGAGCTCTATGTCTCTATCCCTGTGTGTTAAAATTTTTAAATATTGATACACTTAATTGATTAATTTTATGCTGAGGATTTTACAACGATGTTCAAAAGAAACCTTAAAAAATTATTTCTTAGTATAGTATTTCCTGATTTTGTTATCAAAGAACAGTTGACCTCATAGAATGAGTAAGGAAGTATTACTTCGGCTTGTGTTTTTTTTTGTTAAAAACTTCAGAGAATTTGAATTAATCTTTTTGTTTTCAGTTTTAAGTTTAAGCCCTGAGGTGTTGATCAGCAGTGGGTGGGAAAAGAGATGAGACCTGTGTAGGCACCGTTGATCTTCAGATAGGAAGATTAGCTTTACTGAAATGATCTCAGGGTTTCTATTTCTAGCTCATTCCAGGTGATGGCTGAACACGCAGGATACTTGTATTAAAGAGACTAACTGGAACATTAATAGGAAAAGACAGAGAAAAACCTTGAGAAAAAGTATTTGCAACAATAAACTAAGGAAACATTGTACTCATGAAATATTGATTGCATATTGATTTCATAAGTTCATCCTGCAAACGGTTGGCATCAAAAAATTGTCTTAAAACCTAAACAATATATTGTGTTCAGTGATATATGAAAATAAAGTGAAAACACATGTTGAAGTGTATTTGTTTGGAGGCCACTCCTGGCAGTGCTTGGGGAGACCGTGGGATATTACAGATTGAGCCAGGTACTTCCATGCATGTCAGCCCTTTGAGTTATCTCTTCAGCCCACTTGCTTTAGGAATTGAAAGGGTCACTCCCAGGGGCACACAGGGATTTCTCATAGTACTGCACTCAGTGATTACTCCTGGCAGACTCAGAAGAGCATATGTAGTGACAGGGATTGAACTCAGGTCATCCATGTAGTAGGTAAGTACCCTACCCACTGTACTATTACTCTGGCCCCTCAGCCCATTTTGAGACCACCACTTGATTTCACTTTATTTCTAGGTATGAAAGCAGAGATTCATAATCTTATGGGATTAAAAAATCATCAAGTATAATGAATTTAATTATGAATATTTTAATAACCTATTATTTTAAGAATTTTAGTGACTAAGAAAAAGAGTGAAATGCAGATTTTGCTTTCAAGTAATTTGTACTTTAGAAAATGATACTATAATGACAAGTCACCATAAAAATCAAAGGTAGGGGGCTGGAGCGAATAGCATAGCGGGTAGGGCGTTTGCCTTGCACACGGCCAATCCAGGTTTGATTCCCAGCATCCCATATGGTCCCTCCGAGCACCACCAGGAATAATTCCTGAGTGGAAAGCTGGGAGTAATCCTGGTGCATCGCAGGGTGTGACCCAAAAAGCAAACAAACAAACAAACAAACAAATATCAAAGGTAGGAAGATAAGTGAGTTAAATAGGATAGTAACTCCGAAACTTAGTTAAGGCTCAGATACCTTTTTCTTCCAAGGTCTAGATTGCGTATGTTTGTGTGTGTGTGGGGGGGGGGCGTTGGGGGGGAGGCAGAGAGAAAAATTATAAAAAATAAAGCTGTGTCCAGATACAAAGATTTTTTTACAGCATTTATTAAAGACCAATACAGTGTCTAATTTGATGTTAATGCACAACTAATAGTCCCTGGCTGATAAGCCAATTTGTTGCCAGATGAATTGGGAGCAGCAGAGGCGGGAAAGAAGAGGGGCAGGGAGGTCTGACTACAATATTAAGGGTAATAAACCACACTTATCCTTTTCTTAGAGGAAAGGGAAGAGAAAATAAATCCTTCAGGTTTTTAATCTTTTTCAAAAAGCTTCATCTTCCCGAGAGTTTAACTAATTTTAAATACATCTTTGTCACTTCTCCCTGATGAATTTAGGGATTTAATCTAATTCCCAGCTTAATATGAGAAATTGCTATCCACCTTCCTCTTCCCCACCTTTGTTAATTGCTCTTAGGTTCTAACCCTTCCTGGTGTCAAGTCAGAAATCAGTTTTGAAAGCTCAACTCACTGCCCCTCAGCTTGGCAGATCTCCCCAAATTCTAATTCCACCTTTTTCTTCTTTCTTTGTGGTTTAAACTCATTCAAGTCCAACACTCTTCACAGCTATACTCACAATTTTTTTTTTAAGGTTTCAACAAGTATATCTTTTTCTCTCATGCTTAGGGGCAAGAAAGTACTTTTAATTGCTTGGTGAAACACGCTTGATCATCATGAGACTAACATCTGCAGGTCTCTAAACATGGGACTTTTGCCCACCAGACTGGTTTCTATGGCAATTCATTCTCTACCATTCGATTCCAAAATGTGACTGCTTGAACTACAAATCAGTCTTAACGGTTTAGACAATTTGAGAAACATTTTCTGTAACACATCCAGCATAGACACACAAGTGTTAGCAACCTTTTTACCCCATGGTGGAAATTTTTAGCACACAAGTGGTTTCAACAGGATTTTTGCATGTTTTCTACTCATTATAATCTGCTAGCATTATGTGATTGTTTCTGCCTCTTTAGATGCAGTTCATTTAAAAGTACGATTACTAGTGTTCCAAAACAGCAAGTGTATTGCAGAGAATTCATGTAGAGCAAAAAACTTTTATTGCTGTATAAACTACACTTATGCAGAATTTTAGAATTAAGAATTTTATCCTATTCCTAAAAGCACCATATTACAAAGAATAGGGATATGTCCATCTTTATGAAGGTTCAGCTTCACACATCTTTTATTTCTTCTCACCTTACATTATCTTCCAAGGTTTATGTTAAATATCAAATGTCTCACAACTAATATAAAATAAAAATTAGTAATCTAATTTGCAATTATTTGCTCGGTGATTTTTTCACCAACATCTTCTATTATTTTAAGAGCTTTATTTGTGCCAGACAGCTAGCTCAAGTTCTGTAATCCATACCTCATAGTTGACAATCCAATTCTACAGAGTAAATTTAATGCCTACTCTCATATCAGTAACTGATTATAATCTCTTGGTGAGTAGGAACCAGAACTGTTTAATTTTCTGTGTGCAGCTCTGAGATAGCAACACATTTAGGAATTCACCAAACACATATATTTGCAGAATGATAGTTTGTGAAGCAGACTACATAGTTAAAAAACATAAACATATTTAAACTTTACAACACATCTTAAGTTCAGAGAGAGAGGGGAACTAATAACATATATATGTGCCATTGTCTTGGTATCGAGGTGAACAGGTCTTTTGACTACATAGAGTATAAAAAAATAATCAAGTGTGCATCATCTTTATAGAAGCACTGTCCTGATAATAAAATTTGAAATCATATTTACAAGGAACATTGAGTAGTGCTTTAGCATAAAAATATGGAACTTTAGAATAAATGGGCTCTAAAAGACTGTCAAAAGTTTTCTAAGTCTTAGCTAGCGGTCCACATTTAAGAAAATGATATGCTTAGCTTCTTTATAAAAACTAGAATATGCAGTGAATTTTTAAACTTGTGACTGTGGGCATGTTTGCTGGCTTCCCATGGCAGGAACATTTCAAATTCAGATGAAAAGCAACCCAAGTATCAGAACTGGCAAGAGGGACCAGGGACTATGATGAGAAATGGCAAGAGAACTTTGCTCTGTAATTTGCATAATAATGGAAGATGGTTTTGACGTGTTTTTCTTTCTTTTTTGCTTTTTTCTGTTTCTCTTGTCATTTTCTTTTTAATAAGGATTTACATGTTTCACTGAAGATCTCCAAATAGGAAAATGATATAGAAATAGAATCTTCTCGCAAAATGATAGCGTGGATGGAGGCAGGGAAGGTGTATAGAACAGAGAAGCATGTTAAGAATTTGTATTTTGAGCTGGAGTGGTAGTATGGGGGTTAAAGCTTATGTGTTGGGTGTGGATGACACCTCTGTGACCCCTAACCCCGCTATTTTCTCCTGAGTAATTCTTGGTGCTATCCTGAAGACCCTGATGTTTTTCATGAGAATCATCTTGTTGAGGTTCAGCTGCAGTTCAACCTTTCCACACTTGTGGTTGAAGTCAGCCAGCATTTGCGCTGCTTGGCTAATGTTTGGCGTTATGAGAACAATGTCATCAGCAAAGCAGAGGTGGTGTAGTTGCCGACTGTCTCTCTTCACTCCCATTCCTTCTGATTCCAGTCATTGAATGACATTCTCTGGGGTGGCACTGAAGAGTTTCGGTGAAATGGTATCGCCCTGCTGAACCCCTCTCTTTACATCAATGATCACTTCCCTGTAGAATGGTGAGATCCTGGTGGTGAATCCATAATACAGCTCTCGGAGGATCTTGATGTACTGGGTTTGAATCCCCTGTTTGGCCAGGGCTTCAATGACCGCTTCAGTCTCAACAGAATTGAAGGCCTTCTTTAAGTCGATGAACATTAGATAGAGCAGCATCTTGAACTCTCACGAAACTTCAGTGAGCTTGGTCACTACTGTGTGGATATGGTCAATCTTGCTGAATCCTTTTCAGAACCCGGCTTGCTGGCATGGTTTTCCTTCATCTAGTGTTCTGCCTATTCTATTCAGGATGACACGAGTGAATAACTTATAGACGACAGACAGCAAATAGATTGGGCAATAGTTGCCTAACGTACACCTCAGAGACCTGGACCCTATGCAAACAGGATGAGAACACTATTCGGGTATCCTAAAGAGGAATCGAAAGAGCTATGCTTGGAGTATCACCTATCATTCAAGTGGGAGAAGGAATCAGGAGTTCTGACCTTTTCGTTGACAATCAAGAATCAGGGACAGTCTCGTTTGCCAAGACATCAAAAATCAGATGGGCCAGACATGTAATGCGATTCAGAGACGATCGCTGGACTAGAACTGTTACCGACTGGATTCCACGGGACATCGAAAGACCAAGTGGCCGCTCACCAACGAGATGGTCAGACTTCTTCATCAAAACCCTGAATGAACGGTTTGAGGCTCTTCCTGTTCCTGGAGCGAGCAGATATCATCGGGCTACATGAGCACTAGGCAGGGAGAAATGGAGACATTACCGGTGCCAACTCGAGCAAATCAAAGATCAACAGGAAGACAAGTGATACAAGTGATACAAGTGAATGAGTATGAGCATTTTTGAATGTTTGTTTGAAATCATTTGCCTCTTTTTTTCTGTTCATATAATTTGCTAATTTTATTTGGACTTTTTGCTTCTTCTTACTAATTTTAGAGAGTGATTTATATATTTCTTAATTTTTTAATGAATATGAAGCTTTCAAATATATTTCTGAAAATTAACACATGTCTGTTTACTCTCTTAATGGAAGATCTTGAAAAGTCCAAAATTTTGATACAATCCATTAAAATATTTTTTTGAAAATGCTTTTGTGTGGCAATTAAATAATTTTCTAAGATCATGAATATTTTCCCCCTACATTTTATTTTAGAAGTTCCAGCATTTTATGTTTTTGTCAGGTATGTCTATCATATGTTTTTTTTTTTTTTTTTTTTTTTTTCTTTTTGGGTCACACCCGGCGATGCACAGGGGTTACTCCTGGCTCATGCACTCAGGAATCACCCCTGGCGGTGCTCAGGGGACCATATGGGATGCTGGGATTCGAACCCGGGTCGGCCGCGTGCAAGGCAAATGCCCTACCCGCTGTGCTATCGTTCCAGCCCCAGTCTATCATATGTTTTGAATTATTTTTCATATAAGATGAGTTCTTCAGTTTTGTGTTTGGATACCCAGTTGTTCTATCATAATATGATTAATGGATTACCCTTTTTTGCACAAGATGACTTTAAAAATATTATGAACATTAGCAATGTGTGGGTCTGCTTTTAAACGTTCCATGCAGCATGTTGCCTACATTGATGTTAGTACTATTTTGTCTTGATATTGTAACATATTACAATTCAGAGTCAGGTAGTATTAACTTCTTTCACTTCTATGTGTATGTGCACATACATGTATAATCATATTATTCCTAAACGTAGAATAATATATTTTTTTTTGCTTTTTGGGTCACACCCTGTGATGCACAGGGGTTACTCCTGACTATGCACTCAGGAACTAACCCTGGTGGTGCTCAGGGGACCATATGGACTGCTGGGAATCAAACCTGGTGCAAGGCAAACACCCTACCTGCTGTGCTATTGCTCTAGCCCCTAGAATAAATATTTTGATCAAATTAGGATTTCAATTAAAATATCATTGGTATGCCACTAGTTTACAATACTCTAGATATTTCTGGAGTAACACAGACCCATTCTTCTGCCATTTTATCCTACTCCTTTCCTCTGCACTCAGGTAATTATTTCATTTTTCACTGAGCCAGAGAGTTGCTTATGTTCTGACTTGTTATTCTGTTTGATTTGCTTCCTTATATTTCACTTATGAAACAAACCCAGTCAGTACTTGTGCTTCACTTACTGATTTTCTTTCCTTTGGATGATCACCTCATGTTTCATTAATTTTGTACAAAGGCAAGATTTACTCTATTTTAAAAATATCTGAGTAGTATTTTATTGAACATACCTATGTCATAAATTTTTGTTTTTGTTTTCATAGATTTGGTATTTTAATTCCTTTGTCTTTCTATATAAATTTTAGAATGAGCTTGCCAATACATATAAAAAAGTGACTGTGATTTTATTGCAATAGCATTGAGTCTCTTGCAGAGATTAGCAACATAACAATATTGAGCTTTATAAATAATACATTGTATTAATTAATTAAGGTCTACATTAATTCCTTTCCGCAGAATTTTATTTTCAGTATAAAGTATTTTTGTATATCTTTCATTAAACTTTTACCAGAACATTTAATATTGAAGTTATTATAAATGATAAGCATATCAGTGTATCAGTCATCCCGTTTTTCATCAATTTACTCAAGTGGGGCCCAGTAACATCTCCATTCGTTCCAGCCCTGAGATTTTAGCAGCCTCTCCTTACTTGTTTTTTCCCAACAATTGGAGGGCCTTTTCAGCGTCAGGGGAATGAGATCTGTTATTGTTACTGTATTTGGCATATCGAATACACCACGGGGAGCTTGTCAGGCTCTTCTGTGCAGGCGGGATACTCTCACAGGGAGCTTGCTGGGCTCTCTGAGAGGCATATATATATATATATACATATATATATACATCATGATGAGGTGTCCTGCGGCCTCAGGGATATGTTCACTCATTCATGAGGCTCAGTCTGAGCATGTGGAAAGTGGCCTGGAGCATGGCGGTGGTAGGGTAGTGGAGGTTAGCTGCTGGGGCTGGGTCCCTTGGGGCGTGGAGGGCTCTCACCCACCCCCTTCTGGGGCACCCCTGGTACGCAGTCTGGTGGCATGGTTATGGGGGCCTCATTTTATGCTCCCTTCCAGGAGAAGCAGCCGTGAATTCTGGAGGGTGACCGATGAGGAGATTACCTGGTGCTGGCAGGAGGTGGCTTATGGGTGTGACCCCTGGGTGGTCAGAGACTGGGAGAAGTAAGCAGAGGATCTCTGCTCCCAGGTCCCGTTGAGCCCAGAGTCCAAGATCACAAAGTTCCACATTACCAGGTAATAAAAACATAATAAAAATTTTAAAAATAATAAAATGGCCTTGCTTAACCATTGCAAGGCCCTGACTGTATGCAACCAACCACATCTGGACAGAGAGAATCCCAGTACCAGCCCCAAGCCCTGAAACCAGGTTTGATCCCTTAGCACAGAGCCAGGACTAAGCCCTGAGCACTGTGGAGTGTGGTCCAAAAGCAAAAACAAACAAGTCCATGCCTGAGTTGGAAATATAGTACAGGGGTTAAGAGGCACTAGTGGGAGCCTGAGCAATAGTACAGCAGTAGGCCAACTCAGGTTTGGTCCTCAGCACCCCATCTGATTCCTGGATATCTAAATGATACCTACAGTGCTAAAATTTTAATTTATCATTGAGTTTGCTATAGAGTACTTTACGGTACAATCTTATGAAATTCCCTTATTTCCACTTTATTTTTTAAAAACTAAATGCAGTTGTATTTCTTCATATATGTTCACCTTCTTTTTCTTCTTAGTTGTTGTTGTAATGATTAGGGATTGCACACACTTTGTCTCAGTGCTCACACACTTGGTTTGGGGCTTACCTGCGTCTAACACTTGGTTGCAATACTTGCCTATCTGCTTGTTGTGCTGGTTCTAAGTTTGGCTATGTCCTGATATACTTAGTGGCAATGATCATACACACACTTGATGCCATATGGTAGAGAACACCAAATTTTGTCTTGGTGCCAGGGATCAGAAATTGGTGTGCCACTGAGGTCACATTTTGTATGTGGTGCATTTCTAGGGATGAGTCTTGTCATTTCAATTCCACAAGGCAGGTGCTTTGCCCCTGAATCACAATTCTGGGTCCCTCAATTGTATTTCTTATGTAGATTCTTCTATCCTCTAAAAAGCTTACTTCATTCCTTCCTTCTTATCTTGATGCTTTTTTATTATTTGACTGCCTTATTATACTAATGAGTACCACCATTCAGTGTTTAAAATGAGACCAAATATCCTTGCCTTGTTCCTGATCTCAGTGTAAAAAGTTTGTTTTTTTTCCTACTTTAAATCTGATGTTAGTTATAGGTTTTTAATAGATTCACTTACCAGTTTGAATAAATTATCTTTTAAAGTAATACAATCACAAAAAATATAAGTTTCTAAATTGTATTGTAAGTAGAATTCAGAAATGTTGCTAAAACTATTTTGTATTTGTTGAGTTTGTTTTATATTTTTAGTCTGTTAATATGGTGAATGTTATTGAATTGATTTTCTTAGGCAAACCAGGCTTAATCCCTGGGATAAATCACATTTGGCATGTTGAATTACCTTATTACTTATTGTTGCATTGATTTGTTAAAAGTTTTCTTAAAAACAATTTTAAAATTTATATTCTTATGGGATATTCTTTGTTTGAAGTTTTTACTTGATATCAAAAAGTGGGGCCTCACAGAATAAGTTTGCATGTATTCCTTCTTCATTTTAATAAATTTTTAAATATTCTGTCTGATTTTCTCAGGAGAGTCAATATAGATTTGGACAAAAAAAAGATAAAATCACCAAATGACTTTCTTATATCTGCAAAATTATAAACTTTTGACTGGACTAATCAGTAAATAAAAATTACTAAAGTTTGGTATATTAGAAGAGAAACTGACCAGCTTGCAGAAGTAAAAAGAATCATACTGTGAATAATTGAAGTTGTAAAGGAATTTGGTAACATAAATGAGATAGACAACCCCCTAGAAAGATATTAACTGTTTATGACCATCAGTGTGGGGTGTGATCCTGGCAGCTTGTCTGTCTGTGATTGCTAGCACTGCAGTCTCTGGCATTTACAACCCCATGTACATGCACACTACAAAGACAGTCCCCATGAACCCACATACACCTGTACAGCACCACAGCCTACCTGATGTGTGAATTCCAGAGACTGGTACTCAGGAAAAGGTGTGCATATCACAGCTAAAATGTGTATATGTGTGTCTCCCAGTCATTGAAGTAATTTGATAGGAGAACAGGAGAGGAAAGGAATAAATACAATCAATAAAAATCAATAAACCAAAGAAATACATCATTCAAGCAGACTTGAATGTAACTGAATCAGTAATTTAAAAACTTTCCAAAACAAAAGTTTGAACTGAGATTGTTTTGTTTGTGAATGCTATAAAGTATTTAAAGGGTTAATTGAAGTTCTTTACAAACTTTAAAAAGAAAATAGAAGATGGAATCATTGCCAACTTCTTCATTTAGTTCAGTATCTCCTTAGTACATGACAAGTCCACAATATTAGAATACAACAAACAACAGAATAACATTTCTTCTGAATATTGAAATAAAAATCTTCAACACTGTCAGTTTTGACAATATGTACAAACTTCCCATGAATAAGTGGAGTTTATGTCAGGAATTTGTGTTTGGCTCAAACACTAAAAATCTATCAATGAATTATAATATCTATTATATCTATTATTATTATATCTATACTGAATTATAAGAAACATATGACTAAGGTAACATATGTCACTTGTAATTATCATTTGTCATCCCGTTGCTCATCAATTTGCTAGAGCAGCCACCAGTAATGTCTCCATTCATCCCTGTTTTGTGCTAGTATAGCCCAATGGTGTCTGCTCACTCCAGGAACATGAAGAGCATCAAATTGTTCATTCAGGGTCTTGACGAAGAAGTCTGTCCATCTTGTTGATGGGCAGCCACGTGGTCTTTTGATGTCCCTTGGAATCCAGTTGGTAACAGCTCTAGCCCAGCAGTCGACTCTGAATCACATTATGTGTCCGGCCCATCTGATTTTCGATGATATGACAAACGAGACAGAGTCCCTGAATCTTGACCGTCGACAGAGGTCGGAACTCCGGATTCCTTCTCTCACTTGAGTGAAATGTGATACTCCAAGCATAGCTCTTTTGATTCCTCTTTGGGATACCTGAATATCGTTCTCATCCTGTTTTCATAGAGCCCAGGTCTCTGTGGTGTACGTTAATGCAGGATGAATGGTGGAGTCAAAAAGATGTACCTGCTGGGGCTGGAGCAATAGCACAGCGGGTAGGGCGTTTGGCTTGCACCAGCCGACTTGGGTTCGAATCCCAGCATCCCTAATGGTCCCCCGAGCACCTCCAGGAGTAATTCCTGAGTGCATGAGCCAGGAGTAACCCCTGTGCATTGCCGGGTGTGACCCAAAAACAAAACAAAACAAACAAAAAACAACAAAACCAAACAAAAAAAAGATGTGCCCAGAACCAGAGGTTCTTCATCCTCTAAACAACTTCTTTGAAACTCTGTAAGGATTACCGTGCAGCTTTTTTTCCTCCTGTGTAGTTCTGACTCCAAGTTGTTCATCATGTTAAGTTCTCGACCCAGGTACACATAACTGTTGCATTCAGAGATGTTCATTCTGTTAAGAGCAAATGAAATATCAGGAACTAGTTTGTTTCTCATGAACATTGTCTTCGTGAGATTCAGCTGCAGTTTGACCTTTCTACACCCATGGTAGAAGTCTACCAGCATTCGTGCCACTTGGCTAATGTTTGGTGTTATTAGAATGATGTCATCATCGAAGTGGAGGTAGTGTAGTTGCCAACTGCTACCTTCACTCCCATTCCTTCCCATTCTAGTCGTCGCATGCTGTTCTCGAGGGTGGCACTGAAGAATTTTGGTGAAGCGGTATTACCCTGCCGAACCCCTCTCTTTATGTTGATGATCACTTCCTTGTAGAATGGTGAGATCCTGGTGGTTAATCTGTAATACAGCTCACAGGGGATCCTGATGTACTGAATCTGTACATCCTGTTTGGCTAGGACTTCAATGACTGCAACAGAATCAAAGGACTTCTTTAAATTGATGAACCTTAGACAGTGGCATCTTGAACTCTCACGAAACATCAATGAGCTTGGTCATCATGTGGATATGGTTGATCATGCTGAATCCTTTTCGGAAGCTGGCTCGCTCGCATGGTTGTCCTTCGTCTAGTGTTCTGCCAATTCTATTCTGGATGACTCAAGTGAATAACTTGTAGATGATGGACAACAGGCAAATTGGGCTATAGTTGCTGATGGCATGGATGTCTCCCTTGTTGTACAAGAGGATGGTCTGGCTGGTTTTCCATTGGGACAGAACCTTGTGTTCAGACAGGTAGCGTTTGAAGAGCCAAGACAGCATATTGACAGTACTGGCGACAGATTCTTCAGGTGTTTGGGTCTGACCTTATCTGGACTGGGTGCTGTACATTTCTTTACTGAAAAAATGGCATGTCAGATTTCGAAAGGGAATGACATATATATCCTGAAGAATTTGGTATGTGGGTAGGTGGACATGGCTATCAAAGAGATCCAAATAGAAGTCATGGATAACCTTCTTCATTGCCCGTCTGGAAGATATAATAGATCCGTCAGGATGTCAGAGGGCAGTCATCTTAGTCTTGTAATTGGTAAAGGACATGCGGGTGCTGTGAATATTTTTCCTGGCTTCTTCCACAACAGCTAACACTTCTGTTCTTCTCTCTTTGAGGTCTCCTCTTATCACTTCTCTGCACAGCTTTGTGAGCTTGGACGTTAGCTTGTGATTGCCTAAGGCTCGTGCCATACCACATTGGAAAATGAGCTCAAGAGTTTCTGAAGACAGGCATATTTTTGTGTCTTTCTCATTCTTGGCATTCCTTGCATAGTCATGGAGGTGTTGAACCAGTTGATCGTATTCCACATCAATGTTGTCAATGAAGGCATCTTCCCATATTGCTGCAATAGTGCCAAAGAGCTCCCAGTTGGTGTTTCTTCTGGGAGTTCTTTTCTTAAACTTTGCAGATCATTCTCCACACACTGTGAAGTAGAATTTTGCACAAAGGAGACATTGGTCTGATCTCGTTTGGAATTTTGGGACAACAGCGACATCATACAGGCAAAACCATGAATATGATGTGGTCAATTTTGTTGTGGAACTGTCCACCGGGAGACTCCCATGTCCAAAGTTTAGATGGGCCTTCTGGAACTGTGAGTTACCATGGATGGTCTTGGTAGACATGATGAACTTAGATAGTCTCTCACTCTGTTCTCACCCCTTGATGGTTCACCACCTTATTGTTCCGGGGGTGGCAACGGTGACGACCGGTGAAGAGTAAACCAACAGGCACTGCTCAGAGACACAAGCAGGTGCATATTTGTCAGCGTGTTGATTGTTACAACATGCCAGTCAACCAAAAGCTTGCATTCAGTAGACTAGGAGCACTTGTAAGAGTGATTAGAGGCTTCCCTAAAAACCTCTGTCTTTCTCCAAGAGCCCGACTAACTACCAATGGTATCCTGCCCTCACAGCAGATCCTGGCAAGCTACCCATGGCATATTCAATATTCCAAAAACAGTAACAATAATGGGCCTCATTCCCCTGACCCTGAAAGAGCCTCCAATAAGGCAGCGTCGGAAAGGATGAGAAAGGAAAGGCTGATAAAATCTCAGGGCCAAACTAGGCTGCCAAAACAAAGGACTAAAGTGACTGTCTGTACTTTCAATGCATGTATACATTGGCATCAGAAGCATTCATTGAGGACCTGATGGTGCAAGCACAGAAGATCAAGTACAATGTCATTGCACTAACCGAGATGAGAAGGCATCTATTACATCACCCTGTTTTCGACACTGAAGAAGAACTATTCCTCTGAACATGCAACAGCAGAGGGATCTGTTGTGTTGGTGTCCTTGTTAACAAGAACTTGGCCATGAGCATCGATTTGTTTGAATGCCTAACAATCCGAATCCGATACTTAAGTTTGAATTAGATGTGGCTCATTGGCCGCAGTATCTATCTTCATCATCTACGCACCAACATCCAACAATGTGAAGAAGAAATTGAGAAGTTCTACCTAGAGCTGGAGAAGTTATATAAAGAAGACCACACCTTCTACAAGGTCATTGTCTGTGACTTAATGCCAAAATAGGACCAAGAAGGTCGCCCAAAGAACTCCATGTGAGGACTCACGGCCTAGAATGGAATAGTGTGAGAGACTGTAGCACAACCTTCCCAGCCAAACCCCTCTGCCAAATTGTTCTGTGGCTGGGGAGGTGGTGCAACAGTAGCCTTAGGAGCAATTGGGAGATTATCTTTTCACTTAAATGAAGGTAGATTTCAAGAGGGGCACTGAGTAAATTTTCCTCTTTTCTGAAAAGGGAACAGTAAGCCAAATAAGTTTGGGAACCTCTATTCTAACTAAAAGCAAAATAAAATTAAAACAGAACTATAAATCTGTATGGAGGAGAATTACTATGCAATTATTGCCAAATTTAAAATATAAAATTAGAGTTAGCAGCATTAAGCTTATATCATGAAAAGAACATAATATCTTTAATAATTTATTTTAAATAGCAGTTATTTAACCTAATTTGCACCCCCAAAATTGATGAATGTTTTAATTATCAGATATTCACTTGATACATAAAGATGTCCTTAGACTTTCTAAAATTATGAAGAGTAGCAGAATATAGTGGTTTAATAATAGGTATCAAATAAAACTTACTTGAATAATTATTTTTCCCCAAATGTTACTTAATGGAAACAATTGAACAGATCAAGCAATTGCTTTGTGATTTAAAAAAGCTAAACTAAAACCAACAAATAGTTCTTAGAATTAATTACATCTAAGTATTATTATAATTCGTGCTCTCTCTCATGCTTTTCTTTCTTACATTTATTTTTTTTGGTCACACTGTCAGTGGCTGGACTTCTCCTGGTGCATAGGGAATGTTCCCAGGGGTGCCAGGGCTCAGGCTGGGAACTTCACCATGTCATGCAAATGCTCCAACTCTTTGAGCCCTAATTCTTATTTTGTGCTTCTTACATCTTAGAAAAAGAAAAAAACACTTGACTTAGGGATACAAAAATATTCTAATATGTTCACCTCATTTCATTAATTTTCATGGAAGTGATGTGGAGTAAATGCCTTATGTAGCATCTAATATTCAAGGAGAAACATAAATAAATTGTAATTGTAGATATTTAGAATCATCCTATTTGGGCTCAGTGAAATTTTCACACAAACACAAAACAGTGTCACCCTCAAATAATTAGAAAATCTCTGAAATGAAAATTAACGGGAACAGGGAATAACAACACAGAAAGCTACTTTGAATTCCACAATGGAATAAATTGACACGGTACAGTGCAAACTAATCAGGGCATATCCAATGCTGTAAGGTTGCTACTATAAATAAACACAGAAATCCACGCATACTCAGATTTGATGGCCTTCCTTCAAAGTGATAGAGTGTGTTGAACTTCATGCTCATGTGTCTCCTGAATGTCACTACTTTCAAGACAATTTTTTGTTTTAGGATTTATGAAGCAGTAAGCACTTCCTTTTCTCTGCTCTCTGAGCCCTGCAAGTGCATGTACATGTAAAAATATACTAACATTACTAATACATTAGTGTAACACCACTAATAAGATATACATACATAAACTCTTAATTTCATGTTATCTTGAACTCTTTAAAAAGTGATATATCAGAGAACAGAAAAAGAATCATTTAAAGAGAATGAAGTCAAAACAAAACAAAACAAAACAAAAAATCACTTCGAATTAGAGAAAAACTCATGTTCTTACCTAGCACACATGTTTAGAAATAAAGATGTGCAGACCAATTTATCATCATGATATATATCAATTTATCTTTTTCCGCTTTTAAAATCTACAAAAATAATAAAACATTTTGGATTGATAGCCTACTTTCAGAAAACAAAATGTTGCAAATAACACTGCATATTCCTGGATCCTGACATATAGTACAGTGGCTAAAGCATTTGCCTTTGCCTTGCACGTGACTAACCAGGTTTAACCTCTGGAACCTGATGGTCCCCCAGCCCTACTGGCTATGATTCCTGAGCGCACTGCTGGGTGTGACACACAAACCAAACCAAAAATTTTACAAAAACAAAAATATATTATTTCTGTCTTTTTAAAAAAACTGGAGCACGTGCTGAAAATTAAGCCCTTTGAAGCATTTATGGGCAACCCAGCCCTCAGTAACAGGGACACTCTTTTGATAAGACAAGCATCAATAGAGCTTCCTATTGAATCTGTCTCGTCCACTTTGACTTACAAATGTTTTATACCTGAACCTTGTGTGCATTTAGGTTTACATCCATGTTTTAAACTCAATTGAACAGGTAAGACCCTCCATCCTGACTTATTTTGCATCCAGCAGCTCTTTTAACATACAATTAAAATTATAAATCCGTTTTCTCTGTTTTTGAGAAATGAAGAAAAATTTGAGGGAGGGGGAGCTGCATAGATAGTTCAAAGGATTGGAGCGCATGATTTATATGATGGAGTCCCAAGTTTGATCCCTACACCACATAGTCCCCCAAGCACTACTAGAAATGAGCACAGAAACAAGAGCAGTCCTTCAGCACCACCAAGGATAACAAAAAATTATTTTTGACAAAAGAATAGAACAATTTTAGTATTAATATTTAGTTATTGTATAACTACTGATTAAATTGTGCCATGCTTACAATTTCTCTATATACCTTGTTTCAGCAAAGAATGTAGAAAGTCATTCTTGTATTTTTATATACATTATTGAGCCAGAAACTATTTATTATATTGCGCAAAATGAGAAAGACAATGTGTATTTTTGTTGTTTTGACCAGGATGGCAAAACATGTGAAAACAGGTGTGTGAACAACAGTGGTAAGTAATAAAAAAGAAATTGCTAAGATCACAAAGGCAAGTAGTATATTATGATGGCCTGGAGCAATAGCTAAAAAATATCTCTTATACTCACAGTATTTATATGCTTCAGTATTCATTTGCCCTTATGAATTACAATTTTTAAAAAATATATGAAAGACTTATTCCTTCCCATGGACACTTTGAAATAGCTTACACAGAGAAGTCAGCCTAATAGAGAATAGTGATCCTGGTTGAAATGTAAAACCAAAACCAAAATCAAAACGTGCTTTTGAACAAAATACAGTTCTAAAGAAACTGCAAGCCATAAAGTTGAAAAATCCTGTGTTTATGGAATGTATCTTTCACGTTGAAGGGAAATTCTAGATCCCAGGAAAAATCTTTGAAAGACATCAAATTTAAAGACCCTAAGCTCTCTTCAGAATCTTTACAACAGCAACCTTTTTCAGAGTTTTGATCTGAAATCAGGTAAACCTCTTGAGGTGAAAATTCATTGAAATTGAAAAAAAGGAAAAGAAAAATGAAAGGCAGGGAAGTGCTTATCATGGACAACTATAATTGAGGCTTATAGACCTTTATTCCCAAATTCCAAAGGATGAACAACTCTTGGCATAACTACAGGTAATAATTTTGTTATGTGAGAATGTACTGTGTGGTGAGATTGCCTGGGAAAGATAGTAAGGTAAAATCCAGGCAAAGATCAAGACAATGATTTTTTTAGTAAAAGTCCCCTTCCCTCTCTTTGGAATTATAACTATATGTTTGCAAATGTTTCATTCTTTTGTCATTATAAACTCCTAAAGATTCATTAACTAAATCAACATAATGATACTGAAGTCTTTTCAATGACTTTAAACTTTAAAAGATAAATAATTGACACAAAAACCTTACAAATATTCAGTGGCACATATAAAAATGAGGTAAATGAATCTACCAAAGTCATGTACATTTGTTTAAATTACTATGTGATCAATTTCGTGCCTACACTCAGCCAAGTCACATCACAGGGGAATGAATCTCAAAGTTAGTACTTTGAGTTTAAAAAACTACAGTTTTTAAAAAATAACTAGTAGTAAAAATATATAATTTCCAGAAAGCTGATATTCTAGAATATTTATTTGACTTAATAAATTCTTTGAGAAACTTTTTAACTTAAAATCAGTGCTATTACCTTGTACCACTTGTCATCCTGTTGTTCATCAATTTGATTTGCTGGAGCAGGCGCCAGTAACATCTCCTTTCATCCTTGTAGCGTGCTAGTGTAGCCCATTGGTGTCTGCTCGCTCAAGGAACATGACGAGCCTCAAATCATTCATTCAGGCTCTTGACAAAGAAGTCTGACCATCTTGTAGGTGGGTGACCATGCCTTCTCTTGATGTCCCATGGAATCCAGTAGGTAACAGCTCTAGTCCACCAGTTGTCTCCAAATTGCATTACATGTCCGGCCCATCTGATTTTCGACTCCTTGGCAAATGAGACAGCATCCTGGATTCTTGATCGGCACTAGAGGTCAGAACTCCAGATTCCTTCTCTCACTTGAGTGAAAGGAGATGTTCCAAACATAGCTCTTTCGATTCCTCTTTGAGAGACCCAAATAGCTTTCTTATACTGTTTCCATAGGGCCCAGGTCTCTGAGGCATATGTTAGTGCAGGAACAACAGTGGAGCTGAGAAGAGGTGCCCAGAGCCGGAGGTTCTTCATCCTCTTAATAACTTCTTCGACGCTCTTGAAGGAGTTCCACGCTGCTCTCTTCCTCCTGCACAGCTCAGGTGCCAGGTCATTCGTCATGTTGAGTTCTCGACCTATTTACACATAACTGCTGCATTCAGAGATGTTCATTCTGTTGAGAGCAAATGGAACATCAGGAACTAGTTTGTTTCTCATGAACATTGTCTTCATGAGATTTAGCTGTAGTCTGAGCTTTCCACACTCACAGTCAAATTTGGCCAGCATTTGTGCCACTTGGCTAATGGTGGGTGTTGTTAGAACGATGTCATCAGCAAAGCAGAGGTGCCGTAGTTGCCGACCGTCTATCTTCACTCTCATTCCTTCCCATTCCAGTCATCACGTGACATTCTTGAGGGTGCACTGAAGAATTTCAGTGAAATGGTACTGCCCTGCCACCTTTTTCTTTATGTCCATGATCACTTCCTTGTAGTATGGTGAGATCCTGGTGGTGAATCCATAATACAGCTCACAAAGGATCCTGATGTACTGAGTTTGAACGTCCTATTAGGCTAGGGCTCCGATAAATGCTTCAGTCTCAACAGAATCAAATAACTTCTTTAAATCAATGAACGTTAGACAGAGCGACATCTTGAACTCTCGCGAAACCTCAATGTAGATATGGTCGATTTTACTGAATCCTTTTTGGAATGCAGCTTGTTCGCATGGTTGTCCTTTGTCTAGTGTTCTGCCAATCATATTCAGGATGACTCAAGTGAATAACTTGTAGACGACAGACAACAGGCAGATCAGGCAGAGTTGCTGATGTCGTGGATGGATGTCTCCCCTTTTGTACAACAGAATGGTCCCTCTGGTTTTCCATTGGGATGGAACCTTGCATTCAGACAGGTTGTGTGTGAAGAGCCGAGCCAATGTATTGATGAATACTGGCAGCAGATTCTTCAGGTGTTCAGGTGTGACTGTGTCTGGACCGGGTGCTGTACGCTTCTTTACTAATGAAATGGCATGTTGGATTTAGCAAGGGAGAATACTGGAAACAACATATCTATCCTGTGGAATTTGATATGTGGGCAGGTGGACCTGGCTATCTAAGAGATCCGAGTAGACATCAAAACCTTTTCCATTGCCCTTCAGGAAGATGTGATAGATCCATCAGGACATCGGAGGGCAGTCCATCTTGGTCTTTTAGTTGGCAAAGGATAGGCGGGCATTGTGAATAATTTTCTTGGCTTCTGCCACATATGCTAACACTGCTGTTCTTCTCTCTTTGAGGTCTTCCTTTATCGCTTCTCTGCATAGCTTTGGGAGCTCAGACGTTAGCTTGTGATTACCTAAAGCTTGCGCCAAACAACGTTGGCGAATGAGCTTGAGAGTTTCCGAAGACAGGTGTCTTTTTGTGGCTTTTTGTCTGTCGGTGTTCCTTGCACAATCGTTGAGATGCTGAACCAGTCATAGTATTCCTCGATGTTGTCAACAATGGCATCTTCCCATGTTGCTGCGACAGTGCCAAAGAGCTCTTAATTGATGTCCGTTCTGGGAGTTCTCTTCTTAAACTTTCCAGCCCTTTCTTCCCGCTCCCTGAAGTAGAATTTTGCATGAAGGAGATGGTAGTCTGATCCCGTTTCGAATTATATATGAGTGCTATTATATGAGTATAACAATAGTAGATTGTAATCCCAAAGACAATAATTGGTACAAGGACCAAAAACGATAGTATCTGTAGATTTGAGCACAAAGTATGTGCAGTACATGCAAAGAACTTGAGAATAGAAAGGAAGAAACTGACTATATAATACCATAAGTAAAATCAAGAATTGATGTTTTGGAACCATTCTGTAACAAAACTAACTTAAGTAGAAGTATTAAAACCCAAGGATTTAGTCATAGTAGAAAGAAAAAGGAAAAGTCTTTGTTTAAAAAATTTCTTGCAATAAAATGTATAAGTCTAAAGCTGTATCTTGTCTGGACAAAAAGAAATAAGTGACAAAGTATGCTAGGAACTACTGAGTGAGAGGAGAAATGTGGTGGGCAGTGAAAAAGAATTTAGAATATTAGAGTAGTAGGGACCTTTTCTCTGCACAACTGCGAAAATTTTTATTCAATAATGCATATAAAAATATTCTTCACCTTTCAGAAGAACAGAAATGAAAAGGGCACAATAGTTTCTGAGTTTACTCAAAATTTTATTTTTACCGCGATGTAAATATCATTTGGTTTCACTGGAACAACAGAAAGAAAGATCATAGAGAAAGGAAAGTGTAAGTAGTTCAAAGTACAAAACAATCATTCTGTGTCAAATCTTTCTATGGATCTGTTAAAAAAAAAGTTATTATAGATGTTGTCCTCAGCCTTTAATATAATAAGCAAAAATTTAGTCCTAACCAAAACCTATCCTTTTGCTTTTCAGAATAGTTTATCAATATCAACATCAGTGAGTATAAAACTGAAATATTCCTAAAAATTGTAAATAGGGATAGAGAAATAGTTGCGAGTAAGACACTAAGCCATTCTTGAGGCTGATGCTGATTCAGTCCCTGGCATCATACATCATGCCCCAGCAGTGATGCATGAGCAAAGGACCAGGAGTAAGCCCTGACACCAATTGGATGTGTCCTAAAAACAAAACATTTGAAAAAAAACATTGAGGGGATTGACCAAAGTTCACTAGCATATACTTGATGAGGGGTTTCTTTGATGCCCTGTATGGCCTGATTCCACAAGCACTGTTGGAAACAACCTTGAAGCACAACAGCAGGATTAACACCTCAAAAGCATGAAAAACCAAAACCAAACCAAAAAGGCTGTAAGAAAATAATGCTTTTCTAGTAATTCATTTTTGAAGAAAGACTTGAACTCAAGGGCACAGGCAATAGTAGTAGAAGTTGCTATTTCACTAATAAACTATCAGTGGTGTGCAAAATAGAGACATGTTTCTCACTCAGTTAAATCATGAGTGGTTGAGGGTAGAGAAGACTCTTGACGGAGTGGGAAGAAAATGTTCCATATAGTCACTCAAGGCTCCAGGAAGATGGAAGCTTTGCTTTCTACTTTGAGTCATTCACAAGATTTCTCTGTAAAGAGGGACTGAAGGGTTATATGGAGGTATATATGTTATCTCTGGACTGGAGCAATAGCATAGCAGGTTGTGTGTTTGCCTTCCACATGGCTGACCACGGTTTGATTCCTCCACCCCTCTCAGAGAGCCTGGCAAGCTACTGAGAATATCCCGAGACATGGCAGTGTCTGGCAAGCTACTTGTGGGGTATTCGATATGCCAAAAATAGTAAAAACAAGTCTCACAATGGAGAAGTTACTGGTGCCCGATCAAGCAAATCCATGAACAATTGGACGAGAGTGCTGCAGTGCTATATATGTTATCTCTAAGCTTTTGTTTTTGTTTTTGGTTGGACTACACCTGGCAGTGCTTACTCTTATCTCTGTGCTAAACGTTTACTCCTGGAAGTGCTCGGGTAACCATATAAATTGCAGAGGTTCAACAGGGTTAGCCACATGCAAGACAAACCTCTCAGCCCTTGTACTATCTTTCTGGCCCCAGTCCAAAATCCACTGGTAACATTTCATTGTTTACATGGAAACAATGAAAAAAAGGTGAAATTGTACTTGCAAACTTGTAAATACAATCTGGGTAATTAGTACCCAGTAATCGCTCTACAACCATAGTTGGGACCATGAGTCCTTGATAGAAAACTAATTATCGTTTATGTGACATATAAGTGTGTGACACTTGTACGAAGTTATTTTGATGTTACTCACATAAAATTCTGCTAGTATAACGATAATGCATTTCTTTGTTGACATACAACATTTTCTATTCTCTGAGCAGTGGAGATCCATTGAGGAACCCTAAATGTTACATTTTGTTTTGTTTTGGGGCCATACCCAGTAATGCTAAGGGGTTACTCCTGGATCTACACTCAGGAATTAGCCCTGGCAGTACTTGGGGGACTATATGGGATGAAAGGATCAAACCTGGATTGGCTGCATGCAAGACAAGCACCCTATTCACTGTACTATATCTCTGGTCATGCTAAATATAAAAACTTTTGATTGAAGACCAAGCATGTGACTCAGTAGTAGACTAACTATCACGCACACATGATGACCTTATTCCATCCTTAGAACTGGAAGAATTTTGGTTGAAGAAAATTATCTTCAGTGTTCTTAGGGCCACCACAATCAAACAATAACACATATAAAATATCATCTCATTGAACTGGAGCATTTAATCAGAAGAAATCTTGAAACAGGATTTTCTAACAAATAGAATCACATGCTTCCAATTATTTAATGCTATGGCTAGGTATAGGAATATATGAACCTATCTTTTTCTCATGCATAAATGGTTAGCACTTAATGAGTCATGCAAACTGTTTTAAGCTTCCAAACTGTTAGACAACTCCTCACTCTGACATTGTAGTGTGTAAAGGGGCAATGATAATTTTGCAGCTTATCCCAGGTGCCTGTTATTTGATTTATGTGCTGTACCTGCCCCCTATGATGCTGCCTGAATTCATAAATCTGAGTAAAAGAACAGGGACCCATAACTCAAAGAGGATGAGATGGTCTAAACCCTGAGGCTGAGAATGTACTGTGGAGTAGAAGCCCTGTTCCCTCGTGAATACCCGTGGGTATCAAAGCTGCTAAAGGTTAGGCATTCATCACAAAGGGTCCCAGTCAGGATACAAGACTGGATTCCAAAAATAGATTTTTTTCTCTTCAAACTTTTGTGTGTCAAAAGAACTATTTTTTTGTTTTGAGTTTTTAAAATCAGGTAAACTTGATACAATCTACTGTTCTACTAATGTATTATTTTCCTTCATGCATAATTGTTTGTCCATGCCTACTCTGTGCAGAAACTGAGTCTACATAGCTTCCAGTGCAAGAGAAAAAAATTTAAAGACTATAAGCGACAAACTATAAACTCTCAAGTTTATCATCTAGTAAAGGATGTCACAGAGCTCATGAGAAATAAAGATAGTTTATGGACAATATAGGAAAAGGGTCTTAGGGATATAAAATTGCCAGTGGTGGAGAAATTCAGAATAGGGAGATTTAACTGGGGGGTATACTGCAGTACCATGTAATATAAGACAAGTTATATGTGCAAGCTGCAACCAAGCTGCTTTATTGTATTCATAAGACTCAAGGTATACCACTTCTCCAATTTTTAATCTGCCTTCACTACTTCAATTAGATCTGTATCTCAAATTATACTACAATGATGAGATTTAGATTAGATATTAGTTTTATTCTGTTACAGACAGTAGTTTCATCACTCTCTGGTCACATCTAGATGCCTTGGTTATTGAGATGAAAGTTATAGGTATCCTTAATTGGTTCATTTAACAAGTAATTTGAGCATCAACTATTTATTAAGCCTTTATTCTGGGTCAGGGACTTTTCTGGTGATAGAAAAACAATATTGAGTAAAATATCTACAATAAAGAAAGCCAGGGAAGTCAAGATGGCTGAGTAGTATAAGGTACTGTGTTCAGGAGACACAGTCCTAGATGTAAGTCATATGACTATATATGAAATAAGCAGATGTTGAAATCAGCTGCTCTGTGAAACTGCAGTAAGTGCTACAATGAAGAAGACTTAACACTCTTACAAAACCAGTTGCAAAGATAGACCTGGTCTCCTTGTGCTAAGAGAATACTTTGTATAGGAAGCCAGACTACAAAAAATGAAAACATGAGTAATTAAAAATGGAACAGCCAGCTGAAGATGATATAAAGGTGTTCTATCACAGAAGAGAGTTAGAAAGGCACAGTGGATCTTCCAGTCCAAAGAAACTAACGAAGCAGCCTCTACTTGTACCTGGATAAATAGATGATAAAATTCAGCAAGGTTCAGAGTATAACCAGGAGTCTGGTAGGTCAAAACTCTTGCTGTAATAATACAAAGATATCATTTGCTTTTTACACTCATTTTCTCATGAAAGTTCTCAAGAAGTTATATAACATGTGCTATCATAACAGATTGAATCTCAAAGCAAACATGAGAGCCCAGCTGTCTTCTGTAGGCCAGATCCTAAAGAGAGTTCCAAAAATGTAAAACAATGTCACCTTCTCACCAATAGGTTTTGGAAGATAGACTTGGTAAAAATGTGTGTTATTTATGTAAGCATATGTTTATTTTTATTTCAAAATGAATATAAATTAAATATTTTACGTGTCCCAGTTTTAATTTATCACATGTAAACAATAAGCACTATAATATACATAAACAGAATTACTTTGGGTCCTAATTAATTTTTAATAGCACCAAGAATTATTGAAATAAAAAAGCTAGAGAATCACTAATGTAATCTGTTGCCCCAAATGGGGATATTTTGGGAGTGGAACACAACCCTATTAATAATAATATCAAAGTGATGAAAGATCCTAGTCAACCTTGCTTATAGAAAAATGCCTGTTAATATGGTTTCCCCTTATATATTGTTAAGGGCTTTCACCTTACTGTCTGCAGGTGCTGGGATGTCCAGTCACACTACTTATAGGATTGATTCAGAAGTCTCCAAAATTGTTTGGTCTACCATCTCTTTTTCAGGAAAACAAAATCAATAACCCCTTAGAAATGTACCTTATATAAGGGAATAAACAGAAAGCGTCCCCCACATTTCACCTGAGGCTAATACTGCACCTTCGCATTATTCCACACCACCCTGGGAAGTGCAGGATTAATCAATAGTGATATTGCTTACACCCTCCTGCGTTAACTATCCAAGAAAACCACAGAACATGAACTGATGTCTGGAATTGGAGATTAAGGGGCCTTGTGAGGACAAAATATCCAGGTATCACAAATAGACCAACTTAAAAAAGCACAGGAAAACTTTATTTCCATTTTATGGTTTTGGTTTATCACAGCATAGGACATTATGGGCTTATACTTGTTGGGAATGAACACTGTTAATATGTGTTTTAGAAAGACATAGATTTTTAGAGTCTCCTGCATCAACTCTAGCATTTACCAGGATATTTAAGAATAAAATGTTTTAAGTTACTTCAGCCTTTGAGAGTATGTTAAGAGAAATGAGTAATACCTGTGTAGCATTTTATAGAAGGTTACTCAAAAGTGGGAGAATTTGTATGCTCAAGTTGAATAAGGTAACTATTTGAACAGAATAATCAGCATTAAAAATGGAACAAACACCCCAAAATTCATGCATGAGGGTGCCTGGAGAGAAGATTTCTTGGAATATTCTCTCCTTTTCTAAAGGTGGAGAAAACTAACATTTATATAGAACAACAATGAACAGATCTATAATGGGATACCACTCAGTTTGCAAGAAATTTTCAGATTACCTGCCAGAAAAAAAAAAGAACATAGTTATACCTGAGGTATGCTTAGAGAAGCAATCAAGCATTATAACCATGATGGGAAATTTTTTAAAGAGAGAAAGAGTAAATAGAGTATAGAGAAAGAGAATAAAAGAGTGTGTGAAAAAGAAAAAGCCCTTGGTGATTTTATGCTTTGTTTATTGGGCAAATCAAGAGCTTCTAGCCAAGGGCTGTGATGTTATTCTAGACAATTTTACTGACATAAAATAAAAAGTCTAAATTATGATGAAATCAGAACCAGACGCAACCACGAGGGGAGTCATTAACAATTTAGCACGGAGGAATGTGGATTCTACTTGTCAAAGAGAATATTAGAAAACTATTTGATATAAAATGCAACGATCACAGCACTGAGGTTTGTGTACCCCAGCTGGGTTTTCCTTGAACTCACTGCCTTACAAAGTTAAACACAGCCAAGGACAGTAAAGTTTTAGGTCAAAGTAAAAAAAAAAATCACATCAGCTAAATAGCAGGAAAGATGGATTGGATACCTGTCGGTTAGTGTGTAGGGCAAGTGAAGCACAGGGAGATACATTTTTATCATCTAAACGCCTACTGAACTTCATCTTATAATGAAAATAATAGTCTCATAGAAGAAAGGTGTCAAAATTAGTGGGAACAATATAAAGTAATTTTATGTAAAAATGTAAGATTTCCTTATCTTTCACCTCATATTGTGTCTCTCTCTTCTCTCCTTCTCCTACTTTTCCATCCTCCTTCTTTTCTCCTATTAGTTCAATCACTCTTTCTTTTGAAATAATTGTGTTTTTGAGACTGTTAATCAAATTCTATTTGATAGTTTGAAATTTTGACATAATTTTAGATTGACAGAAAAGTTGCAAAATGGTGCATTTTAAAGCCACCCCCCCCGTTTTCTTCATAAAAATGTTTTTTTCTAATTGTTACATTATAATGCATGTTTTTAATGCTTCGAAAAAAAAAGTAAAATATATTCTAGTATAGTGTGTCATTCACTCCAATTATACTTTCTTCATCCCACCCATACATAATTGATGAAAGTTAAATGATAACCCTAGAGAAGAATATTATTAAAGTACCTTGGGGCTGAGTGTGATTATTGACTTTCTTTTTGGCTGCATAAAACTTTAGCATGATCAAGTGTCTTGAGTTACGGGGGAGGCCTTAAATATCAGGTATAGTCAAGAGGAAAAGCTTAAAAGAACCCCCATGGTATTCTGGTGACATATATATGAAATATATTCATGTATAATATATTATATGTTATGTCATATATAGTAGTACTCCAAAACTTCACAGCACTTCTGGTGGTTCAGTAATTTTGGAAATTATTTCAAAATTTGAGGAGAAGATTATAGAGTTTAAAACACCAGAATAGAATGTTTAACTGTATATCCCTAGAGACTTAATAGGAAATCTTGATGTAACATGGTAACAGGTGAGAGAAAAAGAATGTGAGCTTCTTTAATTCCATTTCCCATCTCAGCTGTTATTGACCTTCTTTCTCTTTGCTTGAAACTTCACCTCCATAATCCCTTATGAGTCTCATAGAGGTCTTTCACCAATCCATACTTTCCCTTGAGAGTATCCAGTGTTTTAAAATAGCCATAAAGGCCTTCCTAGTTTCATCCAATATACACTCTATTTCCTTCATACTTACTTAAGTGACAGTATCAGAGGACAAAAATGAGTTTAAATGCAGGAATTGATATGGACTTCTATAGATAACTAACTTAAGACCCTTTTCCTCCTGGGCAGTTAAGATAGAGGTAAGAGAGATAAGAGACCAGTATAACAATAATAACAGGGAATTATCATGCTGGACAAGAACTGATTGTTAAAAGTGGTAAAAGTGGTGAAGGAATATTCTTGATACCCTTTCAATATCACATTGCAACCACAATGCCCAAAAGAAGTGTGCGTGTGGAGAGAGAGAGAGAGAGAGAGAGAGAGAGAGAGAGAGAGAGAGAGAGAGAGAGAGAGAGAGAGAGAGAGAGAGAGAGAGAGAATGCCTGGTACCAGGAGGAAAACTGGGGACATTGGTGATAGTAAATGTATACTGGTGGAGGGATGGATGTTGGAACATTGTATGACTGAAACCAGACCATGAAAAGTTTTGTAACTGTGTATCTCACCGTGATTCAATTAAAAAAAAAGGGACATTTATGTCATTTCGGGAGGGCACTATTACAAGACCATCTTTATCTCAGCATCAAGATTAAGCTGATGTGTGTTGGCATCAATGTCATATTAGTGCCCCACATCCAAACTAGAGAAACACAAAAAGCTTAACTTAAAGCAGTTTTGCAAAAAGGAATCTTACTTGGTTCACTGCAAGTATTTCTTCTGGCTGTAGACCTTAGTGTAACATTTTTGGGAAAAAATAATGAACTGCAATGCTAAAGGCTGGAAAATGAAGAATGAATTGAAGGCATGAAAGGATTGGGGGAAAGATAAAAAGTAGTGACAGAAATTTATTTCATTCCCATCATAAGATCCGGCAATGGTTATATTGCTTCTTGCCTTCAGTTTCCAAGGCCAAAATCCATTATTTTCAGAGGCTTATTGTCCTGTATGAGCATCAAGATTTGATGGAAAGATAAAAGAGTTTTGAGGGAAAAATTGCCGGCCAATTCCTCTTAATAGGTTTTCTGTTCCTTCTGTAGAGTATACTTAGAAAAAACGATATGCTCATATAATAATGATGATGAGAATAGTAGTAGTAGTAGTAGTAGTAGTAGTAGTAGTAGTAGTAGTAGTAGTAGTAGTAGTAGTAGCAATAGTAACATTAATCATCATCTTAAGATCTTTGTTAGAATACTGTGCCCAAATCAGGTCCATTCATTTTTTTGGCTTCGATTTCTCCTTGTTCTTCAAAAAGAAGATTATAGACCAAACAATTCTCTGAATATAATACTGGCTTGCCTACTGGAGAAAATTTTATTAAAATTTTAATAGACACATAAAGAGAAATAATTTTACTGACAGAACAAATTCACCAGATGAACTATACCCTTCACACACAATACAATGTAAATTATATAATGAAATTGCAAACAATGGAGTATAATAAATGTGAAAAAATATATTCTGAGATATTAACTAAGGAGGCTCATGAATCAAGCTTAGGTTTGCTGGGAGACAAGATGAATGCACTTGTGTGTGGACAGTATAATTTTCCATTTCTTCTTCTGATATCATTCAATTGTTTTTTCAAATATAATGACAGAACATAGCTTTTACTGGAGAAGAATTCAGCAGGAGAATTCCTTCTTATAATTATCAAGCAATGCTAGCAGGATTATCCAATAATTTAAAAGTTATTTTGCATTTTGCATAGTGTATTCGATGAGAGCTCATTATTCTAATATGGTTGTGCAAGCCCAATTCTGTGTTTGTTTAGTAGAACTTGTACTCTTTTAGAAGGTAAAGATTTGCTTCTCAAACTACATATGCAGCAAATATTCCAGACTTTTATTTAACTATAATATCGCTGTGGGCTGAAATGCCATTAGGCCGAAGAAGGTAAGAGGAAGTCAGTGAAGATTAGAGAGCTGATATGGCCTCTGAATTCTGCTTGTGAGGTGTGGTTACAGCCAAATAATGTTATCAAGATCGTTCATTTTCGATATAATCTGTGTTCTGTGCTAGGTGAGGAAAACAAGAGGAGATTCTGAAAAGTGCAGGGTACAAGCTCCTCAATGATGGCATACTGGCTGCATTGTTCATCATCCATCCTCATCTCAAAGTGAAGATGTGCAAGAATGTTGCTTAGGTCTTAGCTAAATGCTATTTCAAATGCCATATTTAGCTTGTACTTTTAAAAATGAGATTAGATTACTGTTAAGTATATTATTTCTCATTCTGTTCATTTCCATCTCTTCTTAATGTTCACAGTGAAAAGGTTCTTATCTACTTTGACAGAAAGGTTAAACCAAATTGACTCTGCCATAGAAAAATGGACTCAGAATCTTGAAGGGTTAAATAAGCTTCAGAAATGCTGAGGGCTTTTCTCCCTGGAAACTGCATGCTTGAACAGTTTCTAAGCTGTTAGGGTTACCATGGTAATTATTATTCTTAAATGGGAGGTTTATTTATGAAGCAAAAGACAAACAAACTTGTTGCCTTGCCTGTATCTCTACATCAGAAATGCCCTTAACCATCTTTAAAGTGGAGTGTATTCTTGGAAAAATGAAATAATGCAGATCACTTATATCAGGGCATGCAATGGGACTCACAAAAGAAAAAGGTGAAACAATAATGTGTTAGGTATATTTATTGAAGCCACATTAATCCATTGGGTTTTATAATGTTGCTGTTTGAAAGTAGACTTAGCTTACATATAAACCAGAAACAACTATATTTTAGGAGAGTCAGAATATTTGACTTAGTCATTTTCTATACACCTAATCATAATGGTCCTGAGGCCAATTTATTTTCATATAAAACTGGCTTCAAGAGTTAATTAATTTTTAATTAATTATTTTTTAATCATTCAGCCCTAAAGCATAGCTAAATGAAACTGTTTTTTATTTTGGGGCATCAGGGAGTTGGGGAGGGGAGGGAAAGTTGGTCCTCATCCTGGGAAAAGAAACCTGATTTGACATAGCAACATGTTCATAGTAAATTTTTGCCCCAGAGTTTGCTTTTGCAAAATACTGGAGTGGGCTTATAAAATGGACAGTCTAGATGCTTTTTATATGTGCGATGGTGTAACTCTGTTTAAAACAGACTATCCTGTACATTTGGAACAAATCTCATAAACAAGATTGATTCCTTCCTGCTCTGTCTAGCATATTCAGTTTGATCTTAAAATATAAAAATTCATATTGGGGAATTACTAAATTATTAAAACTTGGAAAATCCTCCTAGACTACTTTTTCCCTGCACTGTGTATCTGCCTTTCCCTTTACCCTCTGAAGGTATGCTTTTGTTTTCTTAATGGGTCACCCTAGGTAGACTGCTTGGACTTCAGAGTCTCAGTTAAAGATGTGATATAAAACATGAATTTTGGTGCCATGTGCTGCATTCAAGCTCCTTTTTTACTTGCTGTGATGTGATTTGGGCAATTTTTAAAAGTCTCTCTGGGCTTTAGTTTATCATTTATAAATTAAATATGATAATAAGACCCCATCACAGGGTTTTTATGAGAATTAAATGAAATAATACCTGTAAAGTTAAGGCTTTCTCAGAATAGCTTCCGGCATAGAGAAAATGTTACAGGAATGTTAATAGCTTCTCGAGGGATATTGTCTTTTTATATTTGAATTTCAGAACTAACGTCAGATTAGTTGCTTAATAAAGTTTTTAAAAAGTAATTAATGAATGAGCTTTTGGTTCAACAAAGGGACCCTTTTAGACTTTCTGTCATGACCAGTCATTTAGCATCTAGGTAAAAACTTCCAGTGTCCAGGAATTATCATATAGTAGCCTATTATATTTTTGGAAAGCTATGTTCAGGAACTCAACTGTCTTAAAGCAATTCTGTGAGCAAAAGATGCTTACACAGGATTTCTTCTGGTCAAAATATATCTTCTGTAAGCCCACAGGTTCTGATAATAGTAATATCAGTGGTATTGGAGCAAATTGCTTCCTCCCTCCCTCCCTCCCTCCCTTCCTCTTTTTCCTTCCTTCCTTCCTTCCTTCCTTCCTTCCTTCCTTCCTTCCTTCCTTCCTTCCTTCCTTCCTTCCTTCCTTCCTTCCTTCCTTCCTCCCTCCCTCCCTCCCTCTTTTTCCTTCCTTCCTCCCTTCCTTCCTTCCTTCCTTCCTCCCTTCCTTCCTTCCTTCCTTCCTTCCTTCCTTCCTTCCTTCCTTCCTTCCTTCCTTCCTTCCTTCCTTCCTTCCTCCCTCCCTCCCTCCCTTCCTTCCTTCCTTCCTTCCTTCCTTCCTTCCTTCCTCCCTCCCTCCCTCCCTCCCTCCCCCTTCCTTCCTTCCTTCCTTCCTTCCTTCCTTCCTTCCTTCCTTCCTTCCTTCCTTCCTTCCTTTCTTCCTTCCTTCCTTCCTTCCTTCCTTCCTTCCTTCCTTCCTTCCTTCCTTCCTTCCTTCCTTCCTTCCTTCCTTCCTTCCTCCCTCCCTCCCCCTTCCTTCCTTCCTTCCTTCCTTCCTTCCTTCCTTCCTTCCTTCCTTCCTTCCTTCCTTCCTTCCTTCCTTCCTTCCTTCCTTCCTTCCTTCTTCCAAACCCAGTGATTCTTAGAATTTAATCGTGTCTGCGTTCATGGATTGGTCTTGGCTGTGCTTGGGTACCATATAGTGTGCTGGGGATTCAACCAGGGTTGGCCCCATGCAAGGTAAGCACCATAACTGCTGTATTTTCTCTCCAGATGTATATTGCTTTTTCCTCTTCATATACCAGTGGGCATGTTGCAGATACATGTTTGAATTTAATAGTGAGAAATAAGTTTTAAGATTTGTTTTTGTTTTTTCTTTTTGGGTCACACCCAGTGATGCACAAGGGTTACTCTTGGCTCTGCACTCAAGAATTACTCCTGGTGGTGTTCGGGGAACCATATGGGATGCTGGAATCGAACCTGGATCAGCCGCTTGCAAGGCAAATGCCCTCTCCATTGTGCTATTGCTCCAGCCCCAGTTTTAAGATTTTTTTTAAAAGAGAAGCTTATTTCACTTGGCAATTTGATTTCTAAACAAATCATCTTGTTATTTGGTGGGGTTATTTTTCACTATCTCACTCTACAAGAAGTATTGGAAGAAAAGAAGACTTACTTGACATTTCTAAACCACTGGGATGCTTTTTAATTTGTTTCTAGAGTATTTAATCTATAAGACATACCAGGCTGAATAATTTATGTAACAAAACAATGACAACAAGGTCAAAACAGAAGCATGACTTGACAGTGGGGAATATTCATGACATGATGCTATTTGAGATATACTTCTTGAATATTAAAGAGTTTTTCCTAATGTTAGATTCCAATTAAACAAGTAGAATGGTATGAGAAAGACATTTGAATTATTTTGGAGAAATTAAGAAAATTGTCAGTTATTAATTATCATATTGCTAATTGAAAAATGCCAACAACTGTCCACAAAATGCTTAGAGATGGTAGCTGGAAATATTTAATCATGTGACTTAATTGTGATAAAAACCCGACAGTACCAGAAAGGTTGCATCAACAGATCCAATGATGAATCTGATTTATTCAGTGATGCATAATCTGTTATTTATTTTATATTATATTTAACATTAAAGGAGAAAAACATGGTTTGCTCTTCAATACTCTCCCTTGAATTTGTATCTTGCTAGCTTGTCTCTGTCTCTGCCTTTTCCACTTCGGAGAAGCCCATGTTCTCTCTTGAACACACAATTCTTCTTTTTCTCTTCCTTCACATTTTTCTATATAAGCTTCACTAAAAATGACCATGATTCAGTAACACACAATAATAATAATAAGGTAGCAAAAGAAAGCATTACGTTTTGCTGCTGAAGGTAATTATAATATGGCTTCTAGATTGAGTTACTGAGAAGATCTCTCTTCCCATTCCAGTATAGTAGGTTTACCCTTTGGAAGTGATAATAGTTTCTTATATATGATTTCTTATATATAACAGATGAGATGACCTAGTGAATAGTAGCACTGTAGCACTGTCATCCCGCTGTTCATCAGTTTGCTCGAGCGGGCACCAGTAACTCTCCATTGTGAGACTTGTTGTTACTGTTTTTGGCATATCGAACACACCATAGGTAGCTTGCCAGACTCAGCCGTGCGGGCGGGATACTCTAGGTAGCTTGCAAGTCTCTCCAAGAGGGACGGAGAAATAAGACCCCGGTCGGCCATGTGCTGGACTGGATCGATAATGTGTAGTCTAGAAGAGACTTAAACAGGAAATGAGGAAACCTGAATATCTGCCAGTCTCATTATAATCAGTCAGCATCATGGTCATTGCTAAGCAACTTAACATATATATTTAACACTTACTGCAACTCACTGTGTTAGTTAATTTTTAGACATCTTATAAATAAGCAAAGGTTTAATTTCTCAATTTGATTTCTTACTAGTTTCTTAGTAGTTTAAGTATTTCTTGATCACATCAAATCAGAGTCCAACCATCCTTTTATCACCTTGAATGTCTCCCATCTCTTAGCATTTCCCTTACTCTGGTGATAGATGATATGAAAAGCAGATGAGCAGAAGTATGTAATAGTAGTCAGGTGGCCCAGTCCTAGAACTTATGCATACTTATTATTATGCTTATATTCATGTGAATAGAACTCAAGTCACTTTTCACTGATCTTCTCAACTATAACTTGGAAATATGGTGCATTACTGGACCATTATCCAACATAAATAATGTTGAAAAATGCTCTTGTCACTGTCACACTCCAAATAACACTGAAGATATCACTTAAGTCTTACAGTAACTTTTTCAAGTTAAAAAAATAGGTTTAGTGCTACAGTGATAATACAGTGGGTAGGGTGTTTGCTTTGCATGCAATGGACCCATGTTTGTTTCCCAGCACCCCATGTGGTCTCCCAAGCATCATCAGAAGTTAAACCAGAGAACAGAGCCAGAGATAAGCCTACCAGGTCTGGCCCAAAATTTTCAAATAAATTAAAAGAAGGGCAGAAGAGCTAGTACAGCAAAAGAGAGTTTACCTTGCTCTTGATCAACTCCTTTTGATCCCCAGCATCCTACATTGTCTCCCAAACCAGAAGTAAATTTTGAGCACCACTGGGTGTGGCCACACAAAAAGAGTTAGTTTAAAATGACAGAGCTGGCTTGGTCTAGATTCTTAGGCACTATCATACATGGCAACTTTGGCATTCATAAAACTTTATGCATACGTTTCTTCACATTTATGACTAAAATGGCAGTGTTAGCTCTATTCTTCCTAAGCTATTGGAAAATAGTGAACATGTGTGGACTTATTGTCTCTTGGTTACAATAGCTATCTGAGCATCTTTTCATGGCTAGTTCCCCTACAACTTAAAAGTATCTAGAAATTAAAAAGTCCGTTTATATTACTAAACTTCTTTCTCATTCAAAACAAAATAAATATCATTATAATGACTCACTATTTAAGCTTGAAGTTCAGCTAACTCTACTCACACTAGTCTTCTTGCTATTTACTGCCCATCTTTAGAATTTTTCTTATTTCAAACCCTCTGTTCTTGCTCTTCTCTCTCTTTGGAGTACCCCTCTCCAAAGTTCTGTCACAAATCACGAATCACGAAATCCCGTTAATCGTTGATTTCTCGAGTGGGCTCAGTAACCTCTCCATTTGTCCTTTCCCTGAGATCATAGAAGTCTCTCTCGACTCAGCTCTCCCAATGATGTCACACTGGAGGCTCTTTCAGGGTCAGGGGAATGAGATCCAGCTTGTTACTGGCTTTAGCATATGAATACACCATGGGAAGCTTGCAAGGCTGTCCCATGTGGGCAGGAAACTCTCAGAAGCTTCCCAATTTCTCCCGGAGGAAGGGAGAAGCAGACTACAAGATATCTTCCGGGAGCTTGCTTTTAAGTCTCTGGATGTTTATCATTGATGGGATTACACACACCTGGGTTCCTCTGCTGGTACCTTCATGCGTGAGGCCTGTCCAAACATGTGGGGAGGGGCCTCGAGCATGGCTGTAGCTAGGTTCCAGTGGTCTTCGGGCCGGGGAGGGAAGCTGGAGCCCATCCCCTCCGAAGAAACAGCCCCCGGGAAAACAGCCAGGAGTGCGGGCAAGAGATAATACAATATGTTCTGTATTCTCCTATAATACTCTCTCAAATTGCTGAGTTATTTTTTCAGATATATGTTGTAATTAAGATTCACTAGTAGTACATATGCTGGATCAAACAGTATTCTGTTTATTTACACATTTAGCTTATCTAAAATTTAACTGCCTATCAGGGCTACTCCAGTAAATTTCTTTGGTATAATTCTTTTGTTGGTTTGTTTTTGTTTTTCTTGGCAAAATATTCAATGACTGCCTTAAATACTGACTCTTCTTTATAAAAACAGTGCTTATGTTAATGGTGGGAAAACTTTTTTGACCTGTGGGAATAGGAGAGGTTTACCTTCCGGCCTGGTGCTGGTCCTGAGTATGATATTGCACATCACTGGATGTGGCCTTGGAGGCCCTGGGCACTATGGTATCATCCTGGTGGCTTCTGGGACCACATCATTGAATAACTGAGCACTTGAAGGAATATTCCTGAGAGACACCCACTGTCCTTCTAAGTACCAATTGGGAAGCCCCAAAATAAATAAAATTATAAAGAAAATTATTTTGGGGGGGCCGGAGCGATAGCACAGCGGGTAGGGCGTTTGCCTTGCACGTGGCTGACCTGGGTTCGATCCCTAGCATCCCATATGGTCCCCCAAGCACTTCCAGGAGTAATTCCTGAGTGCAAAGCCAGGAGTAACCCCTGAGCATCACTGGGTGTGACCCCCCCAAAAAAATTAAAAAAATATATTTTAAAGGGCATATATACCACAGTATATTATAATAAAATACAAACTTTTCTTTTTATTTGCCATACTTTTCTTGTCCATTTCACATAACTGCAGCACTCCTGTTTTCACCCCCATCTTTCTTTAAAGTTTTAGTTTATAGCTGAAGATGGCATCTAAGCTGGAGGTTTAGACTGCCTCAAGAAGTTACATGTTTAGCCCATTTCTCCATGCACACATGAAGTATACATGTTAGCAAACTTCTATTTTTCACACCTTACTCCATTTTTATTATAGGGGATAGTGTTAGAGAGAAAATTTCTACTTACCCCTCTGGGTTATTCTCAAGATGGTTAAATAATCAAATTAACATCCAACAGATTAGTAAGAGAAAAGAGCAAATTTAACTGCATGCACATGGGGAATTCATACGAATGTGTATTATAAAGCCAGTGCGGCAAAATGAGGACATTTCTATAGACAAAGAATAGTACAGGTTCCGGGGGTTTCAAGTTAAAAAGAAGGGATTCACAGGATGAGGAGAGAGATTCATATGATGATGACCAGATGCTCTAGTTCATTCTCCCATTCAAGAAAATTTGGTTCCTGATTAGAGTCTCATGTGCACTTCAAGCATAGAAGATGAACTAGTTTTCCAAAGTGAAGATAAAACAAAAAGAATATGTGAGTGGTGTCTTTAGTCAAATACCAGGTGGGGCTCTTAGCTCTGAAAGCTTGGCACTGGCAGTGCTACTCCAGGAATGGGTATGTTGCGTCTGCAGTCACAAGAGCCAAGAACAGTAAGAAGATGCTTGAGTTAGTACTTTGTCTTGAATTCTAATTGTTTTAACATGAAGTTCTCCATTTTCACTCTGCACTGGACTTGCTGGTCGTAGGTTTATATCCTGGGACTTTGAGTACTGGAGCATTAAGAAGAATGTCCTCTGCCTGATTGAAAACTAGAGTCTCACCGGTGTACTCCAATTAGCAGGGCAGGTAGGAATCATGAGGTACCATGTCCCCTGTCCCCTGAGAGTGGAGGGTACTCCATTTTACTCTTGGATCATAGCATTTGTAGAAGAGAACGTAAGTGAAGAGGGATAGAGGCACATGACTGGCTTGCTGGATGTTTCCTCATGTCACAGAATGTACACATAAGATGGGGATAGGTCAGAGGTCAGATCTGAACTGTATTAGTCACGTAATGCTCCACAAGAGTGATAAAGCAGTGATGCCTGTCCTCTCTGAAGCTTCTAAGGGGAGGAAGCAAACAAATTCACTTGATTTTAGAACCAGACAGGACAAGAGAAGAAAGTCATAAAGAGAGAGAGGCAGGGATTATTATTTAATAACTGAATACTTAGCCAGATGAAAACAAGACATATAGAACTGAATTGCTTTTCAGAAATCATTGACCTAGATGAGCATGTACTTGGGGATTTGAACAAATGAACAAAATATCTCAACTAAAAAAATTGGTAGGTAGGACTCATAATAGTACTGTGCAGTTCTGAGCGTCAAGTCAGTTAATATTATACATGTACATATAAAGAATCCTTAGTTCTAAAAATTTCAAAAACATGCAGGAATATTCTACTAATTCGACTAGTTTTGCATAAAAGCAAATACCTATGTATAGAATAAGTATTTCTAAATAAATAGAAATATATGTAAACTATGTACTTCCTATTGACACTTTGAAGACATTGAAAATTTTGCGTTTTTAGTGAGTACTTGATGGTTTAAGGTAATGACAATGAAATTGATTATCTTGTGATTTCTCCATTGTCAGATACTGCCAGCCCGAATAGAGGCTCCTCAGAGAATAAGAGTAATCTCATGGAGACTTTTCACTCAAGTACTGTTTATTTAGTACCATTCTGACCACTGACAGCCTAAATATATGAAATCATCTCTAGGTTGATGGATGGAAGCACTTTAGGTCTGCTGGAAAAACAGAAGACAATTCATCCTTCTTGTTGTAATAAGGTGAATAGCCCACGGGACAAACTGAAGACCACCGTAGCTTTAAACAAGAAAGGCATTGATTAGAGAGGAAGCAAGTGCTGCAAGAGAATCCTAGAGATACTGAGATGGAGTCAAAGAAACTACCAGTCAAGCACAGAAAACAAAGAAAACTACAGCTGAGAACCTGTGGGACTAGAGATAATAAGAACAGCAGGAGGAGAGAGAGGGAAAACATATAAAGAGGAAGGGAAAAAAACAATAAAAAGAAGACACATAAAAGGGAATAAAAAACCTATAGAAGATGCCAGCATTTTTGACAGTGAGGGGTATGATCTGAAAGAACTTCTGAAGGAAGGGACTGAACTTCCCTACGGGGCACCATCTTTGACAGCGAGATATTAACCTAGAGGGATATCTGTACAGCCTTGAGTCCAGCAGAAACAAAAGACACAGAATAACTAGAATGTGTGCATGAAATTGCATGTGTATACTTAGGAAATACTTAGGACAGCTATTTCACACAGAAGACATTTGGGAAAGCTGTATGTTTTAGAGAATGCAATCCAAAGACTTTTTTTGGTATGATTGTTATTGATGTTTTTCTTGCATTTCTTCTTTTTTTTTTTTTAAATGGCAGTCAGCCCCATTAAATAGGTGGTGTTTACGAAACATTTAAAAATAGAACTGCCTTTATTTCTCCATCTATTTTCTCCTATCTCTCTTGTTATTTCAAAAGCTTTTGGCATTGAAAGCATTCCTTCCTTTGATTATTGATCTCTCAGTAGCACTCATAGACCAGCTGCGTGTCTTAGTTTGAGGGGGAAAAGGTAAATCAACAAAAGAATGTACTCTTTTAGAGCACAGATTTCTGTTTAAATCCAGCCTCATGCTTCTCTCTGCATTTTCACTTTGTTTTCCTATTCTTATTAGTTAAAAATGACCAAGGCTGTGATAAAACCTGGGCCTGTTACCTATTTTAGAATCCAGAGCTTGCCATCTATTACTATTATTGTACGGTAAAATTGTGAATTTTAACCAGATAGTAGGGGTCACAGTACTATTCTGCGTCGTATCCTCAGGCATAGTGCCTAGCAATTTTTAACCCCACAGAACAACTCCACAATAGAGTTTATGCCCTTATATTCTTCAGCAGATGCAGATAGCAGTTTGAATCTCCATTTATCTTAACAGGGTGCTTGTTGCTTGTTTATTTTAGTGCTAGAGCTAGCTAGAAAGACTGATTGAGTTCACACCTCAGTGATGAGCATCTTAGGTGACTGGTCAATGCTCCAAACTAAGCTGTAGCTCAGACTCATGGGCAGTTCAGTTCAGATTTATGGTAGGGCATAGTGATGGATAAGTGTAAACTCCTATTTATAAGGAAGCAAATGGATGCTTCCTATGTAAAAAGTAAATCTCAGATAAGCTAATTTAAAACTAATCAGAGGCGATTATTCATTCTGGGTCAGGAAAATGCCCAAGAAGTACCTCTAATTAAAGTTTCTGATTCGTCAGCATATAGACATCACAGTAAAGGTGGAGATAAGCAAATTTGCCACCCATAAAGAAACCCCTGATGTGAGTCCCACTGCATTGTGAATTCATTGTGGGTTTTTAGGCATCTGGAAGACACTAATCAATGCAAAAGAAACTTAACAGTGGTTCCACTTGGAACTATAAATCAAGCCACAACTGTTCAGGTGGTTTAAATAAAACTTTGTAAACAAAGTTTGCCAGAATCAAAAAGAAAATAAAAAAAGAGTTGTACTTTTGGAGGACCACTTTTCTTAAGGAATTTCAAAGCACACAGTATCGGATCTCTTTCTGATATATTACTTTTTTAAGAAAAGAATAGCTTTAAAAAGTTGCCAGTTATGACATCTGGGAAAATTCATACATTTGGGAGATTTCTTTGCAGAACTACACATTCAGATTTTTTTTTCCCAAAAACCGATTGATCACTGTTAGCGTATGTGGTGTCTGTCTTTATAAGTCAAGAAAACAAATTCAAATACCAATGGCTGGTGGGTGGACCATTCTATGTTCTGAAGTTTTTAATTTGTGTATTTCTACCTCCTGGGTTTCTTGATAATTTGTGAAAATTGTCGAAACACAGAATCATGCTGTTTGAAGAAGAATCTGTGATTCAGAAGATATAAACTTATTTTTTTTTCTTCAGGTGCCAATTATCTTCGTTTGCTAGGGCTGCTATAACAAAATACCACAGACAGGGTGGCTTAACACTGGAAATTTATTTTCTCACAGTTCTTGAAGTTTCAGTTCCAAGACCAATGTGTCAGCAGGTTTGGTTTCTCCTGAGGCCTCTGTCCTTGGCTTGCAGATGGCCACCTCTTAATTCTGTCCTCATATGGCCTTTTCTCTGTGTTTATGTATTTCATGGTCTTTCTTCCAATACAATTGGATGCCAATTGTATAGAATTAGTATTCCACCAGAAAAAAAAGTCCTTTTCTTTTATTACCATTTTAAAGAACTTGCCTAGATATATAGTTACATTCTCAAGTACTGGAGTCTGAAACTTTAGCATATAATATGGGAAGGGTGCTTTTTTTTTTAAATGTCCTCTGCAATCCCCAAATTCATGTCTTCTTCACAGGCAAAATCCATTCATCTTAATGCATGCCCTCAAATCTTAAATCATTTTATGGCCAACTTTAAGTTTCAGTGGAGTATCACCTAAATCTAAAGTGTGGTGACATTTGAGTTATGATTTATCCTCAGGCAAAACTCCTCTCCAGCTGTGAACCTGTAAAAGTAGACAAGTCATCTGCTTCCCAAATACAATAGTGGGACAGGCATAGACAGTTTTATTCCAGAGGGAAAACTGGAATAAAGAACTGTCTGGCTTTATCCAGAACCAAAACCTAGTAGGGGAAATTCCATTAGATTTTAAATGTGAGAAGAAATTCTGTGGCTTAATGCTCTGTACTTGGTCCTCAATGGGATGTCAACCTGGTCCTTTGGGTAGTCTGTGCATGGAAATGATCTACTCCATAAAAGCTGAGAGAAAACAGTGTTCATCAGTTTCCTTCTTTTTTCCTTATAGCATAATAGATGTTTGCAGTCATAAATTCTGTTTTTCTGTCCTGGAGACTGCCAGAAGTTTGAAAACTTTCCTTCATGTTGTATCATCTCTGTTCCCTTTAGTCCAAGTTGGCAATGTTTCTGCTGTCATGATCTCATTCTGTTCCTGGCTTCTACTGAAATAGCGGTGGATCCATGATTCACACCGATAATCTCTCTAGGAAGTGATTGTACAATGACACCTTTTGCATTTGTCTCCCAATTGTGATACCTTTTGCACAATCCCTTTAATATATTGCTACCCTCTTGTGTTTTGTTACAAATATAAAGGAGAGACTAGGCAGTACCTTTAATATGTTGCTTCAAAATATTTCAGTCATATTTACAAGTCCATTTTTCCCCAACACATGAAGACACTATTTAGCCAAGCTTTTGCCACCTTTTAAAATTGGTTGCCTTTCATTCAGTTACTAACAACATTTTCCTTATTTCCATTTGTGGACATATCAGAAGTGCCTTTAGTAGTCTTATTTCTAATAAGTCTTGTCATGCAGTTGAGATGTTTTCTAATTTGAACCACAAAATTCTTCTAGCCTCTACCCATTGTTCACTTCCAAAGCCACTTTCATTCATCTGTTTATTTTGAGGCCTAGTGGTGCTCAGGGCTTACTCCTGGTTCTATGCTCAACAGTTGTTCATGGCAATATTCAGGGGAACATATGTGGTGCTGGGAACCAAATGTACATTCATAAATTTAGGTATTTGTTCAATCAGCACCTCTACTTGTTAGTATAAAATCAGCATGTGCACTCATGCATTCATGTGCACGTGAGAGCTGCATAACAAAAATACCATAAGTTGTGGCTTAAATGACCGAGATATAAGGTGCTGGGGGGTGTTGGTTGTCTTGAGGTCACTTTCCAAGGCTTTCAGGTGGTTTGCTTTGCAGCCGTTGACATAGTCCTAACTGAGGGCACACCTACCCTTGGTGCTACAATATATATATGAATCAGTTTTTTTTAGAAGAAGACCAGTCAGATTTGATTAGGGTTCTCCTTACTGGCCTTAACTCAGTCTCATATTTAAATATCTTAACAGTTACCCCCTGCTTTTTATTTAAAGTTCTTATTAAACCACTTTTTTACAGAAGAACTACATTAACACCTGTTTCCAGTAATTGAAAGCAATACTACGAGGATTTTCGCCTTTATGACCAAAAAAACAAAACAAAACAAAAAAAGGCAAAGCTAGCATTATCTACTTGTTTTTCACCAGCTGAATATAGTGTCACCAGCAAGAGGGGAACCACCAAGTTCTTTTCCTAAGATCTGCTTTGTACAGGCTGCATTATTTATTGTATCATTTCTGCTTTTGCTGTATTTTAACATTATTTTAAACTTTATATGTTATTTAGTATGATTTGATAGGTTGTTTGGGGGGGTCTCAGTAAGATAAAAACTGTATTACTGTAAAGTTGATTCTGTAATGGTTACTTCTTTGTTTGTCACGATTTCAGCTTGTTAGGAACAGTATTTTCTGAGACAGGGGGGTTGTATCTCCAAATAAAGTCAAGTCCTGGGGGTACATAGAAGTTATAACTTCAACAAATAAGGTTGAGGTACACAGTTAAATCTACAGCACCTTGGAAGAGACCAAATTACTACACTTGTGGAGCTTCCATGCTAACAAGCATATCGTGAATGGTGATTGTAGTTTTTTAAATTATATGGTTCACTGGAAAAATAAAGTTATAGTGGGACAATATATAGCAGAAAAAGAAATCAGAAGTGCATTGGTGGGGAGGGGGGTAGCAATAGCATAGCAGGTAGGGCGTTTGTCTTGTACTCGGCTGACCTGGGTTCGATTCCCCAGCATCCCATATGGTCCATCGAGCACCACCAGGACTAATTCCTGAGTGCAGAGCCAGGAGTAACCCCTGTATATTGCCGGGTGTGACCTAAAAAGGAAAAAAAAGTGCACTGGGGAGTCAGAGGCAGATGGCCAGAGATGGCTTTCTTTAGAAGGTAAGCATTGAGTGATGCTTGAAGGAGATAAAAGAATCTTCCGAGGAGAAGAAATAATGCTTCAGGCTAAAGTCACAGGAAAGGGAAAGACTCAGAAGACAGTATATTAGCCTATTTTGGTTACATTCAGGAAGCCAGTATGGCTTCATGCATAAAAGAGAGGAGTGGAAAAATGAGACCAGGAGCTGGAGCGATAGCACAGCGGGTAGGGCATTTGCCTTGCATGCAACCAACCCGGGTTCGATTCCCAGCATCACATATGGTCCCCTGAACACTGCCAGGGGTGGTTCCTGATTGCAAAGCCAGGAGTAACCCCTGCACATTGCCGGGTATGACCCAAAAAGAAAACTGAGACCACTTGTAGGGTATAACTCAGTTTTATCATGAAGGATCCCGCAATTATTGTAACAAGTAGCTTTTTTACTGAGCGAGGTAGGAAGATACTGAAGTTTATGAGCAAAGGAGTGACATGAACACACTTATTGTTATTGTTTGTTTGTTTTGTTTTGGGACCACACCCTGTGGTGCTCGGGGCTTACTCCTGACTCTGCATTCAGAAATTATCTGAATGGAGGACCATTCAGAACAATTATTGGCTTGGGGGACCATATGGAATGGCGGGGATTGAACAAATACAAGGCAAGTGCCCTCACCGCTGTACTCAGGCCTCCTAGAGCACTAATTTTTATTTTTTGTAACAGAATCAATTTGATTGCTGTGTTGAGAAGAGACCATAAAGGTGAGAGTGAACTGAAGGAAATCCATTAGGGAGTTACCACAATTATTCAGGAGAGAAATACTGCACAGTGACTCACCCCAGAGTAGTAGCACTAGAGGTCGAATTTAGCCATGTTTGGGATATATTTTCATAGTAGAAATAAGAAGAATTGCTAATGAACTAAAAAGAGAGGCAAAAGACAAAGAATAATTAGAGGTGAATTCAAGAGTTGGGTCTTGAACAAATGGATCAATTTTGTGATAGTAATTGGAATATTGGTAGAGAAGATTTGATTAGAAGATAGGGAGCTTAGTTGTAACACATTCATTCTTTGGAGAAAATTGGCATTTTAAAAACAACAGTTGAGCTATTTGGGGACTCTTGCAAGAATTAATAGAGTAGAGGGTCAGTAACTCAGTTGCAGAACCTACACGTTCTTCACAGTATAAACCCAAGCGCAGCTGCAAGCATTTTATGTACCTTATTGGCAGTTACATTTATTTGAAAGAGCTATCCTTACTCATGCAGAGAAATAAAGATATGACAACTCAGGCTGATAAAGAGAATGATCCCTGTGCACAGGTCGGTGAAGTGCAGAGGGAGGTGTGCCACCTTGGAGCCATGCCAGCCTGAATTCCACATGACTTTGAGCAGTGCTTTGAATCACTCCGAGTGATTCACTCAGTTTCCACATCCAGAAAATAATCTGTTAGTGCTCTTGTAATAATGAAAGAGACCATTAAAACAAAAGATATACAGGATAAAATTTAACAGGCAAAGAAAACTTGATCTAGACTCTTTAGCTGGAATGTGATAGCATATGCCATATATTTTTGAAGCTCCGGGTTCAGTCTCTGGCACTGCAAAATGAATCAATGAAATGATGAAAAATAAATAAGACTCTTATGTGAAGAAGCAAAATGAGCTCAACTCCACTGACAGTGAGGGCCACAGAGTATTAAGTACTAGAGTTTTAGGCTGTGTTTAATGATTAGACTTATTCAAATGAAATTATATATTTATTCATCTTAGTAAGAAAGAGGAAGGGATTTTACCGCTCGGACCAACCAGCTAAATCTAAGTTCTTATCCTTTTATAAAAAGTTTGAGAATAGTGTGCCTCTTTCTCAATTTGAATAGTTTGAAAGGATGGTTTCCAGGGTCTTGAGAATTCCAAACCTACACTTGGCAAGAAGCTTTAAAAAACATTTGTCTCAAAAAGATAGAGAAAGATTTCTAAAGTAAAGATGCTGTGGAAAGGCAAGTCAGAGATTTTCACCAGAAACAAACCCATTGAAAGAGTGGTCAAATGAAGCAGTATGTTAGATTATTTTGATAAATACTATATGAAAAACAATTGATTCAGGAGACAGAGCAAAGTGGATTTATTAAAAGAATGGGAGCAGTCATAGCTGTTTTTAAATGATGCTATTACAGAAAATTTAATCTAAAATAGACAAAACTTCTGTATACTAACATTCTGATAACTGTAATATTAGATGCACAGTAACAAAGTAGGTGAATGCTTTAGCCAACAGTGAATTTGTCATTAAATGTAAATTGGGAGACCAAGTAGAGAGAACATTGGCACTTAAGCCTTTCTGTAGATGATTAAGACTTTTGAATGGGGGCGTCTCTAGAAAACTAACCTGATAGCCTTAGTACTTTTCCAGCACAGAGGTTTGGGGAAGGATGCATAATGAGAGAACAAAGCAATGGGAGTCATCATTTTTGGCACACACACACACACACACACACACACACACACACACACACACACTTTGATCTTTGTTTTGTTTGTTTTAGGGCCACAGCTAACCGTGTTCTGGACACATTCCTAGTTCTGTGTTCACAGATCACTCCTGGAGTTGGGAGTGCTGGGGTTCATATGTGGTGCTGGGCGTTCATCCCAGGTTGGCCCTGTTCAAGGCAAGCACCTTATCTGCTGTCCTCTCTTTCCAGCCCTACAAAAAGGGATTTTAAAATTAACCATATACTTCTGTACCTGTAAAGTATTTCCTAATGAACTTTTGTAAAACTGGTACAAACTAACTCTTGTTTGTGAGCAGTTTAAGACTAGACGAGCTGCAGCACACAGATTTGGATAGGACATACTCTAAAGCAGTGCTTCTCAGCGTGGGGGCATATAGCCCCCTGTAGTTTCCCAAGGTGTTCCAAAGAGGAAGCAGGTAAAAATGAGGTAAATAAGGAGCCACCACACAAGAACTGGGGTCTAACTGGTATGATGGGTGGAGGGGTGAAAGGAATGAAATAAATTCAGAGGAAGGCCATGGTCTTAAGAAAAAAAATTGAGATACTTTGTTCTGAAGCACATCAGTTACAAGAACTAGCCCATTGTATATGTAAAATGTAAAAGAAATTCAAAACCTTTGGCAGATTTAGTTTTAAAAGGATTGGAGGACAGTGGAAAATTTGTAGTAGATATAACTATTTTGTAAAGAAGCCAACCTAGGGAATGTAACCACTAGGGAATTTAGTCTTGAAGTCTATGGTTTTGAAACGTCCCATTGGTGTATTATGAATGCTCCAGAACTGTCAATTAGGTAGACTTCAATATACAGGCCTAATCAACTAAAACCCAGATTTCTTACAAAGTTGCCAAAATCTCATGAGAAAAGTATTTTCTTTTGTGCTTTCCTTGCCTGGTTATTTTTTGGAAATAAACATATAAAACATTTTGAATTGTCCAAGCAAACCAAAACAAATCAAAAAAACCCCAAATGCCCAAACCTTCAAAGAAACAAAAGCCCTCTTTCCCTGCTTTCAAATTTCCCTTTTGTGTGATCAGTTCTTATGGTATGTCATGCCATACCTTTCATTGTTATAGATACTTTATGGGAAATGAATTATTTTTTATCCTTTCATTCTTTAGATATAACTACCCACTCAGATACTTAATATACATGATAATATATTTACTTAATACATATCCATGTGAACTATATGCATATGTGTATATGTAAATATGAATATATGCATATATATGTTTGATTCCTCTGTCCCTCTTGGAGAACCCAGCAAGATACCGAAAGTATCTCGCCCACACAGCAGAGCCTGGCAAGCTACCTGTGGTGCATTCTATATGCCAAAAACAGTAACAGTCTCACAATGGAGATGTTACTGATGCCCACTCGAGCAAATCGATGAACAATGGGATGACAGTGATACAGTGATATATATGTATATATAAAACATCCAAGCATATACATGTGTGTATGTGCCCATAGTGGGTGGTTCCATGTGACTGTAATAACTACATGCTGTTTAATGGGGGAAAGAAGGCTGGTTTCAAAGCCATAGACATGGAGATGAGCTGAGACACTTAAAAGTGTTGGTGGAATAAAAAATGAAAGAGAGAGAAAGAAAGAAAGAAAGAAAGAAAGAAAGAAAGAAAGAAAGAAAGAAAGAAAGAAAGAAAGAAAGAAAGAAAGAAAGAAAGAAAGAAAGGAAGAAAGAAAGAAAGAAAGAGGGGGCTGGAGTGGAGTGATAGCACAGCAGGTAGGGCGTTTGCTTTGCACGCGGCTGACCCGGGTTCAAATCCCAGCATCCCATATGGTCCCCCGAGCACTGCCAGGAGTAATTCCTGAGTGCATGAGCCAGGAGTGACCCCTGTGCATTGTCGGGTGTGACCCAAAAAGCAAAAAAAAAAAAAGAAGGAAAGAAAAAGAAAGAAAGAAAGAAAGAAAGAAAGAAAGAAAGAAAGAAAGAAAGAAAGAAAGAAAGAAAGAAAGAAAGAAAGAAAGAAAGAAAGAAAGAAAGAAAGAAAGAAAGAAAGAAAGAAAGAAAGAAAGAAAGAAAGAAAGAAAGAAAGGTGAATAGTTAAGTATGTTTAGGTAACAATGTGTGTGTGTGTGTGTGTGTGTGTGTGTGTGTGTGTGTGTGTGAAGGTGGGATATAAAGGTGAGGGTGAGAGTGACTATAACAGGAGAGGGGGCTTCTTTACGTATGTTATGTCTCACTACCTAGCACTAGACTTCTCTCCCAGTCGATTCTGGATGTATATTGAAATTACAGAGCAGTAGAGGTTTACCATGAATCTTTCCCTTAACCCTCAGGGAGAATTAATTACTTCTTCCTCTGTACTCCTAAAGCAATTAGTATCTGACTCTACTACAACTATTATAATGTATTATAGGTGTCTGTCTCCCATTAAACCTTGAGTTGCCTAAGTGCCTGGGTTATGTCTTAGCTATCTTTGTATCCTTACAACCTTTTATGTGGGTGAATGAATGAATGATGAATGTCAGACTTTGACTGTACTTTCTAACTTTTATCTATTATTTACCTTTCTGCAGTGTTTTAAGTACTTTAGATATATTAACTTATTAAATTCTCTGAATAACATTATTTTACAGAAGGAGGATGCCTTTCATAGAGATGAAATAACTTGCTCAAGGTCACACAATAAAAACAAAGAGTAGAGAATTCATTTTTAGGAAGCATGACTGCAGAATATCTAGACTAATCAGTTTCACTGCACTTGATTTATTCTAACATATATGTTCAGTCAGCACCGGGGCAAACTTTCTTTAAGATTAAACAGACTCTAAATAAGAGTCTTTTAATAGACTCTAAATAAGAGAAAATAATTTTGACTAGGAGTAATAAGAATATTAATAAAATCTGGCTTCTTTACAGGATGAGGAGTTTATTTCTTCTTTTAGCCATATGGGATAGAATGACATGAAAATTGTCTTTTAAGAAATGGGAGGTACAGAGTTAAAAAATGGAAACACTTCCAGGCTAGTGGTCTTTATAGGAGTGTCGGGGTAGCATAGGGTGATTTTTCTCTATTTTGATGGACTATTTCTATGCTGACCTATTTCCCCTTCCTCCCCTAACTTGCTCCCAAGGAAAAATCAGTAGGCATACTTATTTATTCTAAGGGATTAAAAATGAAAGTTACACTTGTGTTGTTATTCATTTGTAAAATAAACCTACCTTTGATGAATACAGAGCCTGCCAGAATCTTTTCTCTGGGTTTATCCTGTGTTACAGCATATAAACTGGAGGATCAAAAGGGCTGTGCCTCTGCAGTCTAAAGCACTCATTGGGGTAGAAGCTGATACCCCAATCAGTCCACACAATCACCCTACTGTTGCCTGTTTCTCATTGAAAACTTAGAAAGACAGGAGACAAATACCCAATTCCTATTTTTAATTCATTGTTAAACCCTCTGGAATGTATGGCTTAAGAGCCCATTTGGTGCCTTGGATAAGCATGGTGAACAGTTACATTTGACATCACTCATGTCCTTCAGGGAAATGCTTATGTTCTTGTTGAGGTAAAGTTTCTGAAGGGAATACTTTGCATTATATATTCTTGCCTACTCTCTCTGATTACTTTCTTGAAGTTCCCTGGGGTTCTTCCCAACTAGACACAGTCTCTAATTTCTCAGTGATGCTCATTTTGAAGATGTGCTGTTCCAACCTCATTGCTAGAGTCACTCTCAGATTTAGATGAAGGGGTTAGGTGAGGGAATAATGCAGGATGCTTGCTGGTAAATACAAGAACGCATCTAAATGAAAATGAGTGTATTCAGGGCCACAGAACTAATAGGTTCAAGAATTCTAGCCCCCCCTCCTCATATATATATAGGCTTTATATTCACTTTGCTTGGTCCCAAGACAGCCTCTTAAAATCAAGTGCTTTGGACCATATGGTCCTTTTAAAATATTATTCACTTGACTCTCAGAGTATCTAGAGCCTGGGGGAATCTCAGATTCAATCTCATCTCAATTGCTGTTCTGTAGTTTTATTCTCTTCCAATTATTTTCCGTTTTTTCCTTGTCTTTTTTCTTTGTCTATTTATTTCTTCTGAATTTCTGTTTTGTTTCTCTCTTTATCTCTCTGTTCTGTGTCTCTCTTTCTCTATACATGCAAATCCTTGCAGACTTGTCAATAAAACATTTTTGTGGTGCTGAAAATAATTGGTATTTTTGCTATCTGATAAGATAACCATTATATGCATGTCACTATGTGAAATGTATTTTATGTGCAGAAATGGATTGTAATTTAATTAAATATATTAATTTTGGTTTCAGTTTTTGGGCCACACCTGGATGTCCTCGGTGGCTACAGTCTGTTTAGAGCCAGGGGCACTCCTGGGAGTACTTTGGAATCCATGCAGTACTGAGGATCAAACCTGGGCCAAGCATGCACTCAAAACATTGAACAATGTCTATCACCTTAAATTAAATAGTCACATATAGATAATGATATAAAAAAAAGCTGTGCAGCTTTAAGTTTGTTATGAGCTATGAGCGATAGCATAGCGTAGGGTGTTTGCCTTGCACATAATCCATGAGGGTTCGATTCCTCCGTCCCTAACGGAGAGCCCGGCAAGCTACTGAGATCATCCTGCCTGTGGTGTATTTGATATGCCAAAAACAGTAACAAGTCTCACAATGGAGACGTTACTGGTGCCCACTCAAGCAAATCGATGAATAACGGGACAACAGTGCTACAGTGCTACCTATCTCTAACATGATGTGTCTTGTGTTTATGAGCGAGACTTTATATCTTCTCTGGCTATTCATTTTTTTTTTAAATCATCTATCACCAGAGGAAGTTATTCCAGCCCACAAGATTTGGTTCAAATATATAACAAATCCTTCCACTCAACTTTAGAGGGATTTCAGGGCAAGAGAGCACTTAGTATATTTTCTGGAAACAGAATATGTCTCTCTGGTTGCTTGGAGACCTGATATTCTCCAGCCAGGGCTATGTGGCACCCCTCTGTGATAGGAACTTCAGATAGGGCTCATTTGCAAGGCATGGGAGCAGGTGTGTGTGAAAATTTCATGAGGGAAGGCAGAGGTCTTTGGCCATCTGCAGAAGTAAACAACGTTGGTACAGGGTCTTGAACCAGGAAAGCATGAAGGAAACAAGAAGGAGTTAAAAAAGAGATAGTGGAGAAGAAAGATGATAAAAAGAGAAAGGCAGACTCAAAATACCTTTAAAAGTAAGAATGTTATTGACAGTGATCTAGCAGCTCTTTCTCTGATTATCTGCTCCCAGGAAGCCAAATAACTCCTACCAGAAAAATCCTGCTTAAATTGGCCACAGAAACTGTGCTTTAGGATTTGGCATGGACTTGAGGACATTGGGAGGAGAGCAATCTATTAATTCTATGTGAGTCTTCAGAGTCTGAGTTTGCCTCTAAGTGAGTTTAATGACACCCAAGGTAGGCTGGATACTATTTTGTGCCCTTCCTTTTCTACTTTTTTTTAAATTCTGTTTACATTTTATTCCCAACTTGGCAAATATGACCTCGGTGCATAGTGACTGTTTTCTTTTTGGTCAACATCTATCCTGATTAGCAAAAGGGGAATAGGAAGTGACATTTAAAGACCGGGACACTAATAGAAACAAAGATATTTCTTGTAAGTTTAAAATTCTGCAAATCACAGATTTTCTTTTCTCCTGAGCAGTTAGCTTACAATCCTGGAAACTCATTTCTCATATCTGGGAAATCTATTTTACATTGACTTCTTGTATTTGCTACATTTTATATTGACTGGCTTTGCTGTATTTTAAATGTATTTGTGTCTAGACTTGTGGGACTTTAGCTACAGCCAATTTCTACATTATTAAGAGGGTTATTTTGAGTGGCCCCTGTGAATAAACCTAATTTTCCCCTCTGATTAGTGCTTAATTTGAAATTGTTTGTGCAATGATGAAATCTTTCTTGAGTTTCACTTCCAGATTCCAGTTTCCATTCCCAGAGGTTGCTTCTGATTACATAAATGCTTTCAGGGTGATTATGTGGGCAAAATTTATATTAGGTAGTTTTGGTGCTTTCTACAAGAAATTGTGTTGTTTAGAAAGAACAGTGAACTGTTAGCTTTTGAGACTTTTAGCTGCTTTATGATTACATGATCATTCCTTCTATTCAATGCAAATACATCTATATCCCTTCATAATTTTGATACTCAATCTTTGATCAGAAATTCGCTTTTCCTTGAGTTTCTACTTTCCAACACAGAAAATGTTTTAGATGTATACATTATATTTTCAGTATGTAGTTTCCCTTTATACCTTCTAGCTTTGATTTTTGTAATAAATACCTAACGGAAGAAAAAACTAAGATATCCAGCTACTCCTTAAAATCTAATCTGCAAATCAGATCATATGACTTTCTTATGGGTCAGAGCCTGAAATGGTTCGTCTCTGTACATATAATAGTGATCATTGTCCACATAACTGAATTATTGTATCGTAGATCCAAAGTTGAGAATCTTCCTCAAAGTGAGTCATACCTCAAGTACTAACCATACCTGATTTTGATTCTATTTAGTGATGCTTAATAATAATAAATGATACTGGAATTGATTAACATTTTTGAAAGAAGTTAGTGTGGGGTAAATAAATTTTAGCACTGCTATCACTGTCATCCCGTTGTTCATTGATTTGCTCAAGCAGGTACCAGTAACGTCTCCATTGTGAGACTTGTTTTTACTGTTTTGGCATATCAAATACACCCAGGTAGCTTTCCAGGCTCTGCCATGTGGGCAGTATACTCTCGGTAGCTTGCTGGGCTCTCCGAGAGGGACGGAAGAATCAAACCCGGGTTGGCCGCATGAAGACAAATGCCCTACCCACTGTGCTATGGCTCCAGTCTCTTAATTCAGAAGAGCCAAAGGAAAGGTATTATGGGTTGAGTTGTGTCTACCTCAAATTAAAATCTGTAATTCCTAACCTTCAAAACATGACCTTTTATGAAGGTATATACCTTACAGGGGTAGTCAAGTTAAAATTAAATCTGTAGCGGTCTCTAAGGTAGTATTATATTGTCCTTGTGAAAGAAATATTCAGAAACATACACCAACACAGGGGAAAACAATATGAAGGTGCAAACAGAATGTCCTATGAACATGAAGACAGTCATCTGTACACTCAAAGCAGCAAGACTTCAAGAGGCCCTTCTCAAAACCCTTTTAAAGACCTGCCTTACTTTTGTACTTCCTGGTTCCAAAACCACTAAGCAAATGCAGTTTACTGCTCTTCATCACTGTAGCCCAACAGGAAACTAACAGAGGAGACCAGACCCCAGTCTGATCAAACTAGCGCATGTATCAGTCAAAAGACAAATATAACCCATTCACTGTGCCAGCTCCAGATGCTTTCTAACCTTGCACTTCCAGCTTGTAAGAATATAGGTTACTAGGTCCCTCTTCTACATTATATTCTTTTTTGTGTAACTTCTGTCACCCTCTGTACATCTCAGTCACCAATAACCTGTCAAAGGATTATAGCCATATATTTTTTAGAAATTTCAGGCTTTATTGGTATATCTAAGAGACACTGAAGATTCTGTATGCTTTTGCTAATAATCTCTACTAACATCCTCTTCCATTTATCATGTTTCAGGTAATATATTAAAATATCCTTTAACTATTACAAAAATTACAGGAGAGAGTGGTATTATTTCCTTTGTTTTAGAAATGAAAGGAGAGAAAACTTAGGAATATAAAACTAGTTAGTGCCAGAGCTGAGAATCATGAGTACTTGCATGGTTTTAATCTTCTTCTTTACTATGAGAGTCAGATTTTAAAATAGAAAATAGAATCAGGATAAGCTTTAAACAGGGACTCTATCGAAAGGCAATCACTTTCACATATGTTGAAGGTATCCTTTTAGAAACAATTTTCATTACTTGAAGTATATCTAATTTTTACCACTGAAGCCTTCTAATAGCAAAATCTAACATGAATTGTCATTGCATCAATCCACATTTTAAGCCATAGATAGACGAAAAACAATTGCTGCATCAGCTCAAAGGAACATTGTTATGTAATCAATTAAATTCATTACGCTCGATTATTCAATTCCTGCCAAGAAACAATTTAAAAAGCCTGTTCGCAACAATTTGTTTTATAATTTACAGGACCACTAGAGTAACCTCCTGAGAACTTAGAATTTTAAAAGATTTTTTTCCAGTGTTGCCTGAGGACAACATGGCAGTAAAATAAATAAAAGCCCACTGAGATCTTAATGATATCCATGTGAAATGTATATTCTCAAATTTACATATTATAGCTGTTATCATGAAACATATTTTGTGTTTTTCTGCATAAGTAAATAAAGCTTATTTTGGGAATTTAGAACTATACCACCACCCTAGCTCCAAAACATCATTGTGTGTGTGTGTTAGCAAGTTACCTAGCTTCTCCAAATGTCAGCGACTTAGTCTTCAAGTGGAAAAACCAATACTTATCTCAGAGTGAGTGATGAGATTCAGTGGTATAGAATATTACTTAGATTATTTTTATGTGGGGACTTGAGCAATAGCACAGCAAGTAGGGCGTTTGCTTTGCACGAAGCCGACCTGGGTTCAATTTCTCCATCCCTCTCAGAGAGCCGGACAAGTTACCGAGAGTATCCCACCTGCACAGCAGAGCGTGGCAAGCCACTCATGGCATATTCAATATGCCAAAAACAGTAGCAAGTCTCACAATGGAGACGATACTGTTGCCCACTCGAACAAACTGATGAACAACTGGACGACTGTGCTACAGTGTTATTTTTACTCATTCCACCTTTCCTTTATTCTCATTCTCTGTGAAATGTATGTTCTCAAATCTACATATTATAGCTGTTATCATGGAACATATTTTGTGGGGTTTTTTTTGCATAAGTAAATAAAGGTTATTTTGGGAATTCAGAACTACACCATCACCCTAGCTCTTAGTTATTGAATCTGCATAGTTAGATCTTAGTTATTTGATCTGCTACTAAAGAGTGACATGCAAAACACTTTCAACACGCATGCAGCTCGGCTAAAGCTTGACATGTCTGCACCGTAAAATCAAAATCTCCAGGGGCCATGACAGAGTACAGTAGTTAGGGCAAATGTCTATCACATGCCAACTTTGATCCCCAGTACCACCTGATCCCCCACGCATGGCTGGGTGTGGTCCTGGAAGCGTCCAACATCACCAAGACAGCCCCAGCACCAAAGGGCCCATGCAGCATAGCAGCCTCAGTCTCTTGACTTGAACTGCCAGTCTGCTCGGTCAAAAATTGCTGGCAGTGCCCTTGAGCCTCCTGAGCACTTCTTGGAAGGCCATCATGAATCAAAGTAAATAAATGAATAAATAAGTACATAAAATAATTTTCCAATTTGGAGGTTGTGTGTGTGTGTGCGTGCACGTGCATAGGTGTGTGTGTGCATGTGTGTGTGTGCACACGTGTATGTATGTAGAGGGGAATGAAGAATTAATAGACTTCTGGCCTCTTATCTTACAATGAATATTTAGAAAGTGTCAGGGAATACATTTTTTTTCTTTTACTTTAAAACGGAGATTTCCTCATGGTTTTCCATCTGTGTGTTTCTGTGTGCACATGTGTGCATGTGTTCGTGCATGTGTTTATGTTCACTTTACTGTCTAAAGCTCTTTCCATTTTAGAGACTTCATTTTAATTTTAAATCTCTGATCTGACCTTATTATATGGCTTTAGTATCCACCTCAATATAATTTAGTTAAAATTCTTCTCTAGGCCCTCAAGAATTGGCAGATGCCTGAGGGTAAAAAGCTGTTTCAGTGCTTTCATACCACTCTGGATTCTCCCTGTCAAATTTCTGGCTTCTAAGGATTTCTCTTAGTTTTCTGGCATCAAATCAAGAAACTTGAAAACATTTAAAAAACACTTCTTCTTTTTCTCTTCCACATTTTTAGATATTCATTTTCTATATTTTTGTGAAATATAGAATTCCAATCTTACAATTTTTTTTCCCCAACTCCTCTAAATAGAATGCCAAGGGAATCCCTCATGTTGGTAAACTCTGTGGAACACAAAATACCACAAACTGGGCAGATAAAGCAGTAGGAGTTTATTTCTCAGTTTATGAGACTGGTAGAATACCAACGGGGTTGACTTCAGGTGGGCCTTTGCCCTTTGGTTGTAGATGGCAGCATCTCATTCTGTGCCCATGCAGCCTCTTTGTTGTAGGAAAGCGAAAGGGTCTGTACGTGGCAAGCAGGAAATGGAAGAGAAATATTTCAGTGTCTCTTATAGGAACAGGAAACCCTCATGAGGGAGTCAGACTTATAGTCTCTTATAAACCCAGTTATGTCCCAGGGGACCCATCTTGTGATACTAGCTCACTCAGGAGTTAGTTTTTCAACAGATGAATTTTCACAGGATACAAACACTTAATATAAGCTATCCCCCTTTTTTAAAAAAAATAAGCAATAACTTTGCCATGAACTACAATATCAAAGAGCTATTTGATTTTGAATATCATTATCTATAATGTGGCTAATGAGGACAATCTAATGTAGAGCATTTGGTGAAGATTAAATATGACGCAACATAAAAAGCAGAAAACACAAAGTTTCACAAAGAAATGTAAACCATCCTTCCTTTCCTGTTGCTGCTTCCACTTCCACTCTCTGTTGTGGTAGTGCATTATGGAGTTGACACAAATAGGACGGCCAAGAAGTAGTGCCACTATGATCTTGATTGCAAGAGTGCATCGCTCTGCAGGAGTTTTCATTTTCACCAAAAGGGGGTGGGGCAGAGTGGTGGTAGGTCGTACAAAATATCTTCAATTAGAATTTATTAAGCAAACAAGCCAAACAAAAATCAAAGACACCAGGACACTTTCTAGTTTAAAGTCACTCTAGATGACCTGAGAAATAGTTCAATGGAATGAATGACTACATGTATTGTAAGCAGAAGGCCAGGGTTACATTCCTAGCCACCAAATGATCCCCTGGGCATTTCCAGGAGTGACCTTTGACTGTAAAACTGGAAGTAGCTCCTAAATATCTCCAGGTGTGACACAAAACTCTATAGATCTAAATGAATGAATGAATGAATGAATGAATGAATGAATGAATGAATGAATGAAAAGTCATGCTGGAGTCAAAATTTCTAAGCCACCCAGATGGTGAGGTCAAGAACACAGAAATTAATCTCTAATTTGGACTGCATTTTGAGGACTTAAGGATATTCCGGGAAATATATTACAAAATGTATTCAATTAGAAGTTATTAAACAAACAAGCCAAACAAAAATCAAAGAAGACACCAGGATACTTTCTATTCTAAAATTCAAAGTTTTGTTCCAATTAGCCTCACCCTATTAAATGTGCCCACAGACAAATAAATAAAAAGTCGAAGAATAGATTTCAAATTAGGAGCCAGAATAATAGTACTGTGGTTATGGCCTTACACACTGCTATCTCAGGTTCTATCCCAGGCACTACATATAACCCCCTGAATACCACTAGGAATGATCCTTCAGAACAGAACCAGCAGTATGCCCAGAGCACCACTGGATGTTACCGAAAAAAAACTTTAAGAAAAAAATAACGAGTGAGGATGATACCTAACCTGTGCTGTTAAATCCCCAATATAGAAGAATTTTCAGAGAGAAAAATGTTGCAACTTAAAGTTAGGATGGATCAACATGCATCTCTGATAGAATATAATTCTTACAAAGTGTTGAAATAGGGATAACCTTCTGATTTAATTTTAAAGGGCAGTTTGAACTGTGTGACCCCTTTCTGAATTTGATCTGATAGCAGAAAGGGATTACCATGTGTCAGTATTTGTAGTCTCAGCTGAATCCTAACCTAGACCTTTTAGAATAGATTTCTTCTCTCTGACACTTTTTCCTTGTATTAAAAGGAAAGGGAGAAAAAAAGAAAGTGGTACTGGTATTTCATCTCCTGGATAGCCATCAGGTGAAAAATGTGGCAATCCTGGTCGTACCTATGAGAAATAAGAGATTTTTAACAACCCTAAAATATTGCCAAGAAGTACTATTTTGAAATGTCGTTGTGACCTTTCTGGCTAAATTGGAAATGAAAAATAAGAGACAAGCACATCTTTTCTTGTTTAAGAGAAGTGAAAAACGCTCATTAACAGACATAGCAATAGGAAAAGGTAAAAAGCAGAATCCAAAGAAAATGGGAACACAAACCCCCAAATCACACATCTTAGTTGATTTTTTTTTTCATGTGCTCTTTTTGGAATAGACCCATAGTCAGGCCCTCTCACAGATGCTGTTTTATCTTGATTCACTAAATTGTAATACGGAGCAGTATCTTTTGCCAAAACTTAAAATTGGGGGAGGGGGAAAGTCAAAGAATGTCACCCCTCTCCATCTCATGTTCTACTAGTAGCTTCCCAGCTGAGACTTTGAATACTAAGAACTCCAGAATTTGTAATTAGTCACACACACACACACACACACACACACAATCTGTACTAGTTGGTGATACATGCTTATTCCTAGGTTTCTGGCTTCCTGGAAGAATGTCACCATCCCGTAGCAGTCTGGTCTTTAAAGCTTCCAGTGGGTTTGACCGGTCAGTGATACTTACACAAGTGTATGTGAGCGTTAAATTTAGGTAGAATTAGATGGTTTCCTTGATTTACTTAGTTTTTCTATTAATAATTTTAGAAGTCTATTGGTAATAGCACAACTATTTTATGTATCACTGTATCACTTTTATCCTGTTGGTTGTTGATTTACTCAAGCGGGCACCTGTAACGTCTCTATTCCTCTCAGCCCCGAGATTTTAGCAGCCTCTCCTTACTCGTCTTTCTGAATGATTGGAGACTCCAGACTCATACACTGTCAGGAGTATGAGACCTAATGTTACTGTTTCTGGCTTATCATATATGCCATGGGTAGCTTGCCAGGCTCTGCCTGTGCAGGCGGGATACTCTCAGTAGCTTGCCAGGCTCTTCAAGAGGTATGTATATATCCTGTTACCCTGTTGACCAATGATTTTCTTGAGCGGGCCCAGTAATCTCTTCATTCATCTTAGCCCTGAGATTTTAGCAACCTCTCTTTACTCATCCTTCCCAATGGTGCAGCGTTGGAGACTCTTCAGGCGCAGGGGAATGAGACCCATTGTTACTGTATTTGGCATATGAATATACCACATGGAGCTTGCTAGGCTCTCCCATTGTATAGTTAATGAGAAAATATTACTTAAAGAGAAATAGTACTATTTTGAAGCTAAATTGATTTAATAATTATGACTAAAAAATAACGATATAACCTGTCTGCTTAAAGAAGCAAAGAACTTGCAAGGTGTCCAATCTGGCAATACTGAAATAATAAGAAAGGACATAACTCAATGTGGCAATGAAAGGTGTGCTTGCATACCTTATTCAGACTGCAACTGATGTTCCATATAAACAACTACTGAAGCTAATCTTGTATGTGAATGAAAACTGCTGAATAACTTCCACTAACTTTAAGTTTTATAGAAAAACCTGTATTAATATTTGTCTTAACATAGAAATTGACCCGTATATGTGCAAGTGGATCAGTCCAGGTGGCAGTGTATGGCCCATCTTCTTAAATTACTTTAAAATTTATTTCTCCTTATCATAATACTTCAAAGTAGAGTGGGAGAGAAAATATAAAGAGAATAAGACCACTGAAATGAAAACTTGTAATGATTTCCCACACAAATTATATAGAAATTACTCATGTTATTTTTAGAACTAACCAAGTTGTCTTTTTAAAGAATATCTTTGCCTCTTTTTTTTAAAAAAAGATATGTGTTCCTGGCAAATGTTATTCAAGTCTTCATTTCTGATATTTTTCTGCCCTACATTAGATGGAGGACTGGAGTGATAGCACAGAAGGTAGGGTATTCGCCTTGCACGTGGCCGACCTGGGTTCAATTCCCCTGTCCCTCTTGGAGAGCCTGGTAAGTTACTGAGAGTATCCTGCCCGCATGGCAGAGCCTGGCAAGCTACCTGTGCATATTTGACGTATTCCATATTTGATATGCCAAAAATAGTAACAACAAGTCTCACAATGGAGACATTACTGGTGCCTGCTCCTGCAAATCGATGAACAATGAGAAGACAGTGTGACAGTGCTATAGTGCTACATTACTTGGAAGGTATAAGTTGGCCCATATACTTGACAATGGGACTTAATAATATTCTAACAGAAGAAAGGAATCCAAATGGTTTCATATTGTGTCTGATTATGTGCACTACATTTAAAGCGCAAAGCAAATAAACAAAAAAATCCAAGACATTTCTAACTATATATTCCTCATGTTCTTTGAAAAATTGAAGTAGCAAACCAATAATGGAAGCATGGAATATCAGAAAAATGACCATGAATTTTCTCAGAAACAAAAAGCTTTTCTTGTCTTTTAAACTATTGCTATAAGGAATATCTAACACATAATTATTTCTCTTTGCTCTTCAGAAGTTATTTATGAAAATAACTTCAATGTTTGGCTATTATCTACTAGAAAGAGTAGTCATTTTACTGAAAATGTTTGTTTTATAAAGAATATTGGTACGGGGGCTGGAGTGATAGCACAGCGGGTAGGGCGTTTGCCTTGCACACGCGGCTGACCCGGGTTTGAATCCCAGAATCCCATATGGTTCCCTGAGCATTGCCAGGGGTGATTCCTGAGTACACAACCAGGAGTAATCCCTGTGCATCGCCAGGTGCGACCCAAAAAGCAAAAAAAAAAAAAAAAAAGAATATTGGTATGGAAAAGGATAGAATTGTAGACCTCTTTAGCAGTTTTATGAATTTCTATGTGAGTTTAAAATTTTTCAGAAAGGTAGGGAAATTTGCACATTTCTTAAATAGAAAAATAGGAATATACTCAACTTGGTAAATTTTTCTTCACTGCTCTAGATGTGAAAAGCTAGTTATATTCTTACTGTATTTCTACCCTGAAAGTGTAATTTTGACTTTATGGCAAACAGTTTCACTTGTGATGTTTTACTATCACTTGTATCACTTGTCATCCCATTGATCTTCGATTTACTCGAGCGGGCGCTAGTGACGTCTCCATCCATCCCTGTCTCGTGCTAGTGTAGCCTAATGGTATATGCTCGCTCCAGGAACATGAAGAGCCTCAAACCATTCATTCAGGATTTGATGAAGAAGTCTGACCATCTCATAGGTGGCTGTCTATGCAGTCTTTTCATGTCCTGTGGAATCCAGTCGGTAACAGCTCTAGTCTAGTGGTCGTCTCTGAATCACATTACGTGTCCGGCCCATCTTGTTTTTGATGCCTTGGCAAACAAGACAGCATCTCTGATTCTTGATTGTCAATGGAGGTTGGAACTTCAGATTCCTTCTCTCACTTGAGTGAAATGTGATATTCCAAGTATAGTTCTTTCAATTCCTCTTTGGGATACTCGAATAGTGTTCTCGTTCTGTTTTCATAGGCCCAGGTCTCTGAGGCATATGTTAGTGCAGGAAAAACAGTGAAGTCGAAAAGATGTGTCCAGAACTGGAGGTTTTTCGTCCTCCTAACAATTTCTTCAATGCTCTTGAAGATGTTCTACACTGCTTTCTTCCTCCTGCACAATTCTAGCACCAAGTCGTTTCTCATGTTGAGTTCTCGACCCAGGTACACATAGCTGCTGCATTCAGAGATGGTCGTTCTGTTGAGAGCAAATAAAACGTCAGGGACTAGTTCATTTTTCATAAACACTGTCTTGGTGAGATTCATTTGCAGTCCGACCTTTCCACACTCACAGTTGAAGTCAGCCAGCATTTGTGCCACTTGGCTAATGTTTGGTGTTATTAGAACAATGTCATCAGTGAAGCAGAGGTGGTGTAGTTGCTGACCGTCTATCTTCACTCCCATTTCTTCCCATTCCAGTTGTTGCATGACAGTCCCAAGGGTGGCACTAAAGAGCTTTGGTGAAATGGTATCATGCTGCCGAACCCCTCTCTTTGTCAATGATCACTTCTTTGTAGAATGGTGAGATCCTGATGGTGAATCCGTAATACAGCTCATGGAGGGTCTTGATGTACTGAGTTTGAATGCCCTGTTCGGCTAGGGCTTTGATGACCTCTTCAGTCTGAACAGAATCAAAGGCCTTCTTTAAATCAATGAACGTTAGACAGAGCGGCATCTTGAACTCTCGAGAAACTTCAATGAGCTTGGTCACTGTGTGGATATGTCAATTGTGCTGAATCCTTTTTGGAACCCGGCTTGCTCACATGGTTATCCTTTGTCTAGTCTTTTGCCTATTCTATTCAGGGTGACTCAAGTGAAAAACTTGTAGATGATGGACAACAGGCAGATTGGGCAATAGCTGCTGATATCATGGATGTCTCCCTTCTTCTACAATAGAATGGTCCTGCTGGTTTTCCATTGGGACAGAACCTTGCATTCATACAGGTAGCGTGTGAAGTGCCGAGCCAGTGACTTGATGAATACTGGCGTCAGACTCTTCAGGTGTTTGGGTCTGACTTTGTCTGGACCTGGTGCTCTTTACCGATGAAATGGCATGTCAGAATTTGGAAGGGAGGATGTGGGGAACGACATATCCATTTGCTATGTGGGCAGGTGGACGTGGTTACAAAAGAGATCCAAGTAGAAGTCATGAAAAAAATCTCTCTATTGCCCTTCTGGAAGATGTGATATTGGCATTAAAATTACTGACAATGACCTTGTAGAAGGTGTAGTCTTCTTTATAGAACTTCTCCAGCTCCATTAGAACTTCTCAATTTCTTCTTTATCATAGTTGGATGTTGGTGCGTAGAGGACAAAGATAGAAACTGCCAGCAGTGAGCCACATCTATTCAAGCATAATTGCCTGGTTCAGTTGTTAGGCATTCGAATGAATCAATGTTCATGGCCAACTTTCTGTTGACACAAAAACCGACGCCACCAACACCTCTATTGTCTCATATTCTGAGACACAATTTTTCTCCAGTATTGAAAATGGCGTGATGTGATCAATGCCTTCTTGTTTCTTTTTTAAAGTTTTTTAATTGTATTGAATCACCGTGAGATAGTTACAAGTTTTCATGTTTGGGTTACAGTCTCACAATGATCAATCTCTCCACCAGTGCACATTCCCACCACCAATATCCCAGTATTACCCCACTTTTACCACCCTCCCCCTGCCTCTATGGCAGACAATATTCCCCATACTGTCTCTCTACTTTTGGGCATTATAGCTTGCAACACAGACACTGAGAAGTCATCATGTTTGGTCCATTATCTACTTTCGGCATGCATCTCCCATCCCAACTGGTTCCTCCAGCCATCATTTTCTTAGTGATCCCTTCTCTATTCCATCTGCCTTCTCCCCTCCGCTCATGAAGCAGTTTTCCAGCTATGGGGCAATCCCCCTGGCCCTTGTATCTACTGTCCTTGGGTGTCAGTCTCATGTGATGCTACCCTACACTCCACAAATGAGTGTAGTTCCTTTATGTCTGTCCCTCTCTTTCTGACTCATTTCACTTGGCATGCATGATACTTTCCATGTTTATCCATTTATAAGCAAATTTCATGACTCCATCTCCCCTAAAAGCTGCATAGTATTCCATTGTGTAGATGTATCAAGGTTTCTTTAACAGTCATCTGTTTTAGGGCAATTGGGTTGTTTCCATATTTGGCTATTTTGAACAGTGCTGCAATAAATATATAGGTACAGATGTCATTTCTACTGTGCTCTTTTGCATCCTCAGGATATATTCCCAGAAGTGGTATCGCGAGGTCATATGGAAGCTCAATTTCTAGTTTTTGAAGGACTGTCCATATTGTTTTCCAGAAAAGCTGGACTAGTTGGCATTCCCACCAACAGTGAAGGAGCATCCTATTTTCCCCACATCCATGCCAGCACTGGTTGCTTTTGTTCTTTTGAATGTGTGCCAGTCTCTGTGGTGTGAGATGATATCTCATTGTTGTTTTGATTTGCATCTCCCTGATGACTAAGGATGTGGAGCATTTTTTCATGTGTCTTTTGGACATTTGAATTTGTTTTTGGAGGAAACTTCTGTTCATTTCTTCTCCCCATTTTTTGATAGGGCTGGGAGTTTTTTTTCTTATACAATTCTACAAGTGTCTTGTATATCCTGAATATGAATCCCTTATCAGATGGGTATTGGGTAAATATTCTTTCCATTCTGTGGGCTCTTCCTGTTTCTTTTGAAGTGCAGATGCTTCTTAGTTTGATGTAGTCCCATTTGTGCTGTTTTGTCCTTAAAGATGCTTTTAGCTTCAATGTCATGGAGAGTTCTGCCTACGTTTTCTTCTATGAACCTTATAGATTCATGTCTGATATTGAGGTCTTTAATCCACTTGATCTGATTTTTGTGCTGGCATTAGACAGAGGTATTAATTTTTCTTCAGGTAGCTATCCAGTTTTCCCAGCACCAGTTGTTGAAGAGGCTTTCCTTGTTCCACTTTGCATTTCTTGCTCCTTTGTCAAAGATTAAGTGGCTATATATTTGGGGGTCTGTGACAGGATATTCAAACTCTGTTCCATTGGTCTGCAGGTCTGTTTTTATCCCAATACCATGCTGTTTTAATAGCTAGTGCTGTGTAGTAGAGTTTGAAGTTGGGGAAGGTGACGTCACCCATCTTTTTTTCAAGGATTTCTTTAGCTATTCATGGGCGTTTATTGCCCATATAAATTTCAGGAGTGTTTTGTCTATTTCTTTAAAAAATGTCACGGACATCCTGATAGGGACTGCATTAAATTTGTATAGTGCTTTGGGCAGTATTGCCAGCCTTCTCGTTTCGATCAGACCAATGATGTTGTACTTGATCTTCTGCGCTTGCACCATCAGGTCCTTGATGGATGCTTTTGATGCCAGCGTACGTGTGTTGAAAGTACAGACAGTCATTTTAGATATCTATCTATATAGATAGATAGATAGATAGATAGATAGATAGATAGATAGATAGATAGATAGATAGATATAGATACTTTACTGTCACTGTCACTGTCATCCTGCTGCTCATCGATTTGTTTGAGCGGGCACCAGTACTGTCTCCATTGTGAGACTTGTTGTTACTGTTTTTGGCATATTAAATACGCCTTGGGTAGCTTGTCAGGCTCTGCTGTGCGGGAGAGATACTCTTGGTAGCTTGCTGGGCTCTCGGAGCGGTGCAGAGGAATTGAACCTGGGTCAGCCGCATGCAAGGCAAACACCCTACCTGCTGTGCTATCACTCCAGCCCAGATATTTTACTATATAGTGTAAAATGTAGAACATCTGGAATTGTGTGTGGCACACTGGAGCAGGTTACAGAAAATGTTCATTTTGCTCATGATTCCTCTAATTGCATATGTCTGATGTGGAGGAAGCCATTTAATATTTTGTCCCTCATTTTACTTTATAATTGGGAGGTTATTGTAGAAGACATCCAGAATCATTATAAGATCAGTGAATTCTATTCATCAAAGAAAAAAGAAATCCAAGAGAACATTTATGTTTATTGCTTTATCACGACATATATAATTCTATATAGAAAATATGAAATTTAGCATATTTTTTCTAATATTGTTTCCCTGTTTTTGGTATTCACATTGTGATTTATATATACATATGTATGTATATATTCCTTTTATATGCATATAATCATACTTATTAAGACCACATATGCTAGAGTCCTATATGATCTAATTCATCACACAGGTCAATTTTCCTCATGGAAGTATAACAACTACATATTTTTAAAGTTATTAATTCATTAATTTATTCTCTAAAAGGCATGAATTTACACATCACACAGATACTTGGAGGGAGGGCATTTCTACAAAGATAGCTGAAAATGTAGAGGCACAGAGATAGTAGTTTGCTCTGCATATTTAGAAAATAGGAGGTAAATCCCAGAAGCAATATTTGTGCAGATTAAATATAGAGAACTTGAACTGGATCAAATGTGTATTTTTAGGTCATTTTGGACATTTTGATTATAACAGTAGTTAGAAAGTCAAACTCTGTCAAAGGTTTCCAAAATATTTGCCTATTATCTCAATCATCTCCTTTTCAGAAAAGAAAAAATATTAAACTCCTTGCTACCCCACCCCTTAAATCTACCTTCTTTAAGCAAATAAACAGAAAGGACACCTCTGCCATTGTGTCCATGGCTACGCCTGCCTGTGCCACGCCCCCATCATTCCTTTGCCCACTTCGAGAAATACTGACCTAGATATAACAAATATTTTAAATTAATCATCTTTGGTGCTTTGTCAAGAATCTATGCCAGAGAGCATTGATGGAAGCTGAAAACCAATTGAAACATGGTTATTATAATGCATATGGAAATGACAGTCACTTGCCTTAGAATTCTAGTGATGGAAGAAACAAGAAATGATCAAATTCAGGATATAGGTTGGAGATCCATCTTTCACAGAGAGGAAAGGAAATCAAATTTTAAGCTATTATAAGTTGGAAAATGTTTCAAATTAGGGCTGAGCAAAACCTGCTGAATTTGAAATACCAGCACTACCTGTGAACCACCCTCACCAGAAGCTAGCTATTCCCTCACACACATTTCAGGCATTGTCTTGTTTATTATTTTGTATTCCTTTATTTATTTTCCAAATTTCTGTATTGAAGTAGCATTAGTTTAACAAGGCTGTATTCATGTTCATGTTTTATGGGTACAGTGATACCTTATCTACCACCATCGTGTCAATAACTTTGAGGTAGTGTACATGACCAAGTCTATTGATGAATACTGTGTGGAGCAGCTTAAGGAGTTTGATGGGAAGACCCTGGTCTCAGTTACAAAAAAAAAAAAAAAAGGCCTGGAGCTGCCTGAGGATGAAGAGGAGAAAAAAGAAAATGGAGGAGAGCAAGGCCAAGTTTGAGAACCTGTGCAAACTTAGGAAGGAAATCTTGGATAAGAAGATTGAGAAGATCACATTGTGACTAGTGCCTATGGCTGGTCAGCCAACATGGAGTGGATCATAAAAGCCCAGGCCCTGCAGGACAACTTTATAATGGGCTACATGATAGATAGCTAAGAAGCACCTGGAGAGCAACCCTAACCACCCCATTGTGGAGACACTGCGACAGAAGGCAAAGGCAAACAAATATGACAAGGCTGTCAAACACCTTGTGGTCTTGTTGTTGGAAACTTCCCTGCTCTCCTCCAGCGTCTCACTTGAGGACCCCTAGACCCACTCAAACCATATCTATCGCATGATCAAGGTAGGCCTGGGCATTGCTGAAGATGAAGTGACTGCTGAGGAGCCCAGTGCTGTTCAGGGGGTATCTTGAGGGGATGAGGAGGCATCTCACATGGAAGAAGTAGACTAGAAATTTCTGTCTGCAGATTTACTCCCTGTATAGTGTCCTAATCCCTTTCCCCCAATAGTTCTAAGTGGTCTTATCCCCCTGGCTCTAGTGGTCTTATTTTTTTTCCATTCTTATCTTTTCTATCTTAAGGCAGGATAGGGGTAGGGTCTCAAGTCGCCCACACCTTCAAATTTGACTACAAGTTTGGATGTTGTGTATTGTGTTTGTTTATTTTGTTCTGAAATTAAATTATGCAAAATTAAAAAGAAACACAGTCCATGAGACCCCCGCCCTTCTGCTTACCCACCAAGCCATGGTTAGTTCTATTGTCAGAATCTTGTCTGTATTTTTTTCTTAAAAGTTAAGTTTTGCCTTTTAAGGGTACCTCAGTCCATTCCTCCCTCCATAATTCTTTGTTTTCATATCATGTCAACTGGGACGTCCAAAATTACAGAAGGCATTGAACAATTGAAGCATCATTTTAAATAGTAAACAAATTAAGACCAGTATAGTTCAGAATTATCAGCCCTATAATATAAATGACTGGAGGAGAGGAAATACTGCATTCTCTTTGAGACTCAGAATGAAATTTAGTTTATTACTTATTGCTGCTAATAGTCTAGTATCTCCAAGAAGTACTATCAGTATAGAAACATATAACTCATTAAGCTTAGTTTTCTAATACAGGTAGTGAAAGACTTCCTATTCACTATCCCAAATCAACCTAAGCAAATAGTGTTAGGTGAAACATGTATGGAGCGTTCTTTGGCTTAGACAATGTCATTGCGTATAAAATCTCATGTCTATTAAAATATTTTAAAATATTTCTTTGTTCGATTTCTCAGTCAACAAACGAGTCTTAGTAAAAAAGTTGCATGTTAGTGACAGAATTGATTAAATAAGCCTTACAATATTAAAATCATTTCAAGGTTTGTAACAACCATGAAATGCAAAGTGTATTACAGTAGAGTAACATAACTAACTGTGGTTTGGTATCTTTTGAAGAAAATGCTGCATAATTTTGAGGCAATGCATATTTTGAAGTACATTAAAATCAATTTTTATTATGCAGATGATTCCTAAAATTAATCTAGCTCAATTACATCATTAGATGTCAGAAAGGCATTTGAAAGGGTAGGTTGGAAATAATTCTTTTGAATGTCACATAAATTTTCTTTGCAGCTAATCTCTGAAAAGAGAAAAAAAATTCTCTCTACTCAGGCATAGAATAGAAGCATTAACAATGGAAAGGTCAAAGCATAATGATGCAAGAGAGAAAAGGCCTAAAGTGCCATATTGATGAAATGAAATGGGGAAGAGCTGTATAGAAATATTAATCAATCAAACCTTAATTTAAGACCTTAAGGTAACTTTCTAAAATCTTCTTCACTATTTAATATCAACCAAATGCTAACCAGTCAATTTTTCTTGTGGTAAGAAAATAACTGTGTTTAGATTCAGCTTTTTTCTTTCTCTTTCACTTTCCATGTTGCAGATAATAGCTGACAAACTCCAGTACTCCTAATAGGTTTTATAGAGTAACTTCATTTTCAATATTATTTGCATCACTTTCTTTAGAAAAGCCAGAGTTGATTAAGAAAACCACAAAAAATAAAATCATGACCATATTAAAATTCATGTTTAGAAAAATATAAGGAAGTAGTTACTCTAAAATGAAAAGAAAACCCTATGCATAGCATGATTCACACCTTGTAAAATTAAATATACAGTTGCAAAACCAGAGGAAACTTTATTAAGGGGGAAATTGTGGTAATCTTTAGATGATTAAATGCATTTGGAAAATAGACTTTTGTCTGACTTAGTGGCTTTTCAAGTGTGGTGGTATTTAAGATTTTTAGTGATATAACTGGCACAAGCACTGAGTTTTTCTTTTCTTATTGACCTCTTTCTTGCTAACTAATTTACCTATTAACTATATCACTTGGTCTATTAACTTATTTATGTATTGTAAAGGGCAGTAGAAGCTGGAAGTAAAAGAAAAACGAAGTATAAAAGGTTAAATTATCCCCTTATAGGATCAGAATTTTAGAAAGTTATTTGGAAGGACAGTATATTTGACTTCCTTTGGAACTTGTTCAGTTTACATGAAAATTTCATGGGAACAAAGTAAAGACCTTTAGAAAAAGGAAAAAGGAAGAAAGTCACATTAATTCACTCACTAACATCTTTTAAGCAATCATATATGATTACCAAATAAATACCATGACTGGGCAGCCACTGGTGTAAAAGATGTGGTATCTGCCTTAAAGGAGTTCATGGTTGAACTTTGGAAATAGATAAATGAATATGAGTGACAGAATTAATCTATATATAAATATATCATATAAATTGATAGCACAATGCATAAAATCATCCAACTTGCTTGAAAGTGCCATGAGATTGAGAAAAGGTCTTCAGTTTTATATGGATGAAATGAAATGGTGCAGAGTATCACTGTCACTGTCATCCTGTTGCTCACCAATTTGCTGATCGGGCACCAGTAACGTCTCCATTGTGAGACTTGTCACTATTTTTGGCATATCAAATACACCACGGGTAGCTTACCAGGCTCTGCCATGGGGGTGGGATACTCTCAGTAGCTTGCTGGGCTCTCCAAGAGGGACAGAGGAATCGAACCCGGGTTGACTGCGTGCAAGGCAAACACCCTACCCGCTGTGCTATCACTCTGGATCAGTGCAGAGTATATAAACATATTAATCAGGAAATTCTCTATTTAAGACCTTTAAGGAACTTGCTAAAAATTTTATTTCTCTAACATCTAATCTTAAAGAAATCTGTCTTACAAAGTCCTCAGGAATCTTAAAGATTGATAATAGGAGGAAATAACTTTTCAATGGAGGAGCCGGCATGTAAAAAACAAAAATCTCAAGAATTGTTGGAAGAAAAGAAAACCTACTGACAGATTTAAAATTTGACTGGAGCCTCAGTGCAATTGAATCTATGCAGATGTAATTATAAAAAGAGGTAGAATCTATGTGAAAATTTTCATATTATGCTGATTCACTGGTGTTAATCTTAAAGGTAATAAGGTGTCAGTAAACAAATGTGACTAGTTTACAGAGGATTTTCAGTATAGAAGGATTCACCATGGTGACAATATGGTGACCTGATTGCAGATGATAGAGATGAGACAGGAAAAGTAAGTATCACTATACATCATAACAAAGATAATGGAGGTTTTTGCCACAGCAGTTTGGGTGGGAAGGAAAAGATGCATCAGAGATGCAGGATACAGACAATGAGTGAACATCAACAGAAAGTGATATTAGATTCATTATCTGTGTACAAACATTGTTCTGTATGAAGTATTGAAGACTGTAACCTTATTTTAATTCAGGAGAGTTATGAAGGGCGATCCTGGCTTCCAATTTTCATTGTGAACTGTATAGATCTCAAAGTGTGAAAGAGTCTCAATTGAAAATCTCTCCCTTTGGGTGGGTATGTTTCCCTTACTCTTTCACAACGATTGTGCAAAATTTCTTGTGTATCTGTCTCTATCTCAAAATTACTTCTGGGAAATCTAGCCCGAGACAATTTATAGCAAGAAAGGTCAGGGTTATTTTATAAAAATGAAAACTACTGAATGGGTCAGCGAATTTGGTTGGCAATGAAGTACCCATTATTAGTGGCAGGTGGAGCTGTGATAGCCCTTGACATGTCTTAGTCAGCTTGGCTTCTATATATACCCCAAAAAATAGACAGTAGTTTAGAAACAGCAGAAATCTATGTCTTAAAATGATGGGGACTGAAAGTTTGAAATCCGGGTAGCAGAGTGGTCAAGTTCTGGTGAGGGTCTTTTTCCACATCGCAGGACTGCTGAGTTCTCATTTTATCCTCTCAACTGGCAGAATCAATAGTGGAAGAAATCTGACTTGGGACCCTACTAATAAGAGGACTAATTCTATATAAGTAGGTCCAACTATTAATAAGGGGACTGATTCTATTTAAGTAGGTCCAACTACTAATAAGGGGACTGATTCTATATAAGTGGGTCACACTTTATCTAATTATAATTACTGCTGAAGATCTTGCTTATGCTTTATGCTCTGAGGATTTGTGATAAGGTTTTGAAAAAATGATTCAGGGAGTGAGACAGGATGCAAACATTCACTCCATAAGTATATGCTAGAGTGATGAAAATATTAAAACGCCAAAGGTGAGTCGAAAATGGGATGTGGGTGCAGGGAATCCATTGACATGTGCAATATCTCAAGTTTTTGAGAGCCAGTAATTAATCATCAATTCAAGATAAAGTGTGAAGTCAAAGAACCTTTTTGGCAGTGTATAATTTCTTATCTCCTGCAGCCTGAGGGGAGAAAAGCTGAGGATTAGGTTCAGGATTCAATTTTTAGTATAGGACTTCAGAAATAGTTGCAGTCTCAGCACACCTGGATGTGTAGGTCAAGGTCCTGGGTAGAAGAATGGGATTCTAAAGTATGAGATGGGATATCATGATTAATGCATCCCAAAACTTTAAAATCTCTGACTTGCAAAAGTGACCACTCCTACTTTTCATAGGGAAGAGTGAGAAATGTGTGTCTTGCACGGCTGTGTACACTAGCTTCAGACATATCTAACTTACAGACCTGGCCTTTGCAAGTAATTGGTATAAAGTTACAACATAACCTTGCTGAGGAAAGGCAGAAGGGTTGGCTTATTTTTCACAAGCCAGGCAATGCTGTCATACCTTTGTGGTTTTCTCATTTAGTTTAGTATTGTCTAATGTCATCATTCACATTCTCCTATTTATTACCCTACAGTAGCCCCCAAACTTCCTAATAGTCACCAAAAACAAGAATACTTTAACTCTTCAGTCTTTAAAATTTGTATTTTTCCTGTATGGTGGAACCAAGACATGGTATACACATTTCCCTTCAAATGTTAAATTAAGTTCTGCAATTACTACTAGCTCAGGGATATAAAGTTGACAGTGAATGGGAACTAGGCATTTTTCTTTCTAGAATTGTTGTTGGTGACCATCAGATGTTAATGAAACTGATTACATAATATACTCTCTAACCTGATATTGAAAGTTCACTACTTTCTAACTTCTCATACACTGTAAGTCCAGAAGAACTTGAACTAACAGTAGCTAGCTCTCTTATAAGAGAATATTAGTAAGCTCTAGGCTTTACTAGTTATTAACCCAGACTCAATATTAGCAAGGCATTGGGCTCTTAATTAACACCTGTCAGAGTGCATGACTTCAGGAACTTTCCTTTACACACTACCAGGTGTAGCACTGTAGCACTGTCATTCCATTGTTCATCAATTTGCTCAAGCAGGCACCAGTAGCGTCTCCATTTTGAGACTTGTTACTGTTTTTGGTATAGCGAATACACTACAGGTAGCTTGCCAGGCTCTGCCGAGCGGGCAGGATACTCTCAGTAGCTTGCCAGACTCTTCGAGAGGGACGGAGGAATCGAACCCGGGTCGGCTCCATGCAAGGCAAACACCCTACTCACTGTGCTATGTATCTTTGCAGTGTAGTGAACTTTTCTCTATGGAATTTTTGCAAGATAAATCTCTTATGATATAAATAGCCCTAGACCTCCAATTTTATATCAGAATTTAATCTATGTTCCATAACTGAAACCCATTCATTCCTTCTATACATGAATGTCTCTTGCGCTTGGGACTGCCTACCCAGTTATGTTATATTCTTCTAAGATCTTTCACCCTTTGATGGGAAAGAAGAGATCATTTTCTGTCATTCACTGTGACTTTCTTCTATCACAGGATTTGGTAAGAATTATTGACTAAAGTTGGATTTTGGAATCATTCTTGTGCTGATGCTTCATTTATTTTATTGTCTTTAGCACACTATTGATTGTTTATTAAAAGTCACGATGCTAAATGTGTTAGTGCTTAGGTTAAAGCATTGTTTCTCTGTCTTTTATCTGACTCTGGCTCACTTCTGTTCTTTTCTCCATCCTGTAACTGTCCTAATCTGCTTTTTGGCTTCCCTGTCTAATGTCATGGTCCCCATTTAGGTGTTTTTTTTTTCACCTGTGACCCCCTTGGAATATCCTGTGAAAACTATTTTGTTTTGGGCCACATCCAGTAGTGATAAGGGCTTACTCCTGGCTCTGTGCTCAGAGATTATTACTGGCAGGCTTGGGGGACCATATGGGATGATAGGGATGGAACCTGAGTCAGCCTCATGCAAGGCAAATGCCCTTCTCAACTGTACTATCACTCCTGCCCCACTTTGGGGCATATTTGGGATCATTTGTTCCCTATTGAGAAATGGAAGTAAAGGAACCAGTATAAACCAGTATGTATTGGTTTCATCAAAACAACTTGTTTCTAAAATGATACACTCATTCAAAGAAAAAAGTTTATTTTGTTTTTGAGTCTCTTAGTTCGAGAACTGTTACTTATAAAATAGATCTCCAATAGTATGATAAGGTACAGTAAGAACAAGAATTGAAGTACTGAAATGAGCTAGGAAAAATACCACACTGATGCTATTGTACTTTTCTGGATAGTTAGCTGAAGAGTAGATAACTTTCAGTACAGCCTGTGTCATTTAAATACATATTTCTGTGGTTAACAAAGTCCTCTCAGACTGCCTGAAAATCAGGGACTATGCTTATTGCATTTACTTTAGGTTTTCATTGCAATTAGATGTGGACTAAAGAAATGCCATACAGGAAATGTAAGATATAACCTGTACAGTGTAGGGCACTTAAGATATCCACCACCCCCCAAACTTGGTGGCTGACCTTCAATGGTAGCCCACTGAAAAGTGAAGTACCCAGTTTGAGCTTTACTAATATGTATTTGCAATATAGTTAGGTTTCACCTCATTATCTGCAGAATGAAACAGCATAATACTCATACTCTTTTAGGGAGTTATATGTATTTTCTTATGAATGTAAAACAGGGCCATAATTTAAATGAGAGACATATTTTCAAGTTTCTTTACACTCCTCTCTTCCTCTCTTCTTGTGTCTGTGTATACTTACGTATACACTTACCACTCACATACACGATTCTTTGAAAACATGCCACTGTATATTGAGAGACACCGTACATTGGACTCATTGAGAAAATGATGAAAGGGGAAAATAAACTATTCAAATTCTGCCTTGGGGATAAACATGAATCTGATTCTATGTGCCTGAGATTCAGCTCTCTTTACTAAAACTCTTCATTTTAAAATCTGTTTGTTGGGGTGGTCAGTAGTGTTCATTAGAGAATGTAAAAGGACAAAGAGAATTGTACTAAAATGTCCATTAAGATCCCTTTCTCCATCAGGTGAGAGAATAATGAAGTCGTGGCTGCAGGATCTGTGTCCTTAGACAGCATCACCACTGGCAAAGCAATTCATTATACTCTTCTCTAGGTAGTGTTGCTCGCCTTGAGGAATTTCAGACAGCCTGTACTTGGAGTTACAGATTCACTTACTTCTGACCGTGTTTCATTTTTAAAATATGCAGCATAGGTAATAGAAGGCACCGTGCCTCTATTGTTAAGCTGTAACATTTTCTTAAATGCAAGAAGCCAAGCCAGGACAGAATGTCGACCTATGGATAATATCCGTATCCCCTTTAGTCGGCAGCACAGTTCTAGAATTCACCTGTATAACAGAACTTTGTGGGTTTTTTTTTAATTCTTTATTTTTGTGTTATGATTATTGTCAGGTCACATGTTTGCAATAGTATCAACATTTATGGTCTTTGTGAACAGTTACTGCACCTCACCACAAACTGCCCAAGGCCCCATACCTATGACTATATGTTATTTCTAATCTACTTCTTCATCTCCCCTTAACAATGCTCCCTGCTTTGATTGGTAAACAGTTTTGTAACCTAAGGACAGGGGTTTTGCCAGTGTTTGATAGTGTATATTCTTTTGTTCCGGCTCTCTGTCTATCACAGATGAGTGAGATTATTTGGTATTCATCCTGATTTATTCCTTAAACATGATACCCTTCAGCTCCGTCCAAATTTTAGCAAACTACATGGCTTCCTCTTCTTATAGCTTCATAGTATTCCATTGCATATAGCAACTTTTTTTTTTTTTTTTTACTTTTTGGGTCACACACGGCGGTGCACAGGGGTCACTCCTGACTCTATACTCAGGAATCACCCCTGGTGGTGCTCAGGGGACCATATGAGATGCTGGGAATTGAACCCGGGTTGGCTGCTTGCAAGGCAAATGCCCTACCCACTGTGCTATCACCCAGCCCCATAGTAACAATTTTTAATTTGGGTTTTTTTGTAGAACTTGTCAATTATTTTTTAAAACATTTTATTAAACCACAGTGACTTATAAAGTTATTTGTAGTTGCATTATAGGCATATGATATTCTCTAATCAATCTCACCACTAGTGTTAACTTCTCTCCACCATTGTCCCCCGGTTCCCACCTACATTCCTCGCCCCTCCCCAGCCTGCCACCTGAATAGGCACGTTATAAAGCTTGGCTGTTGTAGTTTGGATCTAATGTTTTTACTGTTGTTGACTCTATGTTCTCTCTATATGGATATTCCATACCTCTAACACCATGGATGTACCAGAGGTCCTCGGCACCTGTTCCCTGCTACTTGTCTGTCTCTTCTTCCCCAACTTGATTTCTTTCTTTCTCTAGCCTTCTCCTCTCTATACTTTAAGGTTAAGTGTGATCTTGGCATCCTGCCTTTAATACATTGTGTTCTCTTCTCCAGTTATTTTATAGAGCACAGATAAGTGAGATCAGCCACCGTTTGTTAATTCTTATTGTTCTATGGGCTGGAGCAATAATACAGTTGGTAGGGCATTTGACTTGCATAAAGCCAACCCGGGTTCAATTGCTCCATCCCTCTCGGAGAGGCTGGTAAGCTACCAAGAGTATCTCGCCTGCACGCCAGAGCCTGGCAAGCTACCCATGTTGTATTCTATATGCCAAAAACAGTAACAAGTCTCACAATGGAGACGTTACTGGTGCCCGCTCGAGCAAATTGATGAACAATGAAATGACAGTTCTATAGTGCTATTGTTCTATAGTACTACTTTTATTTTTTTAACTATTCAAGGTTACCTGCTTTTCTATTTCTGACTATTAAACTAGTGTTTTAAAATTGTTCTGTTTTGATATTGTAAAAACGTATGTATATTTGGGGGACATAGTATTAGAAATGGGATTTCTTGACATTTGAGTATGCAGATGTCAGATCTTAACTGATTTAGCAAATCAGAACTTCAAAGTGGTATATCATGTTTGAGTATGATACATGGCTTTATTCTGAAGTCCAGATGCTGTATTCATGTATGCATGCTTGAATATGTGTATGTGTAATTTTATGTGTATGTATACTACCCACAGCTAAAGAACACTTGTTGAACATCAACTTTGGAAGTAGAATGAGCATAGTCCTAGTCTCACATGCATCCTAGTTATAAGTTGACCAAAATATGTCCTAATAAGTAATTGTGATGAACTCATGGATCCAGAAACACACTACAAATGGAAACTATGTGTGTCAATAAATCATTTTGAAGATATCCTTTGAAACTATTGGTTTGTTCTCACTTCCTTTTTGCAGTCAATTTAGGCAAGCAAAACCAAGCAGTTGCAATCCTGGTGTGACAAAAATAACTGTAAAATTTTGATATGCTTGCTTTCTGTAAATGTCACCCAAATGTCTTGCTTCTGAAGCTGATGTTCTTCTCATATCCTGGCTATTTCACTGTACACAGCACTTTCTCCTGCATAACTCTATTATCTTATGTTAGATTCCTCCAACTGTAATGTACTTACTCATGAAAGTCTTTTGAATTTTTTAGAGAAGAAAACCTAGAGAAAATAAAAGCTAATGAACATAATGGCAGAAATGATACTATTTTGACTCTTCCAACTATTCGTGATACCATACTTCCTTTGTTAATTTTTACATGCTGGAAGTTTTCCAGTTTTATATAAATTACCATTACAATCTTATAAACATGTTTCTAGTTATTGAGTCCTAGGTCAAAGTAATTATACAACAAAGAACAACAGTTTTCCTACCAGACTGCATGCATGTAATTTGGGGCTTGTGCCAAAGAGGTAATGAAAAGAAACTCAGGTTTCATGAGATGAATAAAAAAATGAAAAAACTAATAACAGAACTCTAATACCTCTGATTACCTAAGTCAAACTATCTTTATTCTCTATCAAATCAGTTTCATAATTTTAGACAAGGTACAAAGTAGTATAAAAATAAATCAGAAAGAAAAGTCTGAAAATTTCTCATGCATGAGCGAAAGTGAGTTTCCATACTTAAAAATAATTTGTGTATACTCATTATATTTTGATGGTTCACATAAACTTCATCCTCCTAGAAAAAGAGTATGCTTAGGAGTTTATGTAGCACTGTGGTCAAAATCATTGTTCTTTGACCCTTAGCAAGTTATTTAACCTGTCAAAGATTAAGTTTCCTGCTTTGAAAATGGAAAATATTAATCGCACCTAGTCTGTGAATATGTACAAAATAATACTGTTCATCATATGCAAATTTTCATGATGCTTAGAACAAGAGCAGAGCCTGGCAAATGATAGTTGCTATGCACTCAGCTGGTGAAAATGATATCAAGAAAGTGGACACAAAAAGTATCCATGTTCCTCTTACTGTGTTGTGCTGCAAACTTGTGTTTAGGTCACTCAAAAACTGTATGCCAAAAATAATGCGGGTTAGTGGCTGAAAAACTCTAATTCTGTCCACTTCTTAAATTGGGTATCATCATTATCATCATCATCATCATCCTGTTGATCGATGATTTTCTCTAGTGGCCTCAGTAACGTCTCCATTTGTTCTAGCCCTGAGATTTTAGAAGCCTCTCTTAACTCGTCCTTCCCAATGATGTTGTATTAGAGGCTCTTTCAGGGTCAGGGGAATGAAACCCATCATTGTTACTGTATTTGGCATATGAATACACCACGGAGAGCTTGCCAGGCTCTCTCATGCGGGCAGGAAACTCTCCATAGCTTGCCAGGTTCTCCAAGAGGGAGAACTAGGTTATAAGATGGGTATATATAAAGTAATATATATATATATATTACATACTTTCTATATATACATTACATACTTTCTATATATAAAGTATATATATATACTTTATAAAGTATATATATAAAGTATATATATACTTTATATATAGAAATATAAAGTAATATATATACATTACATCTTTCTATATATAAAGTAATAAGACGCCAGTCTCCAATGGCAATAGAATAGAGTAATTAAGAAATGAAATCTAGAGCCAATTGTCTAAGTAAATCTGGGTTCTGTTACTTTATTTTCAGGTTTTTGGGTCACATCCAGCATGCACAGGGGTTACTCCTGGCTCTGCACTCAGGAATTACTCCTGGAGGTGCTCACGGGACCATATGGGATGCTGCTGGGAATTGAACCTGGGTGCGCTGTGTGCAAGGCAAACGCTCTACCCACTGTGCTATCACTCCAGCATACTTTTATTCTTTCTATAATGTGGGCAATTGATTTAATTTATCTCTGGCCCTTAAAATGAGATCAGGTTAAATATGGATGGGAGTTGTTTTGAAGAGTAAGTCCACAGTGGGTAGGGAATGGAATAGAATGTGGTCTATAGTAACTGTTAGGTGACGTTATGATTGTTATTCAACTGGCACTGCATTACATACTTTCTAGAAAGGTTACTTGCTAGCTGTATAGAGAGAAGGAATCAATTCCTGAAACAAAAAGTAAAGTGATTCCACTGTCAGGCTGAGTTACTATTACTTGGACAAGCTATTTGCAGAGACCGCTGAAAGGAATGTTAAACAGCACAAGTACTTTGAGCTTGAATTTGGTGGCTATTTGGTCCTTAGCTATTGGAAACATTGATGGAAGTGGCAGAACTTGGAGAAAAGGTCATTTCAAAACTGTAAGTGCTTTTTCTGTTTTGTGAAGAGTTGGGACTGGAGTACAGTGTTGATGCAGACTATTTCTATATTTTGAGGGAAATCATTTCATGGGCCTTTCAGTTATGCAAATGCAAATCACGGGTTGTAATTAGAAAAGGAAGTGTTTGAGAAGCTGTAGCTACAAGGAACTAAACTGTTCTGGGTGATCATGGAAAAGGTCACCTATGTGGTAAGTGGAATAGCATTTCTGTAGGCTGCTGATTCTCTTAAAGATAGCATTTCTTTCCTAAGAACGGATTTAACTGGCAATAAATTGCTGTTTGTTTTGAAGAAATGAGGATCGAGTTTTGTACTGACTGATTTCTGGGAGTTGATCAGTCTTGTAAACTCCAACACTTTGGAAAAGAAATGCAAGGATCACATTTATGTCACTCTAGAATAAGGACAAATATCACTTGCAGACTATGGTGGCCACCATCTGATAGGCTTTTTCTGTTGAGTCTGACCTTATAGGAGTGTAGTTTATTTGTGTCAATGATCCTAGGAGAAAGTAGATTTTGAGATAGGAAGTAAGCAATTAGTCTGAAGGAGAGAAGGGAATATATTTATCTCCTTAGGATTTGTTTGTTGTGATCCTTTTTTTAAAAGTTAAATCATTATGAGATACACTTACAAGCTTCCATGTTTGAGTTACAATCATACAATGTTTAAACTCCCATTCCTTCACCAGTGCACATTCTCCACCACTAATCTCCCCAATATACCACCCCTTTTCCACCCTCCCCCTGCCTCCCTGGCAGACAAATTCCCCAATACTCTCTCTCTACTTTTGGGTATTATGGTTTGCAATACAGATATTGAGAGTATTTGGAAGTTTTGTAGGGAAGGAGGAAGAGAAAGTGAGTAACATGCTCAAGACAGAACCCAGGGCAGAGGGCAGAGAAAGCCCCTACACGTATCCCAGCATTAGACATGAAACTATGAAAGAACACATCTCAAGAGGGGAGAAGCAGGCAACACATGTGCTCAGGCACCACATGTGCTCTGCCACATGGGCTGAAGCAGCACAGGGGCTAGGACAGCACATTCGACTGCTGTAGTCTTGTCTCAGAGTTGTCTAGGCATGTTTGAAAATTACTTAGGAAGAAAACATACTTTCATCATGGGAAAGACATGGAGGCAGGCTTGAAGGAGCTTCATAGTAAAGCATCAGATGTGATTGAATTAGCTGCTTTGAAGTTAACTTCACTGTGCTTTTCCACTGCCCCATATCTGAGCCTTTTGTCAAGTTTTGTGAAAAGTTCGAGCTATCACATATGAAGGCAAGACTTGGCTGGGAATACCAGAGTGTCATAATAAACATCAGTGGTTCCTGAGACAGATATGGAAATGCAGCATTATACAAAAAACTTCTAAAACCTGGACCCACAAGACAAGACTTTCAGGCGCAAACACTTGCCTAACAGAGGTGGCAATAGGGTCAAAGAACTAACATCTCTTGGGCATAATAGAGTGTTTCAGACCAGGAATCTCAGAGAGTTATTTGATAGCAGTGAACTTCAATGTTTTTCAGTTCTGTGATTTCACTTATAATTCACAATAGTTGAAGCTTAGTAGACATTAAGATTTACATTTATTTCTATTGCAGGGAAAGAAAAATAATTTTCCCTCTTTTCAATGTTACTGGTGGAGATCTCTGTGTATTAAGAAGACATATTAACAGAAGAAAAACAAATAGAATTTTAATAATGCATAATCTAACTGTACATTGCAGAGACTGAGGGAAACAGTAACTCTTTGAAATGGATGCAAGTCATCACCTTAAATATCACCTTCAGCTAAAAAAGTTGTTAGAGGTTAGGGGAAGATCAATTATGGGAGATTAACAAGACAGTCACAGAACACAGGAAAAAATTAAGTAAACAGTTTTAAATGCCTTCTGCATTTATAACAGCAGTGACAGGTTTTGTTATTCTTCCTCGTCTAGTACAGAGAGAGAGACACTTGCCAATGAAGATTTTCCTTATAAGTTTACATTTCCCTTAAAAAATATAGTACCTTCTGTAGGGGCTGGAGCAATAGCATAAGGGGTAGTGCGTTTGCCTTGCATGTGGCCAACCCGAGTTCAAATCCCAGCATCCCATATGGTCCCCTGAGCACCGCCAGGGGTAATTCCTGAGTGCAAAGCCAGGAGTAACTCCTGAGCATCACCAGGTGTGACCCAAAAAGAAAAAAATATATATAGTACCTTCTGAAACTATGCCTTCTAGGCGTTTTCTGATATCTGTTGCTCATTAAAAATAATCAAGTCTTTTACCAAATAGACTTAGTGAGAGTGTTGCATTCTTTTCCCCTTCATCGTATCACATAGCAAGAGGAGAGGGTAATCTAACAACTGAAGAACCAAATAATTAGCCAAACAGCCAGTGAGACTGAGTGCCTGCAATATTGAGGATTTCTGTTAGGTTTCTTCCTTTCTGATTTATAATCCTGAAGTAACAGTTACTAGCAACGTTTAGCAGTTTTTCTAGGTTTCATGTATACAATAAATGGGTTTTCAAACTTGCATTGTACTAGTAGGAATGAAGAATGAATTCAGTTGCAATTTAATAGCCAGAGAAACAGAGATTTCTGGAATTTTAAATTAGGTCTTACTGAATATTTTACATTGAAGGTTTTCGAGAGTAAAGGAATTTCAACCTTGTCTCTGGAATTTGAAAAGGATTGACACATATATTAGCATATTTTGTAGTTTTGATTCCTATTACCCCTTTTTCTTTTCACAGTTTTTACTTTTCAACTGTTCAGTGTCTCTTTCCTTACCTTCTCTAATTTGAGGTTGTTACAGTCTAGACAGAAATGCTCTTAAAGGGAAATCCGATTAATGAAATACATTGATAAGAATTAGTTTGCCTGTTATTTTTTCTACTGCATTCCTCCCTCTCTCTGTTGATTTTTTCATCAGTAGTGCATCATGAACAACACCGTGTCCTTTGATACTTAAGAATTATTTTGCTCAAAATGCTCACCTAGTCCTTCCCAGGATAGCTAGGACAGGCTTTTCTAAAAATGTCACCTAGTCATGTGGAGCTAAAGTCAAGCAAGGCTCTGAGGACTTGTTTCCATTATCTACCGAGAAACATGAAAATTCATAGTCATTTCTAGAAATAACTTTTTATCAGAGAAGCCCCATCTTTAGGACAACAAGTTTCGGAACACCTGATTTTTATGTCACTCTCTTCTTACTATGTGAGTTATCTTCCTTTTTCCTTGATGGCTTGGACCCTATAACTTTTATTAACAAGAATAAAAACCCTCAGGTCTTCTTATTCGGGCTAGAGTTTACAACCAGATAGTTCTCAACTGTTTTGTATTTAAATTGTATTTGTGTTTTTGTTTGTTTGTTTTAGATTCCTACTAATCTAATGTTTATTTGTTTGCTCATTCTACCTGAGAAGAACATGGAGATAAAAAAAAAAAAAAAGAAAATTTTCTTTCTGTCTGCCCTCTATTTCCCTTTTGAATTTTGGAACTTGAATAATTGAGTTGGAATCACTTGTCACTTGTCATCCCGTTGATATTCGATTTGCTTGAGCGGGCGCCAGTAATGTCTCCATTCGTCCCTGTCTCGAGCTAGTGTAGCCCTATAGCTTCTACTCGCTCCCAGAAACAGAGATCCTCTGCCTGCTTCCCCCAGTCTCTGGCACCCCAGGGATCACATCCAGAGGACCCACCCTACAGTGCCAGATAAATACCTCATCGGCCGACCTCCACTACCTCCACTACCCAGCCACTGCCACGCTCCAGGCCACTTTCCAGACCTCGGCCACATCATAAGACAATTAATACCCATTTTTCATAATTACTGCACCATATTTGATGGGGTTCAAATATGGTGTTAGCCATAGGAACACCTATAAGGGCTATTAGAGGCTGCCCTAAAAGCCTCCATTCCTCTCAGAGAGCCTGCAAGGAATCAAGAGTATCCTGCCTGCGTGACAGAGCCTGGCAAGCTACCAGTAGTGTATCCAATATGCCAAAAACAATAACAACAAGAGGCCTCATTCCCCTGACACTGAAAGAGCCCCCAATACTGCAGCATTAAGAAGGAATTGAGTTGGATTCACAGTTTTTCTTTTTCTTCTTTCTTTTGTTACATTAATGAACCCTACTTGGGTTCATTAATAACTTTCATGTTTATTGGTTATAATGTATAACTTCAGTGCTTCTAGAAGGCTCTAGGATAGAAGTGCTCATTTCTCTCATGTATTAAGTATATCTAGAAAATTCCTAAATGTTTAAAAATTAAGAAATATAAGACATGAAGAAATTATATAAAATTATTTTTATTGGAGCCAGAAAGACAATACAGTTTGTTTGTGGTTGTGGCTGACACTGACTAAATCTCTGCCACAATGTGGTCCTCTGAGCAGTATTGGGTGTTACCCCGAAGGCCCTGCAAAATCTTTGGGGTGACCTGCAAAATTCCCAGTCCCAGAGTCCAGCATTCTCAGGTCCTCACATTGAACCACCGCTCTATTGTCAGAGAGTCATCAGGAGTGGTCTTTGGCATCCCTGGTATCCCCTGGGAATTGGGAGCATTCCCCCCAAGATCCACCACCTATATTAACAGAGAAACTTGTTTACCTTGTGGCTTTGTGGTGTTGGGGAAATGGAAACCTAAAGGCCGATGGCATGAGAATATACGGCAGTAGGTGTCCCAGGGCTCCGTGGGCTTCACTTGCAGCTAATTAACATGAAGTCTTCAGTGGGGATGACTCTTTTCTCAAATACAGCTAATTTTATCACTTAATATTCCTAATAAATATGCTATGGGATAGAAATAGACTCTCTAGAGAGTAGCAGTGAAATTAAACCACCAATCTCAAGGAGCCAAGTTTGCCACAGATCCCAGACCCTTCGGCATCGAGGGTTCAGTGAGCATGGAGGCTGACACACTAAACCTCAAGTAATAACACGGTCACTCCTGTGGAGCAAATAGGTCAGGACTGTTGGCTGCATCTTTGGAGACCGGAGTACACCCTCATTTCAGGCACATAATCTCCCACAGTCTTGCCTCCGGTCCTAACACCTGTCTTCGGTTTCTGGATATTTTCAATAACAGTGACCTTTCTTCCTGCTTGTTTTCTCACCCAGACAGAGAGGCTGAGCTCCAGGTTTCCTTCTGTTTCCAGTCCTTTTCTGAGAAATCTCTGTGACATCCTGGGACACACAAGGGACAGTTTGGCAATAAAAGTAGATAGTCTTAATTAGGTTTCATGATTGTAAAAATAAATTCTGGAGTATTGAAGGAAAGCAACAGTTACAGAAGCATGTGCCTTCTGTAGAGCAGAATAAATGTGATGGTCTCTCATGTGTGTATGTGGGAGGGTTCTTCCTACCCTCCAGATGTTGACTAAATAGATGCCTTCCCCATCAAATTCCTTTCTCCTCTTCTCTCTCCCTTCTTTCCTCTTTCTCACTCTCTTTCTCTCTCTCTCTCATACACACCACACACACACACACACACACACACACACACACACACACACACACACACACATGTATCTGTTTTCTCTGTCAGGTAAAATTGGGATACAGTGATGATTACCCTGAGGGAAATTGTAGCTAAAACAAGCAGACTCTGACTTTGCAACCAGTAAGAATGTATGTAAATATCTTTACTGTCTTTGTTATTAAATATAAATGAGGGTACTTTTTTCTGGTGTGGTGGTGGGAGGGGGATCTGGAGGTTGAGCCCAGGGTCTCACACTGCAGTTCATCCCTCATTCCTACTATTAATTATTTTTTGTGTGCTTTTAGGCCACATCTGGCAGTGTTCAGTGTTTCCTCCTTGCTCTTTACTCAAGATTGACTTCCTGAGAGGGCCTGAAGGATCAAACTCCAGTCAGCCATTTGCTGAGCAAGTTCCCTATCTTCCACTAAATAGCTTTGTAATTTATTATTGCTTACTTGATTTGTTTATAGGAAGACATAAAAACTATTTTTTATTGTTTGTTTTGGTTTCTGAGATCACACTTGGTAGTGTACAGGGATCACTCCTGGCAGGCTCAGGGGAGCATATGAAGTTCAGGAATTAAACCTAAGTTAACCATGTGCAAGGCAGGTACCCTATCCACTGTACAATTACTTCCACACATGAAAGCTCTTATATTGTGCTATTATTCTGCTTCTGAAGAAGTACCTTAGAAATCATGTATATCTGAAAGGCAAGAACTGAAGCAAGGATGTTATAAGATGCTGGAAATGCTAATTTACATAATAGGTTAAGGACATTTTCTGTTAGATTCTTTTTTTATTAGTTGAGGTAACTGGTTTGTCATATGAATACACCACGGGGAGCTTGCCAGGCTCTCCCAGGCGGGCAGGAAACTCTCGGTAGCTTGCCAGGTTCTCCGAGAAGGAGAACTAGGCTATAAGATGGGTATATATAAAGTAGTAAGATGTCCAGTCTCCAATGGCAATGGAATAGAGCAGTTAAGAAATGATATCTGGAGCCAATTGTCAGTAACAATGATGGGTCTTCCCATTAATCACCGATTTCTCAGGCGGGCTCAGTAACATCTCATTTCGTCCTTTCCCTGAGATATCTTTAGCTTACTTCTCCCTCTAGGAGAAACTGGCAATCTTCTGAGTTTCCTGCCCACATGGGACAGCCTTGCAAGCTTCCCATGGTGTATTTATATGCAAAATCCAGTAACAAGCTGGATCTCATTCCCCTGACCCTGAAGAGCCCCCAGTGCAACATCATTAGGAGAGCCAAGTTGAGATAGACTTCTAAGTACATATATATTCAATATTATGTGGCATGGGCTCTGTTGCCAGGTTTGTTGAGTAGCCGTGAGATACTTCCCTACTCTGGCCTGCAGCTGTAGCCAACAGATGCCTGAGGGAGAGACAGGGCTGCCAGGCTGTTTGGTGATCAGTTGTCATTTATTCCAATCTCAGTCTAGCCATTTGTTTCATTATCCCTGTATGTCTGTTCCAGTCTCACTGTGCACACCATTCCAGTCTCAGACTGCCCCTCACTCTCATCTCCTACTTTTCCCTCTGCTACTCTTCCAGATTGCAACCTTAGTTGAAAGTCCAACCTCCCAGGTTGGGGGTCAAAACTACCCTCAGGTCAGATAGCACAATCAACATATGGAAAGCCCTCCCTTGGTGCTGGGGTAGGGGGCAGGAGGGGCTTGCTCTTCTAAGACAAATATTTCCTTCTGTTAGGAGATCCCCTCAAGGGCTTGCTTTTCATCTAAGAATATACTTCTGCTTTCCTTAGTCCATAAACAATTATCTTAGATATGTGTCTTAATAGTCTTTCTAGTCATTTTGTATGGACAAGTAAGAGATATATTAAGCTTATAAGGTGACTCTCGTGGGACATCTCTCTATAGATCCCAGACTACAGTCCCCAGGCTAGATTAGTCTGTCCTAACCCTAGCAGAGTCCTTGTCCAATAACTTCTCTTTGGGTCAGGACAGAATTTGTTCATGACCTTGCTCTTAGCTTAATATAAGTTTTGTGGCAATTGACAGTCTGGTTTCAATGCCGGGGTATATTACAGCTTGCTCTGGGTCCATCCAGTGCCTTCATTGAGACCCTGCTTTGAGTTGCTAGGAGCTAAGGGCAACTGAGGCTAAGTTGAGTAAGTATGACTGCCGCCCAGGAGTAAATGTTATTCAGAGTCAATTAACTCCCAAGTTACAAAAGCATAGGATTAACTATCTTCCCTGTGTCTATACAAAAAAGAACAAAAGCTCTAAAGTAAACTATGCAAAGGACATAAGGGAAAGAGAAAAGCAACATATCACTTACAAATACAAAAGTCAGAGTCCTTAGAAGGATCTGACTTTACAAGTGACAAGGTCAGATTTGGGGATATAGGTGATTAACAGATAGGGGAAGCAGAGCCCAGAGAAGTTCAAGATGAAAACCGAGGAAATGGGAGTATTTTGGGAGCATTGTGATGGGTGTAACCCAATAAACCTAAGATCCCTGTGGCAAGGGAGAAAGGACAAGCCAATGTTATCTATCCTACAAGTACAGTCAGGAGGCTTCCAGGAGGCTGACCCAGGTTCAGTATCTGGCATCCCATATGGTCCCCAGAGCACTGCCAGGAGTGATTCCTGAGCTTAGAGCGAGAAGTAAGCACTGATCTCCAAAACAAAAAAAAATTCAAAATAGTAGTTTCTATCCTAGTAATTTTTTAGCCTCTCTCTTAACTTAGTATCAGTAAAGATGTGCCATAGTAACAACAACAAAGAGGACACTGGCCTCAGACACTGTTGGAAAACTTTGTTTTCAAATTTCAGAAGAATTTAAGAACAGGTAGCAGTTATACTTTTAAGGTTTGAAACCACTCGCTTATTAACCCATCTGGAATGGGCTTTCTGGAGGGGAGACTTTTGATTACTTTTTCACTTTACATGCTAGTCCTCAGTCTATTCAGGTTTTATTCTTACTCATGATTCAGTCTTGTGAAATTCTAAAATTTTAAACAATATTTTGCTAAGATTTTTTCATTATGTGTCACAAAGTTGTTGTTAATATTAAATTCTCACTGATCTTTTGTATTATCTGTATTATTGTTGGAGCTCTCCCCCTCTTCACTTCTGATCCAATTTATTGATCTCTACCTTCATAGCAATGGGATCTGAAAAGATACTGGATAAGATTTTTAGTCTTCAGGATTTTATGGCCCAACATGTGTTCTATCCTGAATAATGTCCCAGGCACATTGGAGAATTTATGGGGGTAGCCTTGCTACCCCCAGCACCACTGGGTATAGCCCTGGTGCTCCTGAACATCATTGGTTGGCCTTGGTGTTCTCAGCACTTATAAATACGAGCAGCATTAACCAAGTATGGTTACTAACCAAGTACTAACTCCAGTACTAACCAAGAAAACCTGCACAGTCAAGCTGAATATTGTCAGCAAAGATGCAAGGTACCTGAAGTGGAGCATGGAAAGAAGAAAGCTTCTTCAGTAAATGGTGCTGGAAAACATGCAAATAATTGAAAACGGATCTGTATCTCACAACATATGCAGAAATTATTTTAAAATGGACTTCAAAATGGACTCCAAACCTTGAGATTTGACCAGAAGCCATAAAATACATGGAGTCTATTGTGTATGATCAAAGTATACCTATTCTTACCTATTTTAGACTACGATATGATTGCAACATTGCTCTCCATTTTTTTACTTAGAATCTGTGGTTGTCATGAAAAGTTCAAGTGAGTCTTTGGTAAAGAACAGAATGTTAAATTTTGTTTCCTGATCACTCTGAACTTTTTGATTGGTGACTTTAGGCCATTGACATTTAAATAAAGACACTGACTACCATTTTAATATATTGATTCTGAGGGTCACATTTATCTTTGTTTTCTTATACTTTGATGTTTGCCTATTAGGTAGTGATCTGGTTCCATTTTCCTTTTGCTTGAGATTTCTAAGAATATTTATTTTTATATTGCCATCAAATTTGCATTCCATGTTTAAAACTCATATCCCCTATTAAGCCGACTCCCTATTAGCAAGAAAGTATTGAGTTCAGAACCCCCCCCCCACTTCATTACTCTGCAGCTTACTATTTCCAAGTAGGGTTTCTTTGTCTTTTACAAAGGACTATTTAGCATTGTTTGCAGAGCTAGTTTAATGGCTATGGATTGCTTTAACTTTTGTTGGTATGGAAACTGTTTTAAATATGAATGATAACCTAGCAGAATAGAGTTATTTTTGTTTAAAAGTTTTTATGCAACACTTTGGCTGTGTCATTTTCTTCTGGCCTATAGGGTTGCTTTTGATAAATCTGCTTTGAAGGTTCCTTGTATGTAAATCTTTACTTTGCCATTGCTGCTTTTAGCTTCTACCTGTTTTTAGCTTTCATCATTTTAATTATAATGTATCTTGGTGTTCTTTTATTCCAAGTTAAATTTATTTGGAGTTCTTAGAACTTCTGGATCAAGATATGTATCTCCTCCCTCCAATTCTTTCCTTTGGGAACTCCTTTTCCTTTTTCTTTTCCCTTCCTTTTCTTTCCTTTGGGAACTCCAGGGATGTCACTTTTATTTTTCTTGATGCTGTGTCATAGATTTCTTGTGTTTTCTTCCTTAAAAAAATATTATTTTTCCTTTTTTTTTTGGATAGTTTCACCTACGTTATCCTTTAGCACACTGATTTATTCCTTGGTTTCGGTCATTCTGCTAAACCCTCCTATTCCATCCTTGTAAGTTCTACTGCTGCATTTTTTTAGTTCAGTGATTTCTGGTTACTTTTCAGATAGATTCTCTCATACTGTTTCCAACTTCATTTCTCTTTGAAGATCTCCACCAGGGAGTTTCAAAGCTCTGATGTGCTTGAGGTCCATCCTAGAATTTTATATTCATCCATTGATGCAAGATGAAATTCTCCCCTTCACTGTAGCTCCTGCTAGTCAAAAGCTAGTGGCGAGGGTCAGATTTTATCCCAGCAAGGGTAGCAATCTGTATTTTATGCTTACAAATTCAAGAGGGGGACTGCAGCTTGAATTTGTGTCACTTTGTACCACTGCTGTGGATTTGCAATTACAAGCTTATTGGCAGGCTTGGATGTGTCTCATATTTCACAGCTGCTGATGCCAGACAGTGGCTGTGGTGTCCAGCAGGCTAGGACAACAGATTAAAGCCTGTGGTCACAATTGCCTAATAGCAACTCTGGTGACAATAGGAACTGTGGAAGATACTAGGATACTTGTGATTGCTAATTCCTTGCAGTAACTGTATTGTCGGGCACAAGTAGACCTTGGAAGCATCCTACATTTGGTAAGGTCTGTGGCACCATGTTTTACCACACCTTGATTACTAATCAAATATTTGAATGTTTAAAAGTGGACTGGATATAGGAGGCAAAGAGACTTCTGACCTGCAAGTGTTTTTGTTTTCTGTTTTCCCTAGAAAATACTGATTCTAGGCATTCCTTTAGGCTGTCTACTTTGTATCAGAAATGTGGTAGGAGGATCTGGCTTTGTTTAGTCCAAGTTGAGTGAATGTCACTCTGTGCTGGCCCCAGGTTATTCTACTCTTAAATTGGGAGTGTAGAATTTGTCCTCAGGCCGTTTTTTCATTCTTTCATCTAAGGGCAAGACTAGATCTCTTCCAATGGGCCATTAGGAACAGTCAGCTGCTCCTAAATTCCTTAGGGCCCATCAAGTTGTTTTTATTTATTTATTTATTTATTTATTGAATTGCCTTGAGATAGCCCATTCTAAAGCTGTTCATGATTAAGTTGTAGTCATACAGTGTTCTACAACCCATTGTGTAAGCACAAAATAAATAAATGAGCAGACGGTGGTGGCAGTGGCATGGTCTCTCTCACCTCTCACATAAATTTGGTGGCCAGGAGCCGCTTCCCCACTTCTGCCTGCTGCCACCACCAACAGGCACGTGAAGGAGTGAACAGGACCTCCATTTTTCCCACATGCCTGTTCCAGTCTCACAAAGTGCCCCATTCCAGTCTCACACTGCCCCATATTCCCGTCTCCTACTGTCCCCCATGCTAGTCTCTCTGGGCTCTGTCTCTCAGCCTTGGTAGCAGCCATCCGGGTGAGGTAGCACAATCAACATATGAAAGCCCTTCCTTTAGAGGGAGGCTCTTCTAAGATAAGACAAAGATCCCTTAGGGTCCTGAGATCTGCTCAATGGCAAAATACCACCTAGGGGTGTGTTTCTCTTTTCCATAGTCCAACAATCATTCAAACATTTATCTTAATTCTAATGCTTAATAATGCTAGTCATTTTGTATGGACACAGTAAGGGATACATTAAGTTTATAAGGTGGCTCTCCTAAGGACATTTTGCTATAGATCTCAGACTACAGTGCTCAGGCCAAATTAGTCTTTCCTAACCCTAGAATGGTCCTAATCCAGTTGTTAATCTTTGGATCATGACAGAATTTGTCCATGACCATGCTCTTAACTTACAGTTAAGTATTGTGGTTCTTGGCCTGGTTCATTTCAATGCCAAAGTAGCTCACAGCTTGCCCTGGATCTATCCAGTCCTACATCGGGACCCTGTTTTGGGGATGCTTGGAACTAAGGGTAACTTTTATACTCTTAGGCTTATGTCAAGAAAACACATGCCCAGGAGTGAATATTATTCGGAGTCAATTAACTCCCAAGTTAAAAAAGCATAGCACTGACTATCCTCCTGTGTTTATATAAAAAGGGCATTGCTCTAAAGTAACTTTGCAAAGGACATAAGAAGAGAAAAGCAATATTTCACAGACAAATACAAATCCAGAGTCCTTTGAAGGATCTGACCTTACAAATCAACAGAATCTGATTTGTGGGTAAAGGTGATTGACCTGTTGGGGAAACAGAGCACAGAGAAGAGGTTATAGATAAACACAGAGGAATGGGAGGGCTTCAGGACTACTGTGATGGGTCTTCATCATCATCACCATCATCATTATTGCATTTATCATTGATTTTCTCGAGCAGTCTCAGTAACATCTCCATTCGTCCTAGCTCTGAGATTTTAGCAGCCTCTCTTTACTCGTCCTTCACAATGGTGCCGCATTGGAGGCTCTTTCAGGATCAGGGAAAGAGAGCCATCATTGTTACTGTTTTTGGCATTTGGCATATGAATATGCCACAGGGAGCTAGCCAGGCTCTCCCAAATGTGATGGGTGTAACCGATAAACCTAAGCTCCCTGTGGCAAGGGAAAAAGGTCATACCAATGTTAAAACTAAAATGTTTAGAGATATATTCCAAATAAACACAGGAGCACAACACGGTGATTTGTGTAATCCAATAAACCTGATCTCTCTGGGACCAGAGAGGAAGGATAAACCTATGTTATCCTACAACCCATCCCTCCACCACTACATATTTTCCAGCACCAATGCCTCCCACCTCATCCTACCTCTATCACAGGCACTCTTTCTCTCTCTCTCTCTCTCTCTCTCTCTCTCTCTCTGAATTGTGATATGCACAACAGATACTGAAAGCTTATCATGTATATTCCTTAACCTATTTTCAATACTCAGTTCTTATCCAGCGTGATCATTTTCAAATATCATTGTCATACTGGTCCTTTCTCTGTCTTACCTACCCTCTGCCACCCCCAAGACTTGTGATAGATTTTAACCATTGACTAGTCCTCCTGGCCCCTGTTTTACTTGGCCTTGGATATCAGTCTCATACTACTAAGAGTATAATTGTGAGAAGTCTGTGAGTCTGTGTTTGGGCTTAACTTTTCTTTCTCTGAAGCACGGTGCCATATCTCCAAAGTTTGAGATCTTTTCTGAGAATGGAGAGATAGTACAACAGGAGAGACATTTGCAGACTTTAATTTGCCTCCCCACCCACACTCATATAGTCAGTCCCCTGAACCTCACCAGCATTGATTCTTGAGCACAGAGCCAGGAGTAAGCCCTGAGCACAGGTCTACATAGATAGATAGATAGATAGATAGATAGATAGATACACAAATACACACACATGTATTTGTATATATATCTATATGTATACATACAAATATATATCACTGTCTGATGTCAGAGAGTGGCTGTGTTGTACATACATGTAAATATAATATATATTTCTATATATGCATAGTATGTATATATGCATGTATATATATATGAGCACCCTCTCCCTCTTTCTTTTTTCAAGAAACCACTCAGGCTGCATCCTCTCCCTCTCCCTCTTCCAAAGAATGAAAAGAATAATCATCATTGGTAAAAGGCAGCTGCAGAAGCAACACATTTAACCAGCTTCATGTTCAGGGGAGGACGCTTTGGCTCCTTCTCATTGTTTCAGGTGCATGATCAGAGAAACTTCTCTCATAACAAACTATAGAACTGATCCTTGAAAGTATAATTCTGTTCCTCCCTCCCTCACTCCCTCCTTCCCTCCCTCGCTCCCCCCATACTTTTCTCTCTCTCTCTCTCTCTCTGCTCTTAACCCTGGACTGTACAACCCTCTGCCTGGGAAGCATTTTCCTTAATTTTTCATTCCAACTACAGCTCCATTTACACACACACACACACACACACACACACACACACACACACACATGTATAGTGTCTGGATTCTCAGGTGACCTTTGTACAGAGAATCCCATGCAGGATTTTGTAATTAATACAACTTTTGGCTAAGCTATTTATGTCTGTGCAGGTAGGAAAGTCCTGAGAAAATTCTACCTTACTGGTCATCTTGTTCCTTAATTTTAGGGAAGGACTATGTTTACTAAATATGAAGAGAGATCAAAAAGACTATAATATCAGCAACAGTGTATGCTAAGTAGTCATGCCAATTAAAATTTCTCTTTTGGGGAGAGAGAGATTGTACAGAGGGTAGGGTACTTGCCTTGAATGTACCTAATCTGGTTTCTGTCCCCAGAACCCCATCTGGTCTCCGAGTCCACCAGAAGTGATGCCAGAATGCAAAGTCGGGAGCAAACCCTGAGCACAGCTGGGTGTGATCTCAAAACAAAACAAAAAAATAAGTCTTTATAAAACAAATTTGACTATCTGAAACAAGCATATCTACTCTTCAGCTGAATACTATTTCTGGCACTGAGTCACAGTATAAATCTGAGACAGTAAGCCAAAGAGTCAAATTGCATTTTAGATCCTAAATATTCATAGTGAAATACTTTATAGAGATTTTTTCTTCATTTGGTATATAAGAGAAGGTATGAGGTTAAAATATCTGGAAATGTTTACTAATACACTGTGCTCCTTAGAACTTGAATACAGCTCTTTGTCACCTCAGCTTTGGTATTACTAATATTTCTTGTTTGAATGAAATTAGGTCTAGAGGAAGATAAGTCTTCTAGATCTCACAAAAATATACTTTTTACAATCTCTATGTATTTATCTAAAAAGCATGAGACCATTTTAAAAATTACTAGTCATTTGAATTTATTATAATTTGTTTTAAATTTGTTATGTGTATTATTAATGGGCTGGAGCAATAGTGCAGCGGGTAGGGCGTTCGCCTTGCACATCATCGATCCAGGTTCGATTCCTCCGCCCCTCTCAGAGAGCCCAGCAAGCTAAAGTGAGTATCTCGCCTGCACGGCAGAGCCTGGCAAGCTCCACGTGGTGTATTCGATATGGCCAAAATAGAAACAAGTCTCACAATGGACACATTACTGGTGCCCGCTCGAGCAAATCGATGAGCAACTGGATGACAGTGATACAGTGATATTATTAATAGCATTTGAAATAATTGAACAAGCGAGTAATAATAACATTAGTAATTGTTGGAGGTTAATAATGGATGCCTCTCACTTTTTGTTTAGGAATTATTGGGGAGAAGGACTCTAAAGACAGAAAACTCAATATTAAATACAAGCTTTGTTTATATGTACTTGAATTAGAAAAGGTGAACTGAAAACATGACTGCCTTAGGTTTTCTTTATAAAATTCTCTCAGGATAAAATATCTTGTATGACCGTAAGTATAGCACAGGTCTTTCTGCTTAAACTCTATCTTAACAACCAAAGTTGGAATTTTAGAAATTGATTCAGTCCCATATAAGCGACTGAAGTTCAAGTTCATGTGTTTTCAGACCCTTCGAATTTTACCAGTCAGAAAAGTAATTTATTTTCCTTTGGGAGAAGTAAGTAACCTGAATAGGACATTCCAGTATTTTTAAGAACAAAAACCATCAAACTAGTTGGACATGTCCAAAAGGAATGAAAATGGTTCTGTCAATAATAAGCACCTTATCAATTCACAGACCATATAAATTTTTTATAAGGACTATAAGTTTTCCAGAGTTGGTGATGTTTCAAAACTTTATTTGAGACTGAGTTATGGATGTTTGCTAATACTACTGAATATTCTGTGCTGATCACAATTAAGATACCTAAGACAAGAAAATCAAAATACTGGACTAGTACACACTAGTACCTTTCGAAGAGCCCGGTAAGCTACCGAGAGTATCGAGCCCACGTGGCAGAGCCTGGCAAGCTACCCGTGCGTATTGGATATGCCAAAAACAGTAACAATAAGTCTCTCAATGAGAGACGTTACTGGTGCCCGCTCAAACAAATCGATGAGCAACGGGATGACAGTGACAGTGATCAGTACACACTTTTACTGTTTTACACTGCTGAATGTTACTCATCTGACTGAAAGAAGCAAAAACTCTTAACACTTTATAATGGGAAAGAAAAATGCTCAAGCTATGTTAAACAACTGAAAATTTGAAGTGTCTATGTTACCGCATATAGTCTTATCTTAATTAATACACATTATTATAAATATTTGTTTCATTTCTTAATGAATCTCAAGGTTTTTTCAATCCTGAAAATTAACAAATGTCTACCGTCACAGTTGGTACAGAAAATAAAATTTGCTATTTCATTATAAGGATGATGCATGTTTGTTGTATGCACATGAGCGCATGTGCAGCTTTCTTGTAGGGATTGTAATAAGGTTTGAATTGACTGATCCTCTATCCTCTATGGACCATGCGGTGTTAGGAATCAAACCTGAATGTGGGCCTTCTCATTCAAAACATAGACTCAAGTTCATTGAGCTATCTTTCTGGCCCTCAAGTGAGTTTTTAATAACCCTTAGTCATGTGATGATCAGAACAATCCCATAGGGTAAGCACCATGATTTATATCATCTTACAAAGGAAACTGAGTCACAACAATAATCTACAGGGAAACATAGCTGTTATATTTTGATATCAGCAGTCGAAAATAAGCTACTGATTGAAGGAATTTCTTTCTCAAATTTGGAAGAAAATTACATGTACAATAAAAAATAGAATAATTCAGTAAGCACCCACTCTCGTCATGTAGTCTCATCACCTGTAGTATTTTCCATGTATTTATGTCCTATATTTCTTGCAACTATTAGCAGAATTATTTAATAAAATGAGAGGCTTGAAGAATTTAAAGAAACTAATAGTTAAAATTGACTTTATGCTGGTAATGTATTTAATTTTTGAAGCTTATATAAATAGAAAAGGTATTCTGAACATGGTGGGATGATTGTGGAGGCATCAGTGGAGAAAGTTTGGTTGGTTGAAAATGGTAGGAAACATGGGATGAGAGGTAGTTTAGCAGACATGATGATATTTGCCTTGCATGTGATCTGCCTGAGTTCAATCCCAGATACCCCATATGTTCCTCCCAGCCTGTCAATCATAATTCCTGAGCAATGCTAGGTCTGGCAAAACAAAATGGCAGAAAGCAAAGACAGGAAACTAATTTGGGACCAGATAATGAGTATATAAACCCAAGGAAAGGATTCAAGTGAATTATCATATTTTAAAATGAAGGAACTGCAAGTTTTTTAATTTGAACAAAGAGCAATACTATATATCAAGGTTTTTTCTTATTATAATTGTTTTATGGTACAAATAAGTATAGATATTTTCTTTTATAAACTTTTCATGGAATATCATAATTCAAAGAGAACTTAATTTTTCCCCTCATTCAATTCTAAGACTTTAGGATTTTGAGAATATTTTGAAAAATCAATAACCTTAAGAATAATTGTAGTGTCATCCTAATTATTGGTTCTTGGAAAATTTAAAAAGATTGAAAAAGAAAATGTCCTTTGTTTCATGATTGTTCTACCTACCTTTAACATCTTTCTTTAATTTCCTTGAGCTTGCACATGAAAGAGACAACTTGTTTTCCTTGCTATCACTAAGACCGCAGTTACACTGCAGAACTATACTTTGTACTGCAGAGCATTCTTTTTCCCTCCAAACAAAAACTTATCTTGCCTAAATTCTGTTTTATTGGGGCCTCATAAGTCATATTATCCAAACTAGCTATTCAAGAGCAGTTAGGTGCTGGCTTTAAATATATATATATATACATATATATATATATATATGTATATATATTATATTCCTCTTAACTGATAAGTAGGGGTGGAACAATAATTTTGGAGACAATAAACATGCTGAATCTGTGAATCATTCTAATGTTACCACATAAACAGTAAAAAAAGAAAAAAATGGACCTTCCTTTTCAGTATTTTTTAACACAGTCATTGCTTTTAATAAATGTAGAAGCAAAATAAGTATATGTTGAGCCTTCACAGTAAATCACTGAAGATTTTAGAGCTACTGCTTTCTAGAGACATGGATTCACGGTCAATGAACAGAGGATCTGGAAAAGGAAAGCTATTTTTCTATCTGTATCTGAGTCATATTGCATCTATTTCCTGCACTTGACAGGAAGAACTGGGATGAATATTGAAAAATGAATATGCCGACCATGTGTGTGATATGCTAGTGACATTTCAAACATGATGCAAATACATGACATGCCTGTCATCTTAACCTTGTAAATCCCTCTGGTTGCCGCGTGGTGAGTTGTAAACAATAATGTTTTCAAGTTGGTAGAATTCGATGAGATTTCAAGGTCAGAAAACCTTGAAAGAAATGATGCACACAATGAACACAAATGTTTATTTTTTAGTATTAAATTTAACCAATTTCATGCAAATATCTAAACAGTTATGTGTCCCCTGTATCATCTTTTACTAAAACAAAGCCCCAATAATTGACATTTTATGATTACATTTTGGGGTATTTAAATAATATTTATTTTATTTTAAAATAAATGTAGACCATGGGGGAATTCTTGGATTTTTATTTTATGGCTTTTCTTTGTTTGGGTACCAAACACTTGTTTTGCTTTGGGCTTACTCATGACTCTATGCTCAGGAAGCCATATCTGATTCTAGGGATTGAATCTAAGTAGAACACATAAAACAAGTACCTTATCCTCTGTATTATCTCTCTGACCTCTAGTTTTTGTTTGTTTTTGTTGTTGCTGTTTGACTATAACTTTAACTTCAACTTTGATAACACGAGGTAATTTTAATATTGAATAAACAAAATAAAAAGTGGATAATCTATTTTCCTGCTCAAGAATCTCAGTTGCAAGATATTATTGAGGCTTAAATAATGACAGGAAAACGTAACGGTCACTACATGGGTGACTTGTTTTTCCTCTCACAGTTCCTTGATTTTATCTTATTTTTACTGAATTCTCATAGCTAAAAATGTTTAGAATTTTATCTTCATTGAGAAGTTGGTCATCTGAAAGAAAAGTAAAAATTATAAACTTAAGCTCAAAATGGTTACTGACCTAATTTTATCTGTGATATAGTTACATACTTAAATAGGCAATGATGGAGAAAATATTGCTTTCCCTCTTATTATCAATAATGAACTTATTTCTAGAGTAGTTCTAGATCCAAAGAAAAATTGAATGTAAGTGAAGAGAATTTGCTGCTAACTCTTGTTTCCAACATACACCGCTACATCAATATCCCTTACCAGAACTATACATTTGTTACATAACTGATGAAATTACATTGGCATTGGATTAGCACTCGAATTCCATAATTTACATTAGGATTCATGTTGCTTTTGTGATTGAGTTTTGACAACTGTTTATTGATGTATATCTGTCATTATTGAGCTATATATGTTTCACTACCCAAAACATCTCTGTGATCTGTCTCTTCATTACTATCTCTTAGCAGTCACTTAATCTTTATACTGTCTCTGGTTTGGTCTTTTTCCAAAATGTTATATATACTTGGAATCTTACAATTTGTAAACCTTTCAGATTAACTTCTTTCACTTAGTAATTTGAATTACTGTTCTTTCATCCCTTTTCCTAGGTTGATGGCTGATTTCTCTTTTTCTTTTTGGGGGGATTGAGAGTGGGGGAGTGGGAGTTGGGGGCTACATTCAATAGATCTCAGCACTTTCTCCTCATTCTTGGCCACAGATCATTCCTGGTGGGACTCAAGAGACCATATGTGATGCAGGAGATTTAACTGGTTGATTGTCTGTAAGGTGAGCACCTTACTTTCTGATATTCTCTCAGACCCAAACCTCATTTATTTTCTTTCTTTTTTGTGTGTGTAATTACTCTTATTTTATTTACATATTTTTAAATTTACACATTTTCTATAATGAGTTTATTTAACTTCAGAATTAGAAAAATAATCCTGTAAAGTCTACTTTATTCAAGATAATGAAACTTGATTATAATAAGTAAAAACAAATTGAGCTTTACTTTCTATTTTGGTGTCTCATAATTTCAGGATATGTCAACTTCCATATGCTCCTTTGGTCAAGAGAACAATAGATTAAGAAATACCGTTACCAATATTTATGCAGCAAATGAAATCTAAGCAATGATCATAAAGTGTCTGCTCACAAGCCTAAAGAAACACACTGATGGAAAAATAATAGTGGTCAAAGGCTTCAACACACTGCTTTCCCCATTAGTCCCTGAAATGAGGCGCTGAAAGAACCTAAAAGGGATTATCAGAGGAATAAGAGAACTCTACATCCCCCCAAACAAGAATATACATTCTTCTCTGATGCACATGGAGCATTCTCCACGATAGATAATATATGAGGTCACAACTCAAATATATAAATTTACAAATATAGAAATTGTACAAAATAACTTCTTAGATTAAAATGCCATGAAAGTAGAAATGAACCACAGAGAAAGAATATGGGAAAAATTCCAACACTTGGAAGCTGAAAAAAAAAACTGCTAAATAATAAGTGGATCAGAGAGAAAATCAAGGAAAAAGTCTAAAGATTCCTCGAAACCAATGAGAATGAAGACACAACCTACCAGAATCTATGAAATACAGCAAAAATTATACTAAGAGGGAAATTCATAGCAAAGCAGGCCTATATTAAGAAAGAAGGAAAAACCCAAATCAATAACCAAATATACATCTCAAAAATGTGGGAGAGGAACAAACAAATCCAAAAAGTAGAAGTAGGAGAGAAAAAATATAAACTATGGCAGAAATAAACATCTGTAATTGTCTCTAATGACTTTATTTATATTCATGAAATTTGGTCTGATATAAGCATGGCTGTCCCAGCATTTTTTTTTTGTCTTCCATTGGCTTGTGTGATTGTTTTCCATTCTTTCACTCCAAGTCTGCATTTATCCTGAGAGTTATATTTCCTTTACACAGAAAATGGATGGATTTTCTTTCATGATTCATCCATCTACTCCATGCCTTTTTATAAGGGAGCTTAGTCTTGACATAAGAGAGATTATGTCATTCAGAGAGATTGTTGACATAAAAATGTTGACATAAAAATGACATATATTGTCATTTATGTGTGTCTGTGTGTGATCCAGTTATTTTTGCAAATTCTTTTTTAATAAGCAGCCTTTCAGTAATTCTTGCTGGGTTGGTTTATTTGTCACAAATACTACCAGTTCTTGTTTGTATTAAAGGGTTCTTATATCTCCCTCAAGTCTAAATCATAGTTTTGCAGGGTAGTGGGCTCCAGACTGAAGGATTTTTTTTTAAGTCAGTAGTTTGAGTATGTCATTCCACTCTTTCCTAACTTGTAAGAAGTCATATGTTTGGATTTTTATGTTGTTTCCCTTATATTTGAAGGTTTTCTTCTCTCTTGCTGCATTAAGTAGTCTGTCTTTTGATGTTACCATTTTGATTACTATGTGTCTTGACATTGTTTTGAGTCTTTTTTGTTTGGTACTCTTTGGGCCTCTTGAATCTGTGCAGGAGTCTCTTTCAGATATCAGAAATGTCCATGGAAAAGCTCCCATATAAAAAGGCATCAAATAGATGGAGGAACAGGAAAGAAAACGCATCTATTTGCTCTCTACAAGAAATATACCTAAATACTCAGGATAGATATAGACTTAGAGTGAAAGGATGGAAAGCAATCAGACAAGCTAAAGAAGACCAAAGAAAAAAAAGCCAGACCAAATTCGATTCTATACAAAGAAAGTAATTCGAGACAATGATGGGCACTACTTATTGGTCAAGAGAACAATAGATCAAGAAACACTGTCATCAACATTTGTGTACCATATAAAGTCTTCAAGTTGGTTCTACTTCTGTACCGTGCTAAATATTGAGGCACTTTAGCCTCTCCACATACATTTTATAGTCAGTGTTTTGGTACCTATTAAAAAGTCCTCCAGTTTCAACTCAGATTCTGTTAAACATATAAATAAAGTCGGGACAAATTGCTATGTTAACTATATACATTCTTCCTATATCTGACCATAAAATATCTCATCATTTGCTTAGTTCATTTTAGATATTTTAAGTTATTTTTGTTTTCCATATATGTTATCCATATATATATATATATATAGTTTCATATATAATCTTATACTCTTTCTTCTTTCTTTCCTTCTTTCTTTCTTCCTTTCTCTTTCCTTCCCTTCCTTCCTCTCTTACCTTCCTATTCCTTCCCTTCCCTCCCCTCCCTTCCTTCCTTCCTTCCTTCCTTCCTTCCTTCCTTCCTTCCTTCCTTCCTTCCTTCCTTCCTTCCTTCCTTCCTTCCTTCCTTCCTTCCTTCCGTCTTCCTTTCTTCTTTCTGTCTTCCTTTCTTCTTTCTCTCTCTTCACTCCACTACTCTTCTCCTTCCGTCTCCCCTCCCCCCCTCCTCTCTTCTGTTTGTCATACCCAGGAATATTCAGGGCTTACTCTTGGCTCTGCACTCAGGAATCATTCCTGGTGGGGCACAGGGGACCATAGAGACTATCAGGGATTGAACCTGTATTGTTCACTTGCAAGACAAGTACCGTACCAACTGTACTAACTCTGGTCCCATATCTATATCTATTTGTCTATTTCATATTTATACCTGAGCATTGTATATTTTAGGTGCTAATGTAAATAGTATTTTTAAAAAAACTTTGGAGTTTATTCTTCGTTGTTAGTTTGTAGGAAAGCTGTTGACATTTTTAAGTTCACCTAGTATTTGGGTATTTTGCTATAATAATTAACTGTAGATTTTTTTTCAGCCAACTATTTGGATTTTCTAAACTTACATCATCTTTTTGAAATTTTACTTTTAACTTTTTTTTTAATTAACTGAAGTCCTATGATTTGTTTCCTCTGCACAATTAATTATATCAACTATAAATAAAAACAGTTTTGTTTGCTCTTTCCAAATTGATATATTTTTCAATTTTCTTCTCTTGTTTTTTTTCATGGGCTGGAGCGAGAGCACAACGGGCAGGGCATTTGCCTTGCATGCAGCCAACCCAGGTTTGATTCCTTCGCCCCTCTTGGAGAGCCCGGCAAGCTACCAAGAGTACCTTGCCTGCATGGTAGAACCTGGCAAGCTACTCGTGTCATGTTTGATATGCCAAAAACAGTAACAACGAGTCTCACAAAGGAGACGTTACTGGTGCCTGCTAGAGCAAATTGATGAGCAACAGGATGACAGTGACAGTGACAGTCTTTTTGCATAGTGAAGACTTCTAGTATGATATTGAAAAGAAGTAGACAAGTGTCTTCCTTGTCTTTTCTTTGAAGAAAAAAATCTAGTTTCTCATTGTTAAAAATAATGTTAACTATAGAGTCTTTATAGATTTTCTCTATTGAATTAAGATAGTTTTCCTCTATTCCTAACTGAGTTATAATCATATTTAAGAGAATACGTTTACATAATATCTATGTACGTGAATTTTTCTACCTGTATCATTTGTTTTAAACTTAAGCACAAAATAAAAATCAACATCCCTTATTGCTCTTCTTAAGAACAGTAGTAATATTCTTAACTAGAAAAAAATAACTATGTTAAAAATGGAATATTTAAAGCATAATTAGAATAATTTTTACTCTTTGTTCTAATTCATTTTCCCAAAGTCAAAAGTTATTTTTGCCATTTATAGAAATATTGCACGTATAATCAAAAGTGTATGTGTGATTCTTTTTTATATTATTTTTTTTTTTTTTTGCTTTTTGGGTCACACCCGGTAATGCACAGGGGTTACTCCTGGCTCTGCACTCAGAAATTACCCCTGGTGGTGCTCAGGGGACCATATGGGATGCTGGGACTCAAACCCGGGTCGGCCGCGTGCAAGGCAAACGCCCTACCCGCTGTGCTATCGCTCAGCCCCTTTTTATATTATTCTTAACTCTTCAGAGTTTCATTAACTATTTATTCTAATTATCATTTGGTTCATTTGGTATATTTAGGCCCATTTTATTCTTATAAAAAGCAAGCATATATTATTTGGATATCAATTAAATGTTTAACTAATTTTCTGTTATTGGCATGTAGGTTGTATACATTGTTTTCCTTAGTTTTGTATACATACCAGTGATTCTCAGGGCTTACTCCTAGTTCTGTGCTCAGGAATCACTCCTTAGACTCTGGGAACTATATGGGATGCTAGGGATTGAACCAACTGACTACATGCAAAACAAGTGCCTTACCCTTTGTCTTTTGTTGTTCCAGCTCCCTGTATACTTTCTTTTGTTTGTAAAAGATTGGTTCAATAAATGCCTTTCATTTGAGTGCTGAATTTGTACACTACATACCTAGAAATGAATATACTATATCTAAGGGAATATGCAATTAAAATATGATACATGTAACATATTTCAAATTTTTCTCTCTAAGACTATCAAGTATAATAGTGGTATTTGAGAATTTCTGTTTCTTTATAACTTTTGTGTTTAATATCAGATAATTTTTATTTTAAAATTTTTGCTTTTTGTAAAGTAGATTCTTCTCATTGGTTTTTCTCATTGAGAAGAAAATAATTGAGTAGATTTTCTCAACGTAGCTACAAATATAATCAGAACATAATGTATTTTCTTTCCAGGTTATCATCAAAATTAAAGGTACTATCGATACATTAGCTTGCAATTCTTCATGAGAAGATTAGTGAAAAACATTGTGTGCATATGTGTGAGTGCACATTTTCTGAGTTGTCATATGTCACATCTAAAATTCAACCATATTTCTGTTTATTTAAAAGACATTTATTTCAATACAAAATATTATTCTAATTTCCAGTGAGCTGCTGCCCCATTTGCAAAGAGCAAAACTAACTATAACAGGTATGTACTTCCTATATAAATATCTTATAAATGTAGTCATATTTTGTGAGGAGAAAATGCCAGTGAGGCATAGTTAAAGGTCACCTATTTTAATGAACCAGTTTATGACTCATGGTTTTTACCTTTCCGTTTTTTTTTTTGTAGGTTATACTTTGATTAGCATAGAGATTGCCTAATAATTGTAGTATTTCAGGTTCAAATGATTCCTTATCCAGTATGGTTCTTTATTCTGAAATTGTTTAAAAGGTGAATTCTTAAAAATTGAAAAGGGAATATGAAAGCAATTGATGGAAGAGAAAAGACACAGAGAAAAATTGCACATATGAATTGGAATTAGGAGATGACTTAAGGGGTTGAAGGTTTATGTTTCTCTCTTGTTAGATTCTTTGGTGCCAGTATCTTGTTGCTGTAGAAAAGGTACTGAAAGAAAAGTAAGTGGATTTTTTGTTCTAGGATTAGTGTTAATATTATATTTTTTCATGTGACTTCATTTATGTGTTATATTTAATTCAGTTCACAATTTCTCTCTTCAGGATCTTACTGGCAATGGAATATGGATGTTCCATAAGCAAAGTATAATCAGTTTACTTCTTTCTTAATGACATTAGTAATGATAAGCAAAAATAATATTTTGATTCTATGAGCTTATCATTGAACATTTTACACATTAACTTACTTAAGTTTTATAATACTAGAAGATATAATAGATGCACACATGCACACAAACACAAACACACACACACTTACATATTATTTTTGCTTATGACCAAAGCTCAGAGCATTTAAATTGGAATTCCAACACCAGTATATAACTTCAATTTTGTGCATTTTCCATATGCCTGTACTGCCTATCTTTATAGAATTCCAAATTTAATCTCATTCAATTTTCTTCAAGATCAAGACTCCAAACTTCTGGCCAAGGGCAAGACATAGAGCAAGAAACAGTGACCTCCATGCGCAGAGAGCCGCCTTAGTAATGTAGCCCCGAGGGCTACCATCTCTCCATTGCCTCTCATTTACAGAGGCAATTACCCGCTGCTGTTACTGTGCTGTGTCGTGAGATTTGGCATCACCCACGGCACCTGTTTCCGGGAATATCATACCCGTAGAGAAAAATTACTACTCTTAGAATCCATCTTCTAAAACCTTGACCAATTCGGTGCCATGCACCACGACTGAAAGGTGTTAGATATAAATGCAATAGATCTTCCAAACCAACCAATGTCCTAATTGCTAAGTAAAATTGCTGTGTCTTACAATTACTACTATTACAAACTACCCATTAAAGAACAGCCTTTGCCTCCCTCTTGACTCTTTCATTAGCACAATACTCCCACATTAGTACCCAGTTATAAACACGCCTTATCCAAATTTGCATTACTCTCCAAATTACATAAACAGACTGATTACTGTTTCTTAAAAGAGTAAAATCTGTGTGAGCACTAAATACTCCTTTCCTTTCACCGCGTTGTAGTTTCACAGGCAGGCCCTTTTGAATACATGTGGCAGCAGCCTTTTAGCTCAGTCTGCAGGAACACACAATAAACTTGGAATGTGTTTTCTTTTACAGCAGAGCTCAGGAGCAGAATTGGTGTTTCTGTCACTGGAATTATATCTTCTTTTCTCTTCCCACCCTCTTGCCTTCTCTCTGTTCCCTCCATTCACCTTCAGTGTCTCTCTAGTTCTCCCACTAACCTGACTCCTCTCGATTTGTGATTCTCTTTTTTACCTATCACATTAGCCTTTACCTGTATGCACTGTTTTGACATTGTGAATTCAACTAGTTCAATTCTTAGTATGTTAGTATCTCTTCTGTCTAACGGGGTTTTATTCCTTGTTACCATAGGGTCTTCTGCAGAGTCCTCCAGGGTGGCTTGTAACTGATATAGTATTCTGTATTCTGCCTGGCTCCACCAGATCCTGCACTTCCTCTGTAGCTCTTTAATTGGAAAACTAGCATTAAACATGGTATTACAGTTAGAGGGAAAAGTGCAAAAGGCACCAGAATCCTTTAAACACTTGCTACCACCTGATTAATTATGATTAGAAAGAGTTTTGATAGTGCGTGTATTTATTCTTTGTTGTTCATATCAACTAGAAAGCAAGGATTTATGGCAAGACAAGGTATAATCGATTCTGATACATCCTATCTTGGTTTCAGTTGACCTAATTTAAGGTTATTAATCAAACTTTCTTTTAAGAAAGTTATAACTTTAGTCATAACTATTTTGAATTTAAGAAAAACTTATTAGCTATTTTGTATTTGCCAAATTATTTTCAGCTATTCACAGTGCACTGTGCCCACCAATAATGTTTGGAGGATGGAAACAATATAAAAGTAACCCTTTCACTTCTCATCTATTTGGGCATATCTAGTTTCTTCTGAAGCTCATGTCTACACCGACTTGACAAGTAGTAGCTCTTCACTCCAGTCTTGGATACGTAAATGAAGCTGATCACGATGACCACAAACTAGAATAGGATCTTTAGGAACAGAATCACAAACATAATAAATACCCTCTTCACATTGCCATGATATCATTCTTTTGATCCAGCCCAAAATAGAATTGGCCTTTTCTTTGCTGTTTCTTTGTCAACAGCTATTTTTGCAAGGTTTTCATTACTTCTTAATTGTTCAAACTTCCTATCTTCATTTTTCTTGTTAAGGACCGATTTTACAAATGAGTTCATTATCTCTACCATTTTAGACTCATCATTAATTTCATGCTCCTCATTTATTAGTGGACCTATTTTCTCTGTTACTTCTTTTCCCACTGCAGCATTTGTTAAATGCTATTGTTTTCCTAGAGTTCCCTTTACTAACATTTTTACGTTCTCCTTGTGCTACTGGCATCTTTCCTATGTTTAATTGATACATCTCTCTCTCCTTATTCCCAAAAGTCATTTTTTTCTCCACTGGCTTTTAATATAAGGTGTTAAAAGACATTTATATTTACATTTCATATTTACACACCACATTCTTCAAATACATTTAAGTCTGCTCTGGTCTACTTAAAATATCAATAGAAAAAGAGCTGGCAGAAAGAAAATTGGGATAACGTCGCATCTTAAACATGCATTAGTGTACATAATAAAATGTGTAGCCTTAATTATAAAGAGTCATATTAGTTTTCTCTGTTAGTTTGATGCACAACACTATTTCACAGTGACTTTGGCCAGAGTATAGAGCACAGCCAAGCTATAAAATTTCAATTGCTAACCTTGTGGGCATTTTAAGAAAGAATATGTAAGCCAATAGAAAACTGCACAAATGAAGATATGGAAGACCTGGTTCTAAGCCATGAACATTCTTGAATGAATTTAATCAACTCTTCTTATTCTTTCTGTCTGCTAGAAAATAACTACTTGTTTACTTCTCTCTTTCCTCCCCCTTTGCTGTTGTGATGAGCTGGAATCCCACACACTGCCTGTGGACTTGACTGTGGTGCTTACCAAGGCTCCCGCATTTTAGCTCTTGTGGTTGCACACTCAGGTTGCTGGACTTATCAGGGCTTACACATTTGGTTGAGGTGTTCATACCCCACGTTTAGTTGTGATTCTCTCCCATTGGGTTGTGATTATACTAGAGATTTCACACTTTTGTAGCCCCATAGTCCCATGGTAGTACTGCCAGGATTTTGCTTGGCACATAGAGCCAAGGATTGCACTAGGGATGGGTTTCTTGGCCTCATGCTCAGTAGATAGGCACTATAACACTGAGCTATTCCCATGCCTCCCTTAACCTCTATCTTGATTATCTTCTTTCTGTATTACTTAGAAATATAAAGGTAGATGTGGGAAAGATAGAGACAGAATCCAAGAAGCAAACATGGAACACTTATCCATGTTCCCTACAGTGAAACAATAGAATGCTGGACTAGGGAAAAAAAGAGGCCTGAAGTTTCACTGCAGATTTCCAGTTACTTGAATTCTTGGCAAATAAGCTTTCTCACTTGTGAATTATGAGAGTTGAATTGCAAGATCACTAAAATTCTTTTGATTCCCAAGAGTTAGAATTTTTGGGGAATTAGAATTCTTGGGAGTTAGAATTCAGAATGGGTTCATTTTAATAGGAGACTTGATATTCTAGTAATTAGGCCCAATTAAAATATGCTAGCTTTCTTCTTAAGACTCTGAGGACTCTGACCATTCCACATTGCCATGTTTAGGCTAAATCCCTGATTAGTAGACATCATTCTATGTTTGAAGTTCATTTAGAGAGTTCCCATTTGCCATATCTCACGCTCTTTTGTTTTTATTCCAGGTTCCCTTTTTAACTCTTGGTTCCAAGGTTTCAACCTTGAGCTGACTTCGGTCATGTTGTGAGTTAAGACTCTTTAGGATTCCCTGTGGCATCTGGCCTCCCTGTTCTCAGATAAACTAGGTCATATAGTTGACTCTAATCATAACCTACTACATAGGTGGGAACTTAGCTGTAAATCTAAGCGATTCAGTCTCTTCAGTCCAAACAAATTAGGTCTTGCCCCTTTCTGATATATGAAAATCTGGGGAAATGCAGAAGATAATTATTTATTAATATTTTATCCTTGGGAAAGTTTTCTCTGATGAAAACCTCTGCCGTTTGTCAAAACTGCTAACCTATTTCATCAAAAATGCTACACATATTAAATGAAATGACTTCTGTGATTTTTTTTTTGTAAAATGTATTATATATTCCTCTGCATGTCTCAGTAGTTTTCCTAACAATGTACCTCATCCCTTAAAATTTTCTGGTCTCTCTCCACTCTAGAGCTCACATCTCCCATAGTACTCACATTACTCTTACTGCTCGAAATTATCTCTTCATTTCTTTTTGCTTTCATAGACTCCTATTCAGTCCTCAAGACTCAGCTCAAAGTTTGATCTTTCAGGTAATTCTGAATTTATGCAGATTAAACTTTATTTTTCTTCATAATTTCCTTGTGTGCTTTCATTTTATACCTGTAGTCATAATTATAGTGGGAGCAGCAGCAGTCCCAAAGTAATAGACTTTGGGTACTTCCTATTGGTTTAATTATGCATGTAATGTTTTTTCAGCCTGAACCAATGTAAATATAAAGAGGTAGGTAGCTTTTATTAAGTTCATCATTTTGGTGGGAAACTAGGAAAAAATTACTTATTGAAGATCATCCAATTAGAAAGGCCTAGATTTATGGCACATTCCAAGTCCTAGATTTTCCATTTTACTCCGTACCCTTCCAAACCATCCTTACAAGAGGATTGGTGAGATTGACTGGGAAATTGAAGCAAAAATTAGTGTCTTTTCAATCATTAAGAAGCTCCTTTTTGTCTTCCTACAGCAGGTAGGCATCTGCTGACCTGAGTCCGATTCTTCATCCCTCTCGGAGAGCCCGGCAAGCTACCAAGAGTATCTGCCCGCAGGGCAAAGCCTGGCAAGCTACCCCTGGTGTATTTAATATGCCAAAAATAGTAACAACAAGTCTCACAATGGATATTTGTTGTCGAGTGTTACTGGTGCCTGCTCGAGCAAATCGATGAACAATGGGATGACAGTGCTACTATTGTAGTGCTCAGTATCTTTTAATATTCTGAGTTGTTTTGGTATAATTCTCTCATTATCTGAATAGAGTTTTAAAATAATTTTTACATTATTGTTCTCAGCCTCTTTGCTTAGAATTCTTCTAAACTTGAACTATATTCAGAATTATTTATTTTCACTTTTCTTTTACTTCTGGGAAGTAAACCTTCCCTTCAAGATCTCTTTCTTTTTTACATTGATTTAGCCAATATTTGTCTGAGTTCCATACTGCATGTAGATAGCTCTCTAATCTTCATTGTGGTGGAAGTACATATAAATCTCCTGGGTTTGGACAATATTAATCTTGAACTCTCATTATTAATCTTCAAACAGAATCTCTTTGGAAAAATGTTCGTGCTTTTCTGATAATTCCCATCATGTACTGTGGTATTATGAATTCAGGGTCTTTTTACCTTTAATTCCCAACTAAAGTCAAGGAAAATTATACTATTTAAGCATTTTATGTCTACTGTTTGAAAGGTCTACCACCATGGTATTAATATTTGTAGGGTGGAGGAGAATCCTCCAAAATGGTGTGTAGGGAATCCAAAGGTCATTCCTAGTGATTCACTGCCAACCAAGATGGATGACATTAAATTGCATTGTTGCTTTAGTCTTGTGGAGTGAAACTATCAGGATCATCTTTGAGGGCCTCTAGGACTACAACTGGTGATGCTGAGTACAACACATAATGTTAGTGATTAAGTGGGATCCTCTGCATGCAAGGCCATGCACTTTAACCTCTATAAAATCTGATTTAGATTGTATATCCATCTAATACTAAACTGATATGGTGTTCAAGGCAACCATAAATGCTATCTGCTCCTAAGGACTGAATTACCAGGAGAGAATGAGTCCATTTTTAATTCTGAGATTGGTACACAGTAACTATAGATCTAGATGACACAGCTTAATTGTTTATATGACATATAATCTAAGGAGAAATGAGTGAAATGCCAAATTAAACTCAGACAGACTTTATATAGTCCCAAACTTAAAATATGCACATTAAAAATCTTAACATATTCTGTCTACTGAAATTTATAGGATTCTAAGTGTTCACAATGATAATTCCACAGTTTTACTCATACAAATGCATTTCTGATACCTATGGTATTAAGGAAAGAAGAGCCATGTATTTGAAAAAGATTTTCAATAATAAGAATTGAAATAGAAAGAGGTATCTATTTCATTATGGAATTAAATTAGCCAGAACATCCCATTCTTCAAGCATTTCCTTTAATCAAGGTTTTACTATACTTTTAGATTGGAAGTCTAATCAAGACTATCTGAGAAGTCAGTATGTTGGAATGTCAGTTAAGAAAGATTTAAATATACTTTTCTGAGCTTTTACATCATGACTTTTGGGGAAAGTTCTCTGGTCAAAAGACCATTTGCTTGCAGGTATGTCACACAATTTCTTAAACAATTGTCTCCAAAATACAATTTTCTTGTCAGACAGAGATGGTATTATTTCTTCAATTGTGTGTATCTGGATACATATAAAGGCACAATAAAATGCAGAAATGTGTTGATATATTCAAGACATGACTTGAAAAATGAAGAGACCTTCCTGGAATCAAGATAGCCTTGTTTACTGGATCCAATTGCTCTTTAGACACTTGAATGATTTAGGCAGAGACACAGTTTTTGGATTCTTTTGTTTTAAATTGTATCATCCATTACCTAAATGCATTTTTACCCAGCAAGAAATGGCACATCCTAGGATTTATAGCATCAACACTCCAAGAATCAGAAAAATGGTGATTCTGTTCATGGATTTTTGAAAAGGTATTAACATGCTTACACATGTCTGTCCTTTCCACCCTTCCCCCTCCAGATCCCCAAATATACGATGAATATTTTATAGTGATGTTTAGTAATGAGCACCCAATCCAACCTTAAAATGACTCCTCTTTTAATTAGCACATTAGTCACTCAGTAAAAATTGAATTGGATGAATTATTCAAATAGAATTCAGCAGAGATTCAAGAGCAAATCTAAGAGACAGCAGAAAGATGGAGCTAGGCTGCTGGTTGTTTTTCCACTAACAGAAGGTTAAAGAGGGATCCTGGGAAACTAAGAAGCAGGAGGCAGAAGGGCCATTTGTTAGTAGAAGAAGCTATAGAATGAGTCTAAGCATGACAGTTTCAGAGGGTGACCTTGAAGCACTGATAAACAAAAAAGGAAAAACATGTTGAAGTAATGCTTCTTTTGCTTTTGCTTCCATAGCTTAAATTAGACACCACAGAATACTGCTGTGTACATTTTGGGATGAACTCTCGCTAGGCATTCACTAGTACGTAAAATACTTTTGAACTGCAAAGGAACATTCATGGTTGAAGTTTTGTTGCCTCAGGATAATTCTGTAATTTAGTGCAGAGAAATGGTCCGATTAGCAGTTGGGACCAGCAGGGGAATGCTAACTGGAGTGAAGAGGTGAGGAAAAGAGTCAGAACTATATTCCTCAAGCACAGCAAACTGCTCCAGTGAAGAAAAGGAAGTGGGGAAAATCAGGAGGAAGTAGAATTCGGTAAGTCAGTGGAAATGATAATTGGTAACAAAAGTGACTTCAAATATGAAGATGCCAAAGTCCATAAAAATGAGGGGGAAAAAATCTCTTCATGGATTTAAACGTCATTATAAAATTTATCAGAAGTGTGGACAATAAACAACTTCGAATTCTCTTCCGGGGTAGATCTCTAGTCTTTAGGAATGGATGAGGACAAATATTACAGTGGGGGAGAGGAGAAGAGTCATGAAAATCAAACTAGCTCTCCAGGTACTTAATCTGCAAAAGACATTTGCTTGAACCATTTGTTTTTGGTTGTGATTCTCTTTCCATCTCATGTTGCTTTAGTCAGAGAAAAGCACTTGAAGGTAGGAAACCTGCTGGGTTATACTTCTTTCATGCTGAGTGAGCTATTTCCCTGGGCTCCGTAGGAACTAGTTTGACTTTAGCCTAATGTGCAACCTTAGGAGAGATCTCTTGCAACCTTAGGAGAGATCTTGTCTTCAAGAGACCACGAGAACTTCACTGACTGTTAGGAGGAGGTAGGTCATTCTATGCCATCTTTAATTGGTTGATTTGGCATTACTTGTGGTGTAGAAGCCATAACCTAGTGACCAAAGATTTACCTCCATCCTTGAGATGCCTGATGACTTATTTACTTACATGCCCATCTGCACTGTCAGATGTAAATTAAATCTTAGACTTAACCCAGAAATAACCAACATTTAACTCAAGCATATTCTGTTTCCTGTTGTGTAAAAAACTAAGGCACACCTAGGGCCGAGTGCCGCAGTGTGTGGTCTGGATCAGGAGGACCTGTGGTCAAGGAAAAGAGAAGGAAAAACGAGGATCAAGCTCGTCGCTGATTTGTTACTATTTATTCAATCTTTAAACTTCCATCTCCCATATTCCCAGCTCCAGCCTCTCTCTGGATTTACTCTTTCTCTAGTCTCTCCTTCCCCCTGTCTCTCTCTCTCAGAACCCCTTTTTGCTCATGGCGCAATACATTGACATCACCAAAGGCACCAAAAGATCTTATAGGAAGAACATTGAGGCAACATTATTCTCTTGTATCTGCAGGCCAGTAATCTAGGCCTCCAGAAAGAAGATACAAAACCAAAACCAAAGCCTTCCTTGGGCTGAAAAGCACTCGGATTTACATACCAAAGACTGGGCTGGGCTGCCACATGAAATCTACACTGTCAATTACAAACTAGGCAGCGCCTGAAATCTACATCCCAAAGACTAGGCTGGGCCAGAGCCTGGAATTTACAATGTAACAATTCAAGCTTAAAAGGTTCAATAACAATAGCAGAACACCTATTCTCTAGGACAGATACTCTTTCAGCAGGACCCATCAATGATGAAATCCCATGGTTGTGTTTCTCCTCTCCTTGTCCAACAAACATATGAGCATTCATAATATTAATCGTTTTGTATGGGCATAGCAAGAGAGGCATTAAACTTTTAGAATTGCTCTCCTGGGGTCATCTCAATCTCAGACTACAGTGCCCAGGCCAGATTAGTCTTTCCTATCCCTAGCAGGGTCCTAGTCTCGTCATTACTTTAAGATCATGACAGCACTTGTCCAGATCAGACTCTTAACTTATAGTTAAGAATGAGGCACTTTGGCCAGGCCCATCTCGATGCCAGGGTAGCACATAACTTACCGCTTGCCCGTCTCGTCCCCCGTTAGGACCCTGCCTTTTAGAGGGCAAGGAACTGAGGGCAACCAAGACTAGAGTCAAGAAAGCAGATGCCCGGGAATTAATAATATTCAAAGCCAATTAAATCCCAATTGCAAAGGCATATTAATGAATGTCTTTCTTTGTCCATACAAAAAGGACTTGCTCTGAATAAACTATGCAAAGGACTCGAGGAGAAGAGAAAAACATTATTTACAAGTCAACAGAACACTAAGAAAGAAGCTACAAATAAACACAGAGGAATGGGAGCACTGTGACGGGAGTAACCCAATAAACCTAAACTACCTGAAGCTATGTAATCCTACACTGTTGATCATTTATTTTTGTAATTTTTTAATCAAGAATAGTTTTGTGTCAGGCAAATCTGTTCTTACTTTGTAGGATATCACTGAAGGGCTGGAAAAATGCTTCTCTGAACAGGAGTATCTTTGTATTACTGGGACATTGCAGAAGGTGAACTTCTATGTCCTGGGCACTAGATATTTCAGTTGCAATTATCATACCTTTTAACTTGTTTATTTGATCATGTTAATATGTGCTAATGTCTTTGTGACTACTTTATTACCCATCAAAGAATCCCTGAGGATAATGGCAAGATTAAGTATTTATCATCCTAAGGTACCCTGCATGTAGTCAAATAGTACAATGGCAAAATTAAAGATGGCAAAAAAAAGATGTTTTCTCAATTTCTCCAGAGCTAACCACAATGAATATTTCTAGTATCTAAAACTTCAATTTTTGTTTCTTGGCTAACTTTACACAGTTATAACTGAGTAAAATATGAAGAGTTGGTCATTCTAACCCTACTTCTTACCTCTGATTTTCTCTACTTGGCAAAATCAATTCATTATTAAGTTATAGTGAGTTTATATATGACTATGTGTATACATGGTTATCATTTTTCTTTATCCACAGATTAAATTTTATAGGTTAAAAAGAATAAAATCAACATTTCAGTTTGTTTTTATAAAAATGTTTATTAACTGTAGACCTGTAGTTTGACTGAACAAATAAGCTCTCTCATTAACTCTACTCAAATGAGAGTGATTTGTGTGTGAAGATGGAATCCTTTGGAGTCTCTTCCTCTTTACCTGTGCTCTCTTATTTGTGTTCATGTATTCTGCTGACACCTTTTCTTTGGTACCATGTCATCTGTTTTATAAAAAAATACATACTTTTGTGCTGTGGAATGGTATCTTGAGAAGTTGTTTACTATGTGAATCAATACATGTTCAAAATATCCTTATTTTTCCTTCACAATCATGATGGAGTTTATTTTATGTAGAATTCCATTGTTTTTTAGCTTGTTTATTTGATTCCTGCTAACCTAGTGTTGTTCTTCATGTTATCTATCAAGATTTAGGCAGCTATGAAGGAAAGGGAAATGGAATTGTGAAAATTTGTTTGGCAGGATGGGAGAGATTGAATTGGGTGTAGTTTAATATCAAGGACTGAAATAGGCACTAGTATTATGAGGAACTAGAAAATAAATTTTGGGAAAAGGGCATTCACTTAGAAGATAAAGATTAAAATGCCTTCAAGGAGATGGCAATACGATTCCTGGAATGGAACTTAAAAGAATTCAACTAATGTTGTAGAGCTAATAGATCCTAGTGTTAAGACAGCTTTGCCAGTTAAGAAAATGCATATATTATTGAGATGTTGCAGACATGTTTCGACCAAGTGATCAGTTCATTCTTGTAGAAGTGGCAATGCTAGTTATCTTTGATTTCCTGGAGGCCTGAAACATTACTCCTATTTAGTAGGGAAAAAATGGCAAGTATGAGGGATTTAGCTAAGACCTTCTCTTCTATATGATATAATAATTAGTGGCCATTTAAATGTTAACCAGCTTTCCAAGGAGAAGTGGCGTGGCATCTGCCATATTATGAGGATTATAAGCAGGTAAGAAGTTGGTGACACGGGAAGGAGAAAAAAAAGAGAGAGTTATGTACTTGGAACAGTGGGACGCTTGGGCAGTCTCGGGCCGGGGCCAATATTGGCTCATGCTCGGCCGAGACTCGACCCGGGCAGCCACACTTTGGTGCAGCCGCTTTGCTGTTGATTGACCACGATCCGGAGGCCAGCTAGACTACTTTTGGTACCAGAAACTGCTTGCAGCCATGTCTCTAAACTGTTATCTAAGCCATTGCCCCATACTGCCCCAGGAAGGGAAATTATGCAATTTCTAACATAAATCTCCCTGTACATAAGTACTAAAATACTAAAATACAGAAATCCTAAACCGTGTGTCCACTACTGCGGCAGCGCGACTTCATATCTCTTCATTCTCAGCAATGGAAAACTAATTATCAAATGCTTCCTGGTCAGTAGGGCTGTTTTATTTGGGGGGGAAACTCCAACAACAATAGTGAGTTTTGTGTTGAAACATGGAACTTAATCAAGGTAAAGAGAAAATGAAGTTAAATTTATCAGTTACACAGGCGGGGGTGGGTGGGGGGTGAGATGTATACTGGGGTTTTTAGTGGTGGAATATGGGCACTGGTGAAGGGACGGGTGTTCGAGCATTGTATAACTGAGACATAAGCCTGAGAACTTTGTAATTTTCCACATGGTGATTTAATAAAATAAAAAAAATGTTAACAAATATCTCCAGTGTTTTTTTTTTTGAGGGGCAGAGGTTACACCCATTGATGCTCAGGGGTTACTCCTGACTCTGCACTCAGGAATCACTCCTGGTGGTGCTGGGGAACCATATAGGATGCTGGGGATCGAACCTGGGTTGGCCGCATGCATGGCAAATGCCCTACCTATGTACTATCACTCTGGCTCTCTCTCCAGTGTTAATGTCTCAAGATGTCAACAGGTAAATAAGTCCACCCATGTAATATTTTCTTGCTTTTTAAAGCATTTTATTATTTTTTTTCTTTTTTGGTTTGTGGGCTAGATCCTAGCTTCTTAAAATGCTGGGAATTGAAGATGAAGTCTGTGGGGGGAGGGAAACTTTTTTTTTTTTTAATTTTTTATATCACTTAGCAGTGCTCTAGAGTTACTCCTGGTGATGTTTAGGGGACCATATGTGATACTAGGAATAAAGCTTGGGTCAGCCATGTACAAGACAAACACTTTAACTCCTGTACACTGTCTCAAACACTTGAAATTTGTTTGAACTAAATTCCCTTATTTTTTTTAGTCCATAAATGTTTGATTTATATGCATATTTTTCCCCTCTTGGAGAGCCCTGCAAGCTACTGAGAGTATCCTGCCCGCACGGAAAAGCCTGGCAAGCTCACCATGGTGTATTCGATATGCCAAATACAGTAACAATAACAGGTCTCATTCCCTTGCCCCTGAAAGAGCCTCCTTGGGAAAGACGAGTCAGGAGAGGCTGCTAAAATCTCAGAGCTGGGATGAATGGAGACGTAACTGGTGCCCACTCGAGCAAATAGATGAACAACGGGATGACAGTGATACAGTGATTGGTTTGTGGGCCACTACTGGTGGTGCTTGGGAACCAGGAAACTACAAAGGGTGACTGGTCTTGAACCTGGATTAGCCTCATGAAAGAGTTCTACCCATTGCTTCAGCCCCTTGAAGGCATTTTCTTCTTTATTTTCTCAGTAAATGCCATAAGTACCTCATCCTAAAATCCCATTTTGGTGTTAGAATACATGTTATAGTTAGTCTTCTGGAATGATTTAATCCTGTTCGCCAAATTCTTTCTTGTCATTAATAATCACCCTCAGGATACAGTTTCCTGGCCAATGTATATCACCTTTATATTCTCCTTTTGAATAGTCCATAATTTGCATGAATGATGCCCAAAAGGGTATTCTGATTTTTAATGATGTTCGTGAACTAAGTGAAATCTGTGAGAAAAACGGAAAAAGTCTATCTAACTTAAAACAGGGAGCTATTTTTAGAGTATACAGACAATAGATGTTCATTTTGTGTGCAAATAAAATCTAATCTTTCTCTCCCTCTCTCTTTCTCTTGCTTTATAATGTAGAGCAGCTGTAGCAGTTTCCTCTTTTCCTCTGAGCTCTGTTGTTGAAATGAATAGTAACTTGCAAACCAATCTGTAGCTTAGGGAAGAGAAACTGAGAAATTAATTCCTCATCCTCCACTCTATGTGTGACCCTTAATTATGTTCACAGGGTCCTATTCAGAATGTGTAATGCAGGCTGAGGAGACAGGGGAGCTACCAGACAAATCAGACAAAAAAAAATCTCACAATGCTTTTGTTTGTGAAATAATACCACGCTGGGTTATAAATTTTACAAGGTGAAAAAATACATGAGATTGATATGGCTTTGTAAATCAATTTGGGCTTCAGAGTTTCCTTTTGGGGCTCACTAGTGAAAAAGAAAGCAGAGATCTCAAACTTATTTCCACTCTTTGAATCAATGCTGCATTTAAATTGTTTAAATTCAAACACTGTATTATCTCTTCATGCCAATCTTCTTTCTTACAATCAGGTCATATCTTAACCTAACACAATTGTAATTGATTTTTAAGGGTCAGTGTGCTAATTTATATGTGCCCAACATTAAAAACAAGTGTGTAAATGAAAAATTATTTTAAATAAAATATATTCAGTAACATACATCATTAATCCATTGAACCCAAATTGACTTTAGGCAGAATATTTCAGTTGTGAATGTATCAATGTTTTCAATCCATGCATCAGGAGGAAGAATGGTGACAACAGTGATTAACTGATCATTAAGATATTTGATATAATCTCATTTTTTATCTTGTGACAATTACTAAGTAAGCTTGTCTGTTATTACTTGCCCTTAGTACTTTGACTGATATCTGATTGACAGGGTGCACAGGTGTTATTACAATACCACTTTGCTTTCTGTATCTCATTTTTCTTATCTACAGAATGAAGGAGTTGGATAGATTATCTTAAGTTTCCACTTGGCTTCTAGAATCCTTTAGCACTGGAACTTAGATTTCTCTCTCTCAATTCCATTTGTTAGTATAATTAAAATAAACTGGACTTATCTCACAATTTTAAGATTTGGGACCATTGAAATTCATTGTCAGGTAGGAAAGGAAGAGTTTTTATCCTTGTCTTTTACTTCCCTAGGTGACTAGTTTATGTATATCCAAACACACATGCTTAAACACAATATATATTTCTCCTACAACATAATCCTTCGAACATTCAGTTATCTTTATGAATACTTACTATCTGTTAGACTGTCTAGGTATATTCCCTATCTGCTTGTTAAACTTTAAGGACCTGATAAAGGAATTAAAACTGATTATACCTGGAGCAATAACACCGCGGGTAGGGCATTTGTGTTGCACGTGGCCGGGTTTGATTCCCAGTATCCCATACAGTCCTCTGAGTACCGCCAGGGGTGATTCCTGAATGCAAAGCCAGGAGTAACCCCTGTGCATTGCCAGGTGTGACCCAAAAGAGAAAAAAAAAAGAAAACCCCCCAAAAAACTGACTGTACTGGGCTGGAGTGATAGTAAAAGGGGTAGGGCATTTGCCTTGCACACCTCTGACCAGGGTTTGATCCCAGGCAACCCATATGGTTACCCAAACCCTGCTAGGAGTGAGGTTTGAGTCTGGAGTAAAACTCTGGGTGTCGTCCAAAAATAAAAAAATAAAATTTTTAATCAGAGGCAAGTAATTGCCCCAGAGGGCAATTAATTTAAAGTTAGAGTGGAATGTAAAGTTTATAAAATTCTTTTGAGGACAGTTTTATTATTTTCTTCTGTTTGGGGGGAGGGGAGTGTTTCTGAGGGGTTATACCAGGTGTTATTCAGGGATTGCATTCAGAGATCATTCCTGTCAGATTTAGGGTATCATATGGGCTACCAGGGATTGAACCCAGGTCAGCTGCATGCAGAACAATTTATCCTATCCACTGCACTATTTCTCTAGCCCCGTACAGCTTTATTTCTTACAGTGTTATGAAGGCATAATTTACATAAAACACAATTTACATATTTAAAGTAAACAAGTGTGTTTAATATGGGCATATATCTCTGAGACCATCACCACATTGAATGTGGTGAACTTCCTGTTCCCCAAGTTTCTTGTTGCCCTTTACGAAAAGCATAGTACAAGTCTCTTTCAACTGTCCATCAAATCACAGTTTATCTTTCTGTCACAACAAAGCATTTTCGCATTATGTAGAACTTAATTCTGATAAGTAATAGGAGTAGACTATTCTCTGTATTCTTAAGAGCTGTAGTTCATTTTAGATTTTCTTTTGAAGCATTATAAAATGCATAAATATTTAGAATGTTTTAATTTTATGCAAAGAGCTGACTCCCTTATACTTATAAAATTAACTCTTAATTTCTGAAAATATTCATTGTTCCAAATTCTACTTTGATATTAAATGTCGATTCCAATTTTATTTTGGTCAATGTTAGCATAACATATTATTCTCCCTTCCTTTATGTTTAACCTATGGTGTATTTATATTTTAAAATAAATTTCTCAAAGTCATCTTCCATTATTATATTATAATAATTGTATTTAACATTTACCTTTGGGGGTATGGTGCCGCCAGCAGATCAACCTGTACCTGTAGGGCGAGTGCATCAGCATCCTGATGGTGCCTTCAGACTTCCAGATACCCCCAAATTGCTGGTGTGCCTTTGGCCAGACCCCAACAACTTGGGGCCAGCTTAATCAAGAGATTAAATGGCCAAAAGTTTGCTATGTGTGAGACACACCAACAAACCACCTCCAGCTCAGCTATATAAACTCAAAGTCTCCGCCCCTCTCAGAGAGCCTGGCAAGCTACCAAGGATATCTCGGCCATATGGAAGAGCCTGGCAAGCTACCCATGATGTATTCAATATGCCCAAAACAGTAACAACAACATGCTCTTCATGTTTCTGGAGCGAGCAGACACCATTGGACTACACTAGCACACGACAGGGACAAATGGAGACGTTACTGGCACCCGCTCAAGCAATTGATAAGCAACAGGATGACAGTGACAGTGATAGTGAATAGTTACCTTTAATAAGTTATTGATGTGGTTGATTTTAAATCAATCCATTTTCTCCTTTTTGGTTCCATTTTTATCTTATTATGTCTTTGGATTAATTTAATAATTTTTATGATTCTATTTTATCTTCTTTATTAATTTCACCTTGTTGATGTTGAGTTTTGTGTTTTGGGGTCTTATTGTGCCTTTTTTTTCTTTTTTTAGCATTCGCTTTGACAGTTTTGTAAGCTTTTGTCATTGATAGCTGCTATGTTTTCACAAAATTATGGGCACTTTCAGACATTATTATTCTTCTCATAATTTATAAGAATTTTACAGTAGTATACTTTTACTACTTGCACCGTGGCCCTTTTTTCAATTGTATCATTTTACATCCACACACCATAAACAGCAAAATATGGTGTTGTTATTATTTTTCCTACAATGCAGGGTTTAAAACCAAGGCCTTACACATGAATAACACATATTTCATGATAAACTACATACCTAGTCTTTATCATTTTGCTTTATGCAGACATCACCCAAAGAGGTTTAAATTTAATGGCTTTTTGATTTATGCATATATTCACTTTCTAACAAACCCACCTGTCCACATTCCTCTAGCTTGAATTTTTTTTTTTCTTTTTGGGTCACACCTGGCGATGCACAGGGGTTACTTCTGGCTCTGCACTCAGGAATTACTCCTGGCGGTGCTCAGGGGACCATATGGGATGCTGGGAATCGAACCCAGGTCAGCCACGTGCAAGGCAAACGCCCTACTTGCTGTGCTATTGCTCCAGCCCCTCTAGCTTGAATTTTTGTCTAACATATTTTTTAAGCATAAACAATTATTTTAATATTTTTTATATTACAAATTCTTCTGGCGATGAAATGTTTCAGGTTTTATGCTTCTCAAAAAGGTTTTTCTTTCTTCCTCATTTTTAAAAGGGTAGTTTTTCTAGTATTTATATTTAGCCCCTTTCCCTCCATATAAAGGTAACATTCTACTGTCTCCTAGATTGCATCTTTTTTAAAGAGAAATTTGTTGGCTTCCTTACTTTTTTCCTGTATGTGAAATGTCTTTCCATGATGACTGCTTTCAGAATTTTCTATGTGTTATATCATATTAAACTGTTTGGTTGTGATTTACATAACCTTAATTTGCCTCATGTGTTTTCTATTCAGAATTTGTTGAATTTCTGGAATCTGTGTGTAGTTTTATTCACTGTCACTGTCATCCCATTGTTCATCAATTTGCTTGATCGGGCACCAGTAATGTCCTCATTGTGAGACTTGTTACTGTTTTTGGCATATCGAGTTCAGGTTCTGCTGTGTGGGCGGGATACTCTTGGTAGCTTGCTGATGGAGGTGTCCTCTGATGCAGGAATCGAACCTGGGTTGGCCGTGTGTAAGACAAACACCCCTACCTGCTGTGCTATCGCTCCAGTTCATGTAGTTTTATTAATTTTGAACATTTTGGAACCATTGTTTATTGCAAACTTTTCTTACTCTTTGTTTTGTCTTTCTGATATTTTAGTGGCATGCCTATAAAATTGTCTACTACTTTCTCCCAGCTCAGCAATGTTCGAGTAAGTTATTTTATTTTCCTTCTTCATTCTGGATAGTTTCTATTTCTTTGTTTCACATATCATTAAGTTTCTTATTCTACAATGTGTAATCTGTTGGTTTCATTTTGTGTTTTTATTCATTCAAGAAATGTGTTTTCTTATTTTTATATTTACATTTTATATGTATATTCATAAGTGTATAGAGATTTAAAATACTCTATTCTCTGGACTGTTCCCTTTGGACTATCTCCTTTCTCTTATATTCTAACTTATTATGATATGTTTATCTACAAATTCCATCATCTATGTTATTTATACATTTGTCACCATATTTTATAAGGGTGGGAAGGACACAACTGACTCTGCCTAGGCATCACTCCTAGAAGACTTGGGGTGCCAGACTGAAGAACCTGAGATGGAACTCAGATTACCGCATACATACCCTGTCCACTCTACTTTTGCTCCAGCCCCAAGTTTTGTCCCTATGAATATTTTTATTATGAAGCCTGTTTTCCTGCCTCCTTATATGCACAGATTTTTAATTGGTTGCCAAACAGTGCATCGTTTTAGGGGTTTCTTTTTAAAGAAATTATATTTATTTCTATTATATATAATAGAATACAATTCTATTATATTCCTTTAAATATTTGTGGAATATTTTAGAATATTATTTTAAATGCATCTGATCTTTTCAAGATTTTCTTTCAGGCATTGTTAGACTGATGCAGAGAGATTTACTCTAGGACTGTTACTAAGGTTTAAACATTTGACAAATCTATTTAGTTTCTTAGTTACTGAAAAGTTTTCTTACCTGCCATTCGGAAATTCAACTATTCAGTCTGTGGGAACTTGAAAGATTGCTTCACCTGTTTCTCTTTGGTAGGTATTTCTTGAGCCTTGCTCATTTTCTTGTGTGCAAATGTGTGGATACATCAGCTAGGACACAGCCTCCACATATCTATCTCCAGGACATGGGCCTGTCTTCTTTCTCTTGTATTTAGCCTTGTGCATTTTAGCTTCTTGGGTTCCTTGAACTGTAAATCTGTTCTTCACACAATGAGACATGAATGATACTCTCAACCTACCTGTAATCTAAAACTTGCTTTCAAGCAATAAACTGAAATAATGCTAGTGCTTACCTCACTTATATCCTTTTTCACAGGATTCCTCTCGTTCTGTTTTTCTAATTTCTGAAATTTCTGAATTCATTTATATTTTGAAATGATATTTTCAATTGTTTCAGAGCACATCATTTCTTTTAGGAAAGATCACTGAAAAGGATGAATACATACTGGCCTTTGTACTTCAACCTATCATATGAATCAATACAAAATATTTGAAACTTTTGATGTTTTATTTCTACTTAATTCTTCTAAAGTTAAGCCCAAAATTTATGACTAGGTAGGCGACTGTGTCTATAATATTCCTGCGAAAAAGACATGTAAATGAGAAAATGAAGTATAGAAACTACCCCTCCAGTTTTACTTATGATAATTTTTACTTGTCAACAGATACTATGCACTTCAGTTTGACATAACTGTTTATGATAGTGTAATTCCATCCTTTAGCTCTTCAACACAGCTCCTCTACTATCTTTGATATGAAAGACAGTGATAATACATGTAGCTACTCAAGGTTTTGTGATCAGAATAGGGGCTCAGAATCCATGTGGATTAAACGTTTTCATTTCTTATTTTTATTCATGGACCCTTAAGAAGGCGTTACTGATACAAAGAAAATGGTGGGGATCCTTATCTTGGTCTGTCAATCACAGCAAGAAAGAGCCAAAGCTCACTGCCAAAGAATATGTCTCTGATTTTCATATCTGTTTTCCACTGAATTGCTAGAAAATGGCTTAGCAATATCTGGAGTCTTTTATAGGATTTTTACCATATGCATCTTCTGGAGAAAAGTTATAGTGCCTTAGAATTACTTGTCTCTATATGTCAGTTACGGAGGACATAAGTAGTGTCATTATTGGTAAATAATAAAATAATAAGTTTATCACAAGTCTATGCAATCAACCACAAGCTCATCTTTAGTTTTTCAACTTATTTACCGGGGGGCATGGGAGTCCTGCAGCCTAAAAACATAAAACATGCTGTTGTTTATCTTTATGAGCATGATACTTAAAAGTATGGATGAGAGCACATAATAATAAAGCCAGTAATCTCATCTTAAATGGAGATATATGCTAATATTTAAGGGACAGAAGTTTTTGAACTTTTAAAATATCTAGAAGAACAAATAGCAAAAAGAAAAAAAGGGAGAACTGATCCACACAACTAAACCCACTTGGGGTGAGGGGTGGGGGAAGTTGTTGAACGGGATGGATGTTGGGGATCCTTGGAAAAGGGAGGTGGATACAAGTGGTGATGAGTGTGGTGTTGAAATCATGTACTCAGGAAATCATCATTAACAGTATTATGAATCACTACTAAAACTTAATCAACAGAAAAGTTAAAAATAAAGGTCTTAATTTAGGGGCTGAAAATTATTTTCCATAAAACAAGTCATTTGTCAATTATGTAATATTATCTATCTTTGGGAGGCCATGTGTTATTTAGCAATATAAGCATTATCCATAGGAAAGTTCTGAATGACTGGAAGTTGACATAGGTCAGGACACTTTACTATATAATTCTTGAACTTAAAAATTCTAGTAATTTATTGCTAAAATGTTAATAGTTCTGGAAAAACCCATTAATTTCAACCTCAGTTAACATTTACCTTCCCCATCAGAATCTACCGTTCAATAATTATGCAATCTTTCTCTGTCTTTCTCCTACATTATTTCATCCTGTTTTCCTAACTTGGGGCAACTTCTTTTAATGTTCTATCATATATTTTCAATTCCCTTGATTCCTTTGATTACCACACTCACCTAAAAACCCAAAATCAAAATGAAATTTAACATCTATTTTATTCTTGAATGCATACTAGGCATAATTTTTAACTGTTGATGACAAACTTCAAATAGGTAATTTCTAGCTAGCTAAATTCTTACTAACTAATGTGATATTATTTTAATATATAACCACTTATGAAAGTTGAATCCGGAAAAACTTTCCACAATTTCCCATTTTCACCTACCTGAATCTTTATTCATGTATTTTTCCTGCTTTCCTAGCATTTTAAATGAGCTACCTATACTTTGTCGTCATTCAACTCATATGTAGTCAGTATGTCCCTTTTCTTTTGCCTTACATAAAGACATGACACCAGCAATTCTTTACTTTCCTTCTGCATCTGTAAGACTTTTTTCTTTACCATATCTTGTCCATCAGCATTCAAAAGTGCTGACACTCAATTCTGTGTTTAAGACCTTTTGATCTTAAGTCTCTCTCAAGCCAATGTATTATTTATTTTCTCTTTTCTACAACAAAAATTATGTATGGAGAGTGTTCATTTGGGTTGTTCTTCCTGTTCTCCCTTTATCTTTCATTAAATCCATGCAAGTAATTTTGCCTTTCTACCTATAATGTTCTGATCAAATTTACTGGTGATCTCCATGCTACTAAATTTATGATTAATTCTCAGACCCTATATGATATCCCTTCCCTGTAATATCTGACATATTTGGTCATTCTTTATCTCTGAAACACCTTTTACATGACTTTAGATTGCCACCAGCTTCTTAGAATCTTCCTAACTCATAATTTACTTAAATCTGCCACTAAATTTACTATTTTTTTATTCTCTACCTATATTCATCTACATAACACACCAAAATTTATATGTCCACCCAATTTTGAATTTTAATTTATATATCTAGCCATTTAGTAGCTTCTTTATCTGGATATTTGATAAACATCTTTGATTCCGTAGTTTTCAAAATTAAATTTTTGATCCCATGCTTCAACCTCTAGTTTCCCATTTTAGTATATTGCAAATAGACCCTTTATCTCAGGAAAAAACTTTGGGGTAAATTTTCCTTTACTCTTTGGCACATACCTTATCCACTCAGCAAATCCTAATGACATTACCTTCAGAGTATGTCTATATTACAACAAATTATCACAATAACACTGTTCCCCATAATACAAAGGCATATTGATATTTTGAATGATTTTTGCAGTTATGTTGCTTACTTAACCATTTCATCTCTCATCTGACTATTCTTCTTTGCACAATTGCTAATGCAATATTTTTAAAGCTTAAGTTAAATCATGTTCCCCTGCTCAAAATCCACTAATGACCTGCCCTTTCACTTTCACTCAGAGTAAAAGCCAAAATCCTTAAAATCACCTCAGATTGCCCCATTGACCTTTCCCATTACACATTACATCGTTCTTCTCTCTCTCTCTCTCTTTTTTTTTTTTTTTTTGCTTTTTGGGTCACACCTGGCGAGACACAGAGGTCATTCCTGGCTCTGCATTCAGAAATTACCCCTGACAGTGCTCATGGGGACCATATGTGATGCTGGGAATCGAACCCGAGTCAGCCACGTGCAAGGCAAACACCCTACCCGCTGTGCTATTGCTCCAGCCCCCATTCATCTCTTTTTCAAATGTTAACTCTACCTTGAGGTCTTTGCCAATCACTCAATTTAATGTTGTAAAGCACCCCAAAGCTTTGTAATGGCCCATTTTATTTCGTCATCTTTTTTCAAAGAAATTACTACATCATTGTACACAGTGTATTTTACTTATGTATTTTTTATTGTCCTTTTTTAAAAAAAAAAAAGTTGAATTCACTGAGGGTGGGACTTTTTCTCTTTTATCTTGCTCCAGAGAGTCTCTTGCCCGCATGCCTGGCTGTCTTCCCTGGGGATGGGCTCCAGCTTCCCTCCCCACCCCGAGCAGAGCTCCTGGGGACCAAAGACCACCGGAATCTAGCTACAGCCATGCTCAAGGCCCCTCTCCACATGTCTGGACAGGACTCACGCATGAAGATACCGGCAGAGGAACCCAGGTGTGTGTAATCCCATCAATGGCCAACATCCGGAGACTTAAAAGTGAGCTCCCAAAAGCTATATCTTGTAGCCTACTTCTCCCTCTGGGAGAAACTGGCAAGCTTCTGAGTTTCCTGCCCACATGGGACAGCCTTGCAAGCTTCTAATGGTGTATTCATGTGCTAAATCCAGTAACAAGCTGGATCTCACTCCCCTGACCCTGGTAGAGCCTCCAGTGTGACATCCTTTGGGAGGGCCAAGTCGAGAGAGACTTTTAAGATCTCAGGGAAAGGACGAATTGAGAGGTTACTGAACCCACTTGAGAAATCAACAATTAACGGGATTTCATGATCCGTGATCTTGTTCCATGTAAAACTAGCACCTAGACCAGTATCTGGTACTCAATCATACTAGATGAAAGGATTAAGCAGGGATTTTGTGGAAAATGAACAATTTATTGACTTGTGAAAAATGCCTCAACTAGATACAGAATATTATTGTTTGTATGTCATATTTTTCTTCAAATCTAAGTATTCATTTATTGCTGAGCACATGTAAGAATCACTTTCTATTTCAATAGTGATGTTGATAGAAACATATGTGTATGTGTGTATGCATGTATGCATGTGTGTGCTTTTCAGTCACTCTGAATAGCTATCTTTGCTTTGCTGCAGGTTTCCTGATGGCTTCCAGACACTATATACACTATATATATGTACACGCACACACATTCATACTTCGGCACACTTATCTAATCCACATCACATTTTATTTTATTTTATTTTATTAGTTTTGAGGCCACACCCAAGTGGTGCTCAGGGATTACTCCTGGCTGTGCACTCAGAGATCACTCCTGGTGATACTCAGGGTCCCAGAGATTAAACCCAGGTCCACCATGAGCAAGACAAGCAACCTACTCACTATACTGTCCCTTTTCACCAAAAGCACACTTCTTTTGTTCTTGTTATTTATTTATACGATTTTGTTGGATTCTCCAACAAAATGATTCTCCAGTGGCTGTTCCAGGCTCTGTATTTGAGGGTTGTTTCTGGCAATGGATCATGCATGTGCTCAGAGTTTTTAGTTTTCTCTCCAGCCCCAAGAACTCTATTTTTACAACTCCTTCCTTCCTTTGTTGGTGAGCATTCTGTTCTCTTTATACCATTACCTATGCCTTTTGCTTCTCTTGAGTATCTTGACACTTCCCATTTATCTTAGAAAATACCCATTGTTCTCTTAGACAAATGCAGCCAATAATGATTTGCCTCTTCTGCCTACATTTATTGACATCATTTTTGGAATTGTTTGTAACTTTTATCCTAGCCTGCCTTATTTTGAAGCCTCTTTGTCAAAATTCACTCTATGGATATATTGCCCCTCTATAAAATCTACCAAAAAAAAAGCTAGTTCTGCCTTAGTTTTATTGGTTCTCTAAATTCATCACCCTATAACACTAATGAGATTGGAACTAGCATATTGATACTATTATAAATCCACAATACTCAATCTCAACTGGGCTGCCATTGAACGATTTTCAGCCCGCTCCCTCCATACACCTCTGTTCCCATGTTTGATTTTTATGTTTCAGCAAGTATCCTCATCACCTATTTCAAGGATAATATAGAAACTTATTGACAACTTTCTCAACTTTATGCAACAAATCAAATTGTTTGTATCTGCCTTGCCTTGCCTTTACCTTTCTCTTCTTCTCCTCTGTGTGTGAATTGGTTCCCAATGCTAAGTTTTCTGTGTTCTTTGTCTTTTTTCTTACCTTTCCAGCATGCTTTTAATCTATAAATGGGAGATAACTTCTCCTTTATTATAAACTACTATTTTTTCTTCCTTTCAATTAGAACTAAATATGTTCAAGCATTGCCTAACATTTAAACAGCATCTTCTTTATGTCCCACTATACTCTACACCCAAACACCTTCCTTAACATCTTCACTTCATAGCTGAATATCATGATAATGGCCTATCTTTGTGGCTGCTCTTCTCGTTCCACTAATCCCCCAATCCACTAGTTTCTGCCCTTACCACTTTACAGAAAAATTACTCAGAGTCCTGGAATAATGTTTTGATTTGAACATGCTTATTGAATCTTCATTCTAACCACCAGCCATAACTCCTCAATGCCCATCATCTCTCCCCTGCAATATACACCATGTTTTTTTTTTCTTTAAAGTTACAAAACATATAATGGATCTCTTTTGTGATCTTAAATTTTTTAGGTCTTGCTACCTTGGGTGACTAGTTAGCATTTCAGTGTTATTAAGAGTGCATTTGAGACATTTTTTGGTAAAAATCTCTGACCTCAGCTTTCTCCCAACTTTTAGGCTCTTAGGTTAAGGTTGACTTGTTTCCCTGTAGCAAGTTGTGTTTTTCATCATATTTTAATGGCTAATTTAATTGTTTTTATTTCCCACTAGGTTGTAGATTTTATTATGGCATAAAGTCTTATTGTTTTATTTTTTTGTCATTGTCTCCTTGGTTAGTACTAAAGAATCTGGAGTAGCTGCAGAATCCATCAATAAACACATATACACACACAAATTTAATCATAAAGTTTGTAATACAGATAAATATCTATATTACTTATATCTAATAAGAATATCAACAGTAATACATTTGTGGTTTTTCCCATCTGGAAACACGTTGGTTATAAAATGGAAGTAAACACAAGGCTATATTAGCATTGCAAATAATCACATTGGCTTAATATTTTTTGAAAACTAGAGAATTGCATCCATCTTAACCTACAAAATTGTTTTCTAATAATACAAAATATAATAGTCTACTAGTATATCTCTTAATTATAATATTAGAGAATCACAGGACCTTGATTCTTGTCCATTCTTGTCTGTCAATCATCAATTTCTCTGTAGCTAAATAATCTCCAAACCTGGTGATGTAAAAGTAGAATTTATTAATTTTTCATAGTTTTGTGGTTCAAGTATTTGGTTAAGTGCCTGAAGAGTGTATAAGATTACTCTCTTGGTAAGCTGGCTCACTGATGCAAATGTATTCAGCTGATAGGCAGGTTGGAAATCTGAGATCATCTCATAAAGTTTGACAATTGATTTTAATTGTGATTTGGAGTATTTTGTTCTTATTGCCTTCCAATCTTCTTTATGTCAGATAGACTTTGTTACGTTGTAGTTTCAGGGGTATTCTAAGAAGGTGAAAGGAAAGAATTATATAAATCTGGCCCTAGACGTTATATATCATTTGTTTTGTTACAACCTATAGATTAATGCAAATCACAAGGCCAAACTACAAGCCAAAGATGGGTAAATAGACTTAACTTCATGATGTAAAGGTAACAAAGTCATATCACAAAGGGACTATTAGTTGGGATGGTATAGATCTATGTCTAAGCTTTGCAATATCCAGGATAAAAAAAAATACTTATGACAGTAACTTTCCAGATTTTTTCTTTATGATTCTTAGTAATATATTGGTTTGCCAACTTAAAATATCTTCATATACATCTAAGATAAATATGTTTAACACTAAATTCCTCATTTTCCTACTTTAACCATTAAACCATTTCAATTACTTAATATCCATTCAAATTAATGGCAAATTTATTTGTCTAGTTGATAAAGCAAAATCCTTAATGCTGTCTTTGTCTAGTTGGATATATAATTTTTTGTATAAAATGCAATGTATTTGGAAAATAAAATACAAGTGAAAATGATCAGAATTATGTAACTTTTGAAATATATGTATTTTAGACAATTTTATTATGGAACTAGGAAAGATTTAATTCAAGTTACTCTTGCAAACAATCATTATTCTAAAATAAAATTTGCATGCATCCTTGCATTAAAAATAGTATTTTTGCATTTATAATGCATTTAATAGATTTTTTATATGCACCATGATTAAAAATAAAGAAGTACTGTATTCCATGATATTAAGGAAACTTTGAAGCTCAGAGAAATTTTTACTAAATATATGAAGAACATCTCAATTTTTAGAGAAGATATATGGTTCATTTTAAATATACAAGTAATTTCTTTTTACCTTTAAAAAAATTGTCTACCTTCCTTCCTCCCTCCCTCCCTCCTTCCTTCCTTCCTTCCTTCCTTCCTTCCTTCCTTCCTTCCTTCCTTCCTTCCTTCCTTCCTTCCTTCCTTCCTTCCTTCCTTCCTTCCTCCCTCCCTCCCTTCCATGGTAAAGGCATTTACAACAATTTCTGTACTTTTTAATACTTGCAATGCTATTTCATAACCCCTACAAGCAGTGTCAGTACCCCTCCACCATTGACTCAATTTCCCTTTTTCACTAACCCTTCCTTTGTAATTTCTGATCACTGTCCTGTTGGCAATATCTCAGAATGATTTCCTGAATATTGTCTAGACCTTTGCTTTGTCCCTTCACCCCCCCAATTCAGTAGAACTTTTTTTTTAATACTTCATATATTACTTCATCTCTTTTTCCCTTTTTACTTTCAAACTAAGAGGACCTTTGTTAAATGATTTTGCTGTTGATTGTTTTATCTTGCTTGTAATCAACCTAGGATTTTCATACTCAAGGCAAATCCCCTGAATGGCTTTCTCACCACTAAAAAGACCTTTCTTAAATATTTCTGCAATAAATATTTGCCAGAATATTTTATATACATAGGATTCTTTTAAATATTTCAAAAAAGTTGGTTATTACAAAAAATTGTTAGATTTTAAAATGAAATAATGTACACAATTCAACATGTCACCATTACACAACTTTCATTTTTGTTATTATAATAATATCACAAATTTGGAATAAATTTCATGTACTTTATTATTCACAACCAATTATAAGTGATTTCTTCTTCACAAAGATCTAAATTAGTGTTTTACTTTTCCATTATGATTATGATGCCATGTTTCCCTCAATTTTACATTCACATTCTTACAACAAAAAAAAAAATTTACCTTTATTGTTGGACTTCAGCAACTTGCATTTGAAAAAATAAGTTAGAAATTTTATCTTACAAGAAATGAAAATTTTAAAAAGCTTTACTGGATCTAAGTGAGTAAACTAATTAAACCTTTACTGCATTAACTAGTTGTTAAAATAACATAATGGCCCTATCACTGTCGCTGTCACTGTCACTGTTACTGTCATCCCATTGCTCATCGATTTGTTCGAGCAGGCACCAATAACGTCTCTCATTGAGAGACTTATTGTTACTGTTTTTGGCATATCCAATATGCACGGGTAGCTTGCCAGGCTCTACCGCACAGGCTCAATATTCTCGGTAGCTTGTCAGGCTCTCTGAGAGGGGTGGAGGAATCAAATTCGTATAATTAAACACTTATAGTGCTTTTGCTTGTTTGTTTGTTTGGGGGACACATCAGAAGTTCTCAGGGCTTACACCTGACTCTACTCAGAGATTACGCCTGCATATAGTTTGGGGTACCATATGCATGTTATGGTTCAAACCCAGTTTGATTTATGTGCAAAGCAAATGCCTTACTTCTCACTCTATTTCTTCAGCCCCTTCTAAAGTTTTTTTAATGCCGGAACCCAAAAAAAAGTAGAAAAAAAAGATCTTGGAAAGTAATATAAAATAATAATCATTGGTCTAAATAAAAGTTGTTTAATCAGAAATTTATAACCTTATATTTGGTGGGTACACATATAAAATAATTTAGAAGGACAAGGTTATTTTTCTGAATCTTAGTTAAACTAGAAAATGGTGCTGCATCCTATTTTATCATCTTTGGTTTTCAGGTGACATGTTGTATTATCAGTATCCTCATATTTATCATCAACTTTCTTGAGAAATGATATCACTCTCTTTAAAAGTATTAAACATAAATTTAGTGTTTTAAGTCTAATAAAGTTAACAAATGTTTATTGCAAACTCCTATATAGTATTATAAAACTATACATATATATATATATCATCACATATGACATATAGGAATAAAAATTGTGATAAAAGAAGCAAGAGCGCACAGGGTTTTTTCCCTATAGGACTAGCTAGTTTTGAAAGCCATTTAAGAACTGACATTGCTTATAAGGCTACAGGACATGATGATCTGGTAGCCTTGCTTATATCAGCAGGCCTCATAAGCCCAAGAACACCACAACTATCAAGTACACGAAGTAATCAACAGGGATATAATATTTAATAATTTTTTCCACTGGAGAATATAGGAGTTTGTTTGTAAGAGAACACATTTTGTTTTATCACAGGTATACAGAGTCCTCTCTTTATCATCCCAAACCAGTCCATTCCTGAACCATGTTTGCTCGGTCTTTACAACATGTCGAGTATCACTATGGCTTACAATTTCATTGGCCACTGCTCTGACTCATCGCCATCAGAAATGCCTTGATTCCTGCAACAGCATCCAAACTGGTCTCCCTCCTCTTTCTTTGTCCCTCAGTGGTCTTCCTCAATAAGACAAGTGATCCTTTTGAAGTTTGAGTCAGCACCCTTCATTCTTTTGAAAACCCTGCATTGATTGCCTACTTAACAATGAGTAACAGATAAATCCTTAGCTCAACCTTGCAAACTCTCTTCCCTCCAGCTCTAGTACTTCTCTGAATGAGACTCCTATCCTCTGCCCCTCATCACTGTTTTGTCCATGAACTGACCATTGAAATTCTTTGATGGTCCTATATGGTAAGAATCTTCTCATCTGAACTATTTCCTCGAGTTGATGATTCTTCCCAGAATATTTTCCCCGACCCCCAGATAGCATCTTTGCAAAATAGGCTCAGAATTCCAGAATGCAAATTTACATCTCACCAACTCAGTGAGGTTTAGCCCCATTCTATTTAATATTCTGTCAGTGTTTGTTCCTATCAACAGTTGCTCTAAGATTCTCTGTACTCCACTCCCAAAACCATTTCCCCTCATAGTGTTAAATATTGTCTCTATGTTGTTTTAATTACAGTACGGATCAGCTTCTCCCAACATACTAGAGTAACAAAATACTTTAATCACAACGTTTTACTTCCAAGGATTGATTGAAATGGTGCTTCAGTTCCTTTTTATTCTGATTATTCCATGCTGAGTTGCCTTTATCTTAGTAGAGAAAAAAATAGAGACAGCAAGAAGTGTCCGTTTAGAGATAGCACCCATCACCCCCACTGAAATTTCATTAGCTGAAACAAGTAATCTGGCCAAGCCTGAGGTAGAAAAAAAAATGTAGGAAGTAAAATCCTCCCACAAAAAGATGCTTAATACTAGTTAATGTTGATTATTTGTTGTCTGGTCCTCCCCCGAGCACCCCTAGGGCAAAACTCTTCATCTGTTGTGTTTGTCCTCATCACCTTGGCACTGAGTAGCTATTGGATGAGACTTCATTGAATGAAAGAGACAACACACTGTTTATCATATGACTTTGCATATCTAAAGTCTTTAGGTTACTGTAGTTAAGGAGACTGCCATTCCCCTGCCCCCACCCCCCCGCCCTAGTCATGACTTCTGCCATCCAGTGTCTAGTCCTATAGAAATAAATGTTGGGTACAGAAAGTTTTCTGAAGAATCTGTGTTCTCGGTCAGTGTTCTGCCCTGTCACCCTGTCACCCTTAAGGAGCGGAGGCATCACACCACTGCTGGACCCCATGAAGCACCCTCAATTCATGAAGGGCTGTCTAAGACTGAGCTTAGAGTCTCCTTTCTGACTTTAGACCATTTTTTGCTCTTCAATCCCATTCTAAAACGGGGCCTGACATGGCCTGTTCACTATGGAGAAAGATAGCTTAACAATCAGAAAATAATTGAAAGCAAGTCCAAGTTTCTCGACAAACTGATACTTGTTGGAGAAGATCCAAAGGTCTTGCTTGCTCGCCCTCTGCCCTCTACCTGGACTTTCAGTCCACACTGACTAATCTATACCTTGAAAAAGCACTAGCCAATCTTGAGTTTTCACCCTCTTTTCCTCAGCTCTTCTCTATCCTTGTACTTTTGTGTCCATATATTTTCTCCTGATCTCCTTATCCCAGTTTCATTCCTTCAAGCTTATAATATGCGTAGAAAGACCCAAAGACTTCTCTGGATGACTCAAACTTACCCTGAACTTTTGGAGAGATAAAGGGCTGGAGAAATGGTACTGGGTTAAGAAGCTTGCCTTGAGTGCAGCGGACCCCAATTGATCCCTAGTACAGCCAGGAACGACTTCTACCACCAAGCCAGAAAGGGAAGGCATCATCTGAGCATCACTGTGCTTCTCCTTCTGTCCCCATCAAAATGTTTTGAAGAGATAGACTGCCCTAGACAGCAAAAGACTTCCCTTCTGGGGAAGAATGGAGAAAGAAAACTGAAACATTTATCATTGAATATCTTTCAAGATGCCCATCTTGTAGCCAGTCACTCCCAGGCCTGCAGCTTGGACCTTTCCCCCTTCCCTGAAAAAGAGACCTTTCTCACTGACTACAAACAGAACTGTGCTGGGGGCAGAGAACCAAGATTGGTTTCTGTTTATCAGAGAAAAGAGCTCAAGGTACTTCGTTTAAAGCTGGACTGAATCTAGTATCATTCGTCTGTTTATGTGCTTTTAAAAAAGCTTTTAAAAATTCAGCACAGAACAACAACAACAACAAAAAAGCAAATTGTCCTTTGATTCCATAATGGCTTTTATTCCCCAGAACTGCAGTGTGCAAATAAAGGAAAGAAAATTATGTTCTGAATTAAACTTTTCTTGCCTCAGCCAGGCTGAGTCACCTTTGACGTTTCATCTTTTCAACAGAACTGGCCAAATATCTAGTGCTATTTTAAAAGATGTCACGTACAAACCTGCAAACTTTTGAATGTTCTACTTCAGGCAGATCATCTAAAGGAAGGTAACTAAGCTGAATTTACCCATATATTTCCCTAGGCTTCATTTCCCTCCCAAATCAACTGATATCGTCAGTAGCATCCGGAATATTAAAGTACAGCCATTACAGATGCAGGCCTCCGTGGTCCTCTTGGATGCACCACAGATGGTAAGATGCAATCAGAAGGGGAAGATAAATGCATTTAACTTTTCCTTGCATATATCCCATGGTAGGGTGATAAGCAAATGGTAAGCAGTTTTTCAGTGAACAACTTCAGAATGTTTCTTAGGCTTTCAAATAGCCCAGAACACAAGCAGGAGCCTAGGATCCCAGAAATGGAAATAAATCTAGGGTAGATTGAAAAAGACTGTTTTTGTGAAAGATTAAAGAAGAGAAATATGGAATGTATGTGAACTATATTAAGCAGAGGGTCTAATAAGCATTGGTATGCTGCATCTCTGTTCTCTATTCATAAAATTTGTTTTTTTCAATGTATGTCAGACATGAAAGCATTTTTGGAGCATGACCTCAGAAGCCGCTCCCAATTTTCTCGCTAACAGTGACTTGAGCTATCAATTCGACCTAAAACTTATGTCTGGGAACTCTCTTTATTTATAAGTATGCTGGCCTTATTTAGATAATATTCATTAATTTGGATAAAATTCAGGGTGTCTATGAAAATATAGATTGGGATTATGCAAAGATGGAGTGCTAATTAGAGCCTTTCTTGCCTGACCTTTTTTTTTTTTGATGATATACCCATCTTAAATATTATAGTTCAGTGAGATATTTTATCCTTTAAAAATATTCCTGATGCCACAAAGGCGGAGTGGGGTGAAGGGGATAGGGTGGGGGTGGTGGGAGGGATGCTGGGACCATTGGTAGTGGAAAATGCGCAATGGTGGAGAGATGGGTACTTGAACATTGTATGACTGAAACGCAAGCATGAAAATTTCTAAGTCTGTTACTTTATCTCACAGTGATTCACTAATTAAACAAAAATGTGTATCTCCAAAGGAATTGGGATTAAATGTTCAAAGGGTAGTTTATTTCATACATGCAAATACTTACATGCCAAAATAATGAAATAAACAACACATGATATAAAAATAAAAAAACCTTAAAAGATAAAAATAAAAAAAATTAAAATGTTCCTGAGCAAAAAATGCATTTAACAGTTGAAAATAGCCATCCATCTTTAATATTACCTTTCAATGAATGATGTTATTATTTAGAAATATTCCAGAAATATATTTCATCAGTTAAAACATAAAATTTATGGATGAAGACAAGGAATTACTAGACACTTGAGATTTGGGAGACTTTTATTTTTTTTATTTTTATCTCCTTTTTTTTACTAATGAATCACTGTGAGGTACAGTCACAAACTTATGAACTTTCATGTTTGCATATGGTTTACATTTCTCCACCGTGTTCATTCAATTGGGGGAGTTTTAAAGAAGGCAGTTTGGTATATGAGTTGGAGTATGGAATTTTAAGTTAGAGAGAAGTATTTTTAACTCTAGGTTCTGCCAGTTGCTCTTTATTGACCTTGAACAAATTCCTTTATCCCTCAGACTTTCAGATTCTTTACTTGTAAATACTCTTATCACCTATAGTTGTGTGGGTTAAGGCAGTATATTCATAGTTCCAAAACATCGCTTGAAACTTTGTATGTACTTAGAAATGATACCAATTATTGTTAGCATCACTATATTTTATATTAAATCAATATCTATTCCCTTGTATTGCCTCTCATTTTACTTTCAATCATCGGTGAAAAGTAATAATAACATCAATTGACTCTTTATCTTTATGGAGACACCAAACTAAAGGGTGTGTTATTTGTATAGTATAGGAGGTAAGTTGCTTGCTTTGCATGTGGCCTATTCTGGTACCACATATAGTCAGCTGAACACTTCAATGGTCATGCTTAAAAACAGAACCAGGAATAGACTCTGAGCACTGCTGGGTATGATCCAACCTCTCTCCCAATGAAAAGAAGACATAAAATTGAAAAATTAAAATTTGCTTAATGGAAATAGCTTGCCAGATTCTTCCAGAGGGAGAAGTAGTACCGAGAGAGTTTCCTGCCCACATGGAAGAGCCTCACAAACTTCCCATGGTGTATTCATATGCCAAAATCAATAACAATGCTGGGTTTCATTCCCTTGACCCTGAAAGAGCCTCCTATTCCACATCTTTGGGAAGGACAAGTAAAGAGAGGCTTCTAAAATCTCAGGGTTAGGACAAATGGAGACGTTACTGAGACTGCTCGAGAAGTTCAATGATCAACTGCATGATGATGATGATGATGATGATGATGATGATGATGATGATGATGATAATGGAAATAATTACAAAGAAATTTCAAAAATCATTTGGTTACGTGTATGATGAGCTAGGGGTAGGAAGAGGCTCTAAATCCTGACTCTGAGGAATAGAATAGCTTTTATAGAAGAGATGAAATATTTTTATCTGGTTCTAAAGAATGAATTTATTATCTGAGAAATGAGGTGGAAGGATAGAGACATACAGAGAGATACAAGAGAGGATGTATATAAAGGAACACAAAGTATGAAGTATCGCATTTTTAGAGTGATTAGTTCTAAGAAGCTAGAGCTTTGTTTTAAGGAAAGGAAAATGGCTCAGGGTGTGAGGTTGGGAGGATAAGAGATGAGTAACTGGATATGGTTGTAAATTATTATCAGAAACCATATAAGGTGAGTGGATTCAGGCTTACTTTGTATGCATTCTATGTAGAACCACTGGGGCATTCTTAAACCAGGAAGTATCACAATAAGATTTGTGTTTTGAAAAGATAATTTGGTACATTGTGAGTAGTTTATGTGGAAGAAATGAAAGATGAGGTGCAAGAACACTAATTTGGAAAGTTTTGTAATAAGGATGCATTTTAGATCAGAGTCAGTGGAAAAGGAGAAGGGTGTATCTCAGGGATAGAAAGGCAAAGCTCTGAAGTGAAAATATTTAGTCCTCACTGTGTCTCTTCCAAAAATTCTAAGATAATTGTTTTTTAAAATTTTTATTTGTCAAATCAAATGTCTCCCTCCCTTTGAATGGAATGATGCCTTGTTTGCCTCTTTCTGTGAATAATCTAAAATCTTCATTTTGTTCCTTTAAATGAGATGCCTGAATTGAAAGTCATACTCCGTATGTCAGCTCATTGCCTCCCCAAATATGACACTATTTATTTACTCACTTATTATCAGATTTGTTATCATTTTAAAAGTTTTGTCATGGGGCTGGAGTGATAGCACACAACGGGTAGAGCGTTTGCCTTGCACGCGGCTGACCCAGGTTCGGATTGCAGCATCCAATATGGTCCCCTGAGCACGGCCAGGAGTAATTCCTGAGTGGAGAGCCAGGAGTGACCCCTGAGCATCTCTGGGTGTGACCAAAAAAGCAAAAAAAAAAAAAGTTTTGTCATAATGTAGGCATATTAAGAACTTGTGGATATTCTAGAACTTTAGAATACTTTAGAATATTCCCAGATCCTGTATGCTTTGACTCTTGGAAGATTATGTTTCAAAGTAGCTTATGTCCCTAAATAAGTGAGAGTGATTTAGGAATAGTGCTATCTATAAGGCTCTATTTATAGTGTTAGTGTGAATTTCTATAGAGTAAATTGTGGTTTAAAATATTTTTCTAAAATCTGGAGTCCAAGACACTTAACTCTGAACCCCCCTTTACTCTTATCCTTAGGAAAGTTTATTTTACAGTGGGAGAATTTGGAGAGAAATAGAAAATTTGCCTTTAAAAATACATATATATTTAATTTAATTTATAGATAACCAACATATTAGCCCATATATTTTTAATAAGCATAAATCCTCTAGACTATACAAGATGTCATAATAAAAGTGGATGTTAAGAACTAAAGTTTTATTGATAAATTCATAATACAGTCTTAGCAAATCAATCTCTCAGTGCCTTAACTTCCTTCTCTATAAAAAAGAGAAGACTGATATGAAAATAATATTTTATGAGGCTTCTGCAACTCTTAGAATATTTGTAGGATAATTAGAAGTCTTCCAGAATTATTAAAAGTATAATATAGTAAGCACTCTATGACTTTTTTGTTTATTAAATGTCATCTGCTCACATCTTTAGCACAAAACTTAAGGAGTCACGTTCCCCAGGGGCAGGATGAAGACCCTGTTCATAATCTCTGTTCTTCAGATTTCTATCAGCTGAATAAGAATACTGATCATCCATCCAACGTTTTATTAAGCACTATATTCAAAGAAATGTATGTAACTTGTTTTTACAATATATTATCATCGATTTGCACCAGTAATGTCTCCATTGTGAAACTTGTTGTTACTGGTGTATGCCAAAAACAGTAACAACAAAGATTAATAAGACATACTTTATTGTTGTTGTTGCTGGTATTGTTTTAAAACCGTAGGGACCAGGAGGCTAAAGAGATAGTACAGCAGGTAAAGTGCTTATCTGCATGTAGCCAACTGGAATTTGATGTTTTGTTCTTTCCTATAGTCACTCAAGCACAGTAATTCCTGAGCACAGAGCCAGGAGTAATCTCTGAGCACTGCTGGCTATTACTCCATCCATCCAAAAATAACATAGAGACAAATGGTCTTATCAAATGATTGATAACTAATTACAGTACAGTTACATGAACACATCAGTCTACTATAACTCTAGACTTTGGAGTTACAGTAAGCATTTTAGTATTGAAATGTGTTTACTTTTGTTCAAAAAATATATATTTAAAGTACAGCTGTTGTATGTGGTAAAGGATTGATCTGTGATATGTTTTGTCTTAAAAATAAGTCCTTCTAAATGTAGGCAGTATTGATCTCCTAGAAGTTCAGATGAGAACTTAGAAACAGAAAAACAGTTGGACTAAGTGCAGGGGCCACAGGAATATAAGAAACATAAATCCGTACCAAGATAATTTGGGGTATATTTTACATATTGTAGAAGTATTCTTCACAACACTTTTTCAGGCATTACCATTGTAAAATCTTTTTTAGGATGAACTACTAAACAAAAATGTCATTGCTTTATCCACATTTTACTGTGCATATTTGACATAGATCAATAAAACACCCTTTCCTTTGTGTGCCCCCCAGCACACAACACATAAACCAGAAGTCAAGTGGCATTATGAAAACATTTATCTTTCATTGCCCTACTATGGATATTGCAAACATTTCCAATCATTTTTCATTGACAATGCTATTATGACTCAATTCACCTTGCAGTAATCTATACTTATTAAGCAGACAACTGGAATGGTTAGACTAGCCATGTAGCATTCTTTGCTGCCTATAGCCAAGTCTGATCTTACGAATTTCAAACACAGCAGAGGACATAACTGTACAGGGCTGTATCTACCACCACCCTAGCTCTAGGGAGCTTCAACTAGTTCTGTTTACTACTACTCTCTTTCTCACATCATCCTTTGTTCTCTTGATATTGCTGTAATTCTGGGACATTTAGAGGATAAATTGTAGGGATAAATTGTACGATCGGATTGTTTTCCCAGCAAGGTAATACACCTATTGGTACTGTGCTAGGTATAGTGGAGGCTAATGATGAAGGCCTATAGTTCTTTTGCAGTTGAAGAGAAAGCATCCCAGTTAAGAGTTTGGGTCAGCCTCAGTGAGTGAAGGCTGGGTGTACCACAAATTATATGATTCCACAGTGCTTTTGAATACATAAAAATGTCCCTGCCTGTAATAACTTGGCCAAGACATCCCTCATTCTGTAGAAATTCTACAGATTTAACCAGGTTTCTAAAATTCCTATTTCTCTATCCTTTGCAAAAGCACTACCTCCATTCTTATATATTTGACACAGAAGTATCTAAAATAATGCATCTAATAAGAATTTTTGCATTTAAAATTACACAAGACAGAGTTTACAGGCTTTCTACTCTTTAGTGGTCCATTGGTTCAAATTAAAGTTGGCAGGTTCAGCTAGTAGGTCCTCAAGTAAGTACATTTGAGGACATAGACCAGGAACTGACATAATTCTTGAATGAAGGTATTTAGGAATAAGACCCAAGAGTTTGAAAAAAAAATGGGAAACAAAAGCCAGAAACCAAAATGTAATTAGTATTTCAGACAACTTTACTAGAGCTTGATTATGCATGGGGACCTCCTAGAATGAGACTGTAGTTTGTAGTTCCTTTTCTGGCAGTTTCTAGCTGAATAACTTTCAGCAAGTTACTTTATGTCAAAGAGTTTCAAGCAGGTCTTTGTGGAAAAGGCTCTCATAAATGGGCTCTCTCTCTCTCTTTCTCTCTCTCTCTCATGGGTTAAGAGAGTTAAATGGATAACCACGTGAAGAGTGTTAAATGGCTAAAAATGGCTAAATAATGAGAGTTTAAATCATGCCCACAGTAAGTACTCAGGGATTGAGCTTTTTTTTTACTTAAATGCAGAATTTTTATTAGAAATGAATTTGTTTTGCAGATTCTTACATTTGCAAAATTTAACATCATTTGTTCCCATTCCTAAAATTGTCCACAAGTAAGAATGGCTAGAACAGTAATCTTGCTTCCTAGAAGTTTTACTATTAAGGCTCTATAAATATTAAAACTATAGAACTTTCGAGATTAAACTTCAGTGAACCAGTATATCAAGAAAAAGAAAAAAAACACCTTAGTTTGGGGAAAAAGACTTTGAAACAGAATTGAAAAACGATTCAAAGCTGGGGGCCAGAGAGATAGCACAGGGGCACAAGCTTGGCCTGATTTTGATTCCTGTCATCACATATCATCCTATGAGCACTTCTGAGTGACCCCTAACACCTGCGCACAAAGCCAGGAGTTAAGCCCCAAGCATCACTGGGTGTAGTCCCTGCAAAACACAATAATAAAGAGAGATTCAGAACTCAGCCAATGATGCAGCATTTCCTAATTTGCCATACACATATTCATCCTCTAGATTTCTTTTTAGCTGGCAGGTATTTCTTGCTTTTGTTTGCTTCACTTCAGTCCTGATTCTATCAGAAGATATTTTCCATGGGAACATATTCTCGACTATAAATAGGAAGCCTCTGGTAAAGCAGGTTTCACTCTGCTGAAGTTATTGATTCTGTAAAACAAAAGTTGCTCTTATATACACCTGGTCAGGGCAAAGGGCACTCGGCAAGGCATTCGGATCATTCTTTTCTAAACTGCCTTTCTTGGCCCTCTCAACTCCTACAGCGCTGAAAAGGAGAAGGGGTGTTCGTTAGCTTCACACAAACTAACAGCCATTTTGATGACAAGAAAGCTGTGTTGCTTCCCAATGTGTCTTTGTTCGGGTGATAGCGGGCCCATTGAAACCTCCTGATAGAGCTCATCGAAAATAATAGGCCCCATTATCTTCACTGGCAATGCTGCCATGAGAGCTTCAAAAACTGAAATAATGACAGCACACATTGCATGTACAGTAGAAAGGCATAGAGTGATTATGGGCAATTTCTGGCTCTCTCGCCTCTACACCTCGATGGCTGATGAGGAGGGGCAGTGGGGCGCTGGGCTGCGATGCACAAGGAGGGGGGGTGCGCATTTGGACTCCACAGCCCTTGTAGGATGTTTGAGTCTTTCGAAAAAAAGGATGTTTTGTCTTAAGTAATTTGGGAAAGATGACTATCAATTTCACAATCGCGCCTGAAATCAGAGTTTAGAAGCAACGGGAAGTATTTCAATACGACATCTCTCATTTAGTATTGAAATACTGCCGTATCTGGAGACTGGGACAGGACTGCCACTGCGAAATTGGTATGAAATTTTTATGTGCGAGACAGCAAGTGCAGCCACATGGGGTGACCCGGGACGGAAATCGATAACAGACGGTTACAGTGAGATTACAAAGGACTTCCTTTCCCCAGGTTAGTTGTGTTACCCCACATGGTCCCAGCAAATCTGATTTTCCGGAGTGGGGAGGGAACAAATGGAAAGGGAGATAAAACTGCAAGGCAGGGGGAGGGGTGGGGGTGAGGAAACATCAACCCCCAGAAAAACATACTGGGCCTGCAACAGGCTTATTAGGCTGTGAGGAATTACCATGAGAAACACTCCCTCAGGACCCCGTGACAACAGAGCCGGCAAGGGTTCCCTCCTGAGGAAAGCAGACTCACTCGATTTCATTTAGGAAGGGGGGCAGGAGGGGAAGATTTGCTTTTGGGGGGAATCTCGGTTTTTGTTGTTTGTTATAATCTCTGTGTTTGGAGAAATGAAATGTCTTAAAACCACCAGCCGACATAAAAACGTTATTATTTTTCCCCCCATTTGGAACAGCTCCAAAGAACACAATGTGCTGTGTACATCACTCTGGGGGCTTATATTTAATATAAGAACAAGATGATCTCCCTGCTTCCCTGGTGCATGACTCGACCTAAGGAGAGGCAGTAACAGTATCCTCCAGCTGGCAAAATGAGATGTGACAAGAAGAAAAAGGGGATCTAAGAGAATGGCCCACAAGCCTGTCTGTTAGTTGAGGCAAGGACTGACTTTGCCCTGCCCCAGAAAGGGAATAGGGAGAGGCAAAGTCTCAGAGCTGATCAGGACCCACGTCGGTATAGGAAGGTGAGTTTCTATCCCGCTTCCCTCTGCTCCAAGCATCTGCTCCGCTATACTCAGTTTGGCGTGTAAATATTTCCTCTTGGGACTCAGTCTCGGGGGCAATGTTTTGTTATGTGGAAGATGTTCTTGCTTTAGCAGCATGTGGCAGTACACCTTACAAACAGGACCGTAAACACATGTGCACAATTGCTACACTTCGCCCTTACCTTCCTAGGCTAAATCACAAACAGGCTTGATGGGCCAGAAGGCCAGGCCGGCTTTCCTGAGACAGATACCTGGTGTGGGCAGAGCAAGATGTGGGGCAGCTCCCTCTGTCCCTTGTACCTCAACCCCCACAAGCAGAATAAAAGCCACCTCAGAGCAAGGATGCACCAAATGTGTGCTCTCCAGACATTTTCTGAATTAAACTGCAGGCTAGAGAAAATAAAAATCATTTTTACTACAAGTAAAAAAAGAATAGTTTGAGGAAAAAAATACTATTTCTTGTTTATATGTATAGCTTCTTAAATGCTTTCATCTTTGCCTCTCTAAATTCTCCTAGAAGTGGAATTCAAGGCCACGTTTTCATTATTATTGAACTCCGTCTTGTTCCCTTGAGCCCTGCTAGAGTAAAACACCAATCACCAGGGAGATAATAGCCAACAGAAATTTGTATCCCACAGTTCTGAAAACTGTGATGTTTCAGTGCAGGTTCAGTGGCCAGTTGCTAGTTGGCTTACCTCGTTTTAGCATCGTGGTGGATGAAAGTTCTGTGGGATCCTTCTCACAGGAACCACATCCACCCCCAGGACCTAAACAACTCACTGAGACCCCACTTCTTAATCACACCACTCTGGGAGTCAAAATTTCAATGTATAAATTTGGGGGAAGACACAAATAGTTGACCACAAAAAACTTCAAATAAAAAATTTTCTCTTCCCCTTGAATTTACTAAGATATTTCACTCTCAGATCATTTCATTACTGTAGAAGTTTTCGCTGAATTGTCTCTTTTTTGGGGGGATTATACCCGGCAATGCACAGGGGTTACCCCTGGCTCTGCACTCAGAAATTACACCTGGAGGTTTTGGGGGAACCATATGAGATACTGGATAGGTCAGACTACAGCTGAATCTCACGAAGACAATGGTCATGAGAAATGAACTGGTTTCTGACATTCCATTTGCTCTCAATGGAATGAACATGTCCAAATGCAACAATTATGTGTACCTAGGTCTAGAACTCAACATGATGAATGGCCTGGCACCTGAGCTATGCAGGAGGAAGAGGGTGGCTAGATCACCTTCAAGAGCATCAAAGAAGTTGTTAAGAGGACAAAGAATCTCCGGCTCTGGGCACATCTTTTCGACTCCACCATTCTTCCTGCCCTACCATATGCCTCAGAGACCAGGGCCCTACGAAAACAGGATGAGAACACTATTCGGGTCTCCCAAAGAGGAATTGAAAGAGATATGCTTGGAATATCACGTTTCACTCAAATGAGAGAAGGAATCCGGAGTTTGAGAGAAGGAATCCGTAGTTCTGACCTCCGTCGATGATTGGGAATCAGGGGTGCTGTCTCGTTTGCCAAGACTTCAAAAATCAGATGGGCCTGACATACAATGCAATTTAGAGACGACCACTGGACTAGAGCTGTTACTGATTGGATTCCAAGGGACAGTGCCTGGCCATCCACTTATAAGATGGTCATACTTCTTCGTCAGGACCCTGAATGAATGGTTTGAGGCTCTTCATGTTCCTGGAGTGAGCAGATGCCATTGGACTATAGAAGCACCCTACAGGGATGAATGGAGACGTTACTTGCACGCACTCAAGCAAATTGATGAGCAACAGGAATACAAGTGATACAAGTGAAAAGATAGTGGGAATTGAACCTGGGCCCGTCGCATGCAAGGCAAACACCCTACCCACTGTACTATCTCTCCAGCCCCTGAATTGTCTCTCTAAAAGTAGATTTATTTCCTAACTTATATACTCTTTATTGTTACTTGTATTATTATTTTTACTCATAACCACTTATTATTTTTTCTGGGAATGGGTATGAGTGATATTTATTAGTAAATTTTTTGTGTGTTCATCATTTATGTGAAATGATGGCTAGCTGTTAAAAATATTCCTCTCCTAGTTATTTCCTGAGTCACCATGTTTTACACTATTTTTGACTATAAAATTATGTGTATACAATGCTCTGACACCACACCACCACCAGTGTCAGTTTATCTCTAACTAATTCCCATGGTTCTTTTTTATACACTCCCAACCCTTTCCCCTTGGTGAGCTCAGGAGGCAAATTTTCAGATTCTGTTAACTTTGGATATTTATAATACCCTTACTAAGTTTCTCTATATCCCGCATATGAGGTCAGTCATTCTGTATCTGTCTCTCTCCTTCTGATTGACTTCACTCATTATAATATCCTCCGGTTTCATGCATATCATAGGAAATTTTATGATTTCATCTTTTCATATAGCTGAGTAGTGTTATTATATATATACACATATATACATATTTTTACCACAACTTCTTAATACATTCATCTGTTCTTGAACACCTATGTTGTTTTAATATATTTACCATTGTGAATGAATACTGCTGCAGTGAACATAGGAACACTGAATGTGTTTTTGAGCCCATGGAGTAGATACCAAGAAATGGAAGCTCAATTCTAAAATTTTTGTGAAGTCTCCATATTGTTTTCTGTAGGGGTTGAATCAATTAATATTCCCACCAACAGCAAGTGGCGGTCATTTATCTCTTAACATTTCTATTGTTTTTTATGTACAAGATATTTCATTGTTTTTATTTGCATTCCTATGATGATAATCAATGAGACAAGTGGGGTTATAATTTAAGGAACCTCTGTACTGCAAAAGAAACAAATGACTAGAGTTTTTATTCTAGTAAAACTCCAGTTTGTAGAAGGCCTACAAACTTGGAGAAAATATTTGCTCTACCACTCATCCGACAATGGTAAATATTTAAGATATATCTAAAATACTTATACAATTTGACAACAACAAAAACAAGAAAGCAATTTAAAAAAATGTAGACCGGAGCTGATCAGACAGTTCCTCAAAGAATACCTAGATAATCAATAGGTATAGGAGTTAGAAGTCTTAATAATCAGAAGCAAATTATTACCCCCACGACACCTTTTGTTCCTTGGTATTTGTTAAAGTTTTGTCTGGTTCTAGTCCAAGAGAGATCATCCGTGTGCTCAGTGAAGGTTTGATGTTCTATGCTGTATTCCAGAGTTCAAGAGTCCTTGGTTATGGGCTTAGGACTCCTGCATATTCTGCAGTCTGTAAAGCTACGCCCATTCAAGATGGTTCCTCTTTATACAAATACTTGAAAGCAACCAGGTTCAAGCTTCAGAAACCATAACTATACTCATTTTTTTTCTTGAGTGAAACTTCACAATTATAGCTTCCAAGAAAAATGAATAAGTTCTGTATCACCTTTCAAAAGCAATCTCTCTGTACTGCCCTGTGGGTTTTTGCTGCTAGTGTAAATAGTGTCTGAAGAGTTTTCCATGTCTTAGATTTTGTTTTAAGGGCTAGAGGAAAGATATCACACAATGTATCAGAGAATGTGTTCCAATTTTAGGGCATGTTCTACTGTAGAATTGACTGTGAATTAAAATCTTTTGAGTGTTCAATAGTACAGTGTATTGATAGTACACACAAAACACTGAACTGTTTTTAAAAAACAGTACTTACGGATCTTTTGAATCTCGCTGACCCTCTGGCATAGAGTGGTTCTTCTCAGTAACTGGGCCAGTTTTAATACCTTTCCCTTTTATAGGATAAATTTATTTTCAGAATGATGATATAACACTGATAATCTTTTTTCTATTCATAATTTGATTTTCTAAAATTAACAAGTTAAAAGGAATATTTCAACCCTTAATAAAGTTTAAGGTACTTCATATATGATCTAAAAATTCATTTTCTAGTAATATGAAGGCATACTGTTCCATTCTCATACATTTTAAACACACACTTTAGTAGTTACCTGCAATGACATGCCAAATACCTCAAGTTCTCTTTCTCCATTTTATGCAGAACTAGAGTACCTTTAGACAAGCTTGAAGGACATTGTATCAATACTAATGTATTTTAAATCAAACTTGTTTAGCTAACTTCACATTAGCTAAACTGTGTATCTAGAGTTTTCTATAAGGCCTACTGTGTATCTAGGAGTTTTCTTTTTTTCTTTTTTTTATATCTAGGAGTTTTCTTAAGAATATCTTCTATGGGGCCTGGAGTGATAACACAGCGGGTAGGGTGTTGGCCTTGCATGAGGCCGACCCGGGTTTAATTCTGAGCATCCCATACGGTCCTTTGAGCACCACCAGGAGTAATTCCTGAGTGAATGAGCCAGGAGGAATAAACCCTGTGCCTCACCAGGTGTGACTCAAAAAAAGCCAAGAAATAAAAAACCTTTTATGTATATGTTTAATGAAGAAGTAGTAAAAGATGCTAATGTAGAGATTATGTACATATGATACTGCTTTAAAGCAGCTCTAACTTCAATAACTTTAAAATAAATTTTTTCTACAATGACATATTTTATCATATATTGTTGGAATTATTAATCATGCTGATCATAATAAAAAGCAGAATATTTTGGTTATGATTTTTAAAAATATCACAGCAAATATGCTTCTGTACAAAAAAAAATACACCTCTCTTTTTTTCTTTTTTTCCTGGTATGATGGTCACATCATATCACACAGATGTGACAAAATTGGAAGATTTCAGTATTGTTGTCAATATTTCATTCTCTTTGGATGGATCATATGCAGTCTGTAGATTTTAAGCCATTAACCTATATATTTCCCCTGGGCCACTAGGGAATTCTCTTCTCTTAGCTGGTGAGTTTTATTGAACAAATGGCAAGATAGTACTGATGGAGCATGAACATTAGAACTGGCATGTTCTTTGCCAGGAAACAACTGCCCTTTTTGTGTCATCCTATGTCTCTTTTAACCTCCAGATCATGCCTCTGCTCTAGCCAGTCTAGTACCCTTACAGTTGATGAATTGTCTTTGTGGATCAGGGGGTACAGTTTGGGGAAGCAGGAAAAAAATAGCCCTGGGGACAGTGGCAGAAGGAATACTGACACCTTGATAGCTGATGGGGCAAAATAATGCTGTAAGCTGAGAGCATAAACCCCAACAGCGGTAGACTGGAGATCGATCGCTTAAGGTCTATCTTTGAGGACCCAAATGCGTCTCTGGGCTGGCGCACTGAGGCATCAGGTCCCTACTGTTAGGCCACCTGCTGCTGGGAGTGGCGCCTGAGTTCTGAGCCCCACTGTGAGGCCACAACCAAAAATCCCATTTATGTTACTGTGAACCATATTAAATTTTTAAAATTTCATGTATTCTAATTTTTCTTAATTTATTATTTCTTAAGGGCTGGAACAATAGCACAGTGGTAGGGCATTTGCCTTTCATGTGGCCAACCCATGTTCGATTCCTCCACCCCTCTCAGAGAGTCCTACAAGCTACCGAGAATATCTTGCCTGCACGGCAGAGCCTGGCAAGCTACCCGTGGTGTATTGGATATGCCAAAATCAGTAACAAATAAGTCTCACAATGAGAGACGTTACTGGTGGCCGCTCGAACAAATCAATGAGCAATGGAATGACAGTAACAATGACAGTTATTATTTCTTGAGAAGCAGAGATTAATGTTTTTGACCACTTCGGTCATAGAGCTTTAACTAGGGTCTGAAACAAATTTTACATTGTCTCTTTGGGCATTGCTTTTCAAGCAGTCTTTTTTCAAGTATATATAGGATGTCCTCAAGCCATACTTTGTAGTGCTTAGGGGCTATTCATAGGTCTGTGATCACCAGTGATCTCTGGTGGTACTCAGGGAATCATATGCGATGCCAGATATCAAACTGGGAGAAATAGCGGACAATATTCCCCATACTCTCTTTCTACTTTTGGGCATTATGGCTTGCAACACATACACTGAGAGGTCATAATGTTTGGTCCATTATCTACTTTTGGCATGCATCTCTCATCCCAACTGGTTCCTCCAGCCATCATTTTCTTAGTGACCCCTTCTCTATTCCATCTGCCTTCTCTCCTCTGCTCATGAAGCAGTCTTCCAGCTATGGGGCATTGAGGCAGGGGGAGGGTGGAAAAGGGGGAGGTTATACCCGGGATATTGGTGATGGGGAATGTGCACTGGTGGAGGGATGGGTGTTTGATCATTATGAGATTGTAACCCAAACATGAAAGCTTGTAACTATCTCACAATGATTCAATAAAATTGAAAAAATAAACAACTGGGAGAAATAAGTCTTGGGGCAGCCTGCATGCAAGGCAAGTGCCTTTCCTCCTGAAATGTCTCTGGTGTGTATATATATTTTATCTTTTATTTCCCCCACAAATATCCCCAACTAAAATTTAACTTAACTCAGCAAGTAGGTAATGTTCTTAGGATTCTCTTATGTTCTACTATTCTCTAATGCACTTTGCTCATTTCTAAGCACATATAAATGTTCAAGAAACTATATATGGGACCAGAAAGACAGTACAGAAGAAAGGTGCTTGTAGCTGATCCAGGATTAATCCCCAACACCACATATGGTTCCCTGAGCACCGAGTCAGGAGTGATTCCTGAGCACAGGGTTAGGAGTAAGCTTTCAGCACAACTGGGTCTACCTTCCCCCCAAAATGGAAAAAAAACACTATTTTTAGAAAATTGGTTAGATAATTGATAGATTTTATAAACATGTCTCTTTGCCACTATGATATTGGCATCTTTACCAGTTTGACTCTTTGCATAATTTATTTTTTGTTCTTGTTTGAATATTGTAATTATTTTCATTAGCATATCATCACTAGCTAGGGTTTCTGTCTTTAATTTTTATTTGTATATTTAATTTTTGTTTGGGGGCCATATCCAGTGATACTCAGGTCTTTCTCCTGGTTCTATGTTCAGGGATCACTCCTTGTGTCATATTTTGTGGGGGTAATAAATTGTACCAGGATCAAACCAGGGTCAGCCATGTACAAGATCTTTAACCTCTGTATTATCTTTTTGATATCAAAGACTTTCAGATTTAATGCAGTATTTTGGCATAGTCAGACCAGCGTTCAAACCCATCCTCTTTCCATATTTTTTAACATATTCTTGACCTAAATTCCACCATTTTCATGTTCACTTCTCATTTATAGTATCCTCTGATATATCTGTACCTATTTCATTTTATTTTATTTTTGTTTTTGCTTTTGGGGGTTCATGCACAATAATGCTCAGGGTTACTCCTGGCTCTGCTCTCAGGATTACTCCTGGCTGTGCTGGGGGTCCATATGGGTTGTGTGGGATGGAATCTGGGTTGGCCATGATTGGTGTGCAAAACACCCTACCCACTGTAAAGGGGGCTCCAGCCTCCATTTGATTTCTTACCACTAGCACTGTAGCACTGTCGTAGCACTGTCATCTCATCGTTCATTGATTTGCTCGAGCGGGCACCAGTAATGTCTCTATTGTGAGACCTCTTGTTACTGTTTTTGGCATATTGGATACGCCACTGGTAGCTTGCCAGGCTCTGCCGTGCAGGCGGGATACGCTCGGTAGCTTGCCCAACTCTCCAAAAGGGATGAAAGAATTGAACTCGGGCCGGCCGCATGCAAGACAAATGCCCTACCTGCTGTGCTATCACTCCAGTCCCTTACCACTAGACTCTTGTAAATTCTCACAGTATCTCAATAGACATCTATATGAAGCATTAGAGAGGAAAATGAACAGATTTGCCTTTAAGTAAGGTAGACTGTTCAGAAAACTCTGGCTTTGAAATTATGCTGGAAATGTTCATTTATGTCCGAGCACAGATGAAAGATACATTTTTGATTAGACAGATGCCCTTGAAATCATCAGTATTTGGATTTTAAACAGAAGTAGCTCATCTGACTATGGCTATCACCAAGAGGATAGACTAGTTAAATTAAAATATCACTGAACTGCAAGTTCAAACACTATGAATTTGCTAAATTGTGAGGTCCTTGAAAGCACAAACTGTCTTAATTATTTATATCCATTCTCCTGGTGCACAAATGTTTCTCTTATATATAGTCTCAAAGTCTGTTTTTATAAATGAACAAAGAAAGAATGACATCATGCACATTTTTAAGTCTGGCACAGCCACATACTAACCAAAGCTAAGTTAACAGCTTTCAGATTTTCTATATGCAGATCTAGAATTTGAAGTCCTCTACTATCTGCACCTTGGTGATATTGCAAAGATGAAATGCTATATGCTTCTTAATTTTATCTAGAAAATGGGCTTGTTAAATGGCAATACTATATTTTGTATCAGTCAAAAAGTTGATTTGGCTTCAAGTCATAGGAAATGTGACTAGCTGTAGTTGAAATGAAGTTACTTTTTCCCCCTACATAACTAGGAAAATGTTTGTTTTTTCAGCCATCTCTGTGATGTAATAGTCCCTTCCTCCTCTATTGTTTTCATCTTTACTTCATGATCACAAATGACTGAAGCAGGGCTACTAAGCCATGTTGTGTTATTGAAGGAAATCCTAGACAGATAAAGATAGTTCCCATAACTTGTGTTATCACTTAGGAAAAGATAAAATTTACCCAGAAACATACACAGCAGATGTAAGTTAAGTCTGGTGCAGTGTCCTTCAACAGCATTTTAAAATAACAGAAAGGACAGTCATCAGAAACTTTGTTCAGTGATGTGTCATTACCTCAGAATGGACACATACTGCCTCAAACAAGACTAGAACTCTTCTCTTTTTTTAATTTTAATTTTTATTTTATCACCATGTGGAAAGTTACAAAGTTCTCAGGTTTATGTCTCAGTTATGCAATATTCAAACATCATCCCTTCACCAGTGCCCATATTCCACCACCAAAATCCCCAGTATACCCCCATCCCCCGCCCCCACCCCCAACTGTATAACTGATGAATTTCATTTCATTTTCTCATTACCTTGATTACGTTCCATATTTCAACACAAAACTCACTATTGTTGTGGGAGTTTCCCCCAAAAAAAGATAGCCCTACTAAGGAAGCATTTGATAATTAGTTTTCCATTAAAAGATTGTATGTTTTCAATTTTTAGAAAAGGTTGCGCAGCCGCATTAGTGGACACACGGTTCGGATGTGTCCCAGTCCCGCATCCCGGAGAAAGACTAGAACTTTTCTTGCAAGAAGACATCTTGGGTATGTATTTGCTATGTCTGTGACATAATTACTGAGGATATTATGAGGAACAGAACATTAGAAGGAGAGGGAACATTATTCATCAGCATTTCAGTGGATATAAGCATGTGTTGTGTGCTTGTGTGTTGATGTTGATGAGGGTGGGAGTTTAACATTTTTCTCTCTAGATGGGTAAATTCCTACTTTAAGAACATACTGGCAGAAATTTGTCTGGTGTAAAATGTCTCTCACGGTCAAAGTTGGCCAGCATTTGTGCAGCTTGACTAATGTTTGGTATTATTAGAACAATGTCATAAGCAAAGCGGAAGTAGTGTAGTTGCCAACCATCTATCTTCACTCCCATTCCTTCTGATTCCAGTCATCCCATGACATTCTCAAGGGTGGCACTGAAGAGTTTCGGTGAAATGGTATCCCCCTGCCAAACACCTCTCTTTAAGTCAATGATCACTTCCTTGTAGAATGGTGAGATCCTGGTGGTGAATCCGTAATACAGCTCATGGAGGGTCTTGATGTACTGCGTTTGAATGAGCTGTTTGGCTAGGGCTTCAATGACTGCTTCAGTCTCAACAGAATGAAGGCCTCCTTTAAATCAATAAACTTTAGACAGAGCAGCATCTTGAACTCTTGAGAAACTTCAATGACCTTGGTCACTGTATGGATATGGCCGATCATGCTGAATCCCTTTTGGAACCTGGCTTGCTCACATGGTTGTCCTTTGTCTAGTGTTCTGCCTATTCTATATAGGATGACTCGAGTGAACAACTTGTAGATGACGGACAATAAGGAAGATCGGGTGATAGTTGCTGATGTGGTGGATGTTTCCTTTCTTGTACAACAGAAAAGCCCTGCTGGTTTTCCATTGGGACAGAACCTTGCATACAGACAGGTAGCATGTGAAGAGTTGAGCCAGTGTATTGATGAGTACTGGTGGCAGATTCTTCAGGTGTTCAGGTCTGACCTTGTCTGGACTGTGTGCTGTACATGACTACCGAAAAAATGTCATGTCGGATTTTGGAAGGGAGGACACTGGGAATGACATATCTATCCTATGGAATTTGGTATGTGGGCAGGTGGACAGGGCTGTCAAAGAGATCCTAGTAGAAGTCGTGAATAATTTTCTCCATTGCATTTCTCAAGGATGTGATAGATCCATCGGAACATCAGAGGGCAGTCATCTTGGTCTTGTAGTTGGTGAAGGACAGGCGAGCACTGGGAATAGTTTTCCCGGCTTCTGCTGCACTGGCCAACACTGCTGCTCTTCTCTCTTTGAGGTCTTCCTTTATCGCATCTCTGCACAGCTTTGCGAGCTCAGACATTAGCTTGTAGTTGCCTGAAGCTCACGCCAAACCACGTTGACGAATGAACTCGAGAGTTTTCGAAAACAGGCGTCTGTTTGTGGCTTTCTCACTCTTGGCATTCTTCGCACAGTCATGGAGGTGCTGAACCAGTCAATCGTATTCCTTGTCAACGTTGTCAAGGATGGCATCTTCCCACGTTGCTGAAATAGTGCCAAAGAGCTCCCAGTTGTTGGTCATTCTGGGAGTTCTCTTCTTAAACTTAAACTTTGCAGACCTTTGTCCATTCTCTGTGAAGTAGAATTTTGCACGAAGAAGATGGTGGTCCTATCCCATTTGGGATTATGGGACAAAAGAAACATTGGTCAGGCAAATCCTTGGATTGAATATGATGTGGTCAGTTTCATTGTGGAACTGGCCACCGGGAGACTCCCATGTCCAACATTTAGATTCGGTCTTCTGGAACTGTTAGTTACCATAGATGGTCTTGGTCGATATGATGAACTCAGACAGTGTCTCTCCCTGTTTGTTCGATTCTATGCCAATGTCCCCAATGTGGATTTCTTTGGGTGACCTTCTCACTCCTATCTTGGCATTAAAATCACCAACAACTATCTTGTAGAAGGTGTGTTCTTCTTTATAGAACTTTTCCAGCTCCATGTAGAACTTCTCAATTTCTTCTTCTTTGTAGTTGGATATTGGTGGGTAGACGACGAAGATAGATACTGCCAGTAGTTAGCCACATCTATTCAAGAGTAATCCTCCAATTTGGGTTGTTAAGCATTAGAATGAATTAATGACCATGGCCAAGTTCCTGTGTAAAGGTTGGACTGCAGCTGAATTTCACCAAAACAATATTCATTAAAAATGAACTAGGCTTTTTTTTTCTTTTTTTTTAGATTTTTTTAAATTTTATTGAATCACCGTGAGATAGTTACAAGCTTTCATGTTTGGGTTACAATCTCACAATGATCAAACACCCATCCCTCCACCAGTGCACATTCCCCACCACCAATATCCCGGTATACTCCCTCTTTCCCACCCTCCCCCTGCCTCTAAGGCAGATAGTATTCCCCATACTCTCTCTCTACTTTTGGGCATTGTAGCTTGCAACACAGACACCAAGAGGTCATCATGTTTTGTCCATTATTTACTTTCGGCATGCATCTTCCATCCAAACTGGTTCCTCCAGCCATCATTTTCTTATTGATCCCTTCTCTATTCCATCTGCCTTCTCTCCTCCACTCATGAAGCAGTCTTCCAGTTATGGGGCAATCCCCCTGGCCCTTGTATCTACTGTCCTTGGGTGTCAGCCTCATGTGATGCTACCCTACACTCCACAAATGAGTGCAGTCCCTTCATATCTGTCCCTTTCTTTCTTAATCATTTCACTTAGCATAATACTCTCCATGTTTATCCATTTATAAGCAAATTTCATGACTTCATCTCTCCTAACAGCTGCATAGTATTCCATTGTGTAGATGTACCAAAGTTTCTTTACCCAGCCATCTGGTTTAGGGCACTTGGGTTGTTTCCATATTTTGGCTATTGTGAACAGTGCTGCAATAAATATATAGGTACAGATGTCATTTCTACTGTGCTCTTTTGCATCCTCGGGATATATTCCCAGAAGTGGTAGTGCAGGGTCATATGGAATCTCAATTTCTAGTTTTTGAAGAACTGTCCATATTGTTTTCCAGAAAGGCTGGACCACTTGGCATTCTCACCAACAGTGAAGGAGCGTCCCTTTTTCCCCACATCCACGATAGCACTGGTTGCTTTTGCTTTTTTGAATGTGTGCCAGTCTCTGTGGTGTGAGATGATATCTCATTGTTGTTTTGATTTGCATCTCCCTGATGACTAGGGATGTGGTGCATTTTTCATGTGCCTTTTGGCCATTTGTATTTCTCTTTTGAGGAAACTTCTGTAATGAACTAGTCTTTAACGTTCCATTTGCTCTCAATGGAACGAACATCTCTGAATGCAGCAGGTATGTGTACCTGGGTTGAGAACTCAACATGAGGATGACTTGGCACTAGAACTATGCAGGAAGAAGAGAGCAGCATAGAATGCCTTCAAGAGCATCGAAGAAGTAGTTAAGAGGACAAAGAACCTCTGGCTCGGGTCACATCTTTTTGACTCCACCATTATTCCTGCATTAACATACACCTCAGAGACCTGGGCCCTACGAAAATAGGATCAGAACGCTATTTGGGTATTCCAAAGAGGAATCAAAAGAGCTATGCTTGTAGTATCACGTTTCACTTAAGTGAGAGAAGGAATCCAGAGTTCCGACCTCCATCGATGATCAAGAATCAGAGACGCTGTCTCATTTGCCAAGAGGTCAAAAATCAGATGGGCCAGACATGCAGAGCAATTTAGAGAGGGTTGCTGGACTAGAGCTGTTATGGACTGGATTCCACAAGACGTCAAAAGACTGTGTGGCCGCCCACCTATGAGATGGTCAGACTTCTTCATCAAAACCCTGAACGAACAGTTTGAGGCTCTTCATGTTCCTGGAGTGAGCAGTTACCATTGGGCTACACTAGCATGTGACAGGGACAAATGAAGACATTACTAGCGCCCACTCAAGCAAATGGAAGATCAATGGGATGACAAATGATACAAGTGATACAAGTTCAATGTCTCTAAATTAACAGTTTCTTTAAGAATAAGCCATTGTTTAGACTTCCCAGTAGAGATCCCTGCTTTTCTAGCTCTGCCAAGATGGTCACAGTCTTTGCAGTAGTGAGTGGAAGCGTTAGCAGACTCTCCAACATGTCCTTTATTTTACTGGTTGACTTGTGACACGAAAAGTTGAATATATTCCTTATCATCAGTATGAACATCTATGGGAGTAGGAATCAAGGGCAATAATTACAGTGTATGGTAGAACACATTCCTTGACTTAAGCCTTTCCTCTTAATTATGAGATCAACCCACTAAACTATTCCTGTAGTTCTTGCTGACCCATAGACTTCTTTTACATGAGTATGTCTGGCATACTTAAAGAGGATATTCATCCCACCATCTGATGACTGTGATCCTAGACCCTCCCACTTTCCCCTCTATCACATCCTTTTATTAAATTGCTCTGCTTACTTTCCATTATGGAACTGACTAGAACCTAGTGCTCTGACTCCCTGCTTATTTATGAAGTCAATGTTTACTCTGTTGAACCCATCAGTGCTTAAAAAGGAAAAGAGGGGACATTTGTGACCCAGCCAGTGATGAGGTTGCAATTTACAACTGCTGAACTACCAAGTAATTTTATTAATGCCATCCTCTGAAACACAGGGAAAAGGTGCTTTTAAAGCCTTTTGGTTGTGTGGCAAGAATACAGTCCTTTATGAATTATCAGCTTTTATTTTCTAGCATCCACAGTGGAGTCTGGATTATTTACAGCTCATAAAGATGCTTCAGGGTTACATCGCTGCTATCCAACAGATTTCTTTGTTTTAAGATTATAATAGATGTTACATATTTTACTGCAGTAAATTTTTCTTTTCTAGCTATTGCCCATAAAAGCCAAAGGTCCTTCAAATTAGCTAGAGGACTCTGGTAATAATTTATGTCCTCTATAATAATTATAGTCCTATCTTTGTATTAAATATACATACCCCCTCAAGATATTTCATTTGCAATATTGATTGAATTTTTCACTTTATTAGACTTCTATAGATTGCCTTCTGGATTCATATAGAAGCTGTTTGTTAGTTTTTTTTTTTTTTTATGAAAGCAAAGTAAACCCATTCTGTTCTTGGCTATTATTTTTACCTACAGTCCACCTGGAATTAATATGAATTGAACTATTTGTTCCACATGAATTAGTATATTTTTAAAATTACTATCTGTTACTTGCTCAGATACTGTGGTTTATCTGAATCCAGGGAGAGTCAAATGGAGCATACTTACTAGGAAGCTCCAATTGTTGATTTAAAGGTAAAAGCAGCTTTGCTTTTTTTTTTTCTTAAAACTCATCAATATTAATTGAACAAATACTGGATTTAGAGACTTACTTTTTCATAAAGATGATGGATAATCTTAGTCTGCTCAGGCTGCCATAACGAAATATCATAGGCTGGAGGACTTACATAAAAGAAATTAATTTTCTTGCAGTTCTGGAGGCTGGGAGCCTTAGATCAGGCTGTGAACATATTTTGGTTCTAGGGAGAGCTTTCCCTCTGAATTGCACACAACTTTCTACTCTCTGTCTTCCCAAATGAGGAGTTACAGCAGTTTCTGGTGCCTCTTCAGACAAAAATAATAATTTCACCATGAGGGTCCTACCCTCATAACTAATTACACCCAAAGGCCTCATCTCCATATGAGATGTCACATTATCATATAGGGAATGAAACTTTAATATTTAAATTTAGAAGGTGAAAAATCAACCTAGATTACCAAATAAAATAAATACCCTCTGACATTAAATGCTTAAAACTCCTCATTTCTTTCTTTCTTTCTTTCTTTCTTTCTTTCTTTCTTTCTTTCTTTCTTTCTTTCTTTCTTTCTTTCTTTCTTTCTTTCTTTCTTTCTTTCTTTCTTTCTTTCTTTCTTTCTTTCTTTCTTTCTCTCTCCCTTCCTTCCTTCCTTCCTTCCTTCCTTCCTTCCTTCCTTCCTTCCTTCCTTCCTTCCTTCCTTCTCTTTCTTTCTTTCTTTCTTTCTTTCTTTCTTTCTTTCTTTCTTTCTTTCTTTCTTTCTTTCTTTCTTTCTTTCTTTCTTTCTTTCTTTCTTTCTTTCTTTCTTTCTTTCTTTCTTTCTTTCTTTCTTTCTTTTTCTTTCTTTCTTTCTTTCTTCCTTTATTTTATTGAATCACCATGTGGAAAGTTACAAAGTTTTCAGGTTTAAGTCTCAGTTATACAATGCTCAAACACCCATTCCTTCACCAGTGCACATATTCCACCACCAAGAATCACAGTATAGCTTCACCCCGCCCCCCCCCCACATCCCCTGCGCCCCACCCCGCCTGTGTAACTAATAAATTTCACTTACTTTCACTTTACTTTGATTACATTCAATGTTTCAACACAAAACTCACTATTATTGTCTGGAATTTCTCCCCCCTAAAGTTGGACCTGCTGAAAAGGAAGCATTTGATAATTTGTTTTCCATTGCTGAAAACTCCTCATTTCAATAAATAAAAATACTTGAGTGTTTTTTAGATTAGATGCTAATTTTATAATTATCAATTATAAAATTATTAAGAAATTTCAAAGAGATGATAAATTAACACTTAGGTTGACCATAGCAGGTTGTTCTCCCCAAAATATACAGATTGGGTCATATTTTTCTACCAGAGAAAGAGCATGTGGCTTTGGGCCCATGTAAAACTGAGCACTGGTATCAAGATCTATGCATGAGTCTAAGAAGTTATAAGGGTATACCAGGAAAAAAAAAATCTACCTAACACCTCAGAGAATAAATCAAACTTTTCTATCTCAAATAGAGTCTCTCATGAGATCTTGAAACACCAGACGGAAGTATTATGTAAGTCTGAGGTTCACATTTAATGTATCTGCTTTACCTGGGAATGCCCTACTTGATAAATAAAAAGAAAAGTGATATTTTCTACTAAATTCACTAGTACTGTAAGTAAAAATATGAAAAGTAGCAGTATAGTAATTCTTCTATAATTCAAGATTCAGGTGTGTGTGGTGTGTGTGTGTGTGTGTGTGTGTGTGTGTGTGTGTGTGTGTCCTGGGGGCTGGGAGAGGAGGGCACTTGGGAAAGGAGTTGTTTGTAAAGACAATTTATAATTCACTGTAAGTGATTTTCATAGAAAATACAAGCAAAAGACTTGAAACAATTACAAAGAGGGGAAAATAAGAAGGCCTAAAATGAATAAAAACATTCAAGAAATCCTAGAATATAGTGTACCACTAAGTAGATACAGTTCAAAAGAGCAAAACTAGAATTTGTGGATATGAATAATTTTCTCGCAGAAGCTTAAAAAATTTAAGGTGGCTAAGTAGCAGATTGAACATTAATTAATGGAAGGTATTTTTGATTTGAAAAATAAATCTGAGAAATATATCAGAGAAGGCAAGAGAAATAAAAACGAGGATGAAAGAAATGTACAGGAATTTAAGAAATAGAATAATATTGACTAACATTTAGTAAGTAATTGGATTCCAGGAAGAAAAGAAAAATAAAAACAGTCAGAAAAAAAAAGCAGAAAAATATCAAAGTTACAGAATTGATGGCAATCATATATCAAGAGTATATCAAGAGTATATACGTGTATGCATTTATATATGTTCCAGTGATACAATTTCTCCTCGTCCTTTTATACCTTATATGCTATAAACATGTTACAGAACACCAAAGACAAAGCAAACCTAGAAAGCTAATACTTATATTTAGTTAAACATTCAAATTGAGCCAAAACTAAACTTAGTTCATGCATATAGTTCTAGAAGTAAGAAGGAAAATACTTGTTTTGCTCTTCGAGTCATATCTGCCTATGTTCAGGACTTACTCCTGACTCTAAATTTAAGGTCCCTTCTGTCAAGGCTCAGCAAACTATATGTCGTGCCAGGAATCAAACCCAGGTTGATTGAGTGCAAGACAAGTACCTTGTCTCTCTGGCTCTGAAAGTTAGAAAATTAACTTAGAAGCAAGTTGGGTTACTACATTGTAATTTATGGTTTTATATTTTATGTAATAAATAGTTTAAAATAATTTATAAAGAACTTTTTAATGAATAAAGAACACAATGCACTCTCCTCTCTCTTTCGGTATTAGATAAAACTCATATAAGACTTTCGCCATTATGCACTATAAGCATAACACCTAGGATCAGTGAACCATTTAAAAAATTTAAAAATTTTGCAACCTATAACTTAATTTTTTCCTTCAAAATATTTAACTAAACTAAAATTTTTAAAAATAAATGTGTATTAAAATATCAATAGCGGGGCAGTCTTGAGCTGGGGCCAATACTGTTTGTTCTCCACTGTGACTCGACCTGGGTGGCCACACTTTGGTGTGGCCGCTTTCCTGCTGATTGACCACAATCCGGAGGCCAGCTAGACTACTTTTGGTCCCAGAAACGGCTTGCAGCCATGTCTCTAGACTGTGAACAAAGCCATTGCCCCATACTGCCCCAGGAAGGGAAATGATGCAATTTCTAACATAAATCTCTCTGGACTTGATTACTAAACTACTAAAATACAGAAATCCTAAACCGTGCGGCCGCTAAAATATAGAAATCCTAAACCAGTAGCGGCCCCATGACTTCATATCTCTTCATTCTCAGTAATAGAAAGCTAATTATCAAATGCATCCTTGTCAGTAGGGCTGTTTTTTTTTTTGGGGGGGGGGAAACTCCAACAACAATAGTGAGTTTTGTGTTGAAATATGGAATGTAATCAAGGTAAAGAGAAAATGAAGAGAAATTTGTCAGTTACACAGATGGAGGTGGGGGGTGGGAGGTGGGAGGTATACTGGGGTTTTTGGTGGTGGAATATGGGCACTGGTTAAGGGACGGGTGTTTGAGCTCTGTATAACTGTGACATAAGCCTGAGAACTTTGTAACTTTCCATATGGTGATTCAATTAAATAAATAAATAAATAGCGCATGATATGACAACTTCTCTAACAATTATATGCTTAATTATTTTTATTAATTATACTTACAGTAAGTATAGATGCATGTATATTTTAGGGATTCAAGATTACCATAACTTTTCTACCATTGAACTGCTGCTATACCTTCTCTACTGTCTATAAGGTATTTTCATCAGCTCCCCCTTACTAATTTTAGCCCTGTGTTCAGAGTCTAAGGCTCTGTTTATGCTGGGAATGATTTATTTCCTTGTTTTGTTCTTTATTTAATTTAAAAAAATAGTAAGGTAATCGGTATTTGTCTTTCTCCTTCTGACTATTTTTACTTAACATAATCTCCTGTACATCCATTCATATGAAATCATCCCAAAAGAAATGAAATTCTCTATTCAAACTTAAAAACCAGTAAGTCTTTCTGGGCAGATATAGTTCTGTTCTACTCCAAATAGTCTATAAGATGTCCAGGAGCTTGGTTTTATAGTTAGATGATTGCTTTGAAGACATGAACCCACCATCCTCCAATCTGCTGGCTTATTTGTTGTCATTAAAGCTCTTTCTTGAGACAATCACTGCCTGGTGTGGGTGGTCCTCTTGTGGTGGTGAACTGGATCATTGCAGTACAGATGTTGTTGCCAGAGATAATTTCACCTTTTTCTTAGTTGCAGAGTAATATTCCACCATTCTACTATTTTTATATACCACATCTTTTTTTAACCACTCCTTTATTCTTGGGCATTTGAAGTTCTACAAGATCTTGGGTATTGTAAATAGTGCTGCATTATATGTAAATATGTACATTTTTCTGACATTCTTCTTTAGTACCAGAATTCTATTAAATTCTTGTTCATTTCATTGACAGATGAAAATTGCTTATTGGTTTGGGGTAGGCCACATGTTCTTGTAACTGTGATACAAAACATCACTCCAAATTATGGGTGGGCCTTATCCAATTAAAAATAAACCTGATTATAATAATGACTCACTTCCCTGAATAAGAGGAAACTCTTCATCAAATTGCCTTTTATCTTCATAAGTATCTGCGGATTGAAACTTGCCAGCCTCCATGATCATATGAATCAATTTCTTGATAATGAATCTCTTTTTATGTGTGTTTGTGCATGCAAATATGTGCACACTCATACATACATGCATTTCATTGCTCCTATCTCTCGAGGACCTGAAATAATACATTTTTTAATACAAGTAGTACAGTTTTCCTGCCTGGCAATCTCCACGTTCAAAAGCCCTGACCTTAGTCAAGTGTCATAAATCTATCTTGTTGCTTCTTGTTTCTTAACATTAATATGTGAAATCTGAGTTACAATCACTTTTATTTAGAAGCCTAGCCTATTTTTTGTAATGCTAATTATACTCCAAAGTTTTTTTTTCACATTTTCTATTGAATTGGAAACATGATTTAGAAAATAAGATCACATGGTCTTGAGCATGAACTTTTTTTTTTTTTTTTTTTTTTTGCTTTTTGGGTCACACTCAGCGATGCTCAGGGGTTACTCCTGGCTTTGCACTCAGGAATTACTCCTGGCGGTGCTTGGGGGACCATATGGGATGCCGGGGATCGAACCCGGGTCGGCCTCGTGCAAGGCAAACGCCCTACCCGCTGTGCTATCGCTCCGGCCCCGAGCATGAACTTTTAAGTCAGCCCCTTACTCTAGGCCCATTGCTCTATGACTTGGGAAAGTCACTTCTGATTTGAATGGTCTTATGGGGAAAATATGATTTAATGAGATAATTGATTATAAGCTGTGTAATTGCCAGAAACTGCCCCCAGTGCCATGTAATCCCATCAATGGCCAACATCCAGAGACTATAAAACTAAGCTCCTGGAAGACAGTGACGCAGAGTCTCTTGCCCTCACGTCTGGCTGTCTTCACCAGGGCCCCTTGGAGGGGGTAGGTTGAGTTTCCCTCCCTGCCCTGAGCAGAGCCCTGGCAGCCGAAGACCTCCAGAACCCAGCCACAGCCATGCTCTCCACATGTTCAGACAAGCCTCACACCTGAAGGAACTGGCAGAGGATCCCAGGTGTGCAGGACCTGGGCTGAGATCTCCAAGGCTGCTTGGATCGGGAGTGGGCCTCTTCCACCCAGATCCCGCATTTTCCAATAGCTAGGCAGTCACACTCAGAAACTGCCTCTGGTGCCATGTAATTCCATCAACAGCCAACATCCAGAGACAATAAAACCAAGCTCCTGGACATCTTATAGCCTAGTTCTCCCTCTTGGAAAATCTGAAAAGCTATCAAGAGTTTCCTGTCTTCCCCAAAAAGCAAAAATAAAAAAAAGGGGGGGGCGGAGCGATAGCACAACGGGTAGGGCGTTTGCCTTGCACGCGGCTGACCCGGGTTCGATCCCCGGCATCCCATATGGTCCCCCAAGCACTGCCAGGAGTAATTCCTGAGTGCAAAGCCAGGAGTAACCCCTGAGCATCACTGGGTGTGACCCAAAAAGCAAAAAAAAAAAAAAAAAAAAAAAAGAGTTTCCTGTCCTCATGGGAGAGCCTTGCAAGCTCCCTGTGGCGTATTCATATGCCCAAACCAGTAACAATGATGGGTTTCATTCCCCTGACCCTGAAAGAGCCTCCAATGGGAAGGGCGAGTAAAGAGAGGCTTCTAAAATCTCAGGGCTAGGATGAGTGGAGACGTTACTGAGACCACTAGAGAATACCAATGATCAATGGGATGATGATGATGATGATGATGATGATGATGATGATGATGATGATGATGATGATGAAGCTGTGTAATTTTAAGTGTCAACAGTCTTGACTTTTGGATTGGCATGAATATTACATTATGCATGTAAACATATAACTTTTGCCCATGGTGAAATTAGATTTATTTATAAACAAATAGATGCTTTATTTTTGAAACTGCCCTATGGGCTCTTAATGTGAGGGATTTTGACTAAGCCTATTAAGTGAGACCTGAAACTAGGAAGACCTTAACTTAGAATACATACTAATTTTCAACTATATGCGGTTCTAGTATGATGGCAGCCTTCGATCAAAGTATCTGTAATAAGATTTTGCTTCTTATCTTCCTGCCACCAGTTTTTAAAACTACATTTCTGATTAGGGTTACTCTTTACTATATATTCTTTACTCTTTTGTTATCACGTTATGGAAGATTCTAGACTATTGTACTTGATGCCTTTATTTCCTTTCCTTTTCCTCCTCAGTTTAGTTAGCAAAGTGTGATCACTTCCTACTCAACATAAAAAGTTGTCTGGAGCCCAACCTACTACCTTCTTCTGAATTTTCGTTTAATTTTAAGCTTAAAAGAGACATGTTCCCAGATATTCAGTTTTAATAGATTCTATAAGATCTTTTTCTTTTATCAGAAAAACTTCAGACATTGTAGACAAAGACCAGAGTGATAATGCAACACATAGGGCACTTGTCATGTGTTCATCTTACCTAGATTAGCTCCCCAGTGTGACACGTGGTTCCCAGCACTGCAGAAGTGATCCTTGAGTACAGAGGCATAGAGTCAGGAGAAAGTTCTGGTCATTGACAGTTGGGGCCCCAGCCCCCCAAAAGAAAAATAAATTGCAGTACAATGCTTTGGACTATTACAATATTTTGAATTATCTGCATATATAATTTTTAAAAGAACTTTTATTTATTTTTTTTATTCAGCGAGGTTTACATTTGGTTATGGGATATTTTTTTTTTCCCAGCCACCCCAAGACTACTGAAATTAAAGGGATTTCATTTTAACCCTGAGTAATTTGAGTGGAAAGTTGTGAGAATCATGACTTACCTTGTGTTTGCTGTAGTATTTGGATTTCAGAGACAAGGGTCAAAATGACTTTCCAAAGCTGACTTTCCTCAAGGCTATTTTTTATGTGGAAGCTCTCATCTCATAAACAATTGAATTAGTTCACATTAGCCACCATTTATGGCAAAGTACACAAAACATAAAGAAATCACCTAAAATAATGTTTTTGGACCAGCTGCTAAATTAAGTAATGTATTTGTTTTATTGCACATTTGCATAATAGGGCAAACTAGAAACTCTCTGTAACAGATGTGCTGGTGGCAGGGAGATTTGATTACTAGCTTCCATTATTAATCACTGCACAAATCTTAAATGATTTGTTTCTACAGTTTTATCAATTTACATCTCAGAATGTATGTTTACGCACACAATGTAGAGATAAAGCATCTGTTCACACCTTTGAAAGAACCATCAATATATTTATGGGAATTGAAGTTTTGTTAACAGGGCACAAGCAACTTGACCAAAGATTGACAACTCTTGGAAAAATGTCACCATTTATTCTTCATCAACTTAATGAATAAAAAATATTTTGCCATTTTCAGAATATCATGTTCTGATACCTATTGTTTGATCTTTCTAATGACAAACATGGTATTTAAAATTCAAAGGACTTGAAGTAAGGACATCCATATTTCCTATAGATTTATAAGAAATGTTGATTGTTGTACCATTGGTTTGCAATATGTTTAAAAATGATCACTTCTTCCCTGATTGCATTAGGGTTTTTTTCTTTGAAAGGGGGGAATGAAAGAGAAAGCCTTAGCTTTCCCTTGCCAGTTGTTCTGAGCAGTCCAATTGTTGACTGTCATCATAGTACATTTATGACTTCCTGGAATTCCTGTGCTCTTTCTCATAAACAGAAAGTTAATAATTGTCCAACATAAAATTGTGCCCAGAGTGTAAGCTCACCAAAGGCTAAAATAATGAGCAATACCTAAGGCAAGATATCTGTTTGATCCATTCTCTGTAACATTCTTATCAGTTAAGAAATGAAAGGAGCTCAATTTTCATTAAAAAGAGTGACACCAATAAACAAATAAATAAATAATCCTTATCTCCAATTTCCTTCCTTTTTCTGTAACCCAAAGACCCATTTTCTCTATAAAAATCCCACAAAAATATTTATAGTTAACTTAGTTCTGTGCAAGTTCTTCCCAGATTTGAGGGCAGGGGCGTGTGTGTGATGGGGGAAGGGGAGAGTTGCTTTTTCTTTCTCTTCTATTTTCCAATAAACTTTTCTACTTTCTAATATATATGTGGCAAGCTCTCTGTAGCATATTCGATATGCTAAATACAGTAACAATGATGGGTCTCATTCCCCTTATCCTGAAAGAGCCTCCAATGGGGTACTGCTGGGAAGAACGATAATAAAGAGAGGCTGCTAAATTCTCAGGGCTAGGACGAATGGAGATTTTAGTGGTGCCCACTCAAGCAAATCAATGATCAATGGGATGACAGTGATACAGTGATATATACATATACATATATATGTATCTATGTATATATATATAGCTTCACACATCAATAAATATATAAACCACATTACTCTGCACCACCAAAATTTTAGTACTATTCACCACTATCAAATTGAATCCCTCTATTCAGTCCTCCCAACCCTCATTCTTACCGTCTGTAAACACTATTTTTGTTATTTATTTTGAATAATGGTCTTCATATTCATCCGCTTTTTTTCTTTACATTTAACTTGAGATGTATTATCTAATTTCCCATATTTGTTTTTCTCTAACTTATTTTACTTAGCAGTCATCTCAAATCCCATTATTTTGTCATAATTGGCTAGACCTCATGCCTTTTTTAATAGATGAGAAGTATTTCACTGGATGTACTAAGTATATACATACTGTATTTTCTTTGTATAGTATTAATGTGTACTTAGGCTACTTATGGTTTTTAACTATTTTGAATAGTGCTGCTCATGAATGATATATTATTTTGAATTCATATTTTCATAATTTTCAGATACCTAAAGGTAGAATTGCTTGACCATATGAAATTTCAATATTTAATTTTTTAATGGTGGGAATCACATCTGATGATGTTCTGGGGTTACTGCACTTGATGTTCCTGGCTCTGCATTCACGAATTACTCCTGGCAGTTCCCCGCGGGACCATATGGGATGCCACGGATTGAACCTGAGTATGCTGTGTGCAAAGCAAATGCCCTATATACTGTACTATTGCTCCAGCTTTGTATTTTTAATTTTTAATGACCCTCTATATTTTTTCCATAGACCCTGCACTAATTTTCATTTCTGCCAAAAATATGTTTTGTTTTCTTGTATTGCTTTTGTATTGCTTGCCCAAATATGTTGTTTCTAGTGTTTTTGATGTAGTCTATTCTAACAAGGGTGATATCATGTTTTGATTTGCAGTTTTACAATAATAAATGTTGATTTTTTTTTAAAACATATTTTTATTCTTGGGCCCTACCCTTTGTATAACCTCTCCAACTTCTGTCTGTCATTTTTGTAGAAATGAGTATTCAAATATTCTGTCTAATTTTGATAGTACCCTAAGAATTCTTGATACTATTGAGAAATATCATATAGCACTATGAAATTATCCTGTCCCTTTTAATTTTTCATTTGACACTTAATAATCTTATATCTATGGTTTTCATCAACATTTTAAATAGGTATAATACATTTTAAGATGGCATATGCCTAAATAAAAAGAAATAAAAACACAGGCAATATAAATATTGTTTCATTAATTTCTAATTAAGCATGATAAATGCATTGGTTCATACATAAATGTTTTCTTAATAAGTCAAAACACTAGGTAATGTGATTTTTTTCAATTGTGAGTATTGCAGTTACTTTGTAAGCAAAAAAAAAAAAAACAGTTAAAGTATCCATAGAATGAAGTTAATATTTTAGCCTGTGGAATCCAGGGGCTGATTTATATTGCAAAGATTTGTTATTAACATTACTTCTTAAAATGATTTAACATTTGAATTCTAAACCTTCTCGTAATATTTTCAACATTCTTTTATATTCTATTTAATCAGCTTTGTTCTCTTCCCAAATTACAATAATCAATGAGGAGAGATGACCAATCTTTGGGGATTTTATTTTTCATAGTTCTCTGTTTTGCATGGTAGAGAAAACATAAAGGAACTCAGTACAAAAATTAAATGCATCATTTCTAAAACTAGATGAAATTTCAGATAAAGGCCTTGTTTTTAATGCCTAGGAAAAATTAAAATGTATATATTTTTCTCAGTCAGAGACAGGGCTCTTATGGTTACAACCCCTGCCTTTTTATAGTTCATCCTGGGAGCTAATGAAGCTTTGCATATTGGTTTCAAATTCAAAGCATATGTAGTCACTGAGGCATTTTTTTTTATATAGCCTGATTTCAAAAGGAGCCTCAAATGTGGTCATCTTAGAAAATGTAGTTTGGTCGAGTACTAAAGAACTTTTTCCCAGATGACAAAAACCTTCTCCTTTGAGTTGCTTAGGAGACCACAAACTGGCTGTGAAGTACATTCACAACTCTGTGTGAAAAATGTACAGTAGCTGATGAAAATATATGAAAGAACTGTCATGTCAAGGCTATGAAGGGCATTGGGCAAATTTGGATAAATGTGCCCAGGTTTCACAGAATCAGAATCAGAAGTGAGTTAGAGGACACTGTAAAAATATGTTGAAGAAGATAATATAATCCAGACAACAAACTTAACAACATTACACATACAGAGCCATCTCCGAAGTCATTAACGCTGTTGCTGGGGGTGTTTGCCAAAGAGCCAGATGTCATTCTGCCACAACTTGGCATCTGATGGTTGTCATTTATAAGAAAGAATCGAGCACTGTAATTAGGTGTGTGCTGAACGGAACTCTTCCTTCTGACTCCACTGGGGGCTTTCTCCAGTCCTGAACACATGGAGTGCAAAGCAGGAGACTGATCTACCCTTCAGACTCCTAAATGTTCATGCAGTTTCCCCCCAGGTGAAATTACACGCGCGCAACGCACGCGCACACACACACACACACACACACACACACACACACTCAGCACTAAGCATTCGTTGAACTCTCTGGAGATGACAAAGATATATTCCTCCATCTCCCCAAAGCATAGATATTCCAGCGGAAAAAATGGTTGTGTAAGCAAATCAATTAACAACAAATATACCCTGGTAAGTGCTATATCAGGGATATTGGTTTTACAACAGTGTTGTGGGAGAGCATAGAGTGGAACAACAATTTTCTGGAAATTTGGGAAAGGGGTCCACAGAGGAGGATATAGCAGGGATGAGCAAGTACTTGGCAGGTGGATGAGAAAGTACTGGGTGCACATTCCAGCAGTAGATCAGTCACAAAATCACACGTGGAAAGGACTGTTGCATTTTGTGGATAGTGAGAGTCTGAGGCAGTTTGACACTATAGAGGGCAAATTAAACAGGAGGAGAAATTAAAAACATACCAATTATGTCATTATTTCCTTAATTTTGAAGAATAGTTAAAATACATTTAGGTAAATAAAAACTCTTCATAATACCCTTAAAACTGTAATAATAAAAACATGTAACACTCTAAGCTCTAAATTTTGAACTCATCTAGTTCTTATCACAACTCTGTGGGATATTCTATTACTGTTTTCATTGTGCAAGTGAGAGAAAGGAGAATTAGAGATGTTAAAAAAAACTTGCTTACATTCATCTCACAGGCAAACAATAAATCTAGGAGGAAGCCAGAAAGCCTGAGGCATTGCTCTCAAATGTTGCACTCTGCATATCTCTCATAGAGTTGTGTGCTTGGTAGTAACAGCCTATCATCCCATTGTCTGGGAAAAATTCATCTTCCTAAATAGAAAAGCAACTCAGCCTCCAAAATCATCCATCAAGTTCTCAAGATTAAATCTAGAAGGAGTTCAGAGAAATAAACCTTGAAACAATTAAGATAGGAAATTATCTGCCTCCTTTGTAGCTATCTTCCTGGGCCACTGAGTACCCTATCAACGTGGCTCAGAATAAAGGGCATTGCTTAAACTTTCAAATATACATTTTATAAGATGTGGAATGATCATAATATTGTTTGATTTTAAACAGTGTTATCAAAATGACCTAATACATGATGAATAGCTTTTCAAAGAGACTAATATGAATCAGAAATATACACACACTTAGTATATATGCAAGACAATATTGAGCAATGCTTGAATGCTAGGATTGCAAAAGTACCTTTAAAAATACTGTATCATTCTCTCATAAAAGACAAGATGTAGAAGCAGAAAACAAAAACAAGAAATGGAGAGCACATGCAGGAGAATGTGCTTCAAAATCAGAGAGTATTTGGAGGCTAGAGAAATAGTACAGCAGGTAAGGTCAATTGCCTTGTATGGCACTGACCCAGTTTGATCTCTGGCACCACATACGGTCACTCTCCAAGGATGATACTCCAAGAGTGATGTATGCACTCCCCCCCCCCCACACACACACACTACCACACACCACATGCATTTTGAGGGCTAGTAGGGCAGTGCCTGAACTCACTTGAGAAGGATTACCAAATTCTCCTGGAAATCACTAGAGGAATAAGGAATCCTTGTCTTCAGAAATCATTCCTTTCATTGGGATCAGCCAAGAGTTCACTTGGTTCCTTTGCTTTTTTGATATCTTCTGGCTGATAATCTTAGTTGATTCTCAGAGATTTATGTCCTTTCAGTTTTTTCAAGAACGCTTCCCAACCATACCAAACCAAGTAGAAAAACCTAAAATGGAGGTAACAATTGATGTCAACACAAAGGATTAACCTCATTTGAAAGGAGTATGTAAAGAGTCTTATGTTTCCTAAATTGGGTAGAAGGCATGCAGAATGCTGATCTACTTTCTAATAACTCCAACTCACTTCCATTCAGTGTTGAAGCTGCTTTACCTTTTGCAAAATCACATTCAGGTTGAACGTCTAGAAGCTGACCTGGATAATCTCTTACTGTGAATAAGGAAACACCTTTCTTGAAAGGCGTTGTCAGTGATTCCATTGTCAAGGGAAACAAAGCAAAAATAAATGGGATTGCATCAGACTAAAATTCTTCGACACTGAAAAAGAAGAAATTATTGAAACAAACTGACATTTTACTAAATGGGAGAAAATATATGTGCACCATCTAATAAGGGCTAACATCTAAAATATATATAGACTCACAAAACTGAAATAACTACAAAATAAACACCATCAAAGATAATGAAAGAAAAATACTGAATAGACACATCTCTAAAGAAGGCATGCAGATAGTCAACTAGCACATAAAAAAAATTCTCATTATCACTGATTATCAGGAAATGCAATTCAAAACAATGAGATATCACCTTGAACAAGTGAAAATGGCCTAAATCAAAACAGCTGGAAACCACCTGTGCTGATAGAGGTGCAAGAAAAAGGAACTCCTTATTAATTTTTGGAAGGGTTATAAACTGTTCCAATATGGAAAGCAGTTGGGAGATTTCTAAAACAGTAAAAATAGAATGTGTATGTTCTAAGGAACACAAACCACTACTTCAAAAAGGTATATGCTATCGTATTTTTAATGTAGCAGAATTCACTATGACCAAGGTCAGAAAACAGCCTAAATGCTGGGAATTATGATCAAGGTCTGATAGCAACCCAAACAATGACAGAACATTGGATAAAGAATACCCATATATGGGGCCGGAGCGATAGCACAGCGGGTAGGGCGTTTGCCTTGCACGCGGCCGACCCGGGTTCAATCCCCGGCATCCCATATGGTCCCCCAAGCACTGCCAGGAGTAATTCCTGAGTGCAAAGCCAGGAGTAACCCCTGAGCATTGCTGGGTGTGACCCAAAAAGCAAAAAAAAAAAAAGAATACCCATATAGCTGGGGATATGGCTCCATGGTAGATTGCAGAACACTTGTCTTACATATATAGAACCTGGGTTTTATCCCCAGTAGCACTAAAACAAGAATGGTAACCAACAGTGAAACTACTGTTGGGTAGCTATAAGAAAGATGTGCCCATTTGCTACATGGATTAAAGCTATAAGGAAGATGTAGCCATTTGCTACATGGATTGAACAAAAGTGGATTGCATTATGGGGATTGTATCAGAAAAAGAAAGACAAAAACTGAATGATCTCCATGTGTTATGTAAAGGAACCACAAAGAAACAGATGCTCAAAGAGAACAAACACTTTTACCCAAATCACAGAATTGAAGTTACCAAGGAAGGGGCAGGTGGAGGACTGGACTGGAAGTCCAATGGACTATGCAGGGAGGGAGTATTGGCACTTTGATGGTGATAATGGCTTGGTAACATTGTACCCCTAAACTCTATGAACATTTACACTCTTGCAAACCAGTTTTACCTCATCAAGAAATAAATTTTCAAAAGAAACTTTGACGGGTGTTTTATATTTCATCATGTCCCGGGAAGGGTAGTTAACGAGTTGGGTTTTTCAAAGTCCACTTTTTGCTTACCTTCCAATCATATGTGAATTATAGTATATTAAGCCCTATAGAGTCTCAATTTTCAAAGCCCCTGGAATGAACTTAAATGTATCTCTCCTGAAAACTAAAAAATGGGGGCAAGAACTCTATTCTGTCACCCCAGGTGATAAGAACTTAGTAGAGAGCTTCTCCTTTTTTGCTGCACAAGAGATTACAAGACTGTAAACAAAAGCTGACTGAGGAAATGAGTCTCATATTCTGAAAAACAGCTGCTCATCATTTGCTGGGCTCAACATAAGATTTCTGGCTCAGTTGCATTTATCATGGGAGGTCGGAGACAATTTCTCAGCCTGTTGGCATTAGTGCTTTGGTAATCTAAAACCCAGACACAAATGACAAAATATAAGTCACTTTACTTTGCATGTAGCATAGATGGGAATGGATTCACCCAGTAGTTTACAGTTAGTTCTGTCGTAGTCAGTGAACACTTGAGTGTGGAAGGAAATGGATGAGCTTTGGCTGAGTTGAAGGATGGACTTTATATAAAAATGAACCCTTTTTTTCAGTAGGACAACTTTTTTTCTGATTTTTAAGAGAAGCCTAATCTCTAATTATATAACCTTCCTGACCTTTTGGTACTGTTTCTGCTAAATACCATATTATGTTGGTCAGGTAGGGCACCATGCTCCTAAAGCTATAAAATTCTGTTTTGATTTTTTTTTAATTCCTCTTAGTTGTGCCTATGTATCATATCTGCTTTTCAGTTAGTCTCTGTAAGTCACTCTTTGGGCCACACTCTTTGCCTTTGGTTACAATGGAGTTTTCTCTTAATAAAGCAAATATTATGTCAAACTATATCAAACTACAGGTTGAGCTTCTTGATATTACAAAGGAGAAAGTACCATTGCTGAAAGAGCAGTGAGTAGCCATGTGGTTGAGGCTCATCTAAAATACTGCCAGTACGTAGCTGATGGAAGACTGCAGAGTCATACATTCAGTAAGAAGCAAGCCTTTTCCATGGCACAATAAATAAAATAACATCTTAATTGAGAAAAATGTTTCATTGGCAAAAATATACCATTTCCATATATATTTGCAAAATGGAAAGTTGTCAGCTTATATCTCATTAAGCTTTCCTCTTGTTCCTACAAGTATTTTTTCCTTTCTGAGTTACTTCCAACTGTCTTCTAACTCCATGTTCTTGTTTATTCATTGTCTAAAGAGCCAAGCCATGTGCTAAAGTATGTCCTGTCAGATCCATTAGTGTCTTCCCTTATACTTAAAATGAAATCTAAACCCCTCCCCAGAGCCATCAAACCCATATTTCCAAGTTCAGCTCATCCAGTTATCACCTTTACCCACTGAGCTCCAGAATATGACCTTTCATCCATTCCTGGATTAAAGTAATATCATTACTAACATAACTAATGATACAGAAGTTCTTCCCACTACCCAAAATGTATTCCAGTTCTTTACTTGCTCTGTTTGCATTTCCAAACAGATAACAACCTGTATGAGTTACTCAGAATGCTATTTTAAATAAGCCATTCTACACAAAACTAGTCTCTAGGGTTTTTTCGTTTTTCAAAGATTTAATTTATTTATTCATCTTTATACTTATCTTTCTATACAAAACTAGTCTCTAGGGTTTTTATTTTTCAAAGATTTAATTTATTTATTCATCTTTATACTTATCTTTCAGGGCATATTAATCTTTCAGCATAAAGAGAGGCTGCTAAAGTCTCAGGGCTTGGACAAATGGACACATTATTGGTGCCTGCTCCAGCAAATTGATGAGCAGCAGGGTGACAGTGATACAGTGATACAGTGATGCTTATCTAATTTTCCTATTTCTTCAAAAAGAATACTAGTCCTACATCGGGCATCCTTTACTTTATTCTATGACCACAATTGCTGGTAAAACTGTGACATATATAAGTTATCATATATGAAATGAGTAAATATATCAGTAAATAAGGAGAGAAATCAGAGGTAAGAAAGATCTGTAAGAAGTAGAAGCTAAGAAAGATTTCGAGACCTGCTGTAAGAAAGATTTTTCTGACTATGCTATCTGAAATTACCATTGTGTCCTTTCTCCCTGTTCTGTCTTTCTCATTTTGCATCATCCTCATAGTTAATATTAACTCCTGTTTGCTGAGGGCATGTTGTCAATGTTATGCTAGAGATCAGACATACTTAGAGAAGAACCTACTTAGGATAGGCATACTCTAAGACATAGATGATCTGACTGAGGTGTAAACAATCAATGAGTAAAGAGAATTACTACAGACAACTGCTCTTGGGGGTTAACATCAACATTCAGGGTGAATTATGGATTAGAAACTCTATCAAGGAGAGGAAAAGGCACTCAAGACAAGGCAAAATAGAAGTTAGGAGATAAATTGGAATGCGTAGAAAAAAGTGATAATATGCATTGCTGCTGCTCCAGCAATGTGATGCCAGGGATAAGGGATACCTGGTCGGTGCCAGAGGCCTGGAGGGAGACAGCAAGAGATACTCAGAGACCTCCAGTGCTCTGCCCAGCAGTGCTAAGGGAAGAACTTCTGGTGCTAGGAATCAAACTGCTATGTTCTTGCCTAGCCTCTGGGTACTTGATTTCTGCAATTTATATAACCAGTATCCTATCCTACTTTGTAAACATGTTCATTTGGTGTTTTGTACCATCATTTACATTACTTACCTACATCATAAATGTGCTTTTCTTTTCAAAAAGATTATAAACATAGTAGAGTTGACAGTTTGTTCCATTAACATTTGTAAGCCATAGAATTTCATGTTATCAAATTTGGTCACTCTTTAGCTACATCTTTTAGGTGAGAATGATTGCTCTCAATGGCATACATAGTGCAAGATTACTCAGCCTCTTGAAACCCATCAAACAGAAAGATTCCCATGAGGCATCTTGTTTCAATATGGTATTTTTTATTTTAAAACAAAATACTTTTAAGTTTCTCCCTTCTCAACTTCCTACCACTAATCCTAGTTAAATCCTCTGGAATTATGCAAAAATAAGAATCCTTTTTTAAAATACTCCCTGGCATATTTTAAGGCATAATTATTTTGCCCCATGTCTGTTATATTTTAGACTATTCTGGTTAAGTTATTAGCTATTCCTGACGAGTATTAAGATTTTTCATTCAAATATATCATTTTTCTTAAACAATTACATAATCATCATTCTAAGATTCATGATATAAATCCTACTTTTTTTCACTCATGCTGTATTTTCTCCCTTATAGTCATGACTAATACATAATAACAAGAAATGCTATTTGTTAAATGAATAAATGAAGGCCAAGTAGTACAAGGTTGGCCAGTGCCAATAAAGCAAGAAAAAGACATTTCAGGCACCAAATTATAAAGGAAGTATCACAACTCTGTTCATAGATAACATTATTATCTGTACAGAGAATGTACAGCCTATCTAAAAAGATACTAGAACTAATAATTGAGTTTTGCAGGTTTTGTGATTTAAGACCAAGTATACCCCATTGTATTTCTATATGCTAGCAACAAACAATAAAAACAAAAATACTGTTTATAATAGCATACAAGATGTGAGCAATTCAGTAATAAATTTGGCAAAAGATATATAAAGCCTCTAAAAACTATAAAATATGATTATACTAAAGAAAACCAAAATGAAAAGATAACCATGTTTATAGAATGAAAGTCTCAATAGTGTTGAGATGTCAATGGCGAACAATTGATCTGTAGATTCAACGGCATCGAAATCCAAATACTTGCAGTTTAAAAAAATTGTGGAGAAAACTAATAACATTGATTTGAAAAGTCCCAAGGAAATGTGAAAGACATTGACTAGTCTATACAACATTGAGAACTAAAACAAAATTGGAAGCTATACTTGAATTTAAGGTTAATATTGAAATTGTCACAGAAGTACAGAGTTGGCTTACATGTAGACACTGAAGATGAAAGTAACAGAATAAAGATTCTAGTATATACTCATATATATGGGTGATAGCAAAGAAAAATTCAATGGAATATAGATGTTAGTTATTTATATTGGGGAGGAGGCACACCTGGCAGTGCTTAGTACTTTATTTTTAACATTATTCTCATAAGATTTTCTTTAAATTTTTTGGGGGGGTCACACCTGGCGATGCATGGGGGTTACTCCTGGCTCTGCACTCAGGAATTACTCCTGGCAGTACTCGGGGGACCATATGGGATGCTGGGAGTTGAACCCAGGTCAGCCGCATGCAAGGCAAACGCCCTACTTGCTGTGCTATTACTCCAGCCCCTCTCATAAGATTTTATTGAAAAATTTAACTACAAAAATAGAAATATGTTTGAGTAATCTTAACTGTATTTAGACAGAATGTTGTGTAGTATGGCTATATACATTGAAAAGTAACTTAAGACTTTTAGGGAGTAAAACTAAAGTAGTTGGTTAATGTGTCAATGATATAAATTTTAATTATGCTCATAGATCTTTCAAATAATTTATTTATCTATGTCACATAATATTGTGCCTTACTTTTTTTTCTTTTTTAAATAAATTTATTTATTGAATCACCGTGAGAGCAGTTACAAAGCTTTTGGGTTTTCAGCAATACCACTGCTGGGAATATATCCCAGAGAGGCAAAAAAGTACAATCGAAACAACATCTGCACATGTATGTTCATCGCAGCACTGTTTACAATAGCCAGAATCTGGAAAAAACCCGAATGCCCCAGAACGGATGACTGGTTGAGGAAACTTTGGTACATCTATACAATGGAATACTATGCAGCTGTTAGAAAAAAGGAGGTCAAGAATTTTGTAGTTAAGTGGATGGGCATGAAAAGTTTCATGCTGAGTGAAATGAGTCAGAAAGAGAGAGACAGACATGGAAAGATTGCACTCATCTATGGTATATAGAATAACAGAGTGGGAGACTAACACCCAAGAACTGTAGAAATAAGTACCAGGAGGTTGACTCCATGGCTTCGAGGCTGGCCTCACGTTCCGGGGAAAGGTCAACTCAGAGAAGCGATCACCAACTACATTGTAGTCGAAGGCCATGTGGGGGAAGGGAGTTGCGGGCTGAATGAGGGCTAGAGACTGAGCACAGCGGCCACTCAACACCTTTATTGCAAACCACAACAGCTAATTAGAGAGAGAAAACAGAAGGGAATGCCTTGCCACAGTGGCAGGGTGGGGTGGGGGGGAGATGGGATTGGGGAGGGTGGGAGGGACACTGGGTTTACGGGTGGTGGAGAATGGGCACTGGTGAAGGGATGGGTTCCCAAACTTTGTATGAGGGAAGTATAAGCACAAAAGTGTATAAATCTGTAACTGTACCCTCACGGTGATTCTCTAATTAAAAATAAATAAATTATAAAAAAAAAAAAAAAAAGCTTTTGGGTTTAAGTCTTGGTCATAAAATGATGAAACACCTGGCCTTTCACCAGTGCTTTCTGCCACCAAAAACACCAGGGGCCATTCGTGGGCTATGACTCGGGGTCTTTTTGGGGGCTGGAGAGAAAAGGACTGGCTTCACCCCCATCCCAAGAGGCCCCGTGTGTCTTGTCACTGCTGGCCTATACCTGACTGTCCATTGGTCTCTAGAAGACGGCAGTCACTGAGCCGCCAGGGGAAATAGGTGGTGGGATGGCACCTTTTCCCACCTGGGGTGGTCCGGCCCTGGGAACCTAATGCGAAGTCCAGATGCATTTCTTCCAAAAGCCACTGGTTTCCAAGATTTGTTTCTGAGTCTCTGGGGTCATGGCCGTTAAGCAGCTTGATCAGTAGCCAGAGGGGCTGTTTGAGTGCTTAGTACTTATTCATTAATACTTATTCCTGACTCTATGGACTGGAATTATTCCTGGTGATGCTTGGAGGTATCAAATGTGTTACCAAAGTTAAAACTAGGATTGCCTACAAGGCAAGTAGTACTAGTACTCTATCTGATAATGCTTCAGTACTATCTCTCTGACTGAGGGATAATTTTTAAAAGCATATTATTATGTAAGAAAATTATGCCATAAGCAAAACAGATATATTACCATTCTTATTTTAAATTTATGTAAGATTATTCCAAATGAATCATATATCTGAATATGAAATCTAAAACAATAAGCCTTTATGAAAAATACAAATAAAATATTTGTGACCTTAAGTTAATCTTATTTTATTGATTATATTCCTAGTGTATGGTACATTAAGCAAACTAAAGCTTAAAATTAGACTGTATTAAACATAAAGTTAGATTTTTACAAAAATGAGCCATCTCAACTCTTCGAAAGACTTTTTTTAGACAATGAAAAGATTTAGATACCTTAAAAATGAAGACAAAACAAATCAGCTGTTAGATGATATTTGCAAATCCCCTATTTTAGAACTTGTATTCAGACTATACAAAAATCTCTTAAATCTCTTAAAATCCACTAATAAAAAACAATTGAATTAAAAATGGACAGAATTAAGGTTATGTTAACAAAGAAAATGCACTGAAAACAAGTCAACACAGATAAAGACATGCCGGACACAGAGCGACTAAAGCAAACCAAATTGAAGTCATGAGATAACACGACAAAATTATTGAAATTGTTACAATTAAATTGTGATGACTTAGTATCAATGAGGATGTAGATACCAAAATTTTTATTCACTGGAGCATTAATGAAAATAGCCTTCTAAAAAAGTTGTCTACTTTCCTGAAATAATTAGACATGTGCTCTTTGTATTGTTTAAGAAAATGGATTGTGTATCTTATACAAAGATTATACAGGCATGTTAAAAGTCAATATATTTAGAAGACAAAGTTGGCAAAACCCTCCATGGCATTGAAGCCAATGGTATCTTCAAAGATGACAGGCCACTGGCTAAGAAAGTGAAAACAGAGAAAAACAAATGGGACTATCTTAAACTAAGAAGTTTCTGCACCTCAAAAGAAACAGTGACCAAAGTACAAAGACAATCTACAGAATAGAAAAGGATATTCACGAAATACCCATTCCGATAAGGGGTTGATATCAAGGATATACAAGGCACTAGTTGAACTCCACAAGAAGAAAACAATCAACCCCATCAAAAACTGGGGTGATGAAATGAACAGAAACTTTCTGAAAGAAGAAATCTGAATGGCTAAGAGACACATGAGAAAATGCTCTACATCACTAATCATCAGGGAGATGCAGATCAAAATAACAATGACATATCATATCACACCACAGAGACTGGCCCACATCCAAAAGAACAAAAGCAACTGCTGTTGGTGTGGATGTGGGGAGAAAGGGACTCTCCTTCACTGCTGGTGGGAATGCCGACTGGTTCAGCCCTTTTGGAAAACAATATGGACGATTCTCAAAAAATTAGAAATTGAGCTCCCATTTGACCCAGCAAAACCACTGCTAGGAATATATCCCGGAGAGGCAAAAGCTATAGTAGAAATGACATCTGCATTAGTATGTTCATTGCCACACTGTTTACAATAGCCCAAATCTGGTAAAAACCAGAGTGCCCAAAAACAGATGACTGGTTAAAGAAACTTTTGTACATCTACACAATGGAATATTATGCAGCTGTTATAAAAGATGAAGTCATGAAGTTTGCATATAAGTGGATCAACATGGAAAGTATCATGTTGAGTGAAATGAGTCAGAATGAGAGAGAAAGACATAGAAAGATCACACTCATCATTGGAATATAAAATAGCAGAATGAGAGACTAACACCCAAGAGTAATAGAAAGAACCAGGAGGTCTGCCCCACAGCATGGAAACTGGCCTCACACGCTGGGGGAAAAGGCAGCTGAGATAGAGAAGGGAACACCTAGTAGAGGATGTTGGGAGGACCCACTAGGGTTGAAAGCTGCGTGCCAAAAGTAGACTATAAACCGAACATGATGGCCACTCAATACCTCTATTGCAAACTACAACATCCAACAGGAGAGAGAACTAAAGGGAATGCCCTGCCGCAGAGGCAGGTTGGGGTGGTGGGAGTTGGGGTGGGGGTGGTAGGAGGGATACTGGGAACATTGGTGGAGGTGACTGGGAACTGGTGGAGGGATGTAAACGATCACTGTATGACTGAAATGCAAACAGGAAAGTTCATAAGTTTGTAACTGTACCTCATGGTGATTCACTAATAAAATTTTTTAAAAAATATATATATATTTATAATGATTCCTAATTGTAAACAACCCAAATATCTACCAATTGGTGAATGGATTTTTTTGCATATCCATAGAATTAAATACTAGTTATTTAAATACTAGTTACTATATAAATACTAGTCATCAATACATTGGAATTAAATACTTTTACTCAAAATAATGGGAAAAATATTAAAATGATTACAGTCCTGGATTTCCTAATGAGGGAACATTCTGGGAAAGGTGTCATTAGGAGATTCCATCATGACATTGTGCAAATGTCATAAAATGTAATTACACAAATGTAGATAGTGTCACCTGCTGCACAGTGAAGTATGAGGTAGCCTATTGGGATGGTCTTGAGTATGTGGTTCAAACTTGACCCAAGTATATTAAGGTATACATGAATGTATGCTAAGCAAAAAATTGAATAGGAAAAAGTGCATACTCTAAATGTCCATTTTTGAAAATCAAATTAATCTATAGTGACAGAAAATAGATGAGCAGTTGTCTGTGGTTATTAAAATGTCAGGGAGGAACTTGAGGGAAATATTACAAAGAGGCATAAAGACACTTTTATTGGTGACACAGATGTTCATTTTCTTGAATGTGTGATAGTTTTATGAGAATATATATTTAAATTTCTCAAAATACACAGGTTAAATATGTTTAGTATATTGCATGAAAATTATACCTTTATAAGAAATATAAAAATGTGTTCAAAGTACAGCCTCGAAGTCAGCTCTGTCTAGATTCAAGTCTCACCTTGTTCATTCATGTGCTGTGTGCCTTTGGGCAAATTGTTTGACTTCTCAGGCTCATTTTGATTTTAAATTTATTCAGTTAGAATCCCTTCAGACTTCCCAGAACTGCTGTGAATATATGTAACAAGATGTCTTCGATGGATCAGCTATAGAAATCTTATGCTGGTAAAACTGTAGGTTCTTCCCTCCCCATTTGCAATCACTAATTTGCAAAGAAACGAAAGAGCTCCTGGAGTGAGATGGAGAGGCATAATTCCCATCCTTCATTGAGTTTCTTACATATTCACATATATCTGAGGCACTCTCAGAGCTATGTAGAAGAGCCAGATTACTGTAAAGACAATGAAAACTCCCAAGATGAAACTTCCCAGAAGAGAAGGAAGAATCTAGATAGTGGAGTACTGAGGAATAATGTTTTCCAGTTTTGATGTTAAAAGAAAAGTGATGCTAAAAGAATAGCAAGTGTTCTTGTCAGATATAGTCATTTTGGAAAGGGGTATACTCTGATTATATGAATGAGAGTATATATATGATCTAAGATGTACTCTGGGTCATTTTATATACTATAGTCACCAATCAACTTTATTTTGGATTTTCCCCAACTCAATAACAGAATGGTTAGATCTGCTTCTCTACTTACAGAAATCAGGAATCTATCATTGTGTTTTACTGTTACGGTTCCTTGTCTGCTGATAGATTTCCACTCTTAGTGATGGCACAGATTCACCTGTACAAATCTATAGATAATATCAAGATCCTTGAGTGGTCCCAGATAGTTAGGGAATGAGTGAATGTTCTTGAGTAATAGGGGGTATTCCATAGCCAAAATGACGTGGGCATCAGATTAAACAAAACTACCTCTGTGCTCATTACAGATATACCAAAGAAACTGAAGTTACAAATAATAATGAGAAAATACATTGAAATAATTTTTTTAAAATCATGTTACTGGGGAAATAAGGTCATCTCATGGCCTTATGGAAACATTTCATTCCTAAATCCTGCTCAACTCTTTAGCAGATTACTATCATAACCTTCCAAAAACATTATGACTGATTTCTATGACATCACATGCTTCATTTTTCTCCTACCTTTCTCCTTATCCATTTACTTTTTCTCCTGTATCTTGATCCATCTTTTCCAACATTTTTCTTTCTAATCTTGAAACTGTCTCTGGATATCTCCAGTGGGCACTTCAGTTTTCTACAAGGATAACTCATGGTATCTCAAATTTAGTTATTCTTCCACCTAACTTCTTTCTTCAATCTTAAACTTGCAACAACTATATCTACAGAGACCAGAGTATAATTCTTATTTTCCTAGCACATCTTTCTACAAACTCTTCTAATAAGTATAGAAATTAGTTCATCATCCTTGGATTACTTTCAGGGAACCCCTGTGACTCATACCATATATCTCTTTCCCATAGACGTAAAAAGTATCCATCTAGAAGCAAATTCCAGGATTTTTCAGAGACTCATTTCAGTGTCTTATCTTGGTGTAAGGACTCTTACTTTCATTTACTTATCCCCTCTTTACCCCCACTGAAACATTTAGAGTTTTTATTTATTTATCTCATTTCTCATAAATACTGAATGTGTAATGTCACTTATATTGGATTTGGAACCATTTTGTGACCTCTTGAGGCATTTTCTTTTATCTCCTTTCCTTTATAGAAAGCTTTGATAAACCTGCCTTTCCAGGACTGCAATTTAATTCCCAGAGGTAGCATTACATTTAGTCAGTGTGGCCACTGGGGAGTGAACTAGGATTAATGGGATTAAGCTGAAACAATACAAGGTCTAGGTTAAACATGAAGAGAAACAGGTTGAAAAAAGGTCACTCAGACATAGGAGCAGTTTCTCTGGAGAATATAAGCACCTCTTCATGTTTTCTGTTTGGTTGTTTTTGGATCTTTTTTGCATAGCTAAGAGTCACCAACTCAGTTAGGTTTGGGGCCATTGAGTTAGTTTTCCACTTTAATAAAAAGATGAGAAAAGACCATACTCCTTGGACATGAGCTTTAATACCCTATGAAAAGGAATAATTTCACTGTACTTTCTAAAAACTTATTCTTTCCAGTCTCCTTAAGCATGTACCTGTGATCCTAAAAAAACATTTTGACCACTAAACTATCACTAAGAGTGAAACTCTTTATTCATTTGAATCCTGGTTAAACATCTCTTTTGAAGGAATTAGTTTGAATCTTTTCATATGACTGATTTATAAGGCCTAGTAGAGTCGTCATTATATACTGAATACTTGGGTTATGTTGATAACACTGTTAAGTGGACTTAGTTCTCTAATAAGTGTATCAATTAAATCAAATCTCTTTTCCCTGTGGAATAAGGCTTGATGTATTTCTCTAGCAGAATGGTGGCATCTTTCAGTCAAGGGATATGTAATTGAGAGAATGTGAACTGTAATCAGACTGAACTCTGCATTTGTGGCTTGTTAAGTGGGGAAATGAGAACTTGCTTTATCGTTAATACCTCTTTATTTCCATCTTCATTGGTCAGAGGCCCTGTGCACATCAGATCAATTGACTGCAGTCTTAATTGTTTTTCTTTTATCCTATCAGTTCTTAATTTGGCATCTCCTCTATTGACTCAAGTCACCATTCTTGAGGATTAATCATGTTAATTTTAGAATAATGAATATATCACTCTGACATAAACAAATTAACATGTTTAATAAACCTCTCACAATATTGCAATTTCTCAACTTTCTCTGACTTCACCTGCAGATTTGCAATGAAGTTCACTGGGGATGTTGTGGGATATAAGGTAGGGGGCAGAGATATTCATATTTTTCATAGATGTTGAATGGCTCTGAAGTAAAGATTACAAGTTCCTTGCCTATGGGCAGGATTGAGTCTGCAGATGTATTTTGTTTGGTCCACGCAATGCTGTCCAGAAATTTGATGGATAGCTTCGATTCTATTTGGTAATGGCTCAGGAGATTGAATTCTCCATTGAAACCTTCTGATAATCTCTCTAACAATAATGCCTAAAATGTCAAAATAGTATTGTATAAAGAGCAGGGTTTCTAAATTACCAACTTTGAGCTAGTTATAACATGATTTTGGATCTGCTCACTATTGTGTATCCTTTAAAAATATTTCCTAATATACTCATTTCAGTGTCTTTTTTACATACTTTGTCTGTTCTGTGTCCTCATTTTATCTCATGATTTACCTTCCTTCCCTTACTGAAAAGAATGAAAACATGCTTATTCAGCTTCCCTCTTCTCTACATCAATTCCCTGTTACTTTAAGATTTATAGATTCATAGATCTTAGAGGTAATTGGTTTTTCAGCCATTAGTTATATAATCATGATAAAGCATAAAAGTGAATAATTATAAGAATTTGGAAAAGATACAGTGAATTAGTTCTTCATGTAGTATAGAAGATGCAGAGAACTTTATCTGGGGATTAAGGAATTCAAGAAGCATGTTTAAAATGGGAAAACTTTGATAAACCTAGATGTGGACTTCCCAATAAAAGGGCATTATACTTTAGGGCATTATTCTTGCATGGTTTGTCTTGTGTAGTATTCTTATGTGAATGTATTTTTGCATTATGTATTTTAGCCCTTGTTACTTAAGATTTTATTTTGTGTATCAACATCTCCTCCAATGTACCTTGGCTCAGGTGAACTTGAAAAGGGCACAGATTTTTCAGGATATCCTTAGAAGAAGGTGGAGCTCGGAACAGTTCAGCTTGATGGGCTATATGCCTGCGGTCTGAGGTCACATTCCTATATATCTAAATTATTTCTTGGCATTCCAACCTTTCCTTAAGTTTCAGGACATTTTTTTCATTTACTGTGTCAACATATCAGGTTTGGGATATGGAGGATAAAGGCCAGAGATCCTGAGTCAATAAAGATTTTTTTTTAACAAAAAAAATGTAGAGAATGAAAAAGGTTTAAAATGTATACATCCAGAAGTTAATCTGGAACGTTGTTGTCATTTTATGTATAAAATAATATATAAAAGAGAATTTGATCTCACCAATTAGTGGGTAAAATAAAAGCTTTTCTCTTAATAGGATTATAGTCAGTATTGTCTCTGAAACTGTATAAACTTCTGGCAGCATAAACCAGATGAAAATTAGTTGAATTTATCCTGCTAAGCTTGGAATTTCCTGATGTGAATGTTTTATATGAATATTGATCTCACATGCCATTCTAGGGATCACTGAAATTAGGTAAACTCAAGTTGGAATTCTAAAGTGTGGAATGGGTGTTGAGGAAACACAAAAGTAGCCCATGCTGCATGATTATCAATTTACATATTTGTTATCATCAGCCTTATGTCTAAAGGAGTAAGGGGAAATAGCAATGCTGAAGTCCTGATGTAGAGAATCTTATAAAGAACAACCCAGCTTGGATAATAGTTGAGTAGTCTGAGGAACTGCAAGAGATCAAACTAACCAAAATAAGATGGTCTTGAGGGAATACTCATGATAATATTAATTTTCTTCACTGTCTCCAACTATCCTGCCTTAATTTACCATTTTTCTAATCCAACTTTGGTACAAGGGAGGAATCTTGATAACTCAGAGAGCAGGAAGTAGAGAACAAGGAAGGGGTAATTATAAAGTGTCATGAGATCTATCATTATTGTAAACATACATATATATGTTTATGAATTGCACACATATTTTCTGATGTGCTAGTATTCTTATAATTTATATATATGAACATATATATTTACGGTATATATACTTACATTTTTTAAGAGAACTCAAATTTTGCTTAAGGTTTTAGAGCATGTTTAATTCATTTAATGACAAGTACAAATTACTGACTTTTTTTACAATGACTATATAGTTCTAAGTACTATTGGAGATATATCATAATTTATTTAGGTTGTTTCAAAATTTTACCAGTATTTTGGAATTAATTTTTGTGTGTGTTCAAGAACATATGGTTTCTTAAAATGTTGTAAAATTTAATTGGAGAGCCAAAATTTTTTATTTCTATTTTTGTTTTGTTCTGAGGCCATACTTGGCAGTACTCATAGCTTGCTTCTGGCTCTGTGCTCAGGGGCCATTCCTGGTGGTGTTCTGGGTACCATATATGGTGTTGGGGATCAAACCAGGAGTGGCTGTGTGTGCATATGGTCAACCCCAGTAAAATCTCTCCTATTCCTCTATTTCTGTGTGTCACTGAAATTCTCTCCAGAAATAATGTGCATTTTACATCTCTCTTGCCATTTCCACATATTATTAGTCCTCATTTTCCTTAACTCCCTACCATATTACGCTGCAAAATGCTCTGAACACAGAGCTAAAAAGTCTACTCCTTACCAACTCACTTCTTAATGCTTGTACTCTGAGTTTCTTCTCTTGGCAGTGAACAATTGCTTGCTGATTTTCAATTCCATGGGCTATTTATCATTCTTATCCTTGACCTCACAGCATTTGATATTATTGAACTTGTGCTCCTATTTGAAAAAAAAACAAATCTCTCTTCTTTTAGGTCCTTTTATATACTTAATGCTGATATGAATTCTCTCTAATTGCTCTTTCTCCTTCATTTTCTGGCTCATCTTGCTCTTTGTTGCATATGGCCTTCCATTCAGGCTCAGAGCTGTCAGCTGTTTACACATTCTGGCATGCAGTTCATGCCTTTCTTGTGTGCCTCTCAACTCTCTTCTCCAAAGATCCATTTCTCGTTTGGGTCTTATTATTATTGCCTTTACTATCATGTGTCTCTGCTTCTGGTTCCAGATGTGTCATGCTAAAATATTACTTTGCTACAGAAGTGAGTAACAACTGTTAGTTATCTCTATCAAGTGAAATTCATTTGCCTATCAAATTAAATACAAATTGACATTTGGTATCTTTCATCTGGTACTCCTAAACACAAGCCTGCATTTTAACCTAACTTCACAATTTTCTTTCTTTTTCCCCACTCACCTATAATTCTTCCCTTTATCTCTGCTCTTCGGAATTCTTTCCTTTCACTAATACTTGACTCTAAAGGATGTCCTATGGGAATCTTCGTTTAGTCATCTCCATTAAATATAACTTCAGTCTTCCAAGGTCTATCATTCAGACCTCTTTCAATTCAATATTGTGGCCAGTTTGAGAGGCTCACAACCTCTACGAGATTATAAAATGATTGAAAGCAGGATTAGGTACTGTTCATCTTCCCCTAAGCACCTAGCAAAGAGTTTTATTTCTGGTAGGTGATTAATAAAATTTAATTAAGTGAAAGGTCAGTGCGAGGGCAGTTCCTATGATCTATCATCTTTGAGAACAGTTAGGGAAAACCCAGAAATAGTCAGCTGGCTGTGCCAGAGGATCTCCAGATTTAGGCATATGAAGTGTGCAATCTTAAAAAGCTACAAAAATTTAAATGTCATAGTTTAAGTTAATCAATGGGCACGTCCAGTGTGATTATATTGATATTCCCAGAATTCTGAAAACTGTAAGAGGATCTGTCTTTCATTCTCAAATACCTATCAATTTACTCACTTATAGATCACTGACCAAACTACTCAAAACTGAATACAGTATTTGAAGACTCTTGGCAAGTTTGGCTACTTGTAGATATAGGACTTTGATCCCATTGAGACATTTGGCTCAAGGGGACAAAATTCATTGTCCCTTTCCTCCCCAACAATGTATCCTGGGGGGTACAAGTAAAAATACATCATGGAAGCATTGATTATCCATGGGAACCAGAAAGGGGAAAGGAAGAAAAATTTCCCATGTTCCATGAACAACATAAAGCCAGAACTCACACACAATGAGATCTCCACTGTGCAATTTGTACAGCACCTTTCTTGAACATGGAGATATTGCACACTCCAGCAGTGAACAATGAGGCAGTGGGAGAAAGCACGTGAGTGACATGTAACACATTTAGACAAACACATAAAATGGAGCAGTGAAATTCTTCAGAGCAAGGGAAGCTTTTGCGAAGCGTCCTCACAGGTCAATTTTAGTAGCTACTTTTTCATAGCTCTCCTTAGGGCTCACCAAGTGGTGAGAAAGGCAACCTCTCATGCCAGGGGAAAGGATGAACTACAATGGAGTCTAAATCTATTTATTTCCATGTTGCAATGAAAATACTGGATCACTTGGAAGACAAACTCGCACTGACCAGCTTCATTTCAAAAATCCTCTGCAGATTTTCTAACTCTGGGCACAGTCAATTAATTCACATTGGGGAGGTATTTGATCAGCCTCTACACAGGAATTCTTAGATGGATGTGGCTGTTTGGTTTCTTACTAAATAAAGAACTACAGAGGAAGTGTGACCAGAGACAGGATACTGTGAAGGTGCAAAGATTTTCATTTGGAAAATTGTATCTAATACAGGGACTCTGCAGGTGAGAAATGATATTTGTGTCTGGTCAGTTTTAATTTCTGAACACAGCTTACAAACTCCAGTTCAACCACATGTTGCCCTTCAATTAAACCATGCCGTGTCAGGCCCTGATGGCATGAATTCAGAGAAATCACATTTGCCACAGTGCTGTCAGAAGCAGAACAGAATGATAATTTTGCATTTGGTCTTGTTTGCAAGCCTGCATTTTAATACACTTTCTAATATGACCACCTGATCCAGAACCAAGCCTATATTGTTATTGTTGATAAGCTTGGGAAGAAAAATTACAATCATCTCTGGCATCTTGGCAAAAGGACTTATTTCTTTAAGTTTTTTGAGTGGGTGGAATAGGTTGTGCTTTGCATTTCTGGAAATAGAAGGAAATGCCACCACAACACAATTTAAATAGTGGCATTGTTGGATCTCAGGGTGTACTTTTCAAAAAAATGTAATATTTGACCCACACCTGAGATACGTTATAACTATACGTTATGTTATGACTATTAATTGGAACTTCACTCATCGTTTTAAAATGACTATCCACAATGAGAGTATTTAATACATAGCTGTGATGACTTAGTTGACAAATAACGAGGTTAAGTAGTGTTAGTTTTTTATCATAGGAACAAAGAGGAATATTTTTTAAAAAATTATTCTTCTTGTCTACCATGAGGGCTTCATATTAACTATGAAGCAGAGTGACTGAGTGAACAAACCCTCAGTGGGCGCCATCCAAAATTCAGTTCCATCACTTGGAAGATTATTTAGCCTCTGTCTGTCTGTGTTTCTAGCAACTTGAAATTAGATGATAATAATATCACAGGATAAGTGTGTGAACTTAATAAGATATATCATCTTAAGTGCTTAGTACTGTGCCTTAGATTTAAAATGTACATGTAACCTTTACATTTATTATGATTAAGGATCAGAGTAATGTGATTGAGAGCCTGAAAAGAACCAGGAATGTTACAATCTCTGTCTTTGAAAACAGTATCTTTTTGAATTATCACTAGAGATGATTTTACCAAGGAATTCCCTCAGCCCAATTATTTGTTTATTTAAGATCTTCCCTTCCCTTATCACCTCTTCTGCAATCAGGAGCTATTGTCTGCTCTGATGGAACACTGGGGCAGTTACTCATTCTGCCCCTACTACTTATACGCAACCTTTTATTACTGCACAAATTTTCACTTCTGTGTTCCTCTTTTCTAACTACCATAAGTACTGTAAAGTTTGTCATTTATATTTGCTCTCGGACTGTAGGAGGATTGAACTAACTCTTAGGAAAACAAGTTTCTTTCTGCAAGTACCTTCCAAGTACTTTCTCACGGGGAGAAAGGAGAAAACCTTGAATGCAGGCAACATCTGCGTTGATAAAAAAAAAAAAAAATCTGAGCTTTTCTGGAGAACATGCAGAGACAAAGAGACGATAGAGATGAGAGTAGATTAGAAAGGTGTCTTTCAGCTCTTCACCATTGTATTTTAAGCCTCTTCACACATGGAAAGTTTAACTCATTATATTAATTTGGGAATCCGAGGCAAAGAAGCTATGTGCTGGCACATAACATTTCATCTATTTCTCTCCTTATTATCTATCCATCGAATCTACCACGGAGAGTCATGGACTCTCCCTTTGAAGTTCATGCAAGAGTGCAGCGCCGCCGAGGGCACGGCCCTCTTTCGGACTGTTCTCATCATCTTAATGAGAAAGCCAGTTGTCCATAAACATAACTAGGACTCCGATTAACACAGTGTGGGATGCTCTCAGCAGTCGACATGTAGTCTTTTGCACCTACCGAGGACGCTGCCGATCTCGCTCTCATTATTGTGCTTCTCGCACACTCATTGGGAAACAACCGCAGCTGTGTGTGAGATGGACCAAACGCCGGGGGTGAGGAGGGCATTTCCACTGTCTGCCACTGTTTTCTTTAATGATTTTTCAAATGAATATGGACTCCGTCCTTCTGTCCTTTAGAATGTTGGGCTTCGATGATCTCGGAGTTAATGGTAAAATATGCACTCTGCAGCACTGCTCTGTCAAGAAGATTTGAATTATTATTTGTCTTCTTCCTCGGTACAAGCTATAGGGTTAAATGGCTGGGATTTTTAAAACAAAAGATTTATACTCCATTTTCTTTGTACTATCCATCCACGCCTCCTGTAATAGGAGGCGGCTGGAAAGCTGTGTGTCTGGGTTGTCATTTCTCTTGCATGGTATATATTAGAGTCCAAACAACCTCTGCACCATCAAGGTTCCACAAACCTTAAATTTAAGCTACCTGCTCCACCAAAGTACCTAAAACAATAACTTTTTTATGTTGCAACAAACATTACATTTAATGAGTACAGTGCACATGTAATGATACAGTGAATCAGTGTGAAGCCTCAAATAATGATTTCTGTTGGCACTATAAAAGGAATGTAATTTTTCTTGTTGAAATACCATTTTTCAGTTACTGCATGAGTGATGTGGTAATTATCCCCTACACCTGGGATTTAAATCCAATCCTACAAGCCCATTTTCTGTTTGCAAGCTGTCAGGCTGATGCATAGGCTTTGTTCTTATCTGGCAGTAGGCAAGGAATCGGTAATTCAGAAACAACAAAGCCACTGATGGGTCATCATGTAATCTGCACTGAAAATTGCAATCTGTAATGAGATTGGAAACGCAGATGAGGTGACTAAAATTGATTACCTACCATATCTGAAAATTTCAATTTTATTGCACAAATATGATCAAACTAGTCCATAAGTTTGGGGATTAGTTGAGAAAGAATAAAGATTACTTTTAAATTAGGTGAATGCAGATAAGTTATTTAAATGTAAATTATTTGCTTTATAGCAATATGGTTGGTCTGCTGGGTGATTCATGTGGCCACATATTTTTCGTTCCCTGATGGCATCACTTCTGCCTGGGAGTTCCAATTAGAGATGACATATACACTTTCAACTCTTAAATGTAGTCGAGCAAAGCAGACCAGGAATAGAGCTCACACCAATCCCCGAATCATAAAAATTTACCTCTCATATGCTGATGATAGGGGAAAAAATCATCCAGAAGTCTTGGGAGTTTCAAGAAATAAGCAGCAGATTGTGCTTTGAGGTATTTGAAAATATTCCCCCCATATACAAGATCAGGCTTTGTGAATTTGCCTTGGGAGCCAGTGACAGACTCATGGTCTCTGGCATCTCATAGGAACCAGACTTAAAATAATCCTAGAAGTGTTAGAATTTCAGTTGATATTCTAGTTCGAACTCCAAACTACTACTAACAATTTTATATTTCTTGTCAGTAACATTATGATAATTACCAGCACTAGAAATTTGACAGACCCCAGTGATCTTGAAATAAAAGGTCTATCTAGTAAGAAATTATTTTCCTGACACAATTTTGGAAATGAATGTCAATAAATTCATATGACACCAGTATATTTCACTTCGTAATATAACTTTCAGAAAACATCTGTTTGTGTGGCAAGAAACAATATTGAGACAACCAATGTTCCCAGTGGAAGACCCTCTAATAAAAATACATATCATCAAGACTTAGCTTTCCTTGTGTTTTGTAGCCACCAACGCAAATGTTTTCATCTTGTGGGATATAGTTGATGTAACTACAAGATATTTTTCCACTTTGAGAACTTTTAGTACTTTTTAGAAAAAATAATTATATTTAAAAAAGACTTCCCTTCTGTCCACTGTATCCATGATGTTTATTCATGGACATAAGCATCATTTATACATAAGCATTATTGAGGTGCTAGGTCATATTAATGAGAAATTGAGTCACATGCTCCAAACTACTCTTTGGCATGAGTTCTGTATTCAGAAAAGTGCCTTCAGAGTTTCACCAATGTCCTGCCCAGTGTATAGACTTCATAGATCTGTAACTCATAAACTAAGCTTATTCAGTGGAAAACTTTTCAGAGAAAATTTTTCAGAGAAAATAGTTTTTCCTTTTTATTTTCTTCTTTTGCTTTTCTTTCTTTCTTTCTTTCTTTCTTTCTTTCTTTCTTTCTTTCTTTCTTTCTTTCTTTCTTTCTTTCTTTCTTTCTTTCTTTCTTTCTTTCTTTCTTTCTTTCTTCCTTCCTTCCTTCCTTTCTTTCTTCCTTTTCTTTCTTTCATCTTTCCCCTAACTTTTCACCTTCCCCTTCTTTACAATTATTTTCACTATTATTATTCTTTTTTTCTCTTACTTAAAATTTGTTTTGATTCTCTTACAGTGTGACTTTCCTTCTCAGTTCCTCTGAGACCCAAAAAAGGTCCAGTGACAGCTGATGCAATAAGTATTCATTGACTTTGATCTACAAGTTCCAGAATGACTTCAGGCACTAGTGGTAGATTAACTTGCCAGGCTTTATGTTCCATTGTTATTTATTTCAACAACTCAGTATTATTTTCTACTAATGAAAATAAGGAAATAAAGAAGCTGTTTCTTTTTCATTAAATTATATAAAGATTCACACCATTGCAAGTTGTATATGTATTCATGATGTTATATTATTTACTTGTGCTTGCTCTTCTGTTCCAAATGCCCTTTTATTCTTTCTCGAAACATCAGTATTCCTTTGTATGAAGAAAATTTTTAATACCCTTCATTTCTGATTTCCAAATCTCACATCCAAAGTAGGTAAGTAAACAATGGCCACTGAACACCTTTATTGCAAACCACAACACCTAATCAGAGAGAGAGATCAAAAGGGAATACCCTGCCATAGTGGCAGTGTGGGGTGGGGGGAGACGGGACTGGGGAGGGCGGGAGAGATGCTGGGTTTACTGGTGGTAGGGAATGGGCACTGGTGAAGGGATGGGTTCTTGAACTTTGTATGGGGAAAACAAGAGCACAAAAATGTATAAAACTGTAACTGTACCCTCACGTTGATTCACTAATTAAAAATAAATAATTTTTAAAAAGTAGGTAAGTAAAAGAAAATAATGCTGCCTTTGATCGTGTACCATTGACTCCTGTCTTTTATTGAAACTGCTTGCTTCATGAACTTTGGTCCAAGCCAAGCAAATACTTAGCCTGAAGGATGCAGGAGCTCACAGGTCTCTCTCTGTTTCCCATTATGCATCTCTAAAATTCATTCTCTCTGTCAAATTTATTGTTTTAGAACTCATGACTGATAATGTCACCCTTGTTTATAGCACTGTTGTCCCATTGTTCATCGATTTACTCCAGCGGGCACCAGTAATGTCTCCATTGTGAGACTTGTTACTGTTTTTGGCATATCAAATATGCCATGGGTAGTTTGCCAGGCTCTGCCGTGCGGGCGGGATACTCTGGGTAGCTTGCTGGGCTCTCTAAGAGGGATGAAGGAATCGAACCCAGGTAGGCTGCATGCAAGGCAAATGCCCTATCCACTTTGCTATCACTACAGTCCAACCTGAATATGCCTAATCTCATCTGAGCTCGGAAGCTAAGCAGGGTCAGGCCTGGTTAATACTTGGATGGGAGACCCATACCCTTGTTAATGTGAAAATAAAACCTAAAAACCTGAAACTTGGTTACAAATTTTTATAGTCTCTGTCAGTCTAGTCTCAGTTCTATTTACTGCACCATACCAAACTTTGCATCTTTGAACTGCTCCTTTGGGTACCTGCAAAAATGTCTTTGCCATAACTCAGAGAAGGGAACACCAAGTAAAATGTGGTCGGAGGTCATGCAGGGGAAGGGTGATGTGTGCCGAATATAGACTAGAGACTGAACACAATGGCCACTCAACACCTTTATTGCAAACCACAACACCTAATCAGAGAGAGAGATCAAAAGGGAATGCCCTGCCATAGTGGCAGTGTGGGGTGGGGGGAGACGGGACTGGGGAGGGTGGAAGAGATGCTGGGTTTACTGGTGGTAGAGAATGGGCACTGGTGAAGGGATGGGTTCTTGAACTTTGTATGGGGGAAACATGAGCACAAAAAAGTATAAATCTGTAACTGTACCCTCATGTTAATTCACTAATTAAATATAAATAATTTATTTTTAAAAAGAATTAAAAAAACAATAATTTTGGTTTTGAAGTATTTTAAAAGTAGTTATGTTCTTTTTCCACTTTAAAGAAATGGAAGGAAGGAGGAAGGAAGGAAGGAAGGAAGGAAGGAAGGAAGGAAGGAAGGAAGGAAGGAAGGAAGGAAGGAAGGAAGGAAGGAGGGAAGGAGGGAAGAAAGGAAGGAAGGAAGGAAGGAAGGAAGGAAGGAAGGAAGGAAGGAAGGAAGGAAGGAAGGAAGGAAGGAAGGAAGGAGGGAAGGAGGGAAGAAAGGAAGGAAGGAAGGAAGGAAGGAAGGAAGGAAGGAAGGAAGGAAGGAAGGAAGGAAGGAAGGAAGGAAGGAAGGAAGGCAGGCAAGCTAGCAACTATAGACAATGTACTACTGGCTAAAAACATGAACAGAAATGTAACCAACCAGGACTCACTTTAATATATCTTGATTCAATACCAAAATATTTGCAAAGTATTATTTATATGCAATAAACTAAACTTTTTCCATTTCAAAAAAATGTCTTTGTCACAGTTTATCTACCTTTTATGGCTAAATCCTTTTGGTTAGTCAGAACACAACCAGACTGTCTCATATTCAGAGACATCAAACCAATCAAAACTGTCTGACAGATTCTATTAGAATGTTTTCCTAAAATTCTTTGATATCATCTACCTTTTTGGGTACTTAATTTACTATTATTTCAAATTTTGTTTCCTCCTACTCAGAAAAACTTGCACTGTGCTGGAGCTTGCTATTCTTACTCACCTCTGAAATCCATGCTTTGAAGCACAGCATAAAGTACGTGCTCCAGATGTTAAGAGCAAATATCAACAACAATAGCTGCCTGGCTCATTTTGACCAGATAGTTTTTATTCATTTTTCTTAACCATCACTATTCCATACCTTTTGTAGGAGCTGATGTTTTTGACATCTCCCTTCTTACATTCTCTTGGCCTTTAAATTCTATGTAACACATCCTAACTTTACTTTCTACTTCTCCAACTTCTTCTTCATCCTCTAAATAAAAGGTCTAGTCTAACCAATTTACATAATTGTCCTACATCTCTCACAGTATTTCTTGGATATTTCCAATACTTCATGGCACTACTGAGTTGTTTAAAGAAAAGTTGAACTTGATAGATTAAAGAGACAATGAAAACTGAAACCGTTGCAATAGGTGAGATAAATTAAACTCAACTGGCAAAAGAAAACACAAGAGAGTTTTAGGCACTAAGAAGCTATTGGAAAAGTTTTAAGGGGGAAGCTGTCATTGTACTGGGTCACTTGTATTCACTAATTGGTACATACTGAAGTCAGGCTTTTATGTTCTTAGGAACATTGGGATATGGGGACTATCTCTTGATAATTACTTGATAATCTAAAAAATATATTCCATGTCCCTAAGAAAGATTGTGAAATTGGAAGTAGATACTTTGAGAAGATTTACATCTCAAAGGGACAGAAAAAATTCTTACCATTTCAAAGTTTCTTTTTTTAAAAAATTTTATTTTATTATATTGAATCACAGTGAGAAAAAAAATACAAAGCTTTCAGGTTTAACTCTCAGCCATACGATGATTGAACCCTCATCCCTTCACCAGTGCACATGTTCCACCACCAAGAACCCCAATATACCCCCCTCCCACCCAGCCCCCACCTAGGTAGCTAATGATCTTCATTTTATTCTCTATACTTTGAATACATTCAATATTTCAATAGAGAACTCACTATTATTGTTTGGAATTTCTCCCTAACAATAAGGCTTGCTGAAAGGCATCATTTAATACTTTCTTTTCATTGCTGAGAATGAAGATTCTATGAACTGTCATGGCCGCGGGGTTTTGGATTTCTGATATTTTAGTTCAGTTCACAGTCTAGATGCATGTCTGTAAGAAGCTGCTCTGGATGCCAAAATGGGTTAGAAGACCTCTTGGATCATAGTCGTTACGAGCAGAGGGTCTCTACCATCTCAAAGTTTCTAAAGTAAAAGTTCTAAAGAGTGGTGGGTGGTGCAGATCAGTTAGGTGGTAAGAAATTTGTTGTGTTTAAATTATTTATTTATTTATTTATTTGCTTTTTTGGGTCACCCAGCGATGCTCAGGGGTTGCTCCTGGCTTTGCACTCAGGAATTACTCCTGGCGGTGCTTGGGGGACCATATGGGATGCCGGGGATCAACCCGGGTCGGCAGCGTGCAAGGCAAACGCCGTACCCACTGTGCTATCGCTCCGGCCCGAAATTTGTTGTGTTTAGTCAAGCTGAGGAAACTAAAAGTTTATCTTGGTTAAATGTTTTTGTTCAGATCTATTGTCCTTGACAAGCTTATCACTGTATCACTGTCATCTTGTTGTTCATCAATTTGCTCGAGCAGGTGCCAGTAATGTCTCCATTGTCCTAGCCCTGAGATTTTAGCAGTCTCTCTTTACTCATCTTTCCCAGTGGTGCCTCTTTGGAGGCTCTTTCGGGATCAGAGGAATGAGACCCATCATTGTTATGTTTTTGGCATATTGAATATGCCATGGGGAGCTTGTTATGCTCTGTGTTTTTGTGGCTCAAATACTCAGGCTCTGAGTATTTGTGGGCAGAATACTCTCAGTAGCTTGCTGAGTTCTCCAAGAGGGAGAATTAGACAATAAGAGGACCTTTGTTTTATAGTCTTGGATCTTGGCCATTGATAGGATTACACAGTGCTGGCAGCAGTTTGTGGTTGTGGCTGCCTAACTACACAAAGATAAGGGATGTGGGTGGAGGAGGCCCAGTCCTGATCCAAGCAGGCTTGGAGATCTCAGCCCTGGGTCCCGCACACCTAGGTTCCTCTGCTGGTTCCTTCATGTGTGAGGCTTGTCCAAGCATGTGAACAGTGGCCTTGAGCGTGGATGTGGCTGAGTTCTGGAGGTCTTTGGCTGCTAGGGCTCTGCTCGAGGCAGGAGGGAATCTCAACCCGCTCCCCTCCGAGGGGCCCTGGTGAAGACAACCAGGCGCAGGGGCAGGAGACTCTGAGTCGCTCTCTTCTGGGAACTTTGTTTTATAGTCTCTGAACCTCAGCTGTTGGTGGGATTACATTGCACCAGGGGCAGTTTGTGGGTGTGACTGCCTAGCTACCAGAAGATGGGGACTCTGGGTGGCCTGAGATCTGAGCAGGCATGGAGATCTCAGTCCGAAGTCCCACACACTTAGGTTCCACTGCCTGTTCTTTCAAGCTTGGAGCCAAAATTTTCAATTGCTCATTGGACATCCCAGCTGGGCAAACCATTTCACATTGATTGCCTCTGGTTTAAAAACAGTCTTATTTTTCCTTTCTTCAAAAAATATTTTAAAATTTACTTATTGAGATCATATTAATTTATAAGAGTATATATGTTTATATGCCTTAGGGATAGAATGTTATCATACCATACCCACTAGCAATGAAATGAATCTTTTTTAAAAAAAATTTTTATTAGTGAATCACCTTGAGGTGCAGTTGCAAACTAATGAGCTTTCATGTTTGCATTTCAGTCATACAGTGATTGTTTACCCATCCCTCCACCAGTGACCATTCTCCTCCACCAATGATCCCAGTATCCCTCCCACCACCCCAACCCCATCCCCTATCACCCCAACTCCATCCCCCACCAACACCCTCTGCCTCTGAGGCAGGATATTCCCTTTTGTTCTGTCTCCCTTTGGGTGTTGTAGTTTGCAATATAGGTATTGAGTGGCCATCATGTTCGGTCTATAGTCTGCTTTTGGAATGCATCTTTCAATCCGGATGGGTCCCCCCAACGTCCTCTACTTGGTGTTCCCTTCTCTATCTCAGCTTCCTTTTCCCCCAACATGTGAGGGCATTTATGAATCTTATATTCATTTTCTCCTTTTATGTTATTATTACTGGATTTTTTTAACTGAATTTTATTTCAACCACTATCAACTTTTTATTCTTTTCTACCAAAATTGGTCACCTAGTGGCTTTTATTAAACAAGTTTTAAGTACATACAAGTCCCACATAAACTCCAATGACTCTTCGTTGCCTGCATGGTCATAGTAGTATCCACTCCAGAGTCAGAAATAGCTCTGAGAAAAGGCATTGCTATTTTATAAAAAATTCTTGATAAGTTTACAATTTCAGAGTTACTAAAGTTAAGTAAATATGAAAGGAAGTTACAGGAGAAGAGTATGGCTCAGATTTTAAATTGGGGGGCTTTACAATAGAATAATAAGTGAGATTAATGGAAATGATTCAAATACTGTAGAAGAAAGAAGTATCTCCATTCATTGTCTTTAAAAGTCCTCATGATATCAGATCTTAGTAATTAATCCACATAAACTCACTTTGCAGTCCCCAAATCACAACCAACTCTGTCAATTTCTTTAGTTTGGTTTTAAATTTTTCAAGCCAAATTAAAAGGCTATCTTACTTTGGCTTGAAAAATTTAAAACCAAACTAAAGAAATTGACAGAGTTGGTTTTGATTTGGGGACTACAAAGTGAGTTTATGTGGATTAATAAAGGCTGTCTTACCTGGTTGAAGAAACTCTGGTACATCTATACAATGGAATACTATGCAGCTGTTAGAAAAAATGAGGTCATGATGTTTGCATATAAGTGGATCAGCATGGAAAGTATCATGCTAAGTGAAATGAGTCAGAAAGAGAGAGACAGACATAGGAAGATTACACTCATCTGTGGACTATAGAATAACAGACTATAAGACTAACACCCAAGAATAGTAGAAATAAGCACCAGGAGGTTGTCTCCATGGCTTGGAGGCTGGTCTCTCATTCTGCACAACTCAGGGAAGGGAACACCAAGTAAAATGTGGTCGGAGGTCAGGTGGGGGAAAGGTGATGCGGGCCGAATATAGACTAGAAACTGAACACAATGGCCACTCAACACCTTTATTGCAAACTACAAATCTAATCAGAGAGAGAGAATAAAAGGGAATATCCTGCCATAGTGGCAGTGTGGAGTGGGGGGAGACGGGACTGGGGAGGGTGGGAGGGATGTGGTGTTTACTGGTGGTGGAGAATGGGCACTGGTGAAGGGATAGGTTATCAAACTTTGTATGGGGGAAACATGAGCACAAAAATGTATAAATATGTAACTGTACCCTCACATTGACTCACTAATTAAAAATAAACTATTAAAAAATAAAATAAAAGGCTGTCTTACAAAATGACTCATAAAAATTTAACTATTCATCAGCTCAGTCATCTGTCTATGAAATTCATAGATTACTTATAGGCTTTACTGGAAGCAAAATAATATTTTAAATCAGCTACTTGTTATGCTTTAGCCAAGAGCACTTTCCAGGACTAGTTGACCTGTCAGTGGAATCAATTAGCAACACAGTTAGTCATGGGACTAACTAAATTACATGTAATTTAGAGGGATACAAACTTCTATTATTTTACTGAATAGGCATAGAACTATTTATATTTTAACTATAACATTCTCTTTTTTCAGATATTAATTTTATAGTAAAAATACAAATGGACATGCCATTCTAGGCAGTCAGACACAGACACCATGGTTTTTTATATGCTCACAAACACACACACACAAACACACAGACATATATATGGGATACATATTTAAACTGTACATTCTGAATATAAAACTGTACATTTTAAGAAAGAGATTCACCGAAGCAAAATCGGTCTATGTGCAATTAGTGAGCTCAGTTTTAGGATGAAAGAATCATTAGATCACAAACACTTCCTAGCCTACCAAGAGGGCCTATCTCTTTAACAATAGTGGCATTTTATTTGGTCTCTTTAAGATCTGTAGTCAGGTATAAAAATTTTAAATATAAATTATTTTCATTCATTAAGCAATTATATAGTCCATTAATTTAGATGACAGTTTATGTTATAGCTTGTATCATTATGTATTTAGTATATACTGGATATATATCAGATATATATATATATATAACATCTGCATATATATTCATTTTTCTTTCACTACACATTTTTCAGTTTCTTTCTTCTTTTTATTATTACAGCTTAGGTAACATGTTTACAGTAGATAAGATTTATGACTTTGATGTACTGAGTTACTACTCATTAAGACCACCAGGATGCCTATTGTGGGGCCAGAGAGATATATAGTGGTAAGGCATTTACCTTGCCAGAAGTAGGCCCTGAGAACCTCCAGTTGTCCTCCCAAACAAACAAAACATTACCAATGTGTCACCAATGTTCTTCATTTCTAGTTCACCTCTTTCATTTGCCTCACTGTCTCCTCTTCTTGCTTGGTAATCTTAGTTTTGTAATCCCAGGCTTGTCATTATTTTGTAGTGTGTATTCCTTTGTCTCTCTATAATCCACAGATGGGTGAGAATATCTAATATTTGTTCTTCTCTCTCTGACTTACTTTGTTTGACGTGATACCTTCCAGTTCCATCCAAGTTGTAGCAAACTATTAGATTCCATTTTTCAACTTACAGTATTTCACTCTGTGTGTGTGATACATGCATATGCATGTATCATAACTGCTTTATCCATTCATCCAGTGTTGAACATTTGGGTTATATCCATAGCCTGGTAATTATATTTAGCACTGCAAATAACATATGTCTACATGTATATTTTTGAATTAATGATTTTGTATTTGGGGGATGTAGAAGCCAAAAAGTAAAATCATGTGGTTTTTATAGAAGCTGAAATCTTATATTTTTGAGAAATATCTGTCTTGCATAGAGGCTGAATCAGACTGCATTTCCATGACCAGTGAGTGAGGGTTCCTTGTATACAAAATTCCTGCCAAACTGGTTCTTACCAGTCTTATGGGTACATTTGGATTCCATTCTCACTTGGTGAAATGATAACTCATTGTTGTTTTTATTTACATTTCCTAATAATAATTTAAAACAAACACTTGTATATCTGACTTTTGTCCATTTTTATTCTTTCTTAAGGGATGTTCATTTCTTCTCCTTATTTTTTGATAGGAATATGGGTATGTTTTTTGCTGTTTTTACTGAACTTTTCAGTCTTTTCATTAGCCATTTGTCATATCTTGTGCAAATATAGCATCCCATTCAGTATGATGTCTTGTTATTTTACCATGATTTTCTTTTCCATGTAAAGTGTCTTTAATTTGATGCAGTCACATTTTTTAAAATTTGTGTTTTTTGCTTTCTTTGCTAATGGAGTCAATTCATTGAAGAAAACTTAGACACCTGTATTCTCAAGAGTTTTACCTATATCTTCCTCAGTATATTTTATGGATATAATCCTTAGACTAGGGAAGGTCTCAATTTTTAGCTCTTCTACCAGCCCTTCTTCTTATTTCTCTCTTTCTTCTCTTTCTGGAGTTTCTATGATTTTGGAGATCTTGCCAAATAAAAACATTAAGGATTTTTTTAACTTTTAAAAAGTCTCTTTTCTATAACCTTTTCTATATTGAAGATGTCATATGCCTTGTCTTCAAGGTCACTGATTCAATTTTTGGATTCTTCCATTCTGCTACTTTGTCTTGTTACTGTATTATTTAGTTCCTTTGTTTCTCTTTGAATGATTTCATTCATTTTTTTCCATCAATCTTTCTTCAAGTTTATTGGATCTTTTTTCTAATGATTTTCTCAGTTCAGTGAACATCGCCTGTTGCTCCGGAGTTATCCTCAGGCTTCATCAGAAGCAGTGTCTGCATACTTGCCGACATCCTGGCTTCAGCCTCTATCCATTGATGTGACTGACTTGGCACAAGTTTTTGAATTATTCCAGGTCTTTGTGGAGACTTACTATGGAACTCCAAATTCCATGTGGTTTGAGAAGTGATACCATGTTCCCCTTTGCAGTATCAGGCTAATGTCTATGACTACTGAGTTTTGGCAGTCACAGATACCTTATAAGGATTTCTTAAATCTTGCAAGATTGAACTGGCCCTGATTTCTGAGAACCTGAGTTGCAAAAGGAATTTGTGACACCCATGCATAAACTGCTGAAGTAGCAAGGTCCAGCAGACCCAAAGACTAGCCTCATATCTATGCTTGATTTCATCTTGCATTTGATGCAGTGTCCCTTGGGTAGTGACGAGAGATTGTCACGTGTGCCAAGTAACAGCTGTTCACCAAAATGACCTGTGTAGCTATCGAGAGTTTGTTACATTCACCAGTCCTAGTGTAGGGATGACTTCTCTGGTAACTATGACCTAATGAACAAGTATCTGCTATTCATTGGGGCCTCTGAAAGGCAGCTCCCAGTTACTTTCTTGGGAATAACTTCTCCCAGCTGTGGCTTGGTGACAAATGATTCCTTTTTCTACTGAAGACTAGTAGTTCAAGTCTCTTTCTGACACAGTGAGTACAGTACCAAAACGAGCCTGTTTGGGTGCTTTGCATTTAGCGTCCTCTGACTGAGGCTGGGAATTAGTATGGAGAACCTGCTTTAGGAAAACTTCCTTTGCTTTGGAGCTGCTGCAGCTACACGCCTGTTAGTCCTGAAGGGTGGCACCAAAATTGTGTGTCTGTTGTGAGAAGGATTGTGACTGCTACCCTTACTGGGCAGAGGGAAAACTGTGACACTGTTGATTGGAACTCAGCTCTGGTTTGGCTACTGCCAATCCTAGCCGAGTGTGGTTACATTTGTCAAGATTAACAATCACACAAGACTCAATGAATCCCAAATTCCATGGCAAAACTGAATTATATGGGACGTTTAAATGCTTAATACCTCAACCTGCCATGTGGAACAGAACCACATTAGCACAGGTGGCGAGCCTATTGGGGTGGGGCCAAGACTTCAGCTGTATGGAGCTTGCCTCACTTTCAGATTGGCTCATGCTGATACATAAACAGGGAAAGGCAGAGCACTGTGTTAAATTCCACACGTCCCACATCTGTTTTCTTAGTGAGTGCTGGTATGAAAGTTCTTCAATTCTTTTGCTTTCAGACCCTTCTGTCATAAATTGCTGTTTTCTGCCTGGCTTGCTTCACTTGCAAGTCCCTTTTTTCTTTCAAGCTCAGTTTATTTCTGCCTCCCAAGTAGGGGAGACACTGTCCAAATCAGTTCTTTATGTTCCTTAGAATTGAGTCTCTGAGGTTGATGACTGTTTATCCCCAGTGAATTTGCTCAGAGAGACCCATTGCAGGTATCAAGGTGCTGTGCTCTATTCAGTTTTTATATATTCTTCTTATTGATGCCATGGGGGCACTCAGAAAACTACGATTTTGGTGCTCTTCAGCTCCTTTATTATTATTTTTCTTTTCTCTGCGCCCACTCCTCCTCACCATGGTTCCAGGAATCAAAACCAGGGTCTTGTACATGCAAATTGTGTAGTCTTGCACATATCTATCTATAATAGCTATATACTAAACAAATATATCTAGAATAGTTATATACTAAACAAGATGGTTTGTGTGTTTGTTTTTGGTGAAACAAATCAGTTTTATTAAAAGAAATCTATTTACATTATGAGGAGCGATAAAGAACTAGAGATATGTGTTCAAGAGAACACAGGCTTCTCTAGAGTTGGGTTAAAAAGACAAAAGATTGATTTTTATAAAATAAGCAACCCACATATACAAATCCAAAACTTTATTATTTACATAAGTTATTGGCTAGATGTAGACTATATGGTATATAAAATTCATTGCAGTTTAGTGATTGTAACATTCATTTTCCAGGATTTCAGTATTTTAAATACAATGCACTGTTTTCAGTGACTAAAGTTCCAATACTATAACGCCAAAAACACCAGGAAAATTTTTGTTGTTTAATAATTTAATAATTAGATAATATTCACACAGAAAATAAAAGTCTTATCTCAGTGACTGAATCTGATATATGTTAATTTTTTAATCAGCCAATCCCACTTTATAAGAATGCTTTTTGCCTGGAATTTACAACGCAGTATATGGTCCCATCTGAATGTCAGAAAACCTGGGAAGGGGCCACAGAGATAGTATAATGAGTAGGGGTCTTGCCTTCATACAACCTACCTGGGTTTGATGCCTGGCATCCCATATGGTCCCCTGAGCATGGCAAGGAATAATTCCTGAGTAGAGCCAGATGTAACTACTGAGCATTGCTGGGTGTGGCCAAAAACAAAAAAAACAAAAAGAGGAAGTATATTGGGGCTGAAGAGATAGTATGGTGGGTAGGATGTTTGATTTGTATGCAGCCAATCCAGCTTCAATCCCTGACATTCTATGTAGTCCCCAGAAAACTGCCAGGATTGATTCCTGAGAACAGAACCAGGAGTATCCCCTGAGTATCACTGGGCACAGCCCATCCCTGCCCCCAAAGAAATGTGAACGCGCACACACACACACACACTACCTTATGAGGTTTATTGGGGAGGAGGGGATCACTGCAGTGTTTAGAGATTTCTCTGGCTCTTTCTCAGAAACACCCCTACTAGTTCTGGAAATTGAACCAGGGTTAGTAGTGTGCAAAATTATCACTGTATCTCCTGTACTATTTCTCTGCACACCTTTATGGATACTTTTCAATGAAAATTTTGTTCAATTTATAAAGTAAGGGAAGGACTTTTGAAAAATGGAGTCAAAAGGAATTATTCAAACCTAGAAGAAGTAGGGAAATATTTATCATAATCAACAGAAAAAATCGGAATATATACTATATACTAAGTAAAATTTTATTGCAACAAAGCAGTGCCCATTCACATATTTTCCATGACAGTCATTGCATATTACTTGTTATAACATTAAAATAGCATGCCCTACAAAGATAAAATATATACTATTTAGCTTTAATAAAATAATTTTTACTAAAAAATTTTAAAACTATGGTGCACAATGTTAAAAGAAAGAATAATTTCTGCCAGTTGTATTATGTATTGGGCTGGAGCGATAGCACAGCGGTAGGGTGTTTGCCTTTCATGCAGCCAACCTGTGTTCGATTCCTCCGCCCCTCTTGGAGAGCCTGGCAAGCTACCGAAAGTATCGCGCCCGCATGGCAGAGCCTGGAAAGCTACCCATAGCGTATTGGATATGCCAAAAACAGTAACTATAAGTCTCACAATGAGAGATATTACTGGTGACCGCTCGAGCAAATCGATGAGCAAAGGGATGACAGTGACAGTATTATATATTATACATATTATATGTATATATTACAATATATACATGTATATATTGCAACCACCTCTTCCTCCTTATTCTTCCAATTTACAATCAAGAAGAGTAAATTTTTTTACAAAAGTTCTATCAAACTTGAATAATAGGTTTAATCTATTTTATTTATAACTTCACACCTTAATACATGTGGGTATTTTAATATGTATAAAACAATATTTTATTTTAATTATTAATCACAAATTTTAGTGACAGTTTTTCATTTTACATAGCACTTTGTTATTTTAATAATGCTATCTTTATCTGCTAATAATTTGTATAAGAAACCCACCTTAGTATATATCATAGATTCTTGTTCTCATTCTAAATTTTTTAATATCTCCATTTTTGTGTTTCAAATTTATTTAATAAATACAATCTTTATCATTTTTAAATAAATATTTTAAGTTTTAGCCTGATTATTTATGTCATTAAGATCCAGCATTTAAATCACTAGAAAATCCCCATAGTTAATTAAGATGGATACTTAAAACAGAAGGAGAGATTGATCTCCTTACTTTGAAGTATTCTATTCCAGTCATTCTTAAGGATAGACTTAAGATGTTCTGAACAGATCTCCCCCAAATGGGCCACTTTTTTAGAGAAGACAACTGAAGCCTTGAAGGTTTATAAAAACATTTGCCATTACCTCAGCTACTAAAAGAATAAAAACTAAGGACATTCCCGCAAAATTGGATTATTACCAGAAATAACCCTAATCTTTGAGAAAGCCACCTATAAAATAGGGCAAACATGTCATTGTCATCCCATTGCTCATTGACACCAGTAGTGTCTCTCATTGTGAGACTTATTGTTACTACTTTTGGCATATCCAATATGCCACGGATAGTTTGCCAGGCTCTGCCGTGCGGGCTCAATACTCTCGGTAGCTTGCCAGGCTCTCCGAGTGGGGCAGAGGAATCGAACATGGGTCTGCCTCGTGAAAGGCGTTATCGCTTCAGCCCTAGGGCAAACATGAATTACAAAAACTAAAATGATCCCTTCCTCTTCTCTCTTGGCAACTCATAATGCAGCTCTACCCCTATTTTTCCTCATTCTTTGTATTTATGGAATGGGAATGTATTTATCTGTACACTTATGTGTTTAATTAGAATATTTTATTATTCTAATATATATATATAGATGTTATATATCTGATGTTAGTTTGATCTTTGAACTAGACCAAAATGAATATAGAATGATAAAGGGAAATTTCTTCTTTTCTCAACAGTGTATTACATTTCTGACAAATGCATACTATCTTTAAAAAACTTTTGGAAATTTTGGAAATAATGATTAAATAAAAGCAATGGGCATTTAGTGAATAGAATCTCTGATGTCTAAGCATAGAGACCACAGTAGAATTCTCACTGATTTTCCATGTAAAAGGAAGATATAAATAAAATTAGTCAGTGTTGGATGTCACTCAAAGGGATGCAAGAAGTAGAAGTTTAAGATTTAATTAATTAATCAGTCTTGGAGACGACCACTGGATTAGAGCTGTTACCAACTGGATTCCACGGGACATCAAAAGAACACCTGACCAGCCACCTACAAGATGGTCAGATTTTTTCGTCAAGACCCTGAACAAACAGTTTGAGGCTCTTCGTGTTCCTGGAGTGAGCAAACGCCATTGGGCTACAACAGCATGCAACAGGGAAGAATGGAGACATTACTGGCACCCACTCGAGCAAATTGATGAGCAACAGGATGAAAAGTGATACAAGTGAAGTGATACAATCAGCCTTGGAAAGGTGTTTCTACTTCTCTGAGTTTTTTCAATTACAGAAGAAAAAAACAAGTGATTTTTTATATATAAAAATCAACTACATATATATTTATGTACCCGACTGGAGCGATAGCACAGTGGGCAGGGCATTTGCCTTGCACTCAGCTGACCCAGGTTTGAGAGTATCCTGCCCGCATGGCAGAGCCTGGCAAGCTACCCATGGCGTATTTGATATGCCAAAAACAGTAACAACAAGTCTCACAATGAAGACGATTCTGGTGACCACTAGAACAAATCGATGAGCAATGGGATGACAGTGCAATAGTGCTACATTTTTATAAGTTGGGAAGATAACCCAAGGCCTCACACATGCAAGACAAGAGCTCTACTTCCCTGACTCATAGATATGTATACATTAAGATATTTCAAAGTATATATATATATATATGTATAATTTGAAAGCATGCTCTCTTTTATTTTATTTTTCATGTTTTTTTTATTTCCTTCCTTTTCTCTGCTCTTTGTTGCTGTTGATATTGTTGTGATGACTGGAGGTTACAAAAAATGCCTGGGTGTGGTGCTCACACATTGGCAGCTGTAGTGCTGAGAGTCACACAACAGACTAGTGTCCACACACACTGGCCATGGTTGGTACTCACTGAAGTTCATTGCTTGAACAGGTGCTCCCCAAACATCAGACCCTTTAGCTAAGACATGTTCTCTGGCTATAGCATTTGCTGGGGATCATTGCAATCCTCACACTCATGTTTCTCAGGAGCTATACTTCCTGACCTTAGTGTTCCTGTATCATTTCATTAGTGGCGATCCCCAGGGGTTGCAGTGCTTACACACATTCCGCTGCTGCAGGTGGGAATCACTTATGGTGCTGAGGACTACAAATGACAGAGCTACGAAGCTGACTGTACAGAGCGGCCAGAACTGCATGTTGCTTGTGGTGACAGGGTGAATATGAAGTTATAACCACACTTACCAGGTAGACACTCTGAGCCCCTGTGCTGTGCCTCCAGGCTCCCAGGATCATAGATAGTTAATTAAATAGAAAGATTGATTGATTTCCTTTTTATCCCGTTTCTATGACAAATAGGTCATCAACAGTATTACTTCAAATGACTAAAAAAAAATGAAAAGAGAACTCTTATGAAAGATGGGGTGTTAGATTTCTAAAGTTCAGATTTTGAATTTATGTCAGCAGATATATGTGTACAGGTATTTGTGCTTGTACACAAACCCATACACACACAAAAAAAAACAAGAGGTAAAACCAGTGAGAAAACTGTGAAACCTTACATTCATACACACCAAAATCTTAGCAAATGGCAAATTGCAATACAAACATAAAAGTCCATCAATTCAAGCAATTTAGGAAGGTTGGGTATTCATCATCTATTCCACTGAATTTCTCAATGCCTTTGAAGCTGGTTTTAGCATTACCCAAAGGAGAGTAACATCTAAAAGATGCATTTACATGAATTTAATCTAACCTTTTAAACTTCTTTTAAATTTTTAGTTTCTGTTAGTGAAAGGGGCTGGAGCGATAGCACAGTGAGTAGGGCATTTCCCTTGCATGTGGCCAACCTAGGTTCAATTCCTCCATCCCTCTCAGATGGCCCAGCAAGCTACCAAGAGTATCCTGACCGCAAGTCAGAGCCTGGCAAGCTACCTGTGGCGTATTCAATATGCCAAAAAACAGTAACAAGTCTCACAATGGAGATGTTACTGGTGCCTGCTAGAGCAAATTGATGAACAAAGGGACAGTGCTACAATTAGGGAAAGATTTCCTAACCTTTGCTTTCTTATTTACATCCTAAACTAACCTCTTCCCATAGTTTCTGCAACAGTAACTTTATAATTTTTCTTGTCTTGTTTATTTTTGTTTTGGGGCACACCTTGTAATGCCCAGTGATTACTCCTGGCTCTGCACTCAGGAATAGCTCCTTGTGGTGCCCAGGGACCATGTAGAATGCCAGGGAACAAACCCGGGCCAGCTGATTGCAAGGCAAGTAACTTTCAGGGTATACTACCTCTCCAGTCCCAACACTTCCCTTCTTAAAACCCTTTCTTATTTTGCATTTGAAACATCATCTTTGAGTAATCAGCCTTGTTGGATTTTTATATACGTTTTGTAATTTTTATGGTCTGTTCTTTACATCAGAGAATAAGATTCTAGTTTCTTATTTGTCTGCAACAAAGCACATACTATTTGGTACCTTGCTAACCACTAAAGTGAAAGTATAAATTGGTATTTAAAGTGACTAAAAGCAGGTGGGACTTGTTTCATCATGATATAATCTATTTTCATATTGCTAATACTTCTCTTAGAGAAATGGAATTTTCTAATTAAATTTTCTTCCATGATATCAGTGTCCCACTTGTTCTATGACTGATGTTTTTCTTTGGGGAATTTTATGAGAATACTCAACAGTGTGTATTGTAGTTAGACAAATAATGCCCCATGCATCTTTCTGTGGAGGAATAATTGTTATTCATTGTTAATAATAAATAACCCAAGATGGAGCATTTCAGATCTTGAAATTTTAATTTTTGGCATCTTAATGAGTTTATGATAGAAAGGAGTTCCACCCTGCTAGTTCAACTAGGATCCTATGAAGCTCAAAATATTTTTAACTTGTATATTTATATTATTTTAATAAGATCACTAAACTTAATGAATATTTGAAATTTGGGAACAAAGTAATGTATATTTGAAGTAGTAGATCATATTTATGCCAGAGAAGATAAGTGAACTTAACTCTCAAGATGAACCCAGTTACATAGATAGTAAAACACTATAAAGAATCTGCTAAGCTGCCCGTCTTATTTGTACATTACTGTCAGATAAAGCAGAGAAGAGCATATTTCAGTATTTGAAATCCCTCTAGTGACTAAATTTCTTATCTGTGGTCATTTTTCAAAAACCATAAAATCACTTGATATATTAAAACCAAAAAGCTCCATGTTGGTAGTCTGGAAATATTTGTTAGAATCCAAAGCTAAAGCATACTGTTGTCTTCATATAAAGTTGTTACCCATGTCTCTGAATAGTGCAAGTACTCTGCATTTTTATCTCACTGGTAAAGATAGATGACATAACATGATCATCTCACTGTTTGTTCCTTTGTAGGAACACCTTTATTTATGAAGAGCACTATCATCACTGACAGAGAAAAGAATATGACTTCCGGGCTCTTACAATGATAAAATAAAGCTTGACAATATTAACATTTTCTTATAGTAAAATAAGTCTTTGTAACAAAACAAAGAAATCTATTAAAAATACTAAAAGTGATGGCAGGACAAAGGTGCAGTCTTTGGCACTTTGGTATGTTAGGGATGGAGGTTCAATAACTTTTAACACTAACAGCACAAATATTTACTACTGTATCACATTCCCTCAACTACAATAAAATAAGTGGAAAAAAGGAACAAGGACATCAAGAACTAGAGAGGTCAAGATCTTAGATAAATATGAGAAAGAAATGAGTAAAGGGGAGTGAGACTGTGACTTGGTTATTGGTATTTTTACTTCCAGATGTATAATAATTCATAAATAGTGTTTGAGCCTCTGAGAATCTAAGTCTCTCAAGTCTCCTAAAACTTTGGAAACAGAAGTACTGTAGCACTGTATTCCCATTGTTCATCGATTTCCTTGAGCGGGCACCAGTAATGTCTCTATTGTGAGACTTGTTACTGTTTTTGGCATATCAAATACGAGATGAATAGCTTGCCAGCCTCTGATCCCTAGGGCGAGACACTCTCAGTACCTTGCCGGGCTCTCCTTGGAAACAGAAATTGGAGCTTATCAAAAGTTGGCAGTTCTGGAGTTTAAGTTGGATTTTCTAAAGGTACATCTTTATATGGACTGGGAGTTAGCTCAATTGCTGGAACACAAACGTTCCATGCAGAGTCTCTGGCCACAATCTCCAGCTCCCAATGCCCTTGTCCTCTTCCTCCCCTCCCTAGCCCCCCTCCAGTACAACAAGGTGTGAATGTGGTGAGAACTAACTAAGAGCATTGCACCTCCAGGCCTTCATCTGTCTGGCCTGGTTGGCTGCTGTTTGCTGGGATTGGCACTGTGGGGATCCAATTTCTACCATTGCCTTTGTTTCCCAAAATTAAATTAATATTAAAAAAGGTACCTTTTTAAGCATAAATAAAAGCATCATGGAATATCTTATGAGAAAGGACATATAAAATATTTCCAGTTTCAAAATTAAAAGCTAACTTTATTTCAGCTCTATTACACATTGGGTTGTTCCACTTTATTTTTAGCATTAAAAACATCTCTCTCTCTCTCACACACACACACACACTTAAACCTTCATAGAAGAAGATACAATTCTTCCACCTTTCAAATGCTCCTACATTTTTTTTCATGCAGTGATTATTGTTTAGTCAAAAGTTGCCACATGACAAAAATATATGTTCATATATATGTATAATGTATATATGTGTGTACATATATATATGTCACAGTAGTAAGAGATGTACAGGCGATTCAGATTTTGCAGCTATTAAACATAGATTTAAAGATAACCATGATAAATATGTCCAAGAATATAGATGACAAGATGGGAAAAGACACTAAAATGGAATGAGATGGAAGTTTTGGGATTAAAATTTACAATAAGCATAAGTAATAATTCAATATGTGGATATAGCAGAAGATCCATCAAATACAATTTTGTGTATTATTTACCTTTCACTACTAGAATATAGGTTTAGTGAGAACAGAATTTATTATTCCTCTGTAACATCCGAAGTAACAACTATGATATAACACTCACATAATATTTGTTAAATACACGCATTGGTAATTTGCCAAGAAGCAAATAAAATGGCATATCCCTTTAAAGCCAGCCTTGTAAGCAAGGCAATGTAAAATAAAATGCGCAGATAGACTTATTGGTTGACAGAAGGGCAACAAAGGATGAAGACAGGGAATAACTGCAGTTTCCTCAATCAAACCTTCAATCAATTTGTTCTGTTATTTGCCACTCTCTACTTCCCTCAGCTACCCCCAATGATAATGAGACTTCTAGTTGGATATTGGGTGAGATGGTTGAAGATCACCTGTGGATATGCACCTGCTACACAATTATGGGCTGCCCCTGGGGAAGAGCAAGTTGCTAAGTTGGTTTAAGTCTCAATAGGAAACTGATAGAGCCGGTAAGTGTCACGATAAAGCTTTACTCATTCTACATAGTGCTTTTCTCTGAACCTCTTTTGGTGGGGTTGCAGGAAAATTCTCTTTTAGAATCCTTTGCAGCCTTATAGTGGTCCAGGAGAAAATATTTTTCATGAACCACTTTCTCTCCCAAGGAGAAAGGGCTCTCAGTTTAAACCACAGGCAATGCAGTTTTGGAATACTTGTATTTTCAAAATTAGATAGTATATGGAGTCATAATAATTGAAAAAGATGGCAGGAAAACAAATGAAGAGCAGAAGAAAGAACCATGTAGCACAGGCATTTAACAAACAATGACTCTAACTTCAGAACCTTCCATTGCAGCATCTTTAAATACCTTCAAACTTTCCACAAAACGGAAAGAGGGAAGAGGATTTGCTTTTCCCTAACAAAATAAAATTGCCATTTGTTCGCTTTACAAAATTTTATTAGTTTGACAATAAGACAATTCTGGAAGGGGAAAAAAAGACTCAATGTCTGCAATGCCTAAAAAAAAGAAAAAAAGACTGTCTAAAATGTCTGCAAAGAATTTCAGGTATGTAGCGCACATACATTATTTCTTTCTTTTGAGATCTCTAATGAACTGCAATGGTCATTCATTGATGACCCATGAATTTAGCCTAACGTTTGTTCTTTTTGCTTTATCAGTGCATTGATGGTGTTGTCTGTACCCGTGAGGTAGCTGTGTGTATTCTGAATTTTCAATAGTTCCAAACAGAGGAATCTGATAGGATGGTGTTGAAGACCTAATCCAAGGTCCAGTGGAAAGAGATACATTGAGGGTCCTAGCAAAGAATCACTTTAAGAGGAGCAAAGACGATAGATAGGAATCCCAGCAGTCAAATACATGATGCATAGTTCCCTGTTTAGTCTGCAGTAAAGACTAATTAGAATGCAAAAATGTCCAGATGCAGGAGATACAGGAGAAACCTAGAGAATTCTCCTAATTTTATAGATAGTAGCTGTTGGATATCAACCCTAACTCTATTAGGCTTCACCAGGAATTGCCCCTTTCCTCCTTCCAGAGAAGCTTACCTTGCTAACATCCCTAATTTGGTTAAAGTCTATCTTCTACCTTTCCTTTGTGTTGAATATTAACCCTAAGTGCTTTAGGCTTCATCAGTCAATTGCCCCCTTTTTTCCTTCCTGAAAAGTTGAACATGCCCTTGCTAGCATCCCTAACTTAGTTAAAGTTTATCTTTAACTTTTCCCTTGTATTTTACCTCTCATTGTCATGGTTCCCCAAGTCAGTCTTGATTACTTGTAAGCCAAAACTTTCTGATAATTCTGACCTTGTATTTGTACTGCTTTGTATTTGAAGTGTTGTATGTTTGTACCTGTTTTTCTATTTCCCCTATAGCCTTTTTATATTTTACTATAGAGCAATGTTCTTTGGTTAAAAACAGAAAGACCATTAATGCTATGCTCCTAATATTTGGGAGTTAATGGATGCTGAAATATATCTACTCCTGGGCATAATTACTTGGTCATAACTAAACTTGACTCAGGCTTCAGTTTCTGTAGTTCCTAACACCCCAAAACGGAGGTCCCTCCGTGGGACTGGGATGGACTTGGGGTAAGTGGCAAGACTACCCGGCATCGGAATGGGACATTCTAGAAAGCATAAATGCATGGTTTTGAGGCAAACTATTACAACCTAAGAGACAGGACCCCCATGGGGAAGGACTAGCTGAACTGGCCTGAGAAATTAGTCTGGGATTTATGGTAAAAGCCTTGCTTGCTCTCAACCCAGAGAACTAAGTGTTGGGATCTTTGTCTCTTACTGTGCTTATCCAAACAACTGCAAGTATTGATAATGAATACAACTAGAAGGAAAGATAAAAGCAATGTAGATGTCCCTGGGAGACAAAGTGTCTTCTTTTTTTTTTTCTTTTTGGGTCATACCTGGCGATGCATAGGGGTTACTCCTGGCTCTGCACTCAGGAATTACTCCTGGCAGTGCTCAGGGGACCATATAGGATGCTGGGATTCGAACCCGGGTCGGCCATGTGCAAGGCAAACACCCTACCCGCTGTGCTATTGCTGCAGCCTTACAAAGTGTTTTCTTGAGTTGATCTCCCCAAGAGAATTTCCTCAGCCAAATGTTTATCTATGTAAATGACCAACCACACCTGTCCTTACCTCAACCCCCCTTCAGATGTTCAAAAGTACACTAGCAACTCTGCATTAAACGGGCTATTTTCACCATCAGATTGTGGTCCCCAGCCTCTCATCTCCTCATCTCTCTGTGTCTCTGTTGGGGAGCTCTGGGGAGGTGGAGAGACCAGGAGTCTTCTCAGGGCCACCGAACGCACTCACGTGTCCAGCGCCAGCAGCAGCCCCCGAGGATTGCCTCGTGAATTTGCAGTAGCACTGTATGTGAACACAGAGGAGTAACCACTACAAACTGCTCAGAAGAGGAAACCTGTGTTTTCATTGTATATTTTGTAATATAAAAGCCTGATTGGAGCCCTTTGAAGTCCCAATCCTTCCAATTCCCTCAAACTTGGAGGACTGTGAAAATATTAATGCATCCTGGTCTGAGTAGTTAATTTTCCCTCGCTTATCTGTGATTTTATATATTTCCTGTTATAAGTGCAATTATTTTAATTAGTAAAAAGAAAGGGTTTTTTATTGATTCAAAACGTTGAAAGAAGTGTAGATGTTAGGGACAAATGATTTGAAGGATTATGCATGACTGTAAAAACTGAATGGAAGGGGACACACACACATGTGCACATGCACACGTGCACACGCACGCATGCGCATACACACACACACACACACACTCTTAATACATACCCACACCATAAAACTAAGCAAATGCACTAGACCCTATTATAGAAATTTATTTTATTCCTTGAAGACAGAGTCTTACAGTCCAATAACACACTATAAAAACTTGGTAAGGGGGCTGTTTTTAGTCACTCAGAATGTCAAGGTATTATTTCACCCATCATTATTTCAGCTGAAGATGGCATTTAAGAGTTCGTTCGTGATTAACAGAGCCCTCCTTTGCTCAGAGATGATCTAAGATATTTGAGGAAAGCATTTAGTTCACATTGATGATTTTTCTATCCTCGCAGTGTCTCTAAAACAAACGAAAAAGTTATAGTGAATCATATTAAGAAATATGTATATATACATGTATACATATACATAATATAAATTTGCTGTAAACCGCAAGCAACAATAAGACAGAGTGTTCTCTCTCCAGAGAGCTTCATTTCCCTATCAAAAGAGAGCAGTGCTTGCAAGGACTGAGTAGAAGACTCTTACCATTTTTCAGCACCTACACTCTCCTTTTATGTTTTGTTCATAATGGCAACTGTCTGGCTTGATACATTGGTTCTGATACTTTCACCTGCTTGTTGTCATTCAGGTGCTAAACGAGGAGGATGAATATGTATAATTCTCTCAAGAGTGCATTAGAATGACCCATCTTGGCATATTTTATGACACATCCCACCAGACCCTGATTATTTTGTGAAGTTGGCATTCAAGTTATACTAGTTAGCTTTTGATAGCTTTTGCCAACTTCCTCTGAGCATGATTAATCAGTACAATAAAATGGGACACTCTAAAATGCAGGATTGATGCATGGGTAAGGATTTTAAAACTTTCATTCCTTTATCAGTCATTTGAGACAGTTTTAGTGGCTCGTTACCGGAAAGTATTTTAGGAAATCTTCTCCTATTTGATCACTATGCCAGAATTGTATAGATTCTCTGGGGAGAAACGAAACCTTTGATTTTGATAAAGTTTCTTTCTTCCAGAATGAGGATGTAATGTTTTCTTTTTGGAACATTGTCAGGTGTCTTTTGATAGGCAATAGAGAGAAACCAATAGCAACTTGAGAATCTTCAGCCAACTCACTTAAAAGGGCCTCTTGAGAAACTCTGGGATTAAAATGGAAGAGGCTTTTCTATGTACCCCTAAAGCACGCTGCCAGAAAAATACACTGAATGTTGGAAATCTGCAATTAAAAAATAATTCACCAATTATTTCAATAAATTGTTTTGTGAAGGGGGCTGGGCCCATACTATATAAAATACAGAACATAAAATATATAAATAATTGTCTGTCATAGAGACAACCAGGGGTGGGAGAGTAGAAGAAAGACTGGGTACACTGGGGCTGGAGCTATAGCACAGCGGGTAGGACATTTGTCTTGCACATGACCGACCTGGGTTCGATTCCCAGGGTTCCCATATGATCCCCTGAGCATCGCCAGGAGTAATTCCTGAGTGCAGAGCCAGGAGTAACCCCTGTGCATTGCCGGGTGTGACACAAAAGCAAAAAAAAAAGAAAAAAATGACTGAGTACACTGATGAAGGACAGTTGGCACAGGTGAAGGGACTGGTGTTGAAGTACTGTATGCTTGAAACAGTCATAAATAACTGCAAACCACCTTGTTTTACAAATAAACAAATAACTTTAAATACTATTTGAAAATATATATAGATGGTGGGAAGGTACATGCCAAAGATAATCACATTTCATTTTTCTCACACCACTATCCTCCGTGAATTGATGTTTTATATTATCATTGAGATTCGGTGTTTAATAATTCTACTAAACTGGTTTCTCACATACCTAATTCCTACATCACACTCATCAGCAGTGTAAACCTTCTCTTTTCTCAAGTACACCAAAGACCCTTTCTCCCAAAAACTCCCTCAAAGCAATTGTGTGGATCATTTCTCCCTTGATTTGCCTTTGGACCTTCATTTTTACCTTGCTGTTTATCCTTAAGTCATCCATAGAAGAGAGATTATCCAGTATCTATCCCTTTCCATCAGATTTCACCCAGTGTAATGTCCTCTAGTTCCATCTATGTTACTGATTTTGTAACCACTTGCATGATTTTGTACCTTTATTTATTTATTTATTTATTTTTTAATTTTTATTAAATCACCATGTGTAAAGTTACAAAGTTCTCAGGTTTATATGTCAGTTATACAATATTCAAACACCCTTCCCTTCACCAGTGCCCATATTCCACCACCAGAAACCCCAGTATACCCCCTGCCCCCACCCCCTACCCCCTACTGTATAACTAATGAATTTCACTTCGTTTTTTTTTACCTTGATTACATTCCATAATTCAACACAAAACTCACTATAGTTGTTGGAGTTTCCAACCAAGAGAGACAGACCTACTACATTTGATAATTAGTTTTTCATTGCTGGAAATGAAGAGATATGTAGCCCCACTGCTACAAGTACATAACTCTCTCTCTCTCTCTCTCCCTCTCTCTCTCTCTCTCTCTCTCTCTCTCTCTCTCTCTCTCTCTTTTTTCCTTTTTCCTTTTCCCTTTTTTATTTTTCATTTTACCCCCTTATCCCCCTTCCTACGCCTCATAGTATGGTGTACGCCACGCCGCGTCGGCAAGCGTGGGGCTTTTGCTTAGTTCACAGTCCAGAGAGATGGCTCCTACATTAAAAACCTTCAATATTTCAACAAAAACTTACTGTTATTATTTGGAGTTTCCCCCCAAGTCAGACCTGTTCAAATGGAACCGTTTCACATTGCTGACAATTATAAATGTTAAGTCCGTGCGGTTTTAGATTTCTGTATAAAGTCCAGAGAAAATTCTGCCAGAAATTACATAGCCCAGCTCACAAGTCCCAGTGCATTGCTGTAAGAAGTCTCTGAATTCAAAGTCTTTAGGCGCAGAGGGTCCGATTCGCGCTCAGCGGCTCCGGATTTATCTGGGCTGAGGGCGTGCCGGTTACGCCCCCTTCCCATGAGTTCCTGGGAGCCCCAAAAGTAAAAACCGAATACCTCTGGGTTTGGAGTCACAGAAGATGGCGCCTGCCACAGAGTGCCGCCAGCCCGCCGCTTTCCGTGCAGGAAGACAGGGTGGGGAGGAAAAAAAATCCACCCCCGGCAGCACAGAGTTGTAGCCCAGTTCGGTGTCCCAGTGCATCGCTATCGGATGCTGCGCTGGATGCCCGAATGTGTTACATCTTTGGAATCAAAGTCTTTAGGCGCAGAGGGTCCAATTCGCGCTCAGCGGCTCCGGATTTATCTGGGCCGAGGGCGTGCCGGTTCCGCCCCCTTCCCATGAGTCTTTATTTATTTTTTTATTAGTGAATCACCATGAGTTACAGTTACAAACTTATGAAGTTTTATGTTTGCATTTTGTTTATATCCCTCCACCAGTGCCCAGTCACCTCCACCAATGTTCCCAGTATCCCTCCCACACTCCCACCCCATCCCCCCCACCTCATCCCACCTCTGTGGCAGGGCATTCTCTTTTGTTCTCTCTCTCCTCTTGGGTGTTGTGGTTTGCAACAGAGGCACTGCATGAATATAGAATATAGACCAAACACAATGGTTCTATTTTCAGCGTGCATCTCCCATCCCATGCGGGTCCTCAAACCACACTTTACCTGGTGTTCCCTTCTCTATGTGAGCTGCCCCTTCCTCCAGAATGTGGGGCTAGCTTCCAAACCTTGGAGCCAACCTCCTGGTACTTATCTCTACTATTCTTGGGTGTTAGTCTCCTACTCTGTTATTTTATTTTATATTCCACAGATGAGGCCAATCTTTCTATGTCTGTCTCTCTCTTTCTGACTCATTTCACTTAGCATGATACTTTCCATGTTGATCCACTTATATGCAAAGGTCATGACTTCATCTTTTCTAACAGCAACATAATATTCCATTGTGTATATGTACCAAAGTTTCTTTAACCAGTCATCTGTTCTCGGGCACTCCGGTTTTTTCCAGGTTCTGGCTATTGCAAACAGTGCCACGATGAACATATAAGTGCAGATGTTATTTCGACTGTATTTTTTTGCCTCTCTGGGATATATTCCCAAAAGTAGTATTGCTGGGTCAAATGGGAGCTCAATTTCTAATTTTTTGAGAAGCAACCATACTGTTTTCTAACATTGCTGAACTAGTCAGCATTCCCACCAGCAGTGTAGGATGGTCCCTTTCTCCCCACATCCACGCCAACAGCAGTTGCTTTTGTTCTTTTGGATGTGGGCCAGTCTCTGTGGTGTGAGGTGGTATCTAATAGTTGTTTTGATCTGCATCTCTCTGATGATTAGTGATGAAAAGGATTTTTTCATGTGCCTTTTTGCCATTCGTATTTCTTCCTTGAGAAAATTTCTGTTCATTTCCATCCCGCATTTTTTCATCAAAAAATAACAAAAAATATAACTAGGCATTGGGAGTTTTTTCTGGAATCAAACCAGTGCCTTGTATATCCTTGATATCAGCCCCTTATCTGATGGGCATTGGGTGAATATTCTTTTTCATTCTGTAGATCGTCTTTGTATTTTGGTCACTGTATCTTTTGCAGTGCAGAAGCTTCTTAGTTTAATATAGTCCCATTTGTTTATCTCTGTTTCCACTTGGTTGGTCAGTGGCATTTCATCTTTGAATATACCAATAGCTTCAATGTCGTGGAGAGTTTTTCCAACCTTGTCTTCAATGTACCTTATGGATTCTAGTCTGATGTTGAGGTCTTTAATTAATTTTGATCTGAATTTTGTGCATGGTGATAGGTAGAGATCTAAACCCATTTTTTTACAAGTGGTTGTCCAGTGATGCCAGCACCATTTGTTGAAGAGGCTTTCTTTGTTCCACTTCACATTTCTTGCTCCCTTATCAAAGATTAGATGTTCATACAATTAGGGTTGTGTGTAGGGATATTCCACCCCGTTCCATTGGTTTGAGGATCTGCCTTTTGACCAGTACCATGCTGTTTTGATTATTACCGCTTTATAGTAGAGTTTGAGGTTGGGGAGGGTGATGCCTCCCATCGTCCTTTTGCCAAGAATTGCTTTAGCTATTCGTGGGCGTTTATTTTTCCGTACAAATTTCAGGAGTGCTTGCTCCATTTCTTTGGAGTTTTTCATGGGTATCCTTATAGGGATCCTATTGAATCTGTACAGTGCTTTGGGTGTATTGCCATTTTGACAATGTTCATTCTTCCTATCCATGAGCAGGGAATATGTGTCCATTTTCTCATGTCCTCTTTTACTTCATTGATTAACGTTTTGAAGTTTTCTTTGTAGAGATCCTTGACCTCTTTAGTTAGGCTGATTCCGAGGTACTTGATTTTCTGGGGCATGATTGTGAAGGGGATTGTTTTTTTTTAATGTGACTTTTCTCTGTTTCATTATTTGCGTATAGGAAGGCCATTGATTTTGGGGAATTGATTTTATAACCTGCCACTTTGCTGTACAAGTCTATTGTTTCTAAGAGTTTCTTGGTAGAGGTTTGGGGTTTCACTAGGTATAGTATCATATCATCTGGGAATAGTGAGAGCTTGATTTCTTCCTTCCCTATCTGTATGCCCTTAATGTCTTTTTTTTAACCTAATTGCTATTGCAAGAACTTCCAGTACTATGTTAAACAGAAGTGGTGAGAGTGGACATCCTTGTCTTGTCCCAAATCTTAGAGGAAAGGCCCTAAGTTTTACTCCATTGAGGATGATGCTTGCTGTAGGTTTGTGGTAGATGGCTTTGACTATCTTGAGGAAAGTTCCTTCTAAACCCATTTTGGTGAGAGTTTTTATCATAAATGGGTGCTGGATCTTGTCAAATGCTTTCTCTGCATCTATTGAAATGATCATATCATTTTTATCTTTGCTTTTGTTGATATGATGGATTATGTTAATTGATTTCCAAATGTTAAACCATCCTTACATCCCCGGAATGAATTCCACTTGGTCGTGATGTATGATCTTATTGGTGAATTGTTGGATTCTATTTGCTAATATTTTGTTGAGTATCTTCACATCTGTGATCATTAGGCATATTGGCCTGTAGTTTTCCTTCTTAGTGGTGTCTTTGTTTGCTTTTGGTATTAAGGAGATATGTGCTTCATAGAAACTGGGAGAGTTCCTGTTTCTTCAATTTCTTGGAAAAGCTTGAAGAGAAATGGTAACAAGTCCTCCTTAAATGTTTGAAAGAATTCGCTAGTGAATCCATCTGGGCCTGGGCTTTAGTATTTGAGGAGACTTTTGATTACAGTTTTAATTTACTTGATACTAATGGGTCTGTTCAGGTATTCCAAGTCTTATTGGTTCAGTCTTAGGAGGTGATAGGAATCCAGGAAATTATCCATTTCTTATAGGTTCCTTGTTTCATGGCATACAGACTCTCAAAGTAGACTCTGATGATCTTTTGAATTTCAGTAGTTTCTGTTGTGATGAGCCTTTTTCATTTCTGATTCTGTTTATTAGGGTTCTCTCTTTCTCTGTGATTGTGGGTCTTGCTAGTGGTTTATCAATCTTGTTTATTTTCTCAAAGAAACAGCTCTTGGTTTCATTGACCTTTCCGATTGTTTTTTGGGTTTCCATGTTGTTTATTTCTGCTCTAACTTTTAATATTTTTTTCCTTGGCTGGGTTGGGGTTCCCTTTGTTGATCTTTTTCTAAGGTCTTGAGCTGTGAAATCAGGTTATCTACGTAGGCCCTTTCTTCCTTCCTGAGGAATGCTTGCAAAGCAATAAATTTTCCTCTTAACACAGCTTTAGCTGTGTCCCATAGGTTTTGGTAGCTCGTGTCTTCATTCTCATTTGTTTCCAGGTACCTTTTGATTTCATCCTTGACTTTCTTCCTGACCCACTCATTGTTCAACATTGTGTTGTTTAATTTCTAGTTGTTTGATTTGGTTCTCCTCATCTGTATGTGATTAGCTTCTATCTTCAGTGCATCATGGTCTGAAAAAATAGTTGATACAATTTCTATTTTCTTGATTCTATTGAGGTATGTTTTGTGACCCTGCACGTGGTATATTTTAGAAAATGTTCCATGTGCACTGAAAAAGAATATGTACTCTTTCATTTTGGGGTGTAAGGCCCTGTATTGGTCTGTTAGCCCTCTCTCTTCTATTTCTTCCTTCAGAGCCAGTGTTTCCTTGCTGAGTTTTGTTCTTGTTGATCTATCCAGAGTGACAAGGCAGTGTTGAAGTCCCCAACTACTATTGTATTGCTGGTGATGTCCTCCTTAAAGTCTGTGAGTAGTTGTTTTAAATATTTAGCTGGTCCCTCATTAGATGCATACATATTTAATAGTGTGATTTGTACATAAGCCTTGATAAATAGAAAATGGCCTTCTCTGTCCTTTCTGATCTTTTTCAACCTGAAATCTATGTTGTTGGATACTAGTATGGCCATCCCTGATTTTTTGAGGGAGTTGTTTGCTTGCATTATTTTTTCCATCCTTTAACTTTGAGTCTGTATTTGTTCTGATTGTTCAGATTTGTTTCTTGTAGGCAGCAGAATGTTGGTTTCAGTTTCTGGATCCATTTCACCACTCTGTGTCTCTTAATAGGTGCATTTAGACCACTGACATTGAGAGAGATTATTGTCATAGAGTTTTGTGCCATCTTTCTATAAGGATTTGTTGAGCTTATGGTTTTTTTTCCTTGATTTACAGGAGCCCTTTTAGTCCTTCTTTCAGGTTTGGTTTTGAATCTATGAAGTTTCTGAGCTGTTGTTTACCTATGGAATAGTGTATTTTTCCATGGAGTTTGAGTGACAGTTTGCCTGGGTAAAGTATTCTTGGTGAGGTGTTCATTTCATTGAGTTTTTTCACTTTATCCCACCATTGTCTTTGGGCTTGGAGGTTTTCCTCTGTTAGGTCTGCTGTAAATCTAAAGGGTGCTCCTTTGTATGTGATTTCTTTCTTTGACCTTGATGTTTGCAATATTGCATCTCTATATGTGGCATCCATCATTCTGACTATGATATGCCTTGGAGTGTTTCTATTAGGATTTCTTTTAGCTGACACCCATCTGGCTTCTTGGATCTGGATGCTTGCATTCTCTAACTCTGGGAACTTTTCAGTGATGATTTTTTAAACTGTGGATTTTTTCATTGGGGTTGGCTCCCTGTCATTCCGGTACTTTGATGATTCTAATGTTGTTCCTCTTGGAGTCATCTTCTAGGTCTCTGATTCGCCTTAAAGCCATTTTGAGGTCTTTTCCTGTTGCTTGTTGTTGCCTGTACAATTTCTACTGTTCGTCTTCAAGTTCGCTGATTCTGTCTTCAGCCGTTGACATTCTATTGTTGAGGGCACCTATTGAGTATTTAAGTTCATCTATCAAATTCTTCATTTGTGACATTTCTTTTTGTAGTTTTCTTATTTCTGCTCTCATTTCTTCCTGTATTTTCTCAGTTATCCATTCCCCCATTTCTTTCACTTCTTCCTTTAATTTTCTGTATGACTGTTCCACTGATTCTTTGAGTTCCTTGAACATCCTCAGAATTTTATCTCGGAATTCTTTGATGGAGAGATCATATTTGTGGGTACCTCCTGTTGAGGATTCGGGACTCTTTTCTTCGTCCTCTTCTCGTAGTGGAGATTTGCGCTGTTTCTTCATGTTGTTGTGGATATAAAGAGATAAAGCCTTTAAGTTCACCTCAACTGTTCCCTCTGATTGCCAGAAAAAATTCTGAATACAATCCACGGTGGTCAACCTTTCATCATTTAGAGTACTTCTTCCCTCATGGACATTATTCTGCGACTTATGATAGGCATCTAGTGCAGCATTGGAAGAGATGTTGTTTCCTATTGGGCTGTATGCAAATTCTTGAGTATACTTGTTTTTTGGTGGAACTGGAATCGGCCAGAAGAGTGTTGCCATATTGTGTTTGAGGTAGCCAGAATGCTTTCCACAAAATTAGATAATGAAGGTTGGGATGGGACCCAAGGTGTTGGGAGTGGAGGATATAACAGAGCCCGGTGAGTGGCCACTGGCTCCACAGAAGGCCACGCCCACTTCTGATGAGGCCACGCCCTCTTCAGTGGAGGCCACACCCCCAGTCAGTCCTAATGTTAATGTCCAGCTTTATGGGGATCCACAAATACCTGTTGAAGGGCACCAGCGATCATGACACAGGCACAGAGGGCTCAGGTGATGGCAATGCCTGCTGCTGGGAAGCCCCAGGCAGTGGGCTTTGGGGAGGCTGGGCTGGACGGAAGGGCGATTTTGTACTTTCTTAAAGCTACATGTTTTTTTTTTAATTAATTGATTTGCTTTTTTATTAATTAGTGAGTCACCATGAGGGTACAGTAACAGATTTACACATTTTCATACTTGAGTTTCCCTCATACAATGTTCAAGCACCCCTTTTCCACCAGTGTTCATTTTCCACCACATGAACCCAGTATCCCTCCCACCTCGCAATCCCATCCCCCCTTCACCAACCCTCCCCCCTGCCTCTGTGGCAGGGCATTCCCTTTTGTTCTCTCTCTTTCTCCTTTTGGGTGTTGTGGTCCACAATAGGGGTATTGAGTGGCCATCATGTTCAATCTATAGTCTACTTTCAGCACGCATTTCCCCGCCTGAGCTTATCCTCCAACCAGAGCTTACTTTATGTTCCCTTCTCTATCTGAACTGCCTTTTTCCCCACTGTGTGAGGCCAGCTTCCAAGCCATGGAGCCAAACTCCTGGTACTTATTTCTACTATTCTTGGGTGTTAGTCTCCTACTCTGTTATTTTATATTCCACAGATGAGTGCAATCTTTCTATGTCTGTCTCTCTCTTTCTGACTCATTTCACTTAGCATGATACTTTCCATGTTGATCCACTTATATGCAAAATTCATTACTTCATCTTTTCTAACAGCTGCATAGTATTCCATTGTGTAGATATACCAAAGTTTCTTTAACCAGTCATCTGTTCTCAGGCACTCGGGTTTTTTCCAGGTTCTGACTATTGTAACAGTGCTGCAATGAACATATAAGTGCAGATGTCATTTCGACTATACTTTTTTGCTTCTCTGGGATATATTCCCAGAAGTGGTATTGCTGGGTCGAATGGGAACTCAATTTCTAATATTTTGAGAAACGACCATATTGTTTTCCAAAAGGGCTAAACCAGTCGGTATTCCCACGAACAGTGTAGAAGGGTCCCTTTCTCCCCACATCCCCTCCAACAGCGGTTGCTTTTGTTCTTTTGGATGTGTGCCATTCTCTGTAGTGTGAGGTGGTATCTTATATTTGTTTTGATCTACATCCCTCTGATGATTAGTAATGAAGAGCATTTTTTTATGTGCCTTTTGGCCATTCATATCTCTTCTTTGGAAAAGTTTCTGTTCATTTCTTTGCCCCATTTTCTGATTGGGTTGGATGTTTTCTTCCTGTAGAGTTCAACCAGTGCTTTATATACTCTTGATATCAACCCCTTATCAGAGGGGTATTGGGTGACTATCCTTTCCCATTCTGTAGATTGTCTTTGTATCCTGGTCACTGTATCTTTTGTGGTGCAGAAGCTTCTTAGTTTAATATAATCCCATTTGTTTATCTCTGTTTCCATTTGGTTGATCAGTTGTGTGTCATCTTTGAAGATACTGTTGGCTTCAATATCTTGGAGGGTTTTGCCGACTTTGTCCTCAATGTACCTTATTGATTGTAATCTGATGTTGAGGTCTTTAATCCATATTGATCTGAATTTTGTGCATGGTGTCAGGTTGATATCTAAACCCATTCTTTTGCATATGTTTGCCCAGTTGTACCAGCACCATTTTTTAAAGAGGCTTTCCTTGCTCCACTTCACATTTCTTGCTCCCTTATCAAAGATTAGATGATCATACATTTGGGGTTGTGTGTAGGGATATTCCACCCTGTTCCATTGGTCTGCAGCTCTGCCTTTATTCCAGCACCATGCTGTTTTAATTGTTACCATTTTGTAGTAAAGTTTAAGGTTGGGGAGGGTGATGCCTCCCATTATCTTTTCCCCGAGAATTGTTTTAACTGTCCGTGGGAGTTTGTTGTTCCATATGAATTTCAGGATAGCTTGATCCATTTCTTTGAAGAATTTCATGGGTATCTTTATAGGGATCGCATTGAATCTGTATAGTGCTTTGGGGAGTATTGCCATTTTGACAATGTTGATTCTCCCTATCCATGAGCAGGGGATATGTTTCCATTTCCTAAAGCTACGTTTTATTCCATTGTGCAAATATGCCCTAACTTCTTGATCCATTCATCTGTAGTTGTGTGTTTAGATTTGTTCTATATCTTGTCTATTGTACCAACTCAACTGTGTTGAATACTGGTGTGCATATATCCTTTCAAACTAATGTTTTTGTGTTTGAGAGTTTGCTCAATGGATTTCATAGGAAAAGAATAAAAGGTCATGGCAATTAAACCACCAAAAAAAACTCACCAAGAGAGAACTTTGTGAATAATGACAGTCAATGTTTATTTAAAACTTTTTAGATGCATAATATCCTGGGCATTTTGGTGCATTTTAACATTAACACTTAGGCCTTTTAAATTGCATTTGCATTGGAAGTCATTGACCAAAATCATCTTGGTTTATATATATTTTAGAGAACAGTATATTGCTCCTCCCACCATCTATCCTCTTAAGTAATACAGAATACAGCACAATTGTCCTAGTTTGCAGTATGTCTGTGACAGCTCAGCTTTAGATGAAGCAGTGATTTTTGAATTTTTTTCTCTTCTAGAATTTGAAGTTGATTGATTATTTGATTATTAAGATGGAATCTAAGCTGGTGAAATCGGTTGTTTTACTGCCGGCTCTAGAGTCTAGGATATTTTTAAAAATCTATAATTTAAGGTTCATCATGTCGCATGAGTGGATTATAGTTTTTTAAAATTGTTTGAATGCTCATATATAGGCCAAGAACACAGAAAATAAGCCTGCTTGATAATCAAGAACTCTGTGGTGATTGTGGAGTAGTTTAAAAACATGGCATAGGACTATATGTACCTTCTCCATGCTGTAGTGTAAGTGGGTTTTAATGGGAAAATTTGTAGTAACTGAGACTCAAATTCTACTTGCCCATGACTGGGGTGCTAACACTTAGTTAATATGGATCTTAACTAAATTAGGTCATTCCATGGGGAATCTGAGTAAGCAGAGAGATTTTTAGACTTTAAGAGGGAAGGTACTGCTGACTGTCTGACTTCTTATTTTTTTCTTTTCAGAAAAAATAATGACTGAATGACTGGAAGTACTTAAAATTAATATACAGTGTTCAGAAAAGAAGCTTGGAAAAATCTTTAATAACAAGAGGCTGATTTTCTAAAAGCAGATAAACGGGGTTCCAAACAAAGCTGAGAAAAGTAAAAGAAAAAAAGCTTAGTCTCCTTTGCCCAGTTTAATAGTTACATTTTGAAAGAACCAATCGGAGCTGATAATTTTTTTTCATTAATCTATAGGGAATGGATGTCTAATACTGACTATCCTCTGCTGTCTGAATTTTAGCTCATTTTCTAAATCTATACACTAACACAGCCCAGAATACACTAGAATAAATGTGTCCAGGGAAGAAATAAGTACATTGGGGGAATTGAATGGAAATGATAAAAATCACTCACGCTTCTTTATTGAAATAATTAAATATGAAGTGGAGTGGAGAGTGGCAGATGAATTCTAATAGTAATTGAATTGGCACTTAGGAGTTACCTTATCTTCATTGCCACAATTCAAAACTCCCCACAGTGTTGTCTCTCCGTCCACATCATATTAATTATGCCTCTCATCCACCATCTTGTTTGTGAGCACAGTAGTTAGTATGAATAAAGAGACGTCCAGCTCTCCTAGTAGGATTCCGTAAGTAGTTATTCCATTCCTCATGAAAATAGCTGTTTCTCTATGTACAGGAAAACAACCAGTATACATACCGACTGACATGAGGGACTTTTCTTCCCTTCCATGGAAAGACAAAGATTTCTGTTTCATATAATTCAGAAAGATGGTCCTGCCTTCTCTATTTGGGTGAAAATCTTGCAATTTGATCCTTGTCAACTGCCCCATATCCAAAATTATCTGGCTTTTCATAAGCAAAACTTCTCTTTTGTGTATGTCTTTATAGAATCTACTTATTGCATGTTTTTTCATGAACAAAACTTAAAAAATGCAATATGAAAGTGTACTTAAAAATATTCTTACTTGTATAATCTCTGGGAGGCAAGGGAAAGCCTCGATGGCTCTCTCTCTCTCCACTCAGGTAAGGTGGTCTCCTGCCACTCTCCCAGCTGGGGCAGCCCCTACCATAGGCAGACGAAGAAGGAAACAAGGGCCAAGCTGATTGATCAGTTGCCATTTATTCCATTCTCCCCACACATCTAGTTTCACTAAGCTTCCCATTTTATTCTCAGGCTGGTCCTCATTCGTGTCTTCTCCTGTCTCTCCTACTCATCTCTCTGCACTCCAATCTCACAGCCTCTTCTCTCGTCTCTCCATGTCTGTTCCTGTATTCTTCCCCTATATTCTTCTCCCTCTGTCTCCCTTGCTAGTCTCTCCATGCTCCATCTTCTTTCCCTGGTCTGTCTCATCTCTCTCCAACTCTCAGCATTGTGGGTAGTCACCATACTCCCATCCAGCAGCAAAATAAACATAAGAAAGCCCTTCTTGTGCTTACTGGCAAAATAGCACTTAAGGTGTTTTTCTCCTTTCCTTAGTCCAATAACTTAATTAACATCTTAATTCTACTTCTTAATATTAGTTATTATGTAATAAGAGACACATTGAGCTTGTAAAATGGTTCTCCTGGGGACATCTTACCACAGACTTAGACTATAGTGCTCAGGCTGGATTAATCATTCCTAACCCTAGTGGGGTCCAAATCTAGTTATTGCTTTTTGGATCATGATAGCATTTGTCCATGACCATGCTTTTAACTTATAGTTAAGCATTATGACAATTTGGTCAGGCCCATTCTGATACCAGGGAAGCATATAGCTCACAGCTTGCCCTTAGTCTATCCAGTCCCTCATTGGGACCCTGCTTTGGGGGTTCTAGGAAGTAAGGGCAACTGAGGCTTAGGTCAAGAGAACAGATGCCCCAGAGGCAATATTATCTGGAGTCAATTTTCCCATGTTACAAAAGCATATCATTAACTATCTTCTTGTGTCCATACAAAAAGAACATTGCTCTGAATTAACTATACAAAGGATTTAAGGAGAAGAGAAAAACAATATTTACAAGTCAACAGAGCACAAAGGAAGAAGTTACGAATAAACACAGAGGAATGGGAGCATTTTGTTGGGATAAACCTAAACTCCCAGTAGCAAGACAGAAAGGACAACCCAATGTTATCCTACACTTACTATGTACATTAATACAATACTCTTTTAGCCCAAAGTAAACAGAATGATAGTGACCTAGATTTTCAAGCATATATATAATTTTCTCCACAAATTATTGCCTTTTCTCATTGGATGGGTGAATATAATGAGATATTTCTTAGATTATTCAGATATTTTTTTCTGGCTTTGAGGTTATGAACCAACATTTTTGTTTTATTTCACTGAAGATTTTGTCAATGGAAATACGGGATTTGAAGACTGATGATTTTACTAGCATGAATACTGTTTTGCTGCTTGTTCTGCTTAACCAGATCGAAAAAAATAATATTAACTAAGTTTAGCCTATGGCCAATTAGTAAACTAATCAGTGTATGTGGGGAGGCAAACAGAAATAATAACGGACACACTGTCTATGGAACTGACCTATAGCCTCACTCTTTCCTTTGTCTACTTATGCATAATTTAAGTGTCATCTGAAATTACCCCTTGTTCATTGTCAAAGTAACTTTTACTTCATTGGCCAGCAAATAATAATGAAGACTTAATTTGAATCACGTTACTGAGAATTATGTTTATGTAGTAATTTGTCGCTGAAGTGTGGGATGTTATATAACTCTCAACATTCACACTTTAGCCCTGAATATTTATTGTCTCTTCAGGGTCTTGTAAATGAACAATTGATATAAGAATATTTGGAATATTCTGATACTGGAATACTGGAATATTTTTTATAGAAGGGTATATTTTGTAAGATATTAAATTGCATTAGAGAAGATCATAGCAACTATTTTGGAGAAGATAGACATGATCACACATGACCTCCCCCCTACATTCAGCTTTGTATCTATACCACTAGTTTACCTGTATAACTGCTCTTTAAGTCAGATGTCATTCTTGGTCATTGGTATTTGACTCATGACTCTTCCTGTCTTGTCTATTATCCTTAATTTCATGTCCTGACCAAGCTAAGAGTCAACCAAGAGTGGATTTCAGTCCCAATTGAGACCCTTGCCTTTGATTTCTATATTTCAATGTACCAAAATGGAGATCTTAGTACTTTTTCGTAGAGGTGTGTATATATTAAATATAATATAATGCTGTATTATATTTAGTAAAACATTCTGAGTTATGTCAGAATTCACAAATAGGAATGTTAAAATACAAAACACTGATATAATGATTTTAAAACATTTTTAATCCTGAATAGGATAGTTTCAATGTGTGTTAAGTTTGACATTCTTACAACAAAACACCCAGTATGCCTGAATGTAAAAAAATATGTGATCTCAAATTCTGTTGTTTTTTTTTTCTTGGCTTCTAGGTGATATCCATCAGTTCTCAGGGCTTACAGCTGGTTCTGTACTCAGGGATCATTCCTGAGTCATATAGTGTACAACGGATTGAACCCAGACAAAGGCCCTACCTGCTGTATTCTCCAGTCACCAAAGTAAGTGGAGTTAAATGACTTTATTTGATCATCTGTATGTGTCAAATGAATTGTCCACTAATTCAAATCTACAATGTTGCCTAGACTTAATAGGTATGGCAGCAATAATACAGATGTCAGAGGGAACAAATTTGTAAATGTATAAAATGAAAATTTTAGCAAGTGGTGTGATAAGCTAATGGAACTGCACTGCACATGGCAGCACCATAGGAAAATACTTGCAGTGGTGTGAGGAAAATAAAGACGAATTAAACATATTAAATCCTACAAATGAGAGGGGTAAAGTTATAAAAAACACTTATATTCTGGTATAGGAAAATCAGCTTAGTGGAAATTGAAAATGCATGTAATAAAACTAATTCAGGCAGGATATTAATCTTGTGTAAAAAATATAAAAGCATGTTAAAGCTTGATTGTAAAATATTAATGTGCTAAACCATCATAAAACTTCACATATGCCTTCTAGCGATAGTATTGTTAATAATGATAAAAACTTATTTGCAAATTCTTCTTTTATGAAGTCTCGAAACAGAAAATCTGAAAATGACTAATATAGAAATCTAATGGGTATAAAAGATATGAAATGGTGAAGGTTAATGAGGTTTGGGCTACTAGTCTTTTGACATTTAATTGTGTGCCCATATTAAGGACCCTATGCTGTCTGACAGAGAGGTGAATCTGGATAAACAGGTAAGGTTTTCACCCTGATAATACTGGAATATGCAAAAGTCTATTCTTAATTTGCCTTCTGATAGTCAGAGTGCTTTTGGAATTATAACTTCCTTGGCCCACTGTCAAATTATAACTAGCTATGTACTTGGATATTCTCTTTCCAATGAAACACAACTTAAACAAAGAAAATTGGGTTTATCTCAAGCCTTATTCTATTTGATGTTATTGCATTTATGGTTCTGAATTGTCAGGGCTAGTATAGTTGAAATTATGATATCTCAGGATACTGATGTTATATAACCAGATGTGAGGAATAGCATTGTATAGTAGGAAGAAATGAACTAGAGGGAAGAACCAGCTAGTCTATATGCAAATTCTCTTTTCATTTATTATAAGTTCTTGACTATTTTATCAAACCTCTAGACTGTGCATTCTGAACAGGAAAAATGCAGACATGTATAAAAACAATCTTGTGTGCATGCTTTATTTGAAGGTTATTATTGTGAATAACAGTAATCTATCTAAAGCTTCTATCATACACATGTACTGAAATGTAATTATCATTATTAAATCATTTATTATTGGACCTTCTCTAGTTAGAAGTTTCTATTAGCTGACCTCCACAAAGTAGTGTATTCCACTCCTACATTTATTCACTCATTTCCTTATTCTTATGCTTAGGTAAATCCTATTATGAGTTGAGCCCAGAATGACATCTGAGTTCCTCCATTAGTCTTTAACTAGCTGCTCTGTTACACTTTGCACTCTTTGCATCACTTTGCATTCCCCATTTAGTTCTGGATTCCTATTAAGATTATCTTCATAGCTCAGGTGAATTATGTTTCATTTCCCTCTAGATAGTAACAATGACTTGTAGGTCTTTCACTTTTATCACACTTAAAATTTCTAGAGTTTCACCGAAACTCTTCAGTGCCACCCTCGAGAACGTCATGTGATGGCTGGAATGGGAAGGAATGGGAGTGAAGATAGACGGTCGGCAACTACATCACCTCTGCTTCGCTAATGACATTGTTCTAATGACACCAAACATTAGCCAGGCAGCAAAATGCTGGCCGACTTCAACCTCGAGTGTGGAAAGGTCAGACTATAGCTGAATCTCACCAAGACAGTGTTTATGAAAAACAAACTAGTCCCTGACATTCCATTTGCTCTCAATGGAGCAAACATCTCTGGATGCAGCAGCTATGTGTATCTGGGTTGAGAACTGAACATGAGGAACGACTTGGTGCCAAAACTGCGCAGGAGGAAGAGAACAGCGTGGAACGCTTTCAAGAGCACAAAAGAAGTGGTTAAGAGGACAAAAAACCTTCGGCTCCTGGCACATCTTTTCAACTTCACCATTCTTCCTGCATTAATATACAACTCAGAGACCTGAGCCCTAAGAAAACAGGATGAAAATGCTATTTGGGTATCCCAAAGAGGAATCGAAAGAGCTATGCTTGGAGTATCATGTTTCACTGAAGTGAGAAAAGGAATCCAGAGTTCCGACCTCCGTTGACCATCAAGAATCAGGGACGCTGTCTCATTTGCCAAGGTGTCAAAAATCAGATGCAAACATGAAAGTTCATAAGTTTGTAACTGTACCTCATGGTGATTCACTAATAAAAGTTAAAAAAAAAATCAGATGGGCCAGACATGTAATGTGATTCAGAACACTACTGGACTAGAGCTGTTACCGACTGGATTCCACGGGATGTCAAAAGACCGTATGGCTGCCCACCAATGTCAGACTTCTTTGTCAAAACCCTGAACAAGTGGTTTGAGGCTTTTCCTATTCCTGGAGCGAGCAGAGACCACTGGGCTACACTAGCATGTGACAGGGAGGAATGGAGATGTTACTGGCACCTGCTCAAGCAAATAAAAAATCAGTGAGATGACAAGTGATACAAGAAATCTTGTGGTCACTTCATCATGAAACCCATTTGAATTAAGTTATCAATAAACATCACTTGTATCACTTGTCAGCTCGTTGATCTTCAATTAAAAACGATGTCATCAGCGAAGCAGAGGTGGTGTAGTTGCCAACCGTCTAACTTCACTCCCATTCCTTTCCATTCCAGTCATCACATGATGTTCTCGAGGGTGGCACTGAAGAGTTTTGGTGAAATGGTATCACCCTGCCGAACCCCTCTCTTTAAGTCAATGATCACTTCCTTGTAGAATGGTGAGATCCTGTGGTGAATCCATAACACAGCTCGCAGACGATCTTGATGTACTGAGTTTGAACGCCCTGTTTGGCTAGGGCTTTGATGACCGCTTCAGTCTCAACAGAACTGAAGGCCTTCTTTAAATTGATGAACGTTAGACAGAATGGCATCTTTAACTCTCAAGAAACTTCTATGAGCTTGGTCACTGTGTGGATATGGTCGATCATGCTGAATCCTTTTCAGAACCCAGCTTGCTCACATGGTTGTCCTTCGTCTAGTGTTCTGCCTATTCTATTCAGAATGACTCAAGTGAACAACTTGCAGAAGACGGACAATAGGCAGATTGGGCTATAGTTGCCAATGTTGTTAATGTCTCCCTTCTTGTACAACAGAATGGTTCTGCTGGTTTTTCATTGGGAAGGAACCTTGCAATATAAACATAAACATGCCTTTTTAAATAAGATATTCCAATTGGATGAGAAGCACTTTTGAAAAAGAAAAGTTAATTTTTTAAAGAGTCATTAATCACTTTATATTTGGAAAAACAAATGCCCATTGAATCTAATACAATCCTCCACTGAACTTCATGATTCTTATCTTTATTTCTTCTTGTACTCAATTTATATCAGCAGCTACAGTGAGATCCCAACAACTTAACTGTGATGTCTGAACTCCTTTTGGTTTGCTTGCTAAGAAGTGTTTAATAGAGTACATAAAAGCTCTATTATTTTAAAATAAAAATAAAACCAGTACTGGAGAGATAGTACAGCAAGTAGTCTATTGCCTTGAACATGGATGACCCATGTTCTATCCTTGTTACCACAGATAGTTTCCATGCACTACCAGGAGTGATCCCTAAGCACAGAAGCAGGAGTAAACCCTGAGTACCACCAGCTGTGGCCCAAAACCTAAGAAAATTTTAAAATAAAACAATAGGATAGACCATAAATAGATGTAGCTAAATAAGAAATAAAGAGAACATATTTTATTAAAGGAATTACAAAGGAATTAGCTCACATGATTATGTAGGCCAAGCATTTATAGAATCCCATCTGTATGCCAGAGAACCAGCAAACTGGTATTGAAATTTAGGCTGAGTTTGAAGATCTTTCAGGGAAGCTTTGACCTGAGGGTCGGAGAAGGTGTTCACAACTCAAACAGCAACTCAAGTAGCAACTAAACTCAAGTAGACAATACAAATTTGCCCTCTTTTGCCTTTATTATTTTTTTCTCAAATTCAAGTACTTGGTAGATTAGATGATGCCTGTCCACACTGATGAAGGCCAACTGTTCTATTCACTCTTTACTATCCAGTTTAAATGCTAATCTCTTTGAGAGATTCTCTCACCACAATATACTCAGAAATAATTTTTTACCAGCTCTCTGAGCATCTCTTAGCCCAGTCAGGAAGATGTAAAATGAAACCAAAAGCCATTAGTTATGCTCCTTTATAAAAGTGATCTTACAAGGTGACAATATTTATATTATTTTTAATTAAATAGAATGAAGCTTATTTAGCTATTTAGCATATTATTGTATTCTGGTTTTATTTGTCTCTATGTTTCACACATCTGATTTTATCAACCCAGATGAAAATGTTTCTAAAGAAGAAAATATTTTATTGTTCCTAAAACAACAGTTGATGCTTACTATTGATGTCTACAGGTAAAGTAGTAATTTAAGGTCTAGAAGACCTAGTCCATATCATTCACTGAAACCAGTGAAATTGAACAAACTGAACAATAATATTGAACTAGGTTTTTGATAGTTGACATAAAGAAGTTAGAGCCAACATCATCGTTAGGGCCAGTGTGAAAGTACAGAGGGTAGGGCTTTTACCTGCATGCTGACCACAGGGGGTTGATCCCTGAGGTCAGAGGCAGGAGTAAGCCCTGAGCACTACTGGGTGCAGCCCCTAAACCAAAAAGACAAAAGTAGTTTTCTTTAATGTTTCCATAATGAGATTGACTGTTAAGCATTGGGTTCTCTAAAGCAATTATTCATGATATAAAAAGGTAATCAGTTTCCCAAACCTTTCATGCTCTTCTAATTGTAGCTTACAGATAATAAGAATATAAAATTTAGTTGGATATATTTGTATATTGATTTTTATATTGACATATGAATATTTATATATCAGTAATCATATTGACATACTATATCAATATATTGATATATTTATATTGTTTGTATAGATATATTTATATTATATTTATAAAAATAAAAATGTATTTTTATATTTTCTATTGATTGCATTTATAGGATAGAATGCACAGAGTGATCACTTCTAACTATGTTTGACAATGGCGAGCTCTTCTCTATCCCAGCTGCCTTTTCCCCATACACTTGAAGCAAGCTTACAGCAATCCTCCTGCCCTTGTTTCTACCAATATCCTTGGATATTAGTCTCATATGTTTACACATATACCACAAATGAGAACTGTGTGCTGAAAGCTAGGAAAGTAAAGGAACAAAACATGCTAACCCCTCAGTTTCTGTATTGCAAATTGTAATGCCCAAAAAGTAAGAGAGAGAAGGAGGGAGAGAGAAAGAGAGAGAAAGAGAGAGAGAGAAAGAGTGAGAGAGAGACAGGAAGAAGAAAAGTGCGCCTATAAAGGCAGACTGGGGTTCAGGGTGAGGGGATGGTGGGAGGGAAACTGGGGTCATTGGTTTGGTGGTGGGAAATGTACACTGGTGGAGGGGTGGGTGTTGGAACATTGTATGACTAAAACTTAATCATGAGCAGCATTGCAACTGTGTGTCTCATGGTGACTCAATAAAAAATAAACTTTTTAAAAAAGATAGAATGCACATTAAATTCTCCAAAGGAAAAAAATTCTTTTTTCTTTACACATGTTTCTCATAACTCATGTTAGGTGAATGATAGTACACAATTACTTTCTAAGCTCTCTTCCAATAAGGTTGTGAAAACCAAAAAGTCTAAGTAAAACCATTAGAATTTCTATAGTCAGTATTTTAAGTTTATTCTCTAAAAATAATGAAATATTTAGGACCATTAATATGGCAATATATTTTAAAATTTCTTTTCTACCTATAGGCATGTTAATCCAAGTCCAATGACTAAATCCTCTGAGTAAAGTTTAATGAAGAAAACAGTTGTTGGTTTTTTTTAATTCAATGAAGTCATCATTAGTGTTTATATAAAAACATTTCATTCATAATCACTGAAAACCTCATGTGAAATTTGAGAATAAGAACAATACTAAAGCAACATGTCAGTATGACATTAATATAATATTTATAAAAATAGAATTCTAATTTACCATTGCAAGTCAATCCGTTTCTGTACCTATTCAGAACTTTCAATAAATAAAAGAATGTGGACATATAATACATTGAAACAGAAGAAGAGAGAAATTATAAAAGTTTCTTCTTCAAATCCTATATCTTTGCCTTCAGAGCTAAACATCTTAATTGTGCAAAATTACACTGAATGACATACTTAACATTACCCCGAAAATGGATCTCAGGCTTACTGCACTTTGAAACTAGTTCCACAAAAGTTATTTCTTTACTTTTCAAAAAGTAAAACAAATGAAAAACTTCATAGAACTTAACTTACTTGAAATATCAGCAACATTTAACACTGTTGATGACCTCTTCCTTTATGGAATACTTTCTTCTCTTAACCTCAGGGATGCTATATTCCCCCATATCCCTGGTTATTCTTTTTACAGGCATTTCTTTCTTTACCTAAAGATCAAATGTTTATTTAACTGAGGGCTCTGCTTTTTTCTTGGGTTATATAATTTTCCAGTGGGAAATCTCATTCAGCATTTATATGCTGATGACTCCTAATCCAAGGAAAACTTTCTGAGTTTCAGACTCAAAACCCTCACTGATTTCAGGATCTGTAAATTTTCCTGCCCTACTTCAAATTTAACATGCCCAGAAGTGAATTTAAAATCTTATCAACTCATCTTTTCTTCGTTGTAACAACAACTTACCTGATTGTCCAAACAGAATTTACTGCTAAAGTGTAATGATACAATATTTCTCTTCCTACCCCCAAATCCTTTCTGTTTTTCAATTGGATTTGTGCTGATTCCATCCCACCCCTCCTTGTGTGTCTCTCTCCTGGCTTTCACTTGAGGTTGTTTTTTAACATTATCATTTTCATATCTCTCTAGGATTGGAAAAGCATTAAAATTCTAGATTATTCTAGATTATACTTTTTGTAGACACTGTTACATATAAGTCAAAAAGATAACATAAAGCAGTGACCAACAATTGAGACTTCTTTGAGATGGAGGCAGCTACTCCATAACTTTGTTCCACTCCTGCACCTAGCACAGATATGACCACTGTCATCTCTCACCTGGGTTATAACCAGTCTGTAGCAGGAATTTCTGCACCATATATACACTTCTATTTTATTATTTTCACTGTAATTAGATACACCTATGAGAATATAGCATTTGTGTATTTAGAGGTAACTATTCTAGAGGTTTGGAATATCAAATCTTATCATCAAACAAGATTTAGTTAATTCTCAATTAGTTATCTTTTAAAATTATGTCAAAGAACAATTCCCATTAAGTATCAAAAAGTGCCTTCCTTCCACATTGTAGAATACTAGTTATTTAAAAAGTTGTGCAGTAAGCCCATCATTTGTTTTTCTATTAGTAATCTCAAATTGATGATGTCACTAGCCTATGTATATGATTATAAAGGATGGTGTCGTAGTCTCTTCCACAGAGAGTTATGATTATATCATCTAATCTCTACCATAAGTCTTCATGACATCCCATTTATTTTCACTCCAACAAAGGCTGCATTTGTGATGGAACTTGTTCTCATCTAGTTTGGATGCAGTCAACTTTACAACCTTTGTGGCTTACCACTTTATATTCTCCACGGTTGGCACAACCTGGATGACATAGAGCCAACCTAGTGATAATCTTGGAAACAGCACCACACAATTTTCTAGCTGCTCCATTTTTCAAAGGCTACAATAGTCTTTGAATGATTTACTTCCTTGCTGCATAGTAACTGCATTTTAGGCTTTCAGTATTTTCTACATGACAAATTTTTAATAAAATATATAAACAGAATAGTCATAAACTCTTCCAGTTGTTTTCATTATTCTGAAACTAAAAAAATAGCATATTACATGCCTTTAGTACTAAGGGCTTACATACAAAGTCTTTATAATTCACTAGTTGGATATTATCCATCATTATTTTATGATGAAAGAGGTATCCAGTAGAGGTAACGACAACTGCTCATGTCTTTCCTTTTTTGGTAGTAAGACCTAAATGGGTCAAAAATGAAAATTAAAACAAAATGACAATCACAGTTTCAACCTTTGCCTAAAGCAGACAATATATGGACATTTACATAATATGTATAGATGTAACCAAAATGTGATATATAATCTAAAAAATAAGAACTGTCATTTATTGAGTATAATTACCAAGAATCAGCCAAAGACATTTTAATGGATATCTACTGCTTCTATTAAAAACATGCAGTGGTTTTTCAAACAAGGTGTTGCAATCATGAAGGAGGTAAATAATTTTCTCACATTGACCTGGTCAGAACTCAATGCTAACTCCAATTTTCTTTATGTTCATAAATTTTTTTTTCACAAGTTTCAGAAAAGAAACTTCAAGAAAGTTTTTGGTATGTTTTCAAAGTAAGTTGTGTTCATTGTGTGTGTGTATGTGCTTTGTGTGCTTTGTCTATATAGAGGTGGGGGGAGAGAGTGAACCCGGGACTTTTCACATGAAAAGCAGGTATTTACCCAGAAGTTATACATGCAAGGCAAGTGCTGTATTGCTGAGCTACATCCACAGCTGTATTTTTTCTTGTTTGAACCACAATGGAAAGTATTTATGTTGTATTTCCTGTTTTTTATGTTAAAAGACATAGTGAAGGAAAAGGAAGTATGCCCAGCCCCCCCCCAAAAAAAATCTATCACAAAAAAGCATTGAAATAGGAAATAGTATAGGTAAAGAAATGCATCATATATGTTTATTGTAGGCTGAATGGTAAATAAAAAATGAATTGTGGTCAGAATATGAAGGAACTAAGCAGTTGGCAATAATAAAATATCTGTTTCTGTAAATATAACTTACAGAATATAATTACTAGAATATATATATATTTAATATAAGAAGACATCTGAGTTTAGGATGTAAGTATATGGGTATGTGGGAGGGGTAACTTAAATGTGGCCATTGTTAAAGGTTATTGAAATAAGATAGTGACCTGACTTAGGACCATGTTAATAGCAACTGGATGGAGGGACTGTGCACCACAGCTATCACCCAAACCCACAGACTTGCCAATAATTATTTTTGATCTTCAAGTAATACATTGTGGTTTTGAGTATAGCAAATCTAGAAAGTACAGGAAGCGGATAAATGGAGGACTGGATGTTTCCATTTAGTCCTAAGTGCTTTCAATTACTGATCTACTTTGGATTCTATAAAGAAAAAATTTTGGAATAAATATCCTTGTGCAGACTGAGAGGCAATTTACCTCTAGACATGCTTATTCTATGTAATGTAAAAAGAAAAAGTTATTTAATGGTAAAGTCAAACTTTAGGTGTTTTACTGTTTTACTGAGGTCTGAGCCAACCTGTAGGCTGACTTAAGAGTTCCAGGTTACAGGTTTTCCACTGAAAAATGAGTGTAGTAATTATCTTTCTTGATTCTCTCAGCTACTATAGGAAATAAAACAAGATAATTAATGTAGAATTACTCTAGAAAGTAGAAAATTTTCTCTCTGCTTTTAAGGTTAGGGACTATCTCCTTAGACTTTCCTTTACTTATTATAGCTCTGTACTAAATCAGCACAGTAAAAGCTAAAAATATTTGTTGGGTGGATATTGTATACAGGAGTTTTGACAGAAGAATGGATCTTCTACCAATACTTTATGCTATATTCCTTGCAGCAAATGTGGTTCTTTGCTTTGATCCCTGATTTCTAAGTCATCAGAAAGAAAAGGCTAGGGTTTCATTTTAAGTAGTGTCCAGATCCTTTTCACAAACACAGAAATTATGAAGCTACTATTGATTGATTTTCTTTTAGAGATTTTATAATGTCTTCCACAATAATGGAAAAAATATAAAGAAAAATCCCACCAGTAGAGGAAGCACATAGATAGTATCCCAGAATCAGGGAAGGGTTGTATCTCCTAGAGCAGGTGCTTCATTTAACTAGCCCAGGGGGAAAGTGAGCCCAAAAGAGAAGTATCTAATTAGTATGTGGACTGTACAGAAGGAAGGCAACATTCTGTCTTGTGACATAATTTCTGGTTCTTGGGCACTATAAAGGGAAAAGTCGAAGAATGATGCTTAAGAGGAGAGGGAAAACTACATACATTCATCCCCATTCAGAAAATATTTATTAAGCATATAAATAGAAACCTAGAAAAGAGAGCTACATGCAAGAAAGAACTGTTCTCGATAAGATGCTGCATTCAACTCTTATTCATTGAAGGCAGTTTGACTAGGGATTAATTTGCACACAATCATATGATAATTCCTCACAAATGTTGAACATAAATAACATGCAACTTTTATGCTATAAGAGGTTTGGTTAATTTCAGGAAATATTCTCTGTAAATTGAAACACATTTACTTTATAACAGATAGAACACAAAGGAAATAAAAATTAAGCAAAAAAGGAATGAAAATCAGCCAGCGTGCTTTTCATTTACTTGACTAATTTCCACTCTAAAATGATTGTCCTTTGATTATAAGAGCATTGGTTGTTTTGCATTTTGATTCTAAAAGGAAGGTAGCTATTGTCCAGAAGTTTTAATAGCAGGTTTTCATTTTTTGAGGTCACTGTGAACATTGATTTAAGGGGCATTATTTTTTCACATAAATGGTGTGGATATGTGGAAGAATTTTCTGCAGAGATACACTCAGAATAAGAACAAAAATTGGTGGAATCCATCTGGACCCACATTTGGATACAGAGCAAATAAAAAGGCATTGGCTGTGTGGTTCCAAGTGGAAAACATTCACAAAGGAAGCAAGGGAATGTAAATTTCCTGAAAGAATTTGGCAAAAGCCAAAATTAGCTATTTCCCACGATCCAACAAAATATAATTTTACTTCCTCTCCCCATATTCAAATATTTTCTCTATTAAAGCCTGCATTATTTTGCAATATATGGGATTTGTATGAGAGCATGAAGCCAATCACATAGGCATGATTAAAAAAGCAAGGTAAACAGAAATAAAGACCGCGTGAAGCAGGGAAATAAGAGAGAAAATGCATCAAAGGAGAAGATTACCTTGGGGCTTATTTTCATTGTTTTTTTCCTGTTGATTAAAATAACAGTTTTCTGTCTTGAACACATCTTTCTATGGGGTCAAAGTTTATTCCTTTCTAGTTTATATGACAAAGTCACTTATATTTTTTTATTTTATTTTCTGTTGATATGAAAATTTTATAACATTCCTATTTATAGGAAGTTGTAACCTCAAATATGCACTGTATTCTTTTGCCTTTGATTAAAACCTCATCTAAAATAATATTTGGTGGCATTAAAAATCAACTACGATTTTTAAAATTCATAAATTTATGCCACTTTTTCCTCCAAATTTAAAAACATGCAAGGTGTTTACTTGGAACTTTTTTGAGAGTTCTCCTTCAATCTGACAATGTACAGCATCAAACTGTGCATCACTAACAAAGGAAAACATTAGAGAGCTCTCATTTCAAGAGGATTCAGACTGTTGCCCTTCAGAGAGAGAATAATAGTGTCTAATAATTTCAGCCAATCCAGGTATTTATCACAGCTTCAAACGGACAGTAATTCACTTATATTTATTTTCTTAGAATGTAACGCTAGTCTGAATAAAACCTTATGATACATACCTGCACTAGTATAAACTATATTTTCAAATTTTCCTAGTCAAGATTTCTTTCTCAAAGAAGAAAATTAGACAGGTGCAGTACACCAAATGAGATGAACTTTGTCCTCAAAGAAAATTGGTTTTTCCTTTTCAATTTCATTTCAAAGAGATCTGACAAGTGTGGCTTTGAACAAACTTTAACAGCACAATATCCTTTGTGTAAGTTTTCCCTTGTCAGCTTTTCCATTCCAGCAGGAACTTAGAACAAAGTGGATGTTGCCCTTTGAGTTGAGAACTTCATCAGTTGAATGAACAGTAGTATGGTGCAGTGAAATTGAGGGCATACTCTTTCTTCAAATCTCAACAGTGCAGTGTCTCAACAAATATAATTTCTCTATCTGGTGCAAAGAAAAACATGAGCTATATATCCAGTTTCATATATTTTGCTTCCTTTTTTATAGTAAAAGGCAAACTATTTGGCAGTATACTCACTTGAAACTTTTACAGATAATGTAAAAGTCTCCCATTGTGTGTGAAGAAAAAAAAACACCTAGTATTTCATGATGTTGTTTGGTCCAGAATCATAGGAAGCTGGATATTTTTGAGGCATAAAATCAGACACTCAGGAGTGTACTGTTTTCCTTACACAGGAAAGAAAAAATATGGTTTTATTTGCTTTGTTTTGTCTCATTTTTAACTCATTTTGTAGATTTACATCCATTTAAAAGTAAAATTCAAAAGTAACAAGAAAAAACCAACAAGAAGCTGCTTCACAGATTCTAATCTTTACTACGCAAAATCTTCTATACTACCAGTTTATTGGAACTTCAGATTGTGTATAAAATGTGCTATTTAGTGCCACTAACTGCATAAACAAGCTTATTTTTCTTTGCGTACTCTCCTATTTTTCTTAAAGCACTTCATATTAAATTGTCCTTTGCTATTTTGTACTTTTTCTTGGCTCTGTTTCTTTCATCTTCTTCACCCCTTCCTATGCATTAATATTTAAAGTCTGTACTAGTGTCAAACATTCATGTAGAGACAACTTAAATGCAAAGTGGATGAGGTTACAGAATAAGTCCATGCCCAATTTAATTACAGCATTTTGATTAACACAGATTGTAAGTAGCTTGAACTAGGAATTTTAAGTTGTTCAGCTTCAATATTACAAAAGCTAACCAAAGATGAAGTGTAACTTTGACTCAGAAACTGCCAGAAAATACTCTGATTAACCAATTTAGATGTACTATCTAATTAAGGATCTAAATATCTTTGGATCCCAGAAATTCATGTTTATTGATAAGATAAAATATTTATTACCCAGAGAGCTGAATTAGCAAAAAGAACAGCTCTAATCAGATGCTTACTCCCAGAGAAAAGAAGAATATTGGTGGAATCTGAAAATGTGACACTTCTGAACAAATCTGCCTTACTTATTCAAAGGCCATGATTCTTGCCAGCAGACTGTATCCTTGAAAGGTTGAAGTTGATGAAGTCTGTGACCAAGTTTCTAAATGGGTTCGATAGATAATGACTGCCTATAGCAACTGTTAATTGAGAATAATGACTAGGCAAGGAGGAAAGGACACACAGCAAAGATGGGAGAAAACTGCTGTAAAGTATGAGCCTGAAAACACCCACAAGGACAAAGGGCAAAGAAGTCCAAGACTTTCAGATTTACTGAATTGTCATTAGTTCACCTAATATGGGTAGAAAAATATAAATAATTTATTTAAATAGTGAGAATTATAAAGAAGCTCCTATAATATAAATCCAGTTTCTGGCAAAATGCCTACACAAAGAAAATAACAAGTCTCCAAATTTTTATCCTAATAAACACAAACCATAAAAAATAATTTTAAAAAATATGAAAATCAACAACACTGATGTCTTTTTGTAAGATTCCATTTTGTGTTGATGTTTTTTTTGTGTGAGGTTTTTTTTTTTGGTGTTTCTGTTGCATTTCAAGATACTGCATATAGAGGAAAAATCAATTCTCAGTTATATTGAGTCATTCTTTTGTAATGTGATTTCCCCCCTACACACACACACTTCTATTTCTAAGATTCCTAAAAACATCATTAGTTTTTGTATTCATTCTGCATTCATTGATTTTAATAGGTAGAATATATTTTGCATAGAAAAAAATTGCCCCCCAAAAGCACACTGATCTTTACTCATTTAATCAAATCCAAAACAAATTATGCTCTAATAATTTTTTCAAAGACATTTGAAAGTGGCAACTTTTACCAAATAGAACACTTTTTCTATTGATCATTTTATGCAAATTATCATAAGAAATTGAAACACACAAAAAATCAGCATATGTATACATAAACCCCATTTGTCTTTGCTTTGTAGACTCATAGTGTGAAAGAGATTTTTTAAAAGTCGAAGTCTGGAGACCAGAATTATAGCACAGTCAATAGGGCACTTTCCTGGCACACAGCTAACCTGAGTTTAAATCCCTCATCACCTCATATGATCTCCCAAGCACCCAGGAGGGACCTGTAAGCACAGAGTTAGGAGTAAGCCCTGAACACAGCCAGGCATGGTGCAAAGCAAAAACAAAAACAAAAATATTCTAAGCCTTGTATTAGAATATTTAATAGATATTCTGTGTTTGAATTTTGCCTGACAAGACTTATAAGAAAAGTGATTTTCAAAATGGTAGAACATTTGTGCACTTCATTTTACGTATTTACTTACTCTGAAAATAAGGGTTTTTTTTTTCTTTTTGGGTCACACCTGAGGATGCACAGGGGTCACTCCTGGCTTTGCACTCAGGAATTACTCCTGGAGGTGTTCTGGAAACCATATGGGATGCTAGGAATCGAACCCGGGTGGGCCGCATGCAAAGCAAATGCCCTACCCTCTGTACTATCGCTCCAGCCCTGAAAATAAGTTTTCTAAGCACTGAAAATATATTCTCCATGTTAGATTCTATGTTCATCTCATTATGTTCTGGTCTATTATGATTTTCCTGAAATGTTGATTCAAACACTGGTAAATACATTGTTAAAGGAGTCAGAAATTGAAAGTAGGAACTTTAAATTTATTAATTAAATATTTAACATAAATACTTAAAATGTTATAATTCAGCCATATCATATCCATTTTTACACTATTGGCTGTTACGCATATGTTTTAGTGATACAAGTTTTAGTTTTCTTCTCTGTTTGGACATAATATAGTTATATAGAGCCTGGGGTGAATGATATATTTATTCCTTAGAAATTAAAGCTCAATGTATTATCCTGCAAAAGAAATAAAGTATAACCAGTTTCATCATAACAAAAGTGGATTCAGAGCAATAAACCAAATTTGATTGGGGAATGTATAAGTATAAATATAAGAAAGTTACATGTGGCATAGTTTTGTTGATAAGAAATTCTTGTGCACATGCCTCTTGAGACATGTTAGATTCATAAGCACAGGACACAAAACTATCAAGTACTTCTGTTTTAGTGCTAAAAAGAAAAGATTTAAGTGGATATTGCATTTCAAGAGCACAAAACAAAATATTTCTGTGTGAAATTTATCCTGACTTATGTATTTGGAGGAACATTAAATGGGCAGTAAAGTAAAACTATAATAGTACCAAGCTTCACAATTAAATTTAGTTATTAGTCATAGCAAGTGATAATTTGTTGCCTATAATTGGACACTAGTTCTAAACAAACTTTTCTCAAGTCAGTTTGCCTTGGTCTCTTCCTGCAATGCATTTCTGTTATTTTTTTTTCTCTTTGGTAATGTTTTTTCTAAAATCTCAAGCTCAATCCTGTAGGGTGCTCAATTTTCTTTCACAGTAAAAGTAATCGACTGTTTGGTTTGGAAATGTCCTGATGGTAACTTATTATATTATTATTTGTTATTAGGAAAGAGAGCCTAACATATTAACAGCTATTCATAATCATTTAGATACTTCATAGCAGGTTCTCTTTTCTTGACTAATAAGATGTAATATGTCCTCTCCATGTGATTTTTTTATTAATAGAAGATAAATCATTATCTCCAACCACCAAGGGTTTCTATTCTGACTTTTAAATAAAAAGCAGAAGCAGATTCTTTTCTTCTGTTTATGTGTTTGGAAACCAGTGGGGAGCCAAGCATTTACCTTTTCATTTGAAATATCTCCACTGGTCATTTCTATGTATGAAAAGAACGGTAATTTTTATAGACCCATCATGATTTCAAAAAGTAAGCAGAGCTCCTGGGTATGCCTGTTATTTATTTATTTATTTATTTATTTATTTATTTATTTATTTATTTATTTATTTATTTATTTTTCTAAGGAAGAAGACTGACGGCCACTAGAAGTCTTTTAAATCTAAGGTTTCCTTCCTGGTGGAATTGGAGTTGGGAACACCATATACTTGAAAGCCCATTGTAAGCAACTATGCAAATCACGGTGTTTAAATAAAAGTAAACACTAAAATGAAGTTCCTTTACAGTTCCATCAGTAGGTTACACATGCTTTTGAAGACTCCTTTGATTCATAATGTACTTCCTTCTGTTTACATAAAGATTAAATCCACTTCATACTTGATCTCATATGTGCTCTCAGCGTACTCTAAAGCAACACTTCACAGGTATCAATATGCAATAAAGCAATGGACCACAAAGTCTACAGTTCTGAATCCCACAGGTGATCACAGTGCTCCTCCTCAAGGAGCCTGGGTTTGAGTGTTGCTGTGGGACAAAGAAAAGATTCTGTATTCAGGGTCACGGGGCTTGGATATTCATCCTCTAATCATTCTAGTATCCTAATGTGCCTGTTGGTCTGCACAAATCTGGCTCTATCACTACCGGAACAATCTAATCAGGAGTAATCACCTGTATATGTGAATTATCTTTGCTACTTCTGGAGTTGCTGGAAGAATAAAAGATGCAATGCGTTCAAGTGTTTGAAAATTCCAAAATGTTATATAACTAATCTTAATTATTTGTGCGGTCCTTTAAGGCTCTTCTAAGTTAATATAACTCTGGATTAAAAACTAATGCTCCTCCCCTCCCCTCACAGAAAAACAAAACAAAACTTGTCTATGTCTCTCATTTATTAAATTCACATGATGGAATTCTAGGAAGAATATGGACAATATATTTTTAAAAAGACTCAATCTCTAATTACTAAGAATGCAAATTGAATAACAAAATTAATAAACCTGTCATATTGGAAAAGGTTTTTATCTCGCTGCAATTTCTAGTGATGAGGAAGGGGCAGTGAGATGGGCACTATGATATACTGCTGGGGAGAGTGTAAATTGGTAGCTGGTTTCTATAAAGCTTTTAGAAATATGTGTTAAAAGCCTTAAAAAAGTGTTTGTTGTCAAATGTGAAAACTTCGCTTGTAGGAATCTAATTTAAAGAATTAAAAAGGAGATAGGGCAAAAAAGTACTTTATGCATCAAAATGTCCACCACAGAATTAATGTCATAATAGACTTTTGTGAGATCTGAAATGGCCCAAAATAGCTCTACTCTTAAATAAAATATGGCTATCAATATAATGAAATATGGAAGCAAACTATTTGTGGAAAAACATGTAGCTTTGAAATTTCAATTCTGTACACTACCAAAAAAGCAACTCTCCTCCAGGAACAAAAAATTGTGAAAGAGAAGAGCCCTAGTATGAAAAGAGATTCAAATGCTTTAAATATGTGTTATAATTTAAACCTTGGTTCTTAGGAATATTTTTATCTATTCCCATTCGCACAACTTCAGTAAGCTATTTCTTAAAATACTGCCTATTTTGGGAGTATTTTTAAGTCTACAATTACTTGCGAAGAAATAAGGTTTAAGTACCAGTCTTTAAAATGTAATAGGTGGAAAGGTAAGGAGATAACTCACAGGGCTGGAGCACATGGAATGAGTATATGTGGGTACCCTGGACTAAATCCCTGGTACTGCATGGCCTCCTAGGTTTGGAAGGTATGCTCACCCCCCACCCCCAAAGAAAAGCCAATAAAGTGCACACATTATCACTTCCGGGAACTTTGCACATTTCCTCTTGTTTCACTTACATATATTTTGGTTGATTAGATCTTTTATTCAAGAGATACTTCTTAGTATCTTACTGTATATCTGGTACTATGTTGGGGATGATGGGAATTCAAAACTAAAAATGGTATAACCCTAATTGAATGTTAGAAAGAAACTAACATGATAATAACAAGTAACAGTAATGATAGAGGGGAAACAAAAACATCTGGTGGAAGATTGCTCCTTTTTTATTTACAGAACTTCTAGTAACAGATTCAGGCATTCAATGTTCCCTTTCCAAATAAATGAACAGTGTCATTATCCCTCTACCAATGAGAGGTTTTTTCTTTCTCTAGGTTCACATACTTATAGTAATATTGACTGACTCTTTATGGTTTTGATGCACAGGTACCAATCCTCTAAACCACTGAAATGTACAAGACTCTTGACCAGTGCTCTAACAGTCTTCTTCTTCATCCCATACTCCACCCCTTTCCCATCCTTGGCATTCTTGTTTCTATTGGAAGGTCGCTATTTAGAGGGCAATGAAGAAAGGGTTTCAGTAGAAAATAACCTATAATATGAATAGAGCAGATGTAGTGGGAAAGGATAAAAGAGAGATTTTTAAAAAAATCAAAAAAGCTAAACAATAAACTAAAATAAAACGATGGTAAATTGAGAAATGTTAGATTTTTCTGTTTGAATTAATACTAAACTGTTGGTAGTGATGGTGGCAGGGGGTTAGAGATGACAGAAAGATCAACTTCGCAAGTTCTCTGTGTTTCAGGTCAAACTATTTCAGTTTCATCTTTTAGGAAGTGGAAATTCATTGAGGTCTCTTAGTAGTAAAATTACACAATTAAAATCAGACTTTAGGAAGATTACAGATTACTTTTTATTAATGTGCCAAGAATTTTTTTTGAAACTGGATGTAGGGAAATTTTAGATGGGATACACCAGAATGTCAAACTCATCTCAATATTTAGGCTACTTGTAACCCCCTCCATCCCCCCGTCCCCGCATGCACGTGCGCGCGCGCGCACACACACACACACACACACACACACACACACACACACACACTTCTTTCTCTGGTCTATCCTACCATTCACTGTATCACTGAATCACTGTCATCCCGCTAATCATCAATTTGCTCCAGTGGGCGTCAGTAACAACTTCATTTGTCCTAGCCCAGAGATTTCAGCAGCCCAGCAGCCTCTCTTTACTCGTTCTTCCAGGTGATGCCGCATTGGACGCTCTGTCAGGATAAGGGAAAGGAGACCCATCATTTTTACTGTATTTGGTACATCAAATATGCCACAGAGAGCTTGCCATGTTCTCAATACCTTGCCAGGTTCTCTGAGAGGGAGAACTAGGCTATAAGAGGTCTTGCGACAGCTAATGCGGCCATGTGCTTCCAGGAGCTTTGTTTTATAGTCTCTGGATCTTGGCCATTGATGGGATTACACATAACTGGGGGCAGTTTGTGGGTGTGGCTGCCAAGATACTGGAAAATAGGGGGATCTGGGTGGAGGAGGCCCAATCCCGATCTGAGCAGGCTTGGAGTGATCTCAGCCCCGGGTCCTGCACACCTGAGTTCCTCTGCCGTTTCCTTCATGCGTGAGGCTCAGGCAAACATGTGGAGAGTGGCCTTGAGCATGACTGTGGCTGGGTTCTGGAGGTCTTTGGCTGCCTACCATTAGCATAAATATACCTTTGAATGAATTGAAACAGTAACTCTCTTAAGCAGATTGTGCCCATGAATTCAGTACACAGCTAAAGCAACTGACAATACCTTTGTGCAAAGAGAATGAGTCCTCTTGTTCTCTAAGTACATTTCTGCAATATATGTGTAGTGTGTAGAACTAAACCTCAGGTGTAACCCAGGTTTAGTTTTAGCTTTTACTCTCCATTTAGCCAGGCATGGAATTATGTTTCACTTATCTTTGAATTGTAAATATCAGATGGTACCCTCTCTGTATTTTGTGGCTAGGATGTACTCAAGGCCGACAGAAAAGAACTCTAGTGGATGCCTAATAAATGATAAAAATAGTGGTGGTGATGGTGGTGGTGGTGGTGGTGGTGGTGGTGGTGGCAGTGGTGGTGGTGGTGATAATAATGTAAACTTCTTCAGTAACAGTAATAATAGTAAAAATAGTATTACTGTCTCCTGTTACCTTGCTTGGGATTATTAAAAGCTTAAGTAATATTGAGACTGGAAGTAAACAAGTGAAAAAAATTTCAAAAGTAAGAAAGAATGGATGCTATTTGATGACTGGTTATATTTACAAAGTGAGGAGAAAATACGTCAAAGCTGATTTTCAGTTTGGTGAACAGAAGAAGAATGATTATGCTCCAGACAGAAATAGTGAAGTCAGGGAGAGCTATAATGGGAAAGATGACAAGATTTATCTTCTGTGTACTGTGTGAACGAACAGTGAGGTATCCAGCTCGAAATATTCATCAGGTGATTGAAAATGTGGGATTAAAACTCAATGTGGAGGTGGAGCTTGACATGATACATCTGAGGTTGCAGGTTCAAAATAAAACATAAAAAATGATGTACTTACTGAGGGAAGTTATGTAAAGAAAGAGGTAAATATGGACAGAAGTAAAAGGTTTACCTTATATCACTAATTATCTACAGCTCAATTATAAAAGTTGTTATTTACCATATAGGTAATAGGATAAAATCCTCAGAAGAGAGCATTGTGCCTTTGTATAGTCATACATGAGAGCCTATTTGGGGGATATCCCATGTTTGTAATGATAGAGGAATAAGCACACATTACCTTGTCTCTCCACCAAATTTAACTCTAAAATTTGAACAGATGGTATGTAACAGCTTTTTGAAAACTCTAAAAGTAAATAGTAGCAGGTAGATTGAAAAAATTGGAATATTTCAAAGTACCACCATCAGGGTGATTAATTTATACATTTTTCCCTTCTAGTATGTCCTCTTCAAAATGTAGTAGTCTTAAAATCCAGAATTGGGTGGAGGGACAAACAGAAAGCTCTAGAGAGGCTGATTAACCCCGGTTCAAGATGTCAGAAAGGCAACTCAATGCTCATTGAGAGTATAGAATAGTTTTACCTTTATTCTGTCTCTGGCCTTCACTCCCATATCCCTAGGACTCATGTGATGATAGGAGCTTCAACATAATGGGAGACTATGGAAACCAAAAGGAGAACCTTCCTCTATAGTTGGCAGAGCTGTGATCCTGAAAGAGTGCTATGAACCTTTGTTGCTTTTTTCCTCTTTTGCCTTTGGGCTCCCGGTAGTCATGGAAATACACACAGAATGAGGCAACTAAAGCTTTCTGGCTGGAGAACCAGAAAGGTGAGCCCCTAGGGAATAGGAATGTCACAGTGAGATGACAGAGTGGGAGAAGTCAGGAAAGCTACTCCAGAAAGTCATTTAAGAACACCTGGGTTCACTCAAGCTGTGCTGGATGGATCTAATCAACATACCAAAGACTGGAACTGAACTAACAGATGACTCACTTCCCACAGTGGTACATATGCAGGGCAGATCTGAATAGCACTACAAAGACTTTGAAAACTGTACTGCCATGGGAACTGTAGACCACAGAAGCAAAACTATTTAGAATATGCACATTAAATATAACCATACCGATTGTCTACTAAAATTAAAATGTTGAGAATTTCCATAAAATTTACAAAGGTCTAGAGTCCTAAATTACCCAAAATGTCTAGTACATGCTCTAGTATCCAGGGTTCTTAGAGCAATAAAGATAAATTTTGTACATCCCCATTTTTGTGTGACCCAAGCCGCAATTTGAGATGTGCCATTTCTTTTTTTGACTGATGACACAACCTCAGTTCTCTTCCCTCAGGAGAAGCCCACACTTTATCTTAAACATATACCCCCTCCTCCTCATTTTTTCTAAATAAAATTATTTTACATCAGAAATAAAATAAAGGCAAGAAATCCTCAGTTCTAATGGGAAAGAACAGACACGAAGGAAGAAAACACAGATTCTGGAATCATCTAACAAATATTCTCAGGTACTAATTATAACTGCCCCAGTAAGCAGTCACAAATCATCTTGAAACTGAGGAAAGAAAGTTTTAACAAACTAGTAGAAAACAATAGAAGAATCTAATTTAAATGATAGACTCAGATATACAATAAATAGCATCTTAAAACCACCATATAGACTCCATAGCAGAATGAAGATGAACTCAGAGCCCCACGCCGGCTGATGACGGGAAATAACCATCCTCTTCGGTTTTTTTCCCTTTGTCAGACAGCGTGGCGATTACTAAACAGGCGTGAACTCGGTGGCGCGGGGCAAGGGGGAAAAAGAAAAATTATGTAACAAACAGCAGGACTTAATATCTCTATATTCTTAGTAATGGAGAACTATCAAATGCCTCCTTGGCAATAGGACTGTCTTTTTCTTTTTGGGGGGAAACCCCAGCAACGGTAGTGAGTTGTGTGTTGAAACATGGAATGTAATCGAGATAAGCGCAAATGAAGTGAAACTTATCACGTACAAGGGTGGGGACTAGGGAGGTGGGAGGGGGCGGCAGATATACTGGGGGGGTTGGTGATGGAAGATGGGCACTGGTGAAGGGAAGGGTGTTTGAATATTGTATAACTGACATAATCCTGAGAACTTTGTAACCCTCCACTTGGTGATTCAATAAAAAAAAAAAAACAGTAAAAATTTTTTTAAAAAAAAAGAATGAAGATGAACTCAAATCTCAACTGGAGTAAAGCAAATACATAAATGGAATATATACACTCTATCCATGACAAATAAAAATAGATTTAAAATGTCTACCAATATTTTTTAGAGCTTGTGAAAACATCTAAAAGGTTTAAAACTTGTAGAATACAGGAGGAGGAAAGAAAAATGCAGTCTTGAAAATATGTGTATAAGCAATGAGTGAAAACCACATTTGATTGATGATATTAATCTACAGTTTCTACAACTCAAGGAATGTAACTGTTGTAATCTCAAAGAAATCCATGCCAGTACGTGCCATATCCAACATTGCTGAAACTTAACAAAGACAACAAACGAGCAAACTTAAGGTGTGGAGGATAGCATAGGGGTGTGGAGGATAGCACAGGGTTGTTGAGGATAGCATGTGTACTCCTGATGTGTGGTACCATACGCACCACTAAAGCACCATCAGGGGTAGCCCTGGAGACTCACCCTTGCCCCGAGCCCCCTAGGAATTCTTAGGAGATTTCTCTTCAGCAAAATAAGGAGATAGAAAAGAAAACTTGTATGTAACTAAATAAAATTGATGAATTACCGGGGGAAAAATATTCAAGTGACAATAGATTTCTCATCAGGAACTATGGAAATGAGAAGTGGCTACATTTTTTTAAAACTGCTAACAGAAAGAACTGTCAACTCATAATTTTATATAAGGAATGAAGGCAAAATAATGATATTGCTTGAAGGAGTTTTTGAGGAATGATGGGAATCGTTTTTTGTTCATATCGTGGTGGTTATTATATCAGTGTTTACATTTGTAAAATTTTGCAACACTATGTAAGCAAATTTCTTCGTATGATATTTAAAATTGAAAAGTAATAAAGAAAAAGAAGATGGGTATAAAACTAAAGCTACAAACAATGTATCTATAGATTCCTTGATTTTGATAAATTCTTTCCCTGCCAGAGAATAATTCTCTCCCTGCCTTTTTACTGAGTTTACAAATAACAGTCACAAGGAGAATACATAGTTAGAAGGTGAAATTATGGTTCTTTTTCAAATTAGGAAAGATAAGCTTTTCCTAAAGCAAATTATTCATAACAATTGAAAACTATCGTCAGAATTTCAAATCACTAATCTATCATTTATTGAATGTGGCATAAATGGAGCTACTTAAGTATGCAACCCCAAACTGATGAGCTACAGATGGTTTGTGAGAGGGACCTTCTGATTCTGTATCCTGGAGGAAGAACAGTCAAAGCAGCCCCATCACATTTCTCACCAGGGATGGAGGCAGTACCAAGGTGAAGTGGAATGGGAGCAGGAGTGAGTTAGAAAGTAGATGGTACTATGTCAATTGATATAATCTTGGACTTTTATTAATCCTTTATAAGGGCAGTTCATGAACACTTCATGGCTTATGGCAGTATTTTTCAAACCCTGCTCTGGAAGACCTAGTGCTTGCTCGGAGTGAGCTATCTGAGGAATATTGCAGATGAGGTTATGGATGAGATCAAGCGTTGGCGTGGATGTTTGTATCTCCCACTTTCTTCAGCAGTACACTTTATAATATTTGGTTTTCATTAAAACTTCATATAAGAATTATTTTCTTGGAGAAGAAAAAGTATTACATGTGATATATAAAACATAGGATATATAAAAATATCACTGTCACTGTCATCCTGTTGCTCATCGATATTCTTGGGCAGGCACCAGTAACATCTCCATTGTGAGACTTGTTACTATTTTTGGCATATGCAATACACCACAGGTAGCTTACCAGGCTCTGCTGTGCAGATGATACTCTTGGTAGCTTGCCAGGCTCTCCGAGAGGGGTGGAGGAATCAAACCCACGTCAGCAGCGTGCAAGGCAAATGCCCTACCTCCTGTGCTATTGCTCCAGCCCTATATAAAAATATAGGATATATAAAAATATTGACTCCATGTGTATTAGCATATATAGAAATAAACAAACCACATCAGTGATTCTTAGTATCACTTCTAAGAAATGTGAGGATTTTAGGAAAAACTAACATTATTGGGAAATTCAAGGGCTGCTTTGAGAGAAGCTACTGAAATTGAAAAAGAAAGAAAGAAAGAAAGAAAGAAAGAAAGAAAGAAAGAAAGAAAGAAAGAAAGAAAGAAAGAAAGAAAGAAAGAAAGAAAGAAAGAAAGAAAGAAAGGAAAGGAAAGGAAAGGAAAGGAAAGGAAAGGAAAGGAAAGGAAAGGAAAGGAAAGGAAAGGAAAGGAAAGGAAAGGAAAGGAAAGGAAAGGAAAGGAAAGGAAAGGAAAGGAAAGGAAAGGAAAGGAAAGGAAAGGAAAGGAAAGGAAAGAAGGAAAGACTGATGAATCCTATATAAACATGATAAAGTCTGTAAAGGAATGATTTATTTAGTGGTAAAAAATCAGAGAGAGAAATATAATTCGGTTTTCAGATTTCCTACTTGTCATGCATGTAAATGAGTCCCCAGTGAGGTATTACTACTTGTGTTCTCAGAGCAAGTAATTTCTAGACATTTTCTGAGAAATGTGAAAGAGCTTGAAAGGAATGTGGGAAAAGACAAGAATGGAAGGGGAAAGAATAAAGTGGGCCTGTGTAGGTGACAACTTTTAAGTGGCTAAAGAATACAAAGAAGTCAGAAAAATTATAATAAAGATATGATTTAAAAGGTTGAAATGGTGTTTAAATGTTATTGAATGGCTGTAAAATCACCTGAAGAGAGGCGATGTTCATACAGCCACATATGTGAAGGCTGTCACACAGCTAACCATGACAGGATTGGGTCTGGTTCAGATGAAAGTCTGAATTTTAATATCCCACCCTCACAAGAACAGGCTCAGGACCGCCTGCCATTAGGTTAATCAGTGCTGTCATGAGACCAGGATTGTCTGAGAGACTCCCACAAAATCAGTCTACTGACCTCTGGGTTACACCCTTTCTCAGCGACTGGAGAGAGAGCTAGGGCCTGGACATACCTGGGTTGGGATAGTGTCACCTTGGAGTTGTTCTTCGGTCTTGCTTTCAACATCAGAGATAAAATACTATTTCAAGACTCGAAAAGTGAGAGGTTAGCATAAAAGGAGTTCTTTCTCAGCTCAGATTAACTTGTGACGAGAGAAATAATAAGTACCACAGAAGGGCATTGACTATTTGAGAACGGACTCCATTTGTAGTAAAAATCCATTCATCAAATCAAAAGATGGTCTAGTATCATAATAATTCAAAATTCTAAAGCTCCTTTTCCAAGACCTACTGGTTTAGGGGATTTGTGCTTAGATGTATGTTATTTTTCCTTTATTTTTAAATATATATATATATATATATATATATATATATTTTGAACCCAGTAATTTTCCCTGTGGTCTAGCAGGTCGATATACATTTTGGCAATTTTAGAAAACATGTTTTATTTATTTTCACAATCAAACCAAAAGGCCCCTTAGGAGCCATTTTAATGTGCCAGTTAAAATGTTTTCATTCATGTGCTTCTTTAAAAAGTCTATTATTTACAAATAGACAGTAATGATTTCATCTCAGCAAATCTAGTTCATCATGTCATTATATATTTAGGGCATGCCCTGCATTTGGAAAAATTCCTATGAGAACCTTGTACAGAGTGCCAAGATCCACAGTAGCATTTGTTGCATTTTTTGATTGCTGTGCCATTCTCTTCTTGTTCCAGGCATACTGAAGTAAAACGAATTCAAAGACCTCGTCTTGACGATTTTGTTGTGCTATCTAGAACTACTCCCCAGATGACAAGGTTCGAATTGACATTCTCATCATTAAAGCGATGTCAGTGAAAACTATGGTTGTTTATTTGTCCCTACTCATACACCAGCTATTAAATAGAGCTTGTCTGAAATATACAAATTCTTGCACCCCTCAGTCCAAGAAGAAATATTGGAAAGCAGACAATGCTAATTTCTATTTGTTTTTTTGTTTTCTTCTTGTAAATGATTCTTTGTTTCTCTTAACTGTGACGTGAAGAGCTGCTTGGGTTTCCTTAAAGAAAGCTAATAATATTCCTTGAAAAATTTTTACTAATATCTAAAAGATGGACAATTTGGTAAATCACTTATTGGTTTGTCTAGATATTAAATTTTTCCATTGGTATAACTAGGCTATATTGCCAACACCTGGAACATAGATTCAAGGCAATCTCAGAAAAAAGAACCAGTATAAGGCATGGAAACTTCTAAAGAGGAACTGGAAAGATAGCACTAGTACACATGCTTTGTATATGGGAGTTCTGGATTTGATGCATGGCACCTCATGGTCATCTGAGCACTACCAGAAGTACCCCTTGAGCACCGATCTTGAAGTAGTCCTTTAGCACCACTGATTGTTGCTCAATAAAATAAAATTATAAAAATCAAAAATTATATTACTGTATCACTGTCATCCCGTTGCTCTTCAATTTGCTCAAGTGGATACCAGTAATGTCTTCATTGTGAGACTTGTTGTTACTGTTTTTGGCATATAAATTTGCCAAGGGTAGCTTGCCAAGCTCTGCGTGTGGACAAGATACTCTCGGGAGCTTGCTGAGCTCTCCGGGAGGGACGGAGGAATGGAACCTGAGTCGGCAGCATGCAAGGCAAACACTGTGCTATCGCTCCAGCCCCTGTTCTGCATGTCCCAGGGAGCTATCATATATATCAGTTTAAAGTATTTTATTTTAATTGTCATAGCTTAACCTTTCCCATTTTCTAGAGGATCTAGCCATCTGAGATTCAGTGAACAGTGAAGTTATATTATATAGACTTGAATTGTGGCCTCTCTCTTGTGGAGTATGCTAAAACTTATCTTGTGAAACCAAAACTTAAAAAACAAAAATATAAACATATGTTTTATATATACACAATTTGTGTGTATAGATATATACACACAAATATGTATGTCCATACATACCCACATAACTGGAGGGTGCAAGAAAGAGATTATGTGGCAGTAGGTTGAATGCACTCATTTAGTGTTGATAGGACACTTTCTTTTTTAAATCTATTAAAATTATGGTTATAATAGTATTGACTTTCATTGCTTCTATGTACATAGGAAGTGTCAGTGTCAAGACCATCCATCACTGTCCTTATACTAGAGTAAATCTTCTTCCTTCCCTCCCACTTTTTCCTCATACTGTTTAGTGATCTCAGATCTACAAAGCACTAGGGTTTGTCATCATTTAATATTGTTAATTCCCTTGTTTTGTTTATTTGCCACAGTTGAGTGTCAAATCATCTGATGTAGTTCTTTAAACTCTACCTCAACAGGGAAGTTTCAGGTGAGGAATTCCTTGATGTGGGTCCCTGGCTGATCTTCGGGCTTGACATTGTGCCACTGTTTTTTAATGACTATGTCACATTCACCCAGTATATGTTGAATACAGGGCATTATCTTTGACCTTTTAAAGTTGATGAACAGAGAGAAGAAACAGAAAAAGGAGAAGTAATAATACTCAACCTGCAGCGTGATAAGAAGACAAAAGCTGATGAACAAAGGTTCAGAGAGAATGCCTTGAAGAAGGGAGAACTAATGAACTTCCCAAGGCAGAAGGTGACAATGAGTAATTTTGTACCGACTTTGTGGAATGCACAAGGGAGGTGAGCATGTCTTACCTTTCAAGACCTTATCAACCATTTCAAAGTTAGCCAAACATGGATTCAAGTGCATATTTTTAATAATAACATAATGGATCATGAACTAATATGAGGCTCTTGAGAGGTATAGATGCTTAATTTTCCATTTTCTGAATTTTTCTTTTGTTCCAGTCTCCATTCCCAATTTTTTTCTATGTACAAAAACTAAGGCTTTGTGCACTCTGTTTCTATGGAAACAGGAGAGAGAGAAACAGTTTATGTACTTCAAAAGCTGTCAGACTATACGCTGTGGATTTTGATAACTAAACCTACACATGAACCATCATTCCTCTACCCCAACACCATAACATATATATTTTATACATATGTGTCTCTCTTAGGAAAATTGAGGTCCTATTTATTTAGCTATACGGCAATCATTTCATACTTAGTTTAATATCCAGGGTACAGAAAAAGACTTTGCCCATGCAGTTAGAGAAATATAATTGTCCTTAATAAATGCTTACCAAACCATATTGTAGGTAGAGTTAGCAGGCATCCCACTCAGCCTACTTCCAAAACAAATTAAAAAAATAATGGAAGCCCTATTAATTTTAAAACAGATCTGAATGCTGCCTGGATTATATTTCATGGAAGTGGAATGTCTACTATACTCTCTTCAGCACTCTAATAAAAGAGCTATTTTGAAATTACAAAATACACTGTGTTCTCCCCCAGAGAACCCAATTCAATAGCTTATTGATTTTTCCTGGCTTCTTTAGTCTAGTGTGAAGGGGTTTCTGGGCTCTTGGACCTTCAAGGAGGGAGTTTGTTTGTAATTGATTCAGATTCTGTACTGCAGAGCCCCTCACCACCCACAACAAAAGCTACTGCTATTGATAGTCCAACCTATTAAGTGTTTGCCTTCCTGCTCTTCTCAGTTGCTTTCCGGAACTTGCTAATAATATTTTCAAGAAAATAAGCACCATTATGGGGTCATTTTTATCAATCTTAGATATTGTAGTTAAGTGAATCAGGAGAAATACATGAGACCTTTGACTTTCACATCTACAGTAGCCTAAATAGTTAAAGGGCCTGTTGGTCTCTTTGTTATAAGGCCTGTTCCTCTCCCACCCACCTCCCCCCCCCCCCGCCATCTTTATAACTAGAATGACTCATTTGAGCCAGAAAACTAGGTACTGGTCTAAACGTGTTTGTTTGTTGTGCCCTCCATGAAGACATACTAGTAGAAATTGAAGTGTTCATACAAGAAATGTGGATGGCAGAAATTCAGAGAATACTGAAGAATTAGTGTTGCTTTCTCTTTTTTTTTTTTTAACCCTTGATCTGGGGTGGAGTTTGGGGGGTTTAAACTGGCCACTCACAATGTGAGTTTCAGAGTTTGATTAGCATAGTCTCTTTGTTCCATGTAGTCATATACCTAGTAGATGAGGATGGCGACAGAAGATTTAGGACTCTCCAAAGTAAAATTATTTTGTTATTTTTTGTTTGTTTTCAGTCCATATCTGGTAGTGCTCAGGGCTTTTCCTGGCTCTTCACTCAGTAATTACTCCTAGCAGTGCTTGGTGGATCATAGGAGATACCAAGGATCAAATGTTGCATGGAAGGCAAATGTTCTACCTGCTATGCTATCTCTCCAGCCCTCTATACCTTTTTATAGGTTCTCTTTTTAATCAAAGATACTGAAAGTATTCGTTTGACCTTATAAACACTTTCTCTACTCTTAAATTGGTAAGAAACTTTTATTTTCTATGAGATTTTTGTGAGTAAAGAAAACCTAGAACTATAAAATAGCCTTAAGCTGGAGCGGTAGCAGAGCGGGTAGGGCGTTTGCTTGCACAGCCAATCCGTGTTCAATTCCTCTGTCTCTATCGGAGAGCATGGCAAGCTACCAAGAGTATCCTGCCCGCACGGCAGAACATGGCAAGCTACCAAGAACATCCTGCCCAATGGCAGAGCCTGGCGAGCTACCAGTGGTGTATTTGATATGCCAAAAACAGTAACAAGTCTCACAATGGAGACATTACTGGTGCCCGCTCCAGCAAATTGATGAACAATGGGACAATAGTGCTATAGTGTTACAGCCTCATCAAGGCATTTTATTATCTGTGCTACAGTACAGAAAAGGAGGAAAAATAAAATATTAGGTGTGCAGATTTAAATTATCCTTAATAATTTGGAAGGAAGCACCTGCAAACTACCAAAGGAATCTATTTTTATGACCACATTTTGTTATAGATATTACTGGTACTAGATGAGAATACCAAATTCATAGTTATCCAAGTCAGATCATAAAAGGAGTAGAAAATATATTATACAAGAAAATCAACTTCCCAAATGATATTCATATTTTGGGACGGTGATTGAAGCTGAAAAAAATTAAGTTTAGTAGGAATCCAAGTGCACTATCTTAGATTTAAAATTTCATATGTCCTTAGAATGATAAAAGAATAGGTGAAAAATGTGAGTATATCTATGTATAATAGATATATTCTATGTCTCGTGATAGAGAAGATTTTAGGAAGGATTTTCTGACAAAAGCGAATTTATTGCAGGAATATGAACAAAATGCTCTAGGAATAATTCCATTTTTCATCATGTATAGTTGATGAGTTAGGAATTTTTATAATAAATATCACGGACATCTTTTCTTCGGATTTTATATATAGATGATATACACATTATGGTTTTCTCCACAGTAGGGATATGACATACAAAGAGTTTAAGATATTTGCCTAAGATTTCAAATTTTATTTATTTATCTATTTTCCCCTCCCCTCTCCTTCTAAGATCCTGAATGTCATAAGCAGAAAATCCAGAAGTGGTCTTAATACCTTTTGCTGGAAGTGATGCATACATATATTGACCATAAACATCATCCTTAAAGTGATGCATACATATATTGACCAAGGACATCACCTATAGGGAAACTAAAAGCCCAAGACATCTGTATAAATGTTCTCTATACTCCATCCCCTGTAGCAATAGTGTTGAAAACTATCAAGGTGATGTTGGCCTGGAAAAACACCGCCTGCTTGTCCCAGCCATACATAAATTTTAGTTATCTTATTACAGGGAATATCTGTTCCATAAACATCCATTTCTCTACTTTCATCATTTATTCTGTTTGGTTGAGTAACTGTATCCAAACCCATTGCTTTAGATTTCATGGCTGTCTACCTTGCAGATGATCTTTTATAGTGAACTTTGCCAACTTATTCAGTCATATCAAAGATATGGTCTCATTTTTTTTAGTGTTCAATATACACTTGGAGGAGAGGTTTTGTCATTACACATCAGAAGAAAAGACACATCATTATCAGAAGCTCAGTGTGACTCCAGAGAATCACATTTTTTTCACAGATATTAGAGAAAAATATTTAGAGTTTATTCTCTATTACTATCATCAGAGAAATTTAGCAATATATGCATGCCCATATTCTTTTCAAATATTTAACACTTACTCTAACTAAAATTTTTTAATGTTCCATACATTCATGTTCAGATATATGCTTCCTAAGACTGTTAGGAATCATTCATTATTTATTTTGTATGCTATCCCATTCTAAATCCATCTTATTTCCCCATCTCAGAAGTTATATGCATGTATTATTCATTTTAAGACTATATATAATGATGCTAGTCTCATCAGAGACTAGTATTATGAGATTATGCATTTGAGACAATATATATCTAGGTACTCCTAATTTACCCTTATTAAGAGATCTTAATTTATATGTTCTATTAGTCTTAAAATGAAGAAGCCAAATTTTAGAGTAGTTGGTTTATCATCATACCTCAGTTTTAGCCTCAGATGTGGCCATAGCCTTATAACACTTCATCTAGGGAAATGTGGAAATAGAATACATGTATGCATCATTCATAAAGTTCTAAATAATAGGCATGTCCTGATATTTTTAGACTTCATACTATGTAACGGCACAGGACAGTCTGATAGTATTTATCCCAAAATAAGTGACATTAATTTGCACAGTAGTGTCTTAAAATCAGAAAGGAGCTTTGAGTTGATCAGAGCTAGCTCTCATGGCAGTTGAAGATTTTCTTTTCCATTCGAATAGCAAAGAAAAATTAGGTAGAATATGTATGAATGATATAGAGACAGTATGCCATACAAATGCTGCCACAATCTTCTGTGCAATTTATCATGGTTTTCTTTTTTTCATGGAGCCCTAAGTTTGCTTCAATATTCTTCTCAACACAGGACTACGAAAACCACTACCAATTGATTACAGTTAACAATTCAAGATGAAAGCAATTTTCTTCTCAGGTTTAAAGTTTTCATCACTGTAAAGAACTCAAGTACTGGTTTTACTTTTAAAGATATTTAAATATTGAAAGATCATATTGGTGATCTATGACTATTTAGGATCAGGTGGGTGTTTATTATCATAAAAGAGATCTGATGCTATTTAAGAAGCAACTTTATACTATGCACATAGACTACATGCATTTTTCTTTATCACTAAATGTAGCTACTTTCCACCTGTTTTTTTCTTCTGTGACCTTTCTTAAATCAAGGAAGGTGAGAGTCTTAAAGCTTTGCACCAGTGGGATCCAAAGAAAATGGGTCATACATACCTGAGCCCTGAGAGCTCCAGGCTAGACACCCTGCCTTCCTCCCTCATCACCTCTAGTCTGAGTACTCAGAGAAGGACAGAATTGAAATCTTGGATGAGTTTCCAGGAGAAATTCCTTACCAATACCAACTGGAATCTTAATCAATGACATATCCACACATGCTTTTCAGAAAAGTTAAGCCAGGTCTAAAGATAAACGATGATTATTCCTTGCAGTATAAAAGGAGAATGAACATTTCCCAGTAGACATCAGGGAATGGTACAACTCAACAGCTGTGCACCAACATCGATGCTCTCCCTCAGGTATATTCGTCTCAGTCAGGACAGTGATAAGGAAGGATATGGGAAACGTCGAGCTTCTGATGACTCAGGTGAGTCATTTGGAACCAAAACATCAAATGTGAAAGGGCTTTCTGCTGTACGGGGAGCTCAACAAAGGAGGAAAAGAAAGAGGGCGGCTCTCACCACCAGCTCTATCACAGAAAGCTTTCCTTATCATTCTGCTCCAGTCCCCGTGATTATGAGAAGGGAGTGAAAGCATCCACTAATCAGGGTAGTGTGGTGTGTTATTCACCAGCTCATAACTGGCAGTAAAACAGAAAGGCCCGTGTCTGCTCTGCTGAGTAATTTCCACACTGAGGCCCTGAGCAGAGATGTCATGTCATTTGTAACATCTGTCTTGGCATCCAGGAGCCAAAGTAAGCTAGTTAGGGAGTTTCAATGCTTCTTTCTTCCTCCTCTTATGACAAGTTTAAAGTACTCGGGGTTATTTATAAAGAAAACTAGTCTGAGTTCTTCAGGGTGTTGTCATATTGATGCAGGTGAGACACAAGAGTATAATGGAGGCTAGGGAACCACTTTGGTCCCTTATTTACCTAGACAAGAAAGGAGAACAGCATCAGCTCCAGTAAAAAAAAAAAAAAAAAAAAAAATCCCAAGTAGGAGGACTAGAGAATCTTCATAATGGCAGAGCAGGAAAGACTGAGTCTTTTCTCCCCAGGTTTCTGGCTCCTCGTGGTTTCTAAGACATGAGAATAGATAATTGTTTGTTATGAAACTGTACCCAAGTAGTGAGGATGGAAACCCTTAGTGATTGCTAACTGCAAAAGTCCTGGGATCTTGACTCTAATTTTAACTTTTAATTTTAACCTTTCCAAATAATTCCCAACTAAACCCAGGATCTAGTGCTTCTCACTTTTAATAGGCATCAAAATTACCGGGGGATCTTGTTAGAATGAGGATTCTGAATCTGAGCCTGAGTGGCACTAGTGGTTATGGATTCCAAGTGTATGCATACTGCTGATTTACCTCTCTCCAGCTCCTTGCCCACCCCTTTCTCATTCAATCCCTTCTCTGAGTTCTGCCAGGGCTCAGTAAACATCCTTTACTGTTTCTTTCTCCTCATTCTCATGACTTCTTTTCATAATAAAAGAGTCAAAATTAGTCATAGCATATAAAACATGTGGTGTCTACAGAAAGTCTTTCTATTCCTTACATGGATAGAAAAAACAAAACCTTAAGGCCAGATTTCGCCCAGACCAGAGTGGTATGAAATGGCACTTACTTTTTTTCTTTTGGGGGTCACACCCAGTGTTGCACAAGGGTTACTCCTGGTTCATGCACTCAGGAATCACTCCTGGCAGCGCTCAAGGAACCATGTGGGATGCTGGGAATCGAACCTGTGTCAGTAGCGTGCAAGGCAAACGCCCTACCTGCTGTGCTATGGCTCCAGCCCAGAAATGTCACTTTTTGATGACCTTGACGAAGTGAAGCTGGGATGCCAGTAGGTAAAAGCCTTACATCTGGGCAACTGGTAGCATGCTGGCAAGTGGGAATATGAAAGAAACTTCTTTCAAAAGTTGGCACTTCAGAATTGTATCCAAGTAACACAAAGGGAAAAAAACAAACATAAGCTAGTCTACCTGAAAAAAGGAAAGTCTCAGAGATCTTTCATTATAGTTTCTCTTGGCCTGGAAACATGTCATGATTAGTTACTCTCAACTAATAATTTATTTAGTGCAATGCCCTGCAGTAGGTACCTCAGGTCATACAGTTGAAATGTGAAGAAATAATAGCATATAACCTCAAGGGTACACTAAAGGGCTGAAGAGTAAAGTATCTAATGCACATTTTTTTTGGTTTGACATATTTCTTTTATTTTCCTACAAAATTTCTACAGGGAGGATATGACTTCAGTCTCTCCTAAAAGGCTGACTATCTAAAATAGCCAATACTATATTGAAGGTTTGGTGCATCAGGGTTGCCAAACAGTAATAATTTTAATCACTTTGATTACAAATTATCCCACACTAAAATGGTTTTCAAACACCCACTGCTCTTTACAGATTCAAAATTTTGCATTAATTGTGGATGGATTCTCTCTCACAGCATTGCTGAGATGTTCATCTATATTTTTCTTTCCATTCTACAGATGGAACGATTGGGCAGAGAGAGGTTAAGTGGCTGCCCAAAGCAAGAGCTGGAATCAGAGACTGTGCCCAGGCCCTTTCCTCTCATCCTTAACCACCGAAGCATTTTGGCTCAGACCCCCTGACTTCCTGCACACACCAGGCCTGCCAGCCACTCTAACAGCCAGTGACAGACGAGTCATTATGAGCTGCTATGTAGGGAAAAGAAAATATAAGCCAGATTCTCATCCTATATAACTCTAGGGGAACTTTAAATTGCCAGATGTCAATCTGGAACCTTTCCTGAGTGCTAAACTCTCAGGCACAGATGGGAAAGTGTAGCTCCCTGCAGAGAGTTGGGCTTTAAGGAGACACTCAAGGCAGACCTTGAGTCCAGAGTGTAGGACTGCACCTGGCTCTCCAGAGCTTGCAAGTGGCCCTTTGCAATATGGCATTTAACCTTTCCAGACTCCAGATCACATCTATAGTGGGCTTTGTTTTGCTCATGTGCCTGTGAGTTGGAGTATTGTGCTGGAAAGATAACAGTCTTTATTACTATCAGATTCAGATTTGTATCTTGTCCTCACCTCTCCTTAACTGTATGGCACTGGGCATTTAGTGAACCCTAGTATTCTAATGAACCCCAGTTGTTTTCAAGTTTTAAAGCTTCTGGGAGCAATTTTCACAATGACACACTGAAAGTTAAACTTGACTTCATAATCAAAACGTCGCTCAGCTATAACAGACATTCAGTGAATGCCCTATTTCTCTCAGTCTTTGTTTATGTTCATGAATAAAATATCTTGAAAATATTTGATAAAGGAAAATAATGCTGATATATTAATTCCATTTAATAAGCATTCCCTCTGGGTCAAAAATATATCAACAAGTTATTTCATATAGAAGCAAGGTAATTAAGATAAATTAACTGGAAAAATAGAATACTGAAAAGGGGTTAGTTGATTGTCCTTAAATAAGTGAACTGTTTTCATTCAATGAATTATGGTTTCCTGTTAGTTTTCACCTTCTGCTGAAAGACATAATAAGGTGTGTTCAGAATTAAGAAAGGCACAAGAAAAAAATTAATAATACTGGTTAAAACCTAGAATATTCTTTCTAGGATAAAATGCCCCAAATTTCTGGATGATCTAATCCTATTTGAGGCTGATAGAATTCAATGAAAATCTGAAGCTACACTAGCATTCCTATAATAAAACCAGACAAATAAAGGAAACAGATTAATAGTTAATATTAATATTAATATATTTCTAATAATTAATTAGAAAGATATTATTAAGAGGAAAGGGTACACAGAAACAAACTAATCCTGAGCGGGGAGGACAAAAGCTATTTTCTTAGTTTAGCTTTTGATCTTACAACCAACTACGTGTTAGTGTATTATTAGGGCGCGGATCGAAATCTCCCTTACTGACAAAGAGTCCAGAGACTGCAAACAGCAAGCAGGGTTTATTGTAAGACTGGCTAGCCAGGGTCTAGCTGCCTACTTGGACACGCAGGTCCAGCAGGTTGGGCAAAGACCCCGAGCTTCTCCAAAGGAGATCTTATATAGGCCTTCCCTGGCCATTACAGCAGAGCCCGCGCATTTCATAGCCAATAGATTTGTAATATTACAAACTTTCTTAACCAATCCATTTAAAAGGACATCACTCTTTAGCCTATGGTTTTAGAGATCAGTATTCGCGCCAATATTCAGGAATGTCCCAGTTCTGGGAGCAGTCCTGGGTCTTGACATGGGTCTTGTGATATGGGCCTTGTGATATGCATCTGGTTATCTGGTCTGACCACCAGCCTTTTTGTGACCCAGGGGGCTGGTTACAAATTCCTTGCTCAGGGACAGATAGACAAGTTATTTTACAATGCAGGTTCCTGTAAAAAGAATCTTAAGAAAGCTAAATAGATTCCTGTGGTCTGTCCTGGAATTCCTGGGCCAGTCCTTCACAGTATAACAAAAGAAGTCACATCTATCTTTTTTCCCTCCTGTAAGTGACATATTTAGATCTCAGTTTCCTCATAGTTCAGTGGGATGATTGGGTGAATTTAATCTTTAGGGTAATTTTGTGGGGTTTTGTTTGTTTGGGCCACCCCCAATTGGTGCCCAGGGTTTACTCCTGGCTCCTCTCTCAGGAATAATCCTGGTGAGCTACCAGCCAGATGGAATGCTAGAGATCAAACCTGGTTTGACCGCATGCAGGAAAGTGCCCTGTTGCTGTGCCCTGTTGCTGTGCTACATGTCTGGCCCTTACAAGACTAATTTTAAGTAGCTTCTTTGTGACTTTAAATGCATCTGGAATTAAAAACAAAAAATCAAAGAGCATTTTGTCACGTCTTTAGAATCAAGCAAACTTTGCGACATGAAATTACATATGTGATATAACTCTCCATCTTGTAACATGAACAAACTGTTCTTAGTTCTGGAGTCAGGATGCTGGATTCAAGGTCATGACACTTGCCATGTTGCAGCCCTGCCTGCCAGACATGTATAATAACATTTTTGGAACAAAATAATGTACAGCCATATAATCCCAGATATCATCTTTACAATTTGTTTACTCATTCCAAAAACTTACTCTGCAACAGGCACTACTGTCATTATTTGCAGGTGTGTTTGGATATATCATAAGCATCAAATTTATTCTTTAAAAGTAATTTACCTCATGAAAGCTTGTAACTATCTCATAGTGATTCAATTTTTTTTTAAAAAAGTAACTTACCTCCATTGGATAACATTGGTTTGTCTTTCTGATTCTGCCTTGCAACAAGGAACTTAAGTTTACTGGGTTACTTCCATCACAGTGCTCCCATTTCTCTGTGTTTATTTGTAAACTGTTTCTTTGTGCTCTGCTTCCCCAACTGGTCAATCACCTTTATCTCCTAATCAGACTCTGTTAACTTGTAAATATTGCTTTCCTCTTCTCCTTAAGTCCTTTGCATAGTTCATTCAGAGCAATATCCTCTTTGTAGAGACACAGAAGACAATTAATGCTATGCTTTTGTAACTTGGGAGTTAATTGACTTTGAATCATATTCAGCCCTGGGCATCTGTTCTCTCAACTTAAGCCTTAGTTGCCCTTACTTCCTAGCACCCCAAAAGCAGAGACCCAACGAGGTACTAGATAGACCCAGCGAAAGCTGTGAGCTACCTTGGCATCAAAATGGGCCAGGCCAAAGTGCCATAATACTTAACTATAAATTAAGAGCATGGTCATGGACAAATTCTGTCATGATCCAAGAAGTAGCAATTAGATAGGACCCTGCTAGGGTTAGGAAAGATTAATCTGGCCCAAACACTGTAGTCTGAGATCTATAGAGAGATGTCCTTAGGAAAGCCACTACAAGCTTAATGTATCTTTTACTGTGTCCATGCAAAATAATATTAAGAAGTAGAATTAAGATGTTAATTAAGACATTAATGAAGTTATTGGACTAAGGAGAGGAGGAAAACCCCTAAGTGGTATTTTGCCCTTGAACTGAAGAAGGTCTTTCATGTGTTGATTGTGCTACTGCATGGGGTGTGGTAGTTACCCCTCAAGCAGGGAGTTAGCGAGAAAGCAAAGTGGCATGTGGGAGCATGGAGAGATGAGAGGGAGAGACAGGAGGACACAGGCATGAGGGGCAGTGTGAGACTAGAATGAAGAGCTTAGGGAGATTGGAACAGACTCGTGGGGAGAATGGAATAAACAGCAACTGATCACCAGCCTGGTCCTCCTCTCCTCTTTTGTCTGCCCATGGCATTGGCCATCCAGGGTGGGGAAATGTCCCGGGGCAGCCAAAGGCAGGCAGCAAGAGAGAACCACGGATTTCCCAGCCACCTGGTGATTACACACCTCCACTTGATTTGCATTTCCCCAGTACTTTCAAATGCAAATGAAAAACATTTGATTTTGTGTGGTGGAATAAAAGCTGCAGACAACAGCTTGCTGACCTTGATCTATAAGTTTGTCTTCTCAGTGGCAGATGCTTCTAGGGGTGAGATGTGGGATGAACTAGAGAATCTGTAAACTGTTGAGGGTAAAAGAATCTTCTCTCCGCCTGTAGAGAATGAAATGTTGGGGAAATAATGACAGGCACATGGTCTATGTTAACCTGGAGTTAGAAAACAAATTTTCTGTTATATTCAGCCTTCTTAATGAAAAAGCACTAATTTGTTAATAAATCCGCTGACATGAAGAGACAAGAAGACAGGATGAAAAGGAGAGGTGTTTTCAAGTAGGATTCTCTGGGAATATGACTTTCAGACTGACATTCCAGTGCTTTGACTCAGAAGTTCCAGAGTGAAGGTAAGAAGTGAGTAGGTGTGTTAAATTGTCATTTTGGAGGGTGAGTGAGTCACACCATGGGTTTCCTTCTTGAAAATAGTATTGTCACAGCATATACTTAAGTTATTTGATCCAAACTAAAAAAAAGGTGGTGGGGGCAAGGGGACATAGAAAGTCTTCACTTCAGAAGTGAAACCCTAAGGAGTTTAATAGAAATTATAGTTTCTTTTCATCAACGTTGCTACAAGCTTTACTGCCACCAGCACTAATTACTGGCACTCACAAACTCTGCACTTCCTCTATAGTGTTAGACTTCAAGAAAACTCAAAGCTAAACAGTGAAAATTCAATACCGATGTGGACTTTGTGCTTTCATTTTTAAAATGCATTATATAGGAGGGAGAATCCTTATCTGTAACTGCAGGTTTGAATACACCATAGGTCTTAAATTAGACCTCTCTTTGAAGCTTAGTAATAGAAAGGTAGATAGGAACAAAGATAAAACTGAAAGTTATATTCTGGTGCCAATGCTATAGAGCACTTTGTATAAGGTGGTTAGAAAGACTAAAGACATTAAACAGCTATGTGACTTGGAGAATTGCCTGTTAATTGAGAACTTTTCCTTGGGATTTATCCCCAGGAATTATGCTCATCTGGGAAGTCTTGTTAACCCTCCCTGGAAGGAAGCATTTCCCTTTGTGAGAGAAATGAACACTTTCGATAACCTTGTTGCTGAAGATAACATTTTAGCAAGTGCTAAACAAAAGAAATAGCCTTCACTCAAAATTTGCAATAGTATAGTATAGACTTTTCTTTCCTCTGGGACAGTCTATCCCTCTTTCTGCATAATTTTTATCCTTGCCATGTTTTGTATTATTCATCTCTTTGCTGATTTGTTATCCCTCTGGTTCATCCATTATTTACACTTTGTTATCTAATAATATAGGGCCTGATGTAGTAAGTATTTCCAATATGTATTGTTGAGTGAATACTGCTTATCTTTTTTTTTCCAAAAGATTTAGTGTTAGAGAGATAGTACCTGGGGTTAAGGTGCTTACCTTGAGTGCATCGAACCCTTATTTTATCCCAAGCATTTCCTGTGGTCCCCTGAGTACTGATCCAGGAAGAGGTCCTGAACGCTATACGGTGTGACCTCCAAACAAAAACAAAATGCATTTAACTCTAAAACTAAGAATATATTACAAAAGTTTAGAATGTAGAGGAACTTAGCAATCTCTGACCTCACCACCTTAACTCGCCAGTATTATTTTGGAAAATGGATACTTTTGGAAGAGACACCAATATAAAATATCATTTTATATTTAGGTTAAAAAACATAAAATCTTATTCAGAGAACTCTTAAAAATATGTTTCCTATATTTAAATTTCCTTAAGAGCCTTAACACAACATCAAGATTTTTTTATGGGTGTAGATGATCTCATTTAACAGATGAGGAGAAATAGAGCTTCATACAACTATTTCAATGAAAAAGAACATATTTTATTTAAAATAATCTTTCCAGTGGAGGCTCACATGGTGGTGACATACTTTCATTGCATGAGCTGAGAATGGGTTTGGAATTGTTTCTCGTATCAAAAGATTGTATAGAAAATTGCCTTGAAAAATATTTTCTAAATTGTAGACCAGATGAAAATTCTTTGAGGAATGTGTCTTTTTTTTTTATCAGATACCAATTTTCCCAAGGTGAATATAAGAACAAAGAATAGCTAAGCAACTCCTAGACTATTAGAACTGGAGGCTCACACTCATTCCATTTTCTCTCTACAGGCGGGTAAGATCACAAGATTCTACTTTCTGGAGAAAGCATTATAAAACCCTTACCAGATAGTATAGGTAAACACAATTTCACTTTTTGTTTTTCTTAATCTAGAGTAAATATAAAAATAGTGGATATTAAAAGCCAAAAGTGACTGAGGCATTTTAAAATAAGATTTTCTTTTTTGGTCTTGTACTTTTAAATGAAAACAAGATATAATTTTCAAAAATAAATCTTTTAATGTTCCACTTCTTCATAGCTTTGTGGTTATTGTAGACAAAACAGTTCAACCAATGGGGATTGGTAGAGCCTGAAGGTCAGCATATAATTCAGAATAACTTTTCCTCATTGCCTGTCAGATGTTTGGGACAAATATTTCTGGTTTGTGTTAGGAGTTGATTTGTTGATCTCAGGCCAACACAGCACAATTAACCAAAAGAGATTAAGATAATATATATATTATATTATATTATATATAATAGTGTATATAATAATATATTATATAAGGGAATCATTTTAATTTATTCTCTAAATAATTTGTTATAATGATTTCTTTACATTACTCTTACAAATTCATTAAAAATTATATAATACATTTGGGGTAGTTTTAAAGAAGAGAGAGAGAATATAGATTAATAGAAGGTCAGAGAAAATTTGGGTACATGCTGCTTTTCACTTAATGACTTTGGAGTAATTTTATATCTCAACCATGCTGGTACCCATATTCGGAAGAACCTAATTCATACCTAAATGAGTAAATCCATACCAACTCTTCTGGTCAGGGATATTGAATTATAATAACTTTCATGTGTGTGGCCCTGGTTTCTATACTCAGAACCAAAATAAAACCAACTCTTCAAACTGAATATAGCTTTAAAGCTTTTTGCAGGCTCAAATCAAACTTAAAATTAAAATTCTTGCCTACGCTTCCAGCCTCTAGGTACTATTCCACTTGTTCTATATATTATTCTAGTTAGTCATGGGAAACCCTGTATGGATCTTCTGCCATTCTATGGGGTGGGGACTGAAGACCATCTTTGTCAAAGTAGGGCAGTACAAGCAGGACTGGAGTTTAGCCAGAGTCTCTGTAATAGGATTGTTAAATAATGGAAGACTGGAAGAATGGGACTCTTTGACCATCCAGGCCTCTCAGAGGTTTTCATAGTCCCAGATTGTCGCCAGGCTCAAAATATTTCTTCCTCTTGGAGAGCATTGCATTCTGGAGTCACCCACATCCCAACTTGCAATGAATAATTCTCTATGGCATTCTCATTTTCTTTCTTACTCTCCTATCATGTGTCCTAAATAAAACTATTTTACTTTAAAAATTAATTTTTCTCTTGACTTTATAATGAAAACAATTCTATGCTTTCAGAAGTTCCTTGGATTTGGGTGCATAATGTAAGGGGTAGTAGTAAGCTTTAAAATATTATGTCTTTTCAGTTACTGGTACATACCAAGAATTCTGCTATACAGAGTAGGAAAAGGAGATTCATGATACTGTTAGCTGTAATTGCATTGTAGGATATAGGTGTATGTACACACACACACACACACACACACACACAGGAGAGAGAGAGAAGAGAGAGAGAGAGAGAGAGAGAGAGAGAGAGGGAGGGAGAGAGAGATACACTCCCAGAGGCAAAACTGCTAAAGAAATAAAGGAATCAGGTGGAAAATAGAGAAAATAATATTTAAGCTACCTGGAGACAAAGCAGAAAATGTTTGAAAGGGACATTCCCGGCAATGGGGATTCTGTATATAAAGAGATGAGTAAAATAGCTTGCTAGGTCCTGAGATATGGAATATGGTGTCTTGTTCCTAGGGAAATGGTACTTGCTATTTCTCAAAGACTGCTTAAAGAAGGCATCATAGAGGAGACTAAGAAGATGAAAGCAGCTTCATGCCTGAATTGAAAATATGGAAAGATCTAAACTCTTCTCACCAAAGTGCCTGATCCCAACCATTCATTGGAGTACCATGGAGATCAGAGAGTGTTAGTTTTTATTCATGCTTTTCGAAGACCACTTTTATAGCAACATAGCAGATGAATCTGGAAGAGAAAGAGGCACAGAGATGCTAACTGCAAGTATATTGCAAAACAAACCAAAGCAAAACAAAAAAAATCCAAAAACAAATCACTGGACATTACTGCAAGAATCATAGTACAACCGATTAGATGTAGCTGGTGAGGTAGGAGTACATTAGAATACAGCCCAGATTTCTGAATTTGGAGCAAAATAAGAAAAGCAGCTTGGGTCATGAATTATATCTTAGACAGTTTGAATGTGTGATATCTGTGAGATGATCAGTTAGAGAAGTTTAGTAGGCTTACATGATTATACTATAATCCTAAGAGACTTAGATAGAGTAAGTCTAGAGCTCATAGGTGACATCCAATTTCTGAAATGGACAATTGTAGGTCATTAATATATAACCTAAATTTAAGTGTCTTGAACACATTAAATGTGATAAACCAGAGGGAACGTTTCAATTGTGAGGAGAGGAAATAGAGACCATGTGAGTGTATACCAGGACATTTCAGACGCTATTGATGAATGGTACTCTGGTCTCCAGGTACTCATTGGCACAGCTGGAGTGCAGAGAATACATTTCTGTGAGTGGGGCAAAAATATGAGGCAAATAAACTGCAGGAAGGTCATTGATTCCTCTCTCTGTAAACCACTTGAGAGTTTCACTCTTGGTCAAGCTTGTCATTCAGTTGAGCTACATCCTATCATAATATCCCCAGGAAATAGTCCCCTGAGTTCAGCATACCTTGCCTGGGAACTAAATGTTCAAGACTGTAGGTAGAATGAATATAGAATATTTTCTCAATAATGTTCAAGAACGCTTAGATATAAGTAAGCAGTTCTAAGAACCGCCTCTTAATTATTCTAATGGCATTTATTTCAATCTAATTTGATTTGTAGTATATAGGGTATTTATTAAAATACATATCCTACATATTCCTGTAGTCGTTACACTTCAGGAATTTGCCATAGGTTATCTGACATGATATAGTGGCAAGAATACGAAAGTTAAAGCCAGAATATCTCATTCTGATTTTCTTTCCTGCCACTTATTAGATTTAGGACTTGGATAAATCTTTCCTTTTTCTGGGCCTCTATGCTCAAGCTTATAATAAATGACAGGGTTAGATGAGATAATCTCTAAGATTTCTACTTTAAACATTTCTGAATGGGATTTAGATAATTTAGATAATAGACACAAGTAAATGCTTATTCATTTACTAACTCAGTAACTCAGTTATTTATTTAGTGGACATGTGTTAAATACACATTAGGGGCACAAAAGATGTACAGATAGAAGCTCAGAGAGTAGTGGAACTGAGACAGAGTATTTTCTCAAGAATGAATTCTTCAGGTTGCAGATTCTTTTTTATGAGTCAGGCTTGGCATATGGGGTTGGAGGTTATTGGAGAGGGGGAAAAAAAGCATTTATTGTCCAAAGTGATAGCCTGAGAAAGTAATCTTGAAACTGTAGATACTGAGGGTCACAACATAACCACACATTGGGGAACTTTTAGCAAAGAGTAGTGCCAATATATTGCAGTTAAATAGACATCCTGAAAACAGAATGACTGAAAATAGCAAGACTCTACCTTTTAAGGTAGTTCAGAGAACAGATCATCAAAAGCACAGAAGATAAGATAACAGTGTAGTTCTGACCTATTCCAGTGCATATGCAGTTCTGTCTAAATGTGTGTGCTTAATATGCATGGATAGATCCACTACTGACATAGTTACATGAGAACTAAGGACAGTATGTATCTTTCCTACTTTTAAGAAACTTTATTTTCCACAAGTTCCATGAAATAAAATTCAATTAAGTCTCTGCATGTTATAACAGCAACTTATTTTAGGAAAGGTAAGATAAAGAGAGGAGAAGCAAGTGTAATAGGAGAGATAAAGGGTACCTTTTAAAACAAAAATGATTGACTGGGAAGTTGAGCCTGCTTTCAAATTTTATATTCCTCCTTTATATTATTTTTATTTCTTGCCATTCAAGAATCCTTTTTTCATGTGCAAAAGGAAGTCCATTTTTGTTTTAGGGAACTATTCCTCCACCACCATTCCATATTCCTGAGACTTATGACCTCCCCAACCTCATTGTCAGCCTGTAGATGAGCCAGGGCTCCTGTTGAACCAACTGGACTGTCTTTTTCTGACCTTCAGAAATATAAGAGATACGTATGAATGACATGTGCATGGAAAAATGGGCAATGCAGAGCAATTCCATTATAATAAGCCTTGTGAGATTTTTTCATTTGAATATCTCGGAGGAACTTTTTTTTTTTTGCTTTTTGGGTCACACCCAGCAATGCACAGGGGTCACTCCTGGCTCATGCACTCAGGAATCACCCCTGGCGATGCTCAGGAGACCATATGGGATGCTGGGATATGAACCCGGGTAGGCCGCATGCAAGGCAAATGCCCTACCCGCTGTGATGAATATCTTGGAGGAACTTTGGATTCCCACATTCCTGGAACCTATTCAACCCTGTCTTCCATTTTGTTACATGTCTGGAAACCTTTTAATGAGTCGTTCAAATTTTGTTAGATAGTCTAGATTTCCGAATGGTTGTGTCCCTCAAATTTCATATGTTGAAAGACTACTGCACCGGATAATAGCATTTGGAAAATGGGGACATTGTGAAGTGATTAGGGTTTTTTGGGGTATAATGTTAAGGATTAGGATTTAGTGCTATAGTAGGAAAACTCAGAGAGTTCTTTGGTTTCTACTACATCAAAATTTAACAAGAAGTCTACAACACCAGAAAGAACTCATACCAAAATTCACAAACCTCACCAGATCCTGCTTGCATCCTGACCTCAGATTTCCAGCTTCCAAAACCACTCTATGTTGTGGAGCATTTTTGTAGCATCCAGGAAGGGACTGAGACACATAGTGAATATCTCAAGCTCCCTTTTCTGTAGATTACCCAATGGGAGAGGCCCTTTCCTTAAAAAGGAAAAAAATAGTCACTATAAAGTTGGAAAGTTATTCATTACTTGGTTTCAAACACACGATATTTCAGCAGTAATCCCTTCACCGAGTCTACCCTCCTCTACCAATAACCCCCCAACATTAGCCTACCATCCAGTTATTTACCACCCTTTATATCCCACACATGGAGAGAAAGAAAGAGGGAATGTGCCTGGCACTGAGGCAGTGGGTGGAAGAGGGGATTGGAGGGAGGGATACTGGAAACATTGGTGATGGAGAATGGGCATGGGTAGAGGGATGGGTACTCGAACATTGTGTGATCGAAACGTAATCATACAGGTTTGGAAGACTGTAACTGTAGCTCATGTGACAATTCATTAAAATTAAAAAAATAATAAAAATTAATAAATATATAACAATAAAAATTAGATACCATTTTAAGGTCTAAATTATAAAGAACACAAGGAAGGAAATAAAGATGTTCTATATGGTCTATGATCCCACATACACAAATTAAAAAATAAGAGAAATTATTCTGTGTCAGTCTCTCTTCCTCAGACTTAAGTCACTCAGCATGATATACTCTAGGTCCCATCATACAAATTGCATGACTTTATCTTTTCTTACAACTGAGTAGTATTCCATTGTATATATGTACCATTGTTTATTTACTCAGTCATTTACTCTTAGACAACTTCATTGTTTCCATATTTTGGCCATCGAGGACAGTAGTGCAAGGAAATTAGGGGTGCAAATGTCTTTAATTCATTTTATTCTTGTGCCTTTGGAGATATACTCCAAAACATGGAATAACTGGGAGAAATGGAGCTCAATTCCTAGTTTTCTTTTAGAAATCTCTCTATATATATTTAATATATGTAATCATATATTGAATATATGTTTTATATGAATTATTTATGAATTATTGATATGAATATATGATAGGAATTATTTAATATATAATTATATATTAAATATATATACATATATATTTAAAGGTCGAAGCAGTAGAATGAGAGTTACTTTCTCCTCACATCCATGCCAGCACTAAATTTTCTTATTCTTTTTGACATATGCTAGTCTCTGTGGTGAGAGATAATATCTCCTTATTTCGATTTGATGTGATGCAGAGCACTTTTTCATGTGTATTTTGGTCATTTGCATTTTTTCTTTGAGTAAGCTTCTATTTATCTCTTCTCCCCATATTTTGATGGGCTTGGAACTTTCTTGTAAAGTTCTACCAGTGCCTTCTATATCTTCGATATTAATCCTTATCAGATGAGTGATGGGCAAATAATTTCTCCCTTTCCGTAGGCTGTCTTTTTATCCTTGTCAACATGTCTTTTGAGGTGCAGAATTTCTCAATTTAATGTAGTCCCATTTGTTTATCTTGCTCTACTTGATTGGTCAACTGAGTTTCATCTTTGAAGATACCTTCATTATCTTTGTCATGGAGAGTTCTGCCTACACTTTTCTTTATCTACCTTATGGATTCAGGTCTGATTTCAAGATTTTTAATTCAATCTGATTTGACTTCTGTGCATGGCTTTGGAAAGAGGTCTGAGTTCATTTTTGTTTAATTTTGCATGTAGCTGATCAATACTTTCCAGAAAATATTAAAGCGCTCCTTGTTAAAGAGATCTTTCTTGCTCTGCTTCATATATGTTGGTTCTTTATCAAAGGTTAATTGATCGTATACCTGAGATCTGTCTCAGGATAGTCAGCTCTATTCCAGTGATCTGAGTTTATTCCAGTACCATGCTGTTTTAATTACTACTGCTTTGTAGTACAATTTAAGGTTGGGGAAGGTTATGCCTCCCATCTTCTTTCTCCTGGGGATTGCTTTAGCTATTGGAGGGAAAGGGGGCAGGAAGGGAGATTGTGGTACTTATTGTTCCATATTAAGAGGCCCTTTCTATTTAAAGAAGGTATAGAAAATGCATTTTGACTGGATTCAGGAAACAATGGAAACAGTCCTGCTGTTTCCCAACAGAAAGAGCAATGGAATATGGCTACTTGAATGATTTTTTCAACAGAAAACATATCGGTGACGTCTCTGTTTTAAACAGTTTGATTCTGAAAAGAGAAACACCTCTTAACTACAGAAGGGCTTCTTAGGTTTCAGCATGCTGCTGCTCATGTGCCCAAGTGCTACTGTAAATTGTTTTTTGTTTGTTTGTTTTGCCCCAGCCTCTCCTTTCTTTTCCGGTAGCCAAAGTAGAACTTCCAGAACTTTCCCTTAGCTTTTGCCTTGGGCCTCAAACAAAGGAATTCCATTATCTTCGACTCTTTCTTCAGTCTTGTCTATAACTCATTTGTTATATTACAGCACTTCCTGAAATTTAGCAAATTCTTGAAAAGAAAGATTTAATCTTCTCAGGAGAAGCAGAGAAGATTTATGGACGCCTATTCTTAACATGTCAAAATGTAGCTTGGCTGCTAAATTTACTGGGACCGCCTACACAGCTGAGGATTTCTGTGACTCTGCTGGAAATAATGGCTTTAGGTGGTAACTAAACAACATTAGAGAAAAATATTTGAGAGAAAACAGATTTTTAGGTTGCAGAAGGATTTCTCATTTTATAAAAGAACATTACATTTTTAGGAGCTCATTAAGTTGTTTTCCCTTATGTTTGACCCCAAATTAGAGTTTGGATTTCTTAATTTTCTTTTCTAAAATCATCTGCAAGATATTGGGTTGCATGAGTTTCCACATCTTCAAATGCCACCCAAAATTAAAGCATTAATTCCTAAGTATTAGTGTGGAATAAATCGAATTTTATTAGGTTGTCTTTTATAATCATTTTTTTTCTGTGCTGAATCATTACAGGTAATTTAAAAATAAGTACTTCTGCAAGTGAGCCAATAGAAATATTTCACTGCCATTGAACAGAAAGTTAAAAGCCTAATCTATTGTATGTATTGAACATTCTTCCACAGTAGTCGTTTCTTTAATCTTCCCATAAGTTTTTTAATTTATTTAACATTAACAATATCTCCCTATATATACTGTCTTTCCCCACCCCCAGCCCCATTTCATAGGAGAAAATGGTATGTTATACAAATGTGCTCCCTATTTCTTTTGAAACTGTATTCAGTAAGTCCCTGCAGAAAGAATAGGTAATGAAATTCTATCTCTCGCAAGTGTGTAGACATATCAATCACTTTAAATGGAAACAATCATTCCTCTGCCATTTGGAGCCAACATCTTTGAACACAGAAGCAGTACTGTTGCTTTCTGTTACTAAAAATAGTTTTTCCATAGAATGCTTAAGTTTACTTTTCAAGTACATGCTGCAGAGGTCAAGAAAAGCAGATTTCCTGATAACATTTGATTTGAGCAAAGGGAGTGATAAAAGGTGCCTTCTGTAATCTGGGTTTAGAGCCCAGCAGAAAATGGAAAATCCTGTGCAGGTAATCCAGCCTCCCTGCTCTGCCTCCATGCCTGATCTCTTCCTCCGTTTGGCTAGGAATTATAAAGATGTGCACTTCTTTTCCATGCTGTTGACATCCAGTCCTCCCTACCCTAACATCTCTTTACAATTCAGCATCGCCCCCCACCCCGGTACCCACCGCATAGCCAAAGAATTTTTGCATTTATGCTGCCATCCTCTTCTCCAGACTCATCATACATGGTTAAGCTTTTGTCTTAGTTTCAGTATTTGGGAAGCTGACACGGGGAGACACAAAAAATAAGGCACCCAACCTCTTTTTCACTGCAACTGACCCTTTTCACCATTTTATGCCCTGCTCTAGGCCAGATAAGCTTTAAAACTCACGCATACTTAATATACTGCAGCTAACGGCACGTTGCTGATGAAGGAGAGAAATATGATGTTAGCACAAGGCAATCAAGTTACAGTGAGGTGCTGCTGTCTCCACCCCGGTGATGCTGCTGTGAAGCAAAGCAGCTCTCGCTCCCAGTCCCCAGATACAAAGCAGTATCGATGCAGAAATATTAAAGAGAAAATTAATAATTTATTTTGAAAATTCATTTGCAGCTGCACTTCAGTGAATTAATTACTTTTTGTCTTCCTCTTCGTGTGCATTCCTCTTGCTAATGACCAACTTAGAAGTAGGAGAAGGAAGTAAGTGGGTGAGTAGTGATGGGAAACTGGTGCTGTTGGAACAGAAAGTATGAGAAGAATAGGCTATAATGTCGGTGCCCAAAGGATCTAACTGAGTTAAAAGGGCTAGGCTAAACTCATGACTGTCTTCACCTCCCCAAATACACTCAGAAACCCTGTTACCATGTTATGGGTTCTGCTTAGTATTTTGGAAGAGGGGGAAATTAAAATTCCGTAAGCAAAACTCCCAAGTTATTAAAAAGATTAATCTATTGTTTATCACCACATCGTCTATTCAATTCATTTCTCAGTTTGCTCATTAAAACAGCATGGCCTCATAGACCAAGTGATTGTGTAACTGTGCATAAGTGTGTGTGGAGCTTGTTGTGTACTGACTTCCAAAAGGTTTGGGTAGGTGCAATTTAAACAATTTTGGAATAATGCTTGCTTATCACAATTTGCCAGATGACACTAGGGTAACATTATGGCGAGGTTCAAATCCATAGTTGTTTCAGTCATTTTCTAAGCTAAGATATGAAAAAGTCAGAGAAATTTCATTTACCAGATTCCAGTGAGGCAAATCAGATGTTTTCTCCCATGTTTAAAACATTCATGCAGCAGGAAGAATTTCTGTGGTATTGGCCTGAGTTACCATTTCAGACTAAGCAAAAGAAGGTGAATTTTGATATGCCTTGTTCTGAGTCACCATTTAACAAGAGAAATAGCCTTTGCACTAATGAGACTTTGAAAAGAAATATGAGTAAGCAATGAATTTTGTCTGATAATCTTGTTGCTCTCACACCTGTGCTATAGTTATTTGAGTTTCAAATTATTCCCTTAGGGATAAACAAGTTCTGAGGGCGATGCTAGGTGTACCAGCATAGGGAGGGAGATAGAGTTATGACGAGGGTAAGACTTTAAGTATGTCATTTTAAAGGCAGCAACATGGAAAGGCAAAGAAGGAAGTGTAAAGAGTGTGGGGGGTGTTCAAAGGCAAAGTGAACGGGATAGATAGCTCCACATACACTGCCACCACGAGAGTCCCCTGACTGCTCTGTGAGAAGTGTCTAGCTTGCATCTTCACACTGTGCCCCAGAGTCATTTGCCTCTGCTTTCTCACGACTGAACATGATTAGGAACTCATCAGTAAATTCCGAGTTTGTTTTCTAAAGGTTGAAATTGGGACACAAGCAGCAGAAATGTAGCCTCACATCTGAGTAAGAAAGCAGTGGCTTTGTGTGTCTTTCAGTAATAGAGAAATGTAGCCCAATATACTGTTGTGGTTCTCTCCTCGGTTTTCTAATGCATGCTTGATAGCTAACCAAAATAGTTCATCCTGAGGGTTTTGGTAGAAAAGATTTCCTCCAGATACTGAAAAAAGTATTTAGGTCAGATGAATGCATAGCAATTACTAATGCTCATTTAGGTAATGCTATAACTAAAAAAGGGAGTCTACTGAATTAAGCCACCAATAACTTTCATGCACTGTACATACTGAAAAGCTTACAATGAATGTTTATTTGCTTTTCCTACTTTTCTAGAAATCATATATTTGAAATTAAACAAAACGACTTTAGAACACATAGCAATAAACTGAAATAGGGCCAGAGTGATAGTTCAGCATGTAGGCATTTGCCTTGCACATAACTGACCTAGGTTCTAGGCCCTGAATTCAGTATGGTTCTCCCCAGTCCCCCAGGGGGGATCCGTCCATGCACAGACAGGAACAGACACTAAGCACGTCCAGGTATGGCCCCCCCAAAACAAACACACACAAAAAGAAAATAAAATTAATATCTGGGGTATGTTCTTATTATTTCAAACAAATCTAGGATATCATTTGATAATATCATTTTTCAAATGAAAGGTTTTGTTCGTCTCATGATATGAGTGTTAAAGAAAGGTAGAGTTGAATGGAATAGTCAATCAAAATATTGTCAAATCAAAATACCCAGCCTCTTTTCGCAAGTGATTTGATTGTACCAACACTTGGAAATTCGGTAGCTCTTTCTCTCCTAATTTCTTCAACAGGAACATTTACAGCACCATAATGACTGGCTTTAAGGAATCATGTGCTTGTAAAAAACTAACCTGATACTGCTTTTTTTTTTTTTTTTTTTAAATTTCAAAGTTGTTCCTTTTAAGCCCTGGAAGCTCTTGTAGGTTTTTGACTACCTAGCACTGCCCCCATGTGGACCAAGTGTGTCACTATTATAAGAAGGCACCTGCTTTCCATTTTGTACATTAGCAGAGGGAAGTAAGAGCCATAGTTTTTATCCTGCACATTGATTTAAATTCTCAAGTGAAGTAGAGCTGTTTTCTGATCTCTGGGCCCGTCAAAAAAGTGGCCAACTTGGCAAACTTAAAAATAAAGAACAGAGGAGAGGAGAGAGGAAAATCTAGGCCAATGTTCTCTCACCTGGGATTCTTGTTTTTCGATGCTCAGAAGGTCAAATCTCAGCTGAATCAGTATGCAGATCACATACACAGCAACTCCAGTTCCAGACTTAGGGATGTGCTAATTGGCTCACCCGCCCCAAGTACCAGGGTATACCAGGCATCTGACACATAGCCTCTGAGGGAAGCAGGGCTTAAAGCAGGACAAAATGTTCTTCCCACTCTGCACTGTCACTTCTTGCTTCCCGCAAGCCGTCTGGCCCTATGCAGGGAGGACTGGAGCACTTTCATAATGATCTCCCTCTCTGTAGACTAATGTTTACACTTGGGATTTTAAAGTGTGATCTAATTCAGAAGAAACTAAAACCAGTGCACCTTCAAGACTTCTTCTTTCCTAAGACTTTTTTCCCCTATAGTGTTCCAAATAGAACTCAATATAATCTAATGCTTGGTGAATTCTGCTTCACAGTGATGTGAGAAATTACTACTGCTGTTGCTAAGGGTACCCTATGGGGTGCTGAGGATCAAACCCTGGGTAGTTGCATGCAAGGCAAGCACCCTACCTGCTGTGCTTTTTCTCCAGACCCTCAGCATGTTTTAATATGCCTTATCAGATTAGTAATTTTTCCCCCGATGTGATTAATATTTACTTATCTCTATCAAATTCAGATTACCATAAATAAATTAAGATTATGATTCAAATATTCTAACAGAGCTTAAAATTTGTCGTGTTAATTATTTCTGGGACTGGAGTGATAGCAGAGTGGGTAGGGCATTTACTTTGCATGCAGCTGACCCAGGGTCGATTCCTCCATCCCTCTCAGAAAGCCCGGCAAGCTACCGAGAATATCTCACCCCCACGTCAGAGCCTGGAAAGCTACCCGTGGTGTATTTGATATGCCAAAAACAGTAACAAGTCTAACAATGGAGACGTTACTGGTGCCCGCTCGAGCAAATTGAAGAACAACAGGAGGGCAGTGCTACAGTGCTATAATCTAATGCATTGAAAAGGAAAGCCAGACACTTAACTTCAATGACAGAATGCACTGTGAATCCGGTTTGAGCTATTGTGCCCTATCAGACAGCGCCTGTCCAAGAAACAGCCTGGTTGGTTATTTGCATGGAAAATCCTCAACTTTGCCTTGTAGTTCTAGCTTACAAAGTGTTTGGCTCTTTCATGGGGTTGTTTCCAGGAAGAAATGGTAAACATTAGAGATGGAGAATCAAATGCTATGAGAGGTGACCCCTTCTGGATCTAGAAAGCTCCTTAGAATAACCTTGACATGTCTTTCAACAGGAGGCCATCTCTCAGAATCCTTTGTGTCCATGAAGCTGAAGCAGGAGGATTAGGAGCAAACTCTTACCACCAGCTGTCGATTTACTCTGATAACTTGCTTTGGCTAATGAGGTGGAGATTTTTCATGCTCCCACTACCTAATGTTGCCTAGTAGATGCACACCTAATAAATATTTCTATAATTGTAGTAGTCATAATAGTGATAATGATAGCCTCATGATGACAGGATGAAGAAAGCATCTTGAACTGAAAATATTTAATTTTACCAAAACAAGTCAGAACAGAGTATAATACTATAATAGTTTTTTAATAAAGGGCAATTTTCTACCATTTTTTTCTGGAATTACTTGGACATACTAAATGCCAGACAACACAAATATTTTCTCCTTATTTGAGCTCAACCTGAAACTAGCCAAAAAAAAAAAAAAAAGCTCGATCTCAGCATTGTAATTTACATTCTGCTTCAGTTCCTTATTTATGATAGTTAGATTTTAGGTCAAATACCCTTGTGGCGCCAACTGCCTTACATTAAGGAGAGACTTCAGTCTCAACTAAATAAGATCTTGTTTTTTGGGGAAAAAAGGTCTATAGCAGAATTGTTTTTTCTTCCTAGTATTTTACAACTTTTGTTTGTCAAGAGTCTCTAAGTTTGGGGAAGGATGAGATGAGAAGATGTCAGAAAACTCAAGGAAACTTCTATTTTGCAAAACTCAAAAGGATTTGATAAGAATATGAATTGTCAGTTTTGCTCATCAGTCAGTTCTAAAACCTATACTCAAAACCTTTCATATCTGTCATCCCTCACTAGCATGAAACATAATAAAATCAAAATAAACTTCTGATACAAATCAGGTTTCAGAATTGTTCCATGGGTTTGTTTCTGTTTGATTCTTTTTGATCAGCAGCACCAGTTACACCAGAAACAAACAAGTTTTTCTCCAATCCATCCTGTCTCAGCAATTCTCCCAGCAGAAAGAGGGAAAAAAAGAACCCGATAAAGAAGTGACACCATAAAGATATTTCTTCTATCATCTATTTTAACAAGTTTATAAAAGCAATACCCATGTGGATCTTAAGAAATTTCCCAACTGAAAATGAGATAGCTAATATAATAAGAGCTAGCTTGTTAATTTATGGGGATCTTTGTTTTGCTTTAGGAAATTTTGCTACTGACAATACAGTCGTACTGTTTTCTCTTTTAAGTATAATGTGAGTCTAATGGGCTCATTTAAACTTGTAGTGAGTAGCTTAGGAGTTTTCACTCTTGGGTTCCAATCCTGGTTGGTTGCAGTGACTTTTTTTTTGCATTTGTCTTATGTATTTGATGCTGCACTGTAGTGAAATGCAATCCTTTACTGTCTATGCAATTATTATGATACTTTTGCAACATGATGTGCTCACTGACACTGGTTTACTGCTTGCAGCCCTGGGCTTGCAGCCTTGTGGCATTTCATTGTCCCTGTGCCAAAGAAACTATTGGTATTATGACAGCTTTGTGATGTGGAATGAGCGGAGAGCAGGCTCAACTGACCCGATTGTCACAATATCCTTACATCCAGAAACTCTTCTAGCTATTGATGATTACTTTTCTTATATTTAGAAAAGACTATAGCATGACTGGGTCTTGAAGGAGAAGCAGGTGAAGAGAGGCTGAATGGGAGAGAGGTTTTCCCTTGTCTCTCGACTATGGGAATTTGTTAGAGATCTTTTATTTTTCTCTCCTTTGTCCTGAGCATTAGATCTAAAGAGAAGAGAGTAGACTACCAGGATCATATTTGTCACGGTTGACTATTAAAGCATTCCAGAAAATATTGTTAGTTGAACAGCAAATATGATACTTCCATAATTCCTATTTGGGGATGAGTTATAGGTAGCAAGCTAAGAGAGATAGCAAAGAAATTGAAATCTTTCTGTTTTTATTTAGAATGTATGACTGTAAGACTGTATCCATGAGTGAGTAACAATGCGTGACTTTAAAAAGACAATGGGCGGCTTCAAAACTTCCCCACTCTTCTTGCCCTTGTTCACTTTTAAAACCCATGGCTATTGGTGTTGAATATGCACAAAGGAAATCATAATTAACAATATTGTAAATCACAGTACCTCAATCAATTAGGTAAGAAATTTTAAATCCAAAGCTAGGTTAGGGATCATCATTAAAGTTTATTATTTAATTGGGTTTTGACATGTTATGATGTTCAACAGTAGAACTAAACAAAGATGAGATCAGTTTAACAAAGAACATTTATTTAAAAGAGAAATATCCTAAACAAGATGGGATCGAGGTGTCCTGAAAACAAAACAAATCAACAATGTATACCAGTGACTTTTGTTCTAGCTTCTCCATAATATCCAAATTAGTTCTATTAAGTTTAATTTCCAAGGAAACTCTCACTCTCTGAATCTAGCTTCTAAAATGAATCGCAATTTATATTGTGCCTAGACAGTGCAAAGCTTGCTGAGTAAGTTTGTTACAGATACTTAAGTTTACCAATGATAATACAGGAGAAAAAATACTGCATAAGTTTTTCATCGAAAGGAAAAGTGCACACGAATTTCTCATCACTGCTGAGATACCAGGAGGCCCCGCATTCTTCCTTACCAAGCCACCCACCAAATAGAAGGAAGGGAAAAAAATAGCAATTCAAATGTTCAGAAAAACAAGTCAAGAGCTGACTCTAGTGCTTTCCTTATATTCTCTTCACAGCTCTATGGAGAATATTCTGTGCTGGTAATTGTTGCTAATCAACTGGATGAAAGAGAAAGCAAAAATAAGAACAACCTCTTGGTATATATTTAGTATATTTTCACTTATCCAAGATAGAGCACACCTGGGTGCTAAAAAGTGTTTTAATCGACATTTTTTTCTCTATGCCTGTTTACCCAGATAGTCTACCTTTTCTTTGTTTACAATTTATGTTACACTATCTCTGAAAATATATGCAGCATAATAATAATAAGGTAAGCATAATATTATTTATATTTATTAGGGTTGAATTCTAGTCTGGCTAGAAAAATAAGTTTAAATGAGTAGAATAGGCCCACCTAACTTACTCTTCTTATAAACAGGAAATTACTATTATGAATATGTGATTACTCTTAGAAAATTAGTGCTTTGGGAAAGATTACCAATTGGGTTTTATGATCCCAATTGTTGTCTGATTTGCTGTGTCATAAAGATATTTTTTGACTTTATTAGAATAAGATGACTCAGTATTAAATTTAGCCAAATAATCTAGTAAAATATCCTTCAAGTGGTAATTAGAATGGACATTTTGAGAGATCTAACAGAATACATCGCTTGCAATTTCATGGTATCTTGTTTCTTCCTTTAGCAAGGATAAGACAAGGTCCTAGACCTAGCTCTTAAACTCTCCCCAGCAGTAACTATCAAGTAATGTGTTTTCAATTTTTTTAAGTTATTTAATCACAAACTGTTTATTCATTTCTACTTCTTTTCAGAGGGCTTGTATAAATGAAGATTTTAAGACTGTCGTAGCACTAAAGTCTTGTTGTTCATGGATTTGCTTGAACTGGCACCAGTAACGCCTCCATACTGACACTTGTTATTGTTTTTGGCATATTGAATATGCCACAGGTAGCTTGCCAGGCTCTGCTGTGCAGGCAGGATACTCTCAGTAGCTTGCCACATTCTCCAACAGGGACGGAGGAATTGAAACCGGCTTGGCTGCGTGCAAGGGAAACACCCTACTTGCTGTGCTATCGTTCCAGTCCAGCTTTTAACAACATGAGCTGAATCACTGTCACTGTCATCCCATTGCTCATCGATTTCCTTGAGCGGGCACCAGTAACGTCTCCATCGTGAAACTTGCTGTTACTGTTTTTGGCATATCAGATACACCACGGGTAGCTTACCAGGCTCTGCCGTGGGGGCAAGATACTCTTGATAGCTTGCCGGGCTCTCTGAGAGGGGCGGAGGAATCAATCCTGGGTCAGCTGCGTGCAAGGTAAATGCCCTGCCTCTGTGCTATCGCTCCAGCCCTTTAACAACATATTAATATTAATTTGCTTACAAAATTTCTTAGATTAACTGAACAAAAACAGAATGCACACGTTTTAGGTCCATGTATGTTTAGGCTGATATAAATTTGGAAAGAATCTCTTATGTAGCCATGAGTGCTAAATTATAATTATAATTACCCTAAAGGCAGCATCAACTATGTCCTATACATCTCAGTAATAACCAGGTCAAAAGATGTCTGACTATGGACAATGAGCTCCTGTTTTACCTCTTACTGTTCTGCAAAAAAATACGGAAGTTATCAATTAGTCACAACTACAAATCCACACTGAGTAGGAAAAAGTTAATTGAGTTTTTCAAGTCTCCGTAAAAATTCAAAGGTCATTTACAACAGAGACATTTCTGCACCCCAAGCCATGGATGAAGCAAGTAGAGTTAGGCATTTTGCTGAGGGGAAATTTTTATATACTAGTACAGCCTGCGATCTGGATCCATGAGTCCTCTTGAGAACGTGAGATTAACCAACCAATATCCTTACCAATATTATTAGTCTTCAGACTTGAGAAAAAAAAGTGTATTTTCCAGTTAGTAGTGGAAATGACAAAGAAAACAAATCACTGTAATGATAGCAGGAATAGTGTATCTGGTCTTCATTAATACTAGAAGAAGATAGAAGACCCCACAACTTCTTCTTTTGAGATCATTCAAGAATCCTGAGTCAGAAACAGCTTGTCAGGAAGGCTCATCTTACTACCAATGGTACCTTTAGATATCTAGGCCAGAACAGTTCTGAAACCACTCAAAAGATGCTTGTCTCTGAAAATCTACCAATACTTTTGTCCTCACAACCAAATCATCCCAATGAAAAATTCTCAAATATTTTGACATTTGTAAGCTGAAGTTTTAACCTTCAAAGAAAAATGGAAGGAGGTGAAAAAAATATATAGGAGGAAAATTTGAAAGTTAAGAAGGCTTCACTATTTTAGAAGATTCTCAAAAATTATAAGTGTAGATTTCAGTCTGCTTATTGGCTGCATGTCATAATGAGTATCATTTTTTCATGTGTCGGAGATGATCAGTAGGAAGCTTTGGGGAAAGCCAGGAGCCATGATAAAACTAAAATAAATGAGACATTTATCAGGGTTTTATAATCTCATCTATAAGAATAATCTGTGGACATTGATAAAAATACACACTTGATTTCATAGTTTTAGGGTGGGACCTGAGATTATGCATTTTTGTGTATTTAAGTAGTGAGCACATGAAACTTTTTTATATAACTATGGAATTGTTTTTGTTTTTTTTTTTTTTACAGGAGATATATTCTTCTATGAAATAGAAGATGCCCATTGACAGAGCTGCAGACCAATGAAGCAGGGTTGACTATTCTGACACCCTCCCAAATATATGATCATATAATCTTTAATAAGGGAGCAAAAAATGTGGAGTGGAGCAAGGAAAACATTTTTAACAAACTGTGCTGGCAAAGCTGGGCAGCTACACGCGAAAAAAAAAAAATGGGCTCAGATCTCCACCTATCACTATGTACAAAAGTCAGATCAAAATGGATTAAAGACCTCAACATCAGACCAGAATCCCTAAGGTACATTGAAGACAAGGTTGGCAACACCCTCCACAACATTGAAGCCAACGGTATCTTCAAAGATGACTTGCCACTGGCCAAGCAAGTGAAAACAGAGATAAATAAATGGGACTATCTTAAACTAAGAAGCTTCTGCACCTCAAAAGAAACAGTGACCAAAGTACAAATACAGTGTACAGCATGGGAAAGGATACTTACCCAATATCCATCCGATAAGGGGCTGATATCAAGGATAACATGGCACTGGTTGAACTCCACAAGAAGAAAACTGCCAACCCGATCAAAAAATGGGGTGATGAAATGAATAGAAACTTTCTCAAAGAAGAAATCTGAATGGCTAAGAGGCACATGAGAAAATGCTCTACATCACTAATCATCATGGAGATGCAGATCAAAACAACAATGAGATATCATCTCACACCACAGAGACTGGCTCACATCCAAAAAAATAAAAGCAACTGGTGTTGGCGTGGATGTAGGGAGAAAAGGACTCTCCTTCACTGTTGGTGGGAATGTCAACTGGTTCAGCCCTTTTGGAAAAGCATTATGGACGATTCTAAAAAAATTAGAAGTTGAGCTCCCATTTGACCCAGCAATACCACTCCTGGAAATATATCCCAGAGAGGCAAAAATGTAGAGTAGAAATGATATCTGCATTTGTATGTTCATTGCAGCACTGTTTACAATAGCCAAAATCTGGAAAAAAACCCAAGTGCCCAAGAACAGATGACTGGCTAAAGAAACTCTGGTACATCTACACAATGGAATACTATGCAGCTGTTAGGAAAGATGAAGTCATGAAATTTGCATATAAGTGGATCAACATGGAAAGTATGTCGAGTGAAATGAGTCAGAAAGAAAGAGACAGACATAGAAAGATCGCACTCATATGTGGATTATAAAGTAGCAGAATGGGACACTAACACACAAAAGTAGTAGAGATAAGAACCAGGAAGTCTGCCCCACAGCTTGGAAACTGGCCTCACATGCTGGGGGAAAAGACAGCCGAGACAGATAAGGGAACACCTAGTAGAGAATGTTGGGAAGACCCACTCGGTTTGAAAGCTGCGTACCAAAAGTAGACTGTAGACCGAACATGATGGCCACTCAATACCTCTATTGCAAACTACAATATCCAACAGGAGAGAGAACAAAAGGGAATGCCCTGCCACAGAAGCAGGGTGGGATGGTGGGGGTTGGGGTGGTGGTGGTGGAAGGGATAGTGGGAACATTGGTGGAGGAGAACAGGCACTGGTGGAGAGATGTAGATCAAATGCAAACATGAAAGTTCATAAGTTTGTAACTGTACCTCATGGCGATTCATTAGTAAAAATTAAAAATAAAAAAAGAAGATGCCCATTGAAACCAGACAAATTTACCATTTCCAAGGTATGTGACTGTAGCCAAGTTATTTTACCCATCAAAGCTTTATTTCTCCATTTCATATATAAGATCATGGCAATAATATTACAAGATTATTCTAAAAGTTGAATGATATAAACATGCTTTACTATAGCACATAAATAAATGATTTTTTTTTCACCAATTTACTGTGATCATTCAAAGGGCTTGGAAGAAAATGGCATTTCAAATAATAAATACTAGAGAAGAAATGTAAGAAGTTATCCCTAAAGAATAAATGTTCCCATAAGAGTCCAATACAAAATGTTTTAAGTTATTATATAATGCAAATTAAAATAATAAATTACCCAAGTGAGTTTTTTACAAAAGTGCTTTGGAGTTTAAAGAAGGAAGTTTGAATGAAAAAGAGAGGAAGAATAAAAAGTGGAGAAATTAGGAAAACCTTCAAAAAGGAGGTTGCACTGGAGCTTGATCTTGCAGGATGAATAGGAGTTCCCCAGGGGAAAAAAGAGAATAAAAGTAGAATAGAATAACTGGGGAAATCATGGCATTATGCAAGTGGTGTTATTTTCATGGCACCTCTAGAATTCCAGTGGAACTAGAATCTGATTGAATAAGGGAGACACTTTTAAAAAGCTGAACCTAGCTGCACTTGGAAAGTGAGATCTTCTAAGCTAATAAGGCACCAGGACTGTTTCCCCCATTATAGTTCTCATCCCACCTTAGTATGATTTTGTACTAGCTCAAGGAGGACTCTGAATCTCTACAGAGGACTCGGGTCTATATATCTGGTCTATATACCAATTCGGTGAAATGTTATTGACAGAAAATAAATGCATGCGTGCTGTGGAGAGAGTGTCTTACTGTGAGGAGAGAAGGCCTTAAATAATATTTAATAGACAGATCTCATACAAAATAGCCTGCTCTTCTTATCCTATAGTGACCTTAGCTTATATAGATATTTCAGAATAAATATGGTCCTTAGAAAGACACCATACACTTTTAATTTTAATTTCCATTGATCGTTGCATTACATAACAAAAGCAACAATTCTGTTATACAACCCATTGCATGCATTCCATTTGGCCTCCCTGTGATGATTCAATCTCTTAGTGGCGCTTAAGATGGTAAAGGTTGAAAGAAACTATTATACTCTAAGCAGATTGGGATCATCAGATAAAACTATGGTGTGTCAGCATTACATACACCATTGCTTATAACACAAAGTTCAGTAATATAGCTTGCAGCGACTGGTTGATTAGAACAGCTTTCTTAGACTGGGACTTCTGCTTTCTTAAACACACAGAGGCATGGGGCTGCTTGTTTTTCCAAAGAAACAGATTGGTAAAGTCTCTAGTGAATGATATGGTTTCAGCAAAGGAAGCTTTCATACATCTCACTTCATTTTTATTCCATCTATTGATTTCTTCTGGATTGTGCACATGTATTAGAATACCTTTATTGACTTCCCCAAGCATTCCAAGTAAACACAAATGGGATAATTAGGAATAACTTTGTAAAAAAAAGTCAACAGACCAATTATAAAATAGACTTTGCCTTCATATTATATTAGAAATCGAAACCTTGAATTTATCAGATAAAACATTCTTTTGTCAGGGCCTCCCAAGCAGTGCTCAGGAGACCTGGGGGCTCTGTCCATGACATGTGACCAACTGGTCAGATTACTCAGTGTTAACCCAAGGATGTTGGGGTTCCCTGATCTGTTGTGGTGCTGGGGAGCATCAGGGTGACATTTAAAAGAATTCAGAGGCCCACAGGACTTCACATGAGGATGCTGGGAATTGGGTAGGCGTGTGATGCCATTATTGAACTAAGGTCATATGACCCTAATTCTTTACTATCTTCCTGGCCACCAGGTGGAATTACTTTAAGTTTGTCTTCAGGTGGTATAATAAAACAGTTTAAAGCTTGTCTTTCACAGCAAGATGGAAGAAAGCACAGAGACCAAGGTCATTTGCTTTGATTTGAAAACTTCCTGGCTTTGTGACTTTGAATATCTTGTTTAATCTGTCATGCTTAAGTTGGTAGTTCTTCTATAAAACTATGGAAAGTTAATTAGTTCACTGCATCACTGTATCACCGTCATCCCATTGTTTGTCGATTTACTTGAGCAGGCACCAGTAACGTCTCTATTACACTCAGCCCTGAGATTTTAGCAGCCTATCCTTACTCGTCTTTCCCAACAATTGGAGGCTCTTTCAGGGTGAGGGGAATGAGACCTGTCGTTACTGTTTTTGGCATATCAAATACGCCACAGGTAGCTTGCCAGGTTCTGCCCGTGCGGGTGGGATACTCTTAGTAGCTTGCCTGGATCTCTGAGAGGTATGTATATATCTTTTACTGTATTAGGGATATGAATATGCTATGGGGAGCTTGCCAGACTCTCCATGTGGGCATAGTTATGACTGGGTTCTGGAGCTTTTCAACTGTCAAGGCTTTGCTTGGGGCAAGGAGGGAAACGCAACCCGTCCCCTCCAAGGGGCCCCTGTGAAGACAGCCAGGTATGGAAGCAAGAGACACTGAGTCACTCTCTTCCTGGAGCTTGGTTTTATAGTCTCTGGATATTGGCTGTTGAATGGGATTACACAGCGCCAAGGGCAATTTCTGGGTGTGACTGCCTAGCTACTGAAAAATGAGGGATCTGGGTGGAAGAGACCCAGTCTCGATCTGAGCAGCCTGGAAGATCTCAGCCCCAGATCCCACACACCTGGGTTCCTCTGCCAGTTCCTTCATGCTTGAGGCTCATGAATTAATTAGTTAATTAATTAATTAGTTAATTCATGAATATCACTTATGATAATGCTGATATATAGAAAGATAGTCTATAGGATTTGCATTTTGATAATTCACCTAACATCCCTCTAATTCCAGAGTTTCTCGTTCCACATTTCAAATGTACCTTATATTCTTTTATACTGATACATATGTGTACATGTTTGTGTGTGCATGTGTGCGTGTGTGTGAGTATGTGTGTGTGTGTGTGTGTGTGTGTGTGTGTTAGGTGCCACACAGTGGTGCTGGAATTCCTGAAACTATTCTCAGAAATGTTTTTCTCAGCTATAGTTCACTACTGTGAGTTTTCAAGGCCACCCAGAAGATTTGAGAAGATTTGGGGGGTGGATGGATAAAATACTGGGTATCAGGCTCAGGGCAGACACTCAGCATGTGCTCTCCTTTTGTGCTAACTCCTGTCTCCTTTTTTTCTTCCTTAACATACTCATTTCTAGCAGGAAGTCAAGTTATGTATATGTTTGTATAAACGTGTTCCCACAAAATGTTTGAACTGACAGAAACCTTATTAATTTACCTTGTATTTTTCACCATAGAAAGAAAAACACTTAAAAAATTATCATTAGGGAATCCACAGTGTTACTAACCAAGTCAGAGGTCTATTATTCCTAGAAATACCCAAGACCTTTGATGGTATAGAAAAATACAATTACTTGTGTAACACATATTAATAGAAAAGTTCTCTTTGTTACATAGTCCTGGATGCTGGGAAGGCAAAAATAAAGATGGCAGTGCAGAACCTGAGTAGTTAGTGGGAACAATGGAAATAGAAGTCAGTCCAAGATGTTATAAAAAAAGAAGATGTTAGTAGGAAAGAACATGTTCCATCTAACATAGTAGGATTTCCTAATGTTGCTTAGTGCCAAGAATTGTTTTCATTTGTCTCTTAATATCTAACTGATAAAAAGATTGTCTTCTTGCTCTCTCACCTTTTTATGTCCTAATATCATATCTTATCCACTTACTTTTAGTGCTCAGGTGATGGGAAAAATTGCAATGATTTTCCAACTCAGAAATTGGAATCTTGGGTCATGTTCAGGAACCTTTTTTTCAGAAGTTAATTATTGACACTATGAAAATAGCATGATTCATTCATTCATTTCATTCAGTCACCCCTCTTCACTTTGTCTTCCTACACAGTGCCAACCAGGCACCAATAATCCATGTAGTAATACTAAATAAAATGTAGTTTATAAGAGAATTGGTGTCCTTTTGCATATTAAAGGTAGCTAAAATCTTATTATAGAAATTTTATTATAGAATAAAGAAATAGAAAGTTAAATAACAATGAAATAGAAGAGATGATTAAATCTCAATGAATTATTCATTTAGTGGTTCTTGATGTTCTGGAAAAGGCATCAGTAAGAGCAAATACTCAAAGTTTCTTCTTAAGTGCCACTTTCTATCAACTGGAAGTAGGTGTCTGGTAAATTGTGTAGCCTAAGATAATGCGAATCTGCCAGACTTGGAAGGAAAAAGTTTAGGAACTGATCTGGGTTTGTCACAGCAATGGGAGTGTGGGTGCTTTGACGCATATGGTTCTGTTTTTGTAGTAAAAAAATTAATAAAAATGTTTGCTGCTGTTGGATTCTTACCATGGAAGTGAGAGGAGGGAGAAAAGATTCGATAGATGGAAGGAGATTGATAGACTATGGTGGGGGGATTTTTGTACTTTGGTGGTTGGTTCGGCATAATAACATATCTTTGAAGAAGTGGAACATGAACATCTGGAATCTATGCAGTTTTCAAAATAGTGTTCCCTGGTTTGAATAAAAGTATTTCTTCTCTAATGGCTCTGGACCCTACTATTTGGTAGCTCTGTGACTTGGACTAAGTAAACTTCTCTGAACCTCAGTTTCTCATTTGTAAAGTAGGTACCATTAGCACATCAAAACTATGAAGAATAGAACTAAGTCAGCCTCATTTGTTATTATATTCATGCTAAACAGCCTAGCATATATCTGCTGTGTATCTCTTAGCCCCCTTTCCCTGGCATTTTTGAATACACAGACACACACACACAGATACAGAAACATCTGGGAATTGGGGATTATCTTCGGACAGTAATTTGTCCAAAATTTTTTGGAAGATTTGAAATTTGAAATGATCTTCAAGGGATGTTTTGGATATTAGTATGTCATGAAGCATAAGAAAAATTAAAATCTGAGTGAAAGAATAAGAAGAAAAATACTGACAAAGCATAGGAACTGAAGTTAGTCTGATAGTCAAGGGCTAAGGAAAGAAAACACAATTTCCAGGAAAAAAATAAATAGCATCCAAACATCTTTGATTTGAGAAAATGCTTAAAGATATCTATACTTTTTTTTTGTAAAGTCAGGAAGCTGAAGCTTCAAGAAGTTAAAATAACTGATAGTGGTAGAAATTGACATTGCTGAGATTACTGACAAGATTGCCTGAAACCAAACTTCAGTGCTCACTCATGAAAAAACTGGAAGAAAATTCTGGAGAGCAAGTGAGGATATATAATATAATTCCCCATATGCCTAATTAGGCCTTCAGTAATGAAAATATCTCTTGCTTTAATAACTGGAAAAGTAGTGTCAAAATGAAGTTACCTAGATCTCTTTGGAAATATGACCAGGAATGGGTGTGTGTTGTGGAGAGGGAGTGGAGGGGTAAGGTGGATGGGGGTGGGGTCAGGGAGGCACAAGGTAAGCACCTTTGATTATCAGGCATGATCCTGAGAGAGAGAAAAAAAACAGGCTACAAAAGTCCCAAGTAAATTTAGATTGGAATAGAACCCATTTCTGTTGGTAAGAGAAAATTGAAGTGCCTAATGCCTTGATTTAAGCAAATCTATTTGACAGGACAGTAGAATTTCCTCTACTCTGAAAGTCATGTTCTATTTGCGTTGTACCTAATACTAACAGAATGTTAAAAATAGATATAATGCATTTATTAGTACTTTATTGTTGCTAGTAATCACATTATCTGTGCCTTTTTGTTTAGAGTCAGTTCAAGTTCTATTTCATTTTATAATGGAGTCACCCAAAAGTTAAATATGAAAGGATTCTGGTTTCTTGATTCCTATTGCCTCTATCCCACGGTGCACCACTCTGAAATACAGGACAGCCATCTGCTGTTTTTCCTGGGAGATAAATGTTGCTTGTTTTTATTTGTCATCTAAGAAGTAAAACCATATTTGAAAGTGGAATCTTCAAAGTGCAGTTATTTGTCCTGAGGAAGTGTTGGTGTGTTTGTATCCATATATTAATGGAATAATCTTCCAGATCAGCCAGAGTACTTGAGACACAATCAATGATACATATGCCCCCATTGTTCTTAATTAGCTTCTGATTAAAATGTCTTCTCATGCTCTTCAAGCTTAATTGTTGTCATTGAGATCCATGAAAGTACTCTTGCGAAGATTTCTGTATCAAGGGTTAGAGGCAGGGGATCCCAGTGAAGCACCATATCCCCAGGAAGGACTTTTCTTCTAATTATAATCAGCCTCTGACTGCCATATACAGAAAATCTAATACCCAGATAATGGACACCCTGAAAACGCACTGGGACTATAATATTTGGATTGTTGAAGCAAAGAACCCTTGCAGATCAGTTGTTGTATTTAGCAGCTTTCAGTGTCTTCATACCAAATTTAGGTCCCCACAGCGGGGACTATTTCCTCCTCTTCCCCACCTGGAATTTACAATTGTCAAAGCAGAAACTGGGCCTTAGTCCCCACTTAACATTCTGTGCAGTAGACCTCTGATTGCCCTCTATAACCTTAACACTATGACTTAGAATTGCTTTTCAACACTAGATGCAGGTCACTATCTACCCCAAGGAATTTTTTTTTAATCTCCATTTCCCAAATCCTTTCCTAGACCAACTCAGGTGGAATTTTTATGTAGAAGTGAAGAGACAGTGAGGGCTTTATAAGCCAGTAGCCCAAATTGTGTCCTAGCCCTGAAATTAAACTTGGACCAGTTATTTAATCACTTTCTCAGTTCTCTCATGTATAAAAATAGGCATACAAATAGTATGAAATCTCATGAAAATTGCACGAGTAAATATCTGTGAAGTGCTTAGAACCATGCTAGGCACATAGTATAGCTAAAGTATTAATGTTGATGCTGATAATATTGATCACAATCTTCATGAACGGGTAAATAGAGATAGATTATGAGCAAACTCTACCTACAATATTTTCATATTATATAAGCAGTACATACTTTAAAAAAAATGTAATGAAGTCAAAGGACTGGGATACATTTTTGCATAGGGGGAGTCTTGTGCTTAATATGTCATCTCATGATACCCCAAGAACTGTGCCAGAAGTAGCTTCCTGAACATTGCCAGATATATCCCTCAATTACATAGCATTCTAGCACTGTAGCACTGTTGCCCCTTTGTTAATCCATTTGCTTGAACGGGCACCAGTAACGTCTTCATTGTGAGACTTGTTACTGTTTTTGGCATATCAAATACGCCACGGAGAGCTTGCCAGGCTCTGCCGTGTAGGCAGGATACTCTCAGTAGCTTGCCGGGCTCTTTGAGAGGGACGGAAGAATCCAACCAGGGTCGGCCACGTGCAAGGCAAACACCTTACCCGCTGTGCTATTGCTCCAGTCCTATATAATATATTAAATACGTAATATGTATGCATGTATATTAAAAGCAAGCAGAGAATGAAATTTGAATCTGGGGAGATGGTTCAAATGCTAGAGTGCACGATTTCCAAACAGATGCATGCTTTCCATACCTCTTTTTGTTACATCTTTGGAGCAGAACTATGCTATAATTGATCTAAGCATCTCAAGTGCCTACACACACACACACACACACACACACACACACACACAAATTTGAACCTAGGGAGATTGTTTAAATGCTAGTGTGCATGCATTCCATACTGGTTTGATTCCCAATATTTCATGGTTCCCGGTGTACCACTAGAAGTGACCTCTCATTACTGATAAAGGAATAGCATCTGAGCATCATTTCGTATGCCTCCCAAATAATAAATAAGGTATCTTGAGTTTGTTTTCATTTGCAATTGTTGTGTATCTGATGCTATGAGTAGATGAAGCAAACAGTGGGTGCATTCTATTATTACTTTAGAAATACAATCACATTTTCAGTCAAAATAACTAATTTCTAGTATAAACACTACCTGCCTAAGAAGCATAGAATTTCTCAAATCTTTGCAGCATTAATATATATGAATATGCATTGTAATGTATGAAGGGTTTATGAAATTGACACCTGGTAGCACTCTAGCTAAGATCTTCATCTCTCAATTTAATTTTTTTGATACATAATGTCTGAACTCAGATCATGAAAGATGATCAAGCCTAAGAAAGAGCACTGTCATATAGCACTGTCATCCTGTTGTTCATTGATTTGCTCGAGTGGGCACCAGTAACAGTCTCAATTGTGAGACTTATTGTTACTGTTTTTGACATATCAAATACACCATGGGTAGCTTGCCAGGTTCTGCCGTGCGGTGGTAGCTGCAGGGATCTCTGAGAGGAACAGAGGAATCGAACTCGGATCGGCTGCATGCAGGGCAAATGCCCTTCCCGCTGTGCTATCGCTCCATTCTGGAACCTAATATGTATGTTAATATTTAGGACAGAAAATTGGCAGGCTAAACTTTGTAGTATGTTACACACAAACTTTTGTTTTCTTATAAAGGAGTTCCCCATCACTGGGATGAGTAGAAGGAAGGTGTTTAATGCTACTAATTTTTAGAATGGAAACCAAGGCAACAGGGAAAAATGCCAGAGAATTGCTGAGGTGTAATGAATACAGAAATTACCTGTTTTTATTACATCTTTGGAGCAGAGCCATGCTATAATTGATCTAAGCATCTCAAGTGCCTATATACACACACTAAAATATTATCTTAAAAAGGAAGACATTTAGAAACTACATTAAGAAAACTGTTTCTTGCATCTAACTACATCCTTGCAGCTCCACTAAATCTGGGTTCGAGATACTCTGAGTATATACATAAGTATTTTAGGCCGTGATTGTGAAATATCCAAATCATCTACAGGAAAAGTGAATTCTAAATTTGAGAATATAAACTGACATGCTTAAAGGTTTAATGTGGCTGACAGATAGGGTGGTTCAGCCTGTAATTTATTTTACTTAAGTGGTTTACATGGAAAATTTAGTGTTCTGGGATCTCTGGGGGAAATAAAAAGGAAGATCTGGCTACACTGGGCTGGCATTCCCCCAGGCGAAAGTAGGCTAATGCTGATTGGCAGCTGCCTTGAGACTTGTCCAGTTTGCTCGTGCCCTCCCTCTCCCTCACATGACAGGAAGGGCTCATCATCCTGCTTCTGGTCTTATCTCTTGGTGCTTGGCCTTCTCACTCATTTATATCAGTGACTTGAGACTCAGATATGTGAGTTTGCTACCTTTAATTTTTTTTTTCACATAGAAGCAATTGAATCTGAATTTAACTTTAAAACATTGAACACAATGGTCCAAAGGATGGCACAAGCAAGGGTGGCGACATACAGGCTACCTAATGGTATGCAACTAGTTTGTTTTACTTTCCAACAATTCCAGAAGATATTCTGTAGGCAGGAATATAAGTGATTATATTATGAATTTCTAATATGTGTTAGACTTAGACTTCTATGTATATCACAAAAGAATGACAGTTCTTCAGAACACCTACTGGGATGAATTGAAGAAGAGTTTTATGACATGGACCTCAAATTGCTTTCTAGATTAGCCTGCAGCCTTCTCTGCATTTTACTCATTTCCTTTATGGAGCTTAAGTCAGAAACAGCTTTTCCAGCACCATCTATTAGAAATACATGCAATGTCAGGCCAGATTTATGGATTAAGAAATTGACAGTGGATCATAATTCAGTTTAGAATAGAAGGAAAGAGAATACCAAAAGGGAATTAGAGCCAATTCCTTTGCAGTTACAATGAAAAAAGAGCAGCAGTTTCATAGTCAAAGTCCATCTTTCTTTTACTTTCACCCTCATCTCTCTATTTGGTAGGTTAAATAAACTCTGTATGTAAAATTAAAATGGAGAACTACACTGTAGCACTGTCGTCCCATTGTTCATCGATTTGCTTGAGCAGGCACCATTGTGAGACTTGTTGTTACTGTTTTTGGCATATCGAATATGCCTTGAGGAGCTTGCCAAGCTCTACTGTGCGGGCAAGATACTCTCGGTAGCTTGCTGGGCTCTCCAAGAGGGATGGAGGAATTGAACCTGGGTTGGCCTCATGCAAGGCAGATGTCCTACCTGCTGTGCTATCATTCCAGTCCAGACTAAACAAAAATAAATAAAACAAGGAATTTTCTGAGTTTTTTTTAACTCGGAGAACTAAAATATACTTAAAATTTCTCCTATTTCTCAAACATCTGGCTCTGGAATTCTTCATCATCATTTTCTTTATTCCTTCTTTACTCTTAGTTATTCACTTCTGATTTTTTTCTATTTTTGAACCTGTCCATCTCTTTCACTAAAATGTGACTTCCATGATAAAACCTGCTTTGTTCACTGTTATTCCCTTAATTGCTAAGCATAATACTTGAAACTAAAGAAACAAAATCTATGGTAATTGCACAAACTATTGATGACCTCTGGTACTTCAAGCCATCTTTAATTCCATGATATAAGCCTTTGGTTTCTTCACTACCAGTCCTGAGGCCATGGTTAACCATTTTTGTACTTGTGCTTCCATCTCCCTTTGCCAAGTTTGAATATTAGTCAATGGTTACTGAAATATCTTGAAGTACATTTATCAGTTCTAAAGTAAGTAAATTTTAGAAACCAGTAACTCTTTTATAGACATATAGTAATGATTGTGTTCATTCATTCTTGTCTACTGACTCAGTGTATATGCCCAAAATGCTTTAGAATTTTTTGTTTTTTTCAACATTACATTCCATATTTATCCTCCTCTGTCTTATTTCTCTGAAATCTACAATCTGAATTTTCAGTTTGAAATTCTACCTGTGAAATGTGGATAACCCAACTCAAGCTCCCTCAATTCATTGTTTCTATTTTCAAAATATCTTCTGTCGTTAATTCTTTTTTCTATTTGCCATCTAATCAGCCCTCCATATTGTTTCTTTCCTGTCTCATAATCTTATCTTATACCAATTTTATGATCTATCTCTCCCTCTCTCTTCCTCTCTCTCTCTCCTTCCCAGATTTTCTCTCTGTTTTTAATTATTGTGTCTACTAGTCTGGATTTTATCCACTTCTCATGTCTAAAGCAACGTTTTTGAAAGTTGATAATGATGAAAACTGCCAAATCCAAGAGTTTTGTAAACTGTTCCTAAACATTTGCATTTCAGTATTATGCTGGTCACATTATTTTAGAATTTTGTGACCATAGCTTTTATGATTCCCACGTTTTGCTTCTGTTTCTTTTTCGATTACTTCTTATCTATCTTCCATTTTTTGCTCCTCCTTGTTCCATACTCTCCATCAAACCGACCTGTAATCAGTTTTGATTCTTTCCTTTCTTTGCACTGCTATTGCAATCAGTTCCTATGTCTTGAAGGGTTCTTCAGGAGAGAAAAGTGTAGTCGTGTTGCCATCAAATACACTATTTGAACATTTCAATCTCTTTTCAGAACCCTAAGATTCTCTAGAAGTATAGGCTGGAAACCCTCAAATAAGAAGAAGATTAAAATCAGGGATGCAGCTAAAGCTGTAAAATCAGAAAGATAATTAGTTCAGTATTTTATGTATTGACAAGTGAGATAATGCTCAGGCACAATTATCTTCTGTGTTTACTTCAGGACAGGAATTTAGTTTATAGGAAGCAAATTCCCATAGTCAACCTCCCATTTATTCCCTTCCCACTGAAAAGAAAAGCAAAAGGAATTCTAAATATTAATTGGATTATTCTTAATTCTGAGCAAAATCAAATTCCATATAAATAAGCCTCTAGTGGCAAACATTACAGTTGGGAAGAGAAGTAACTCTGGGAAAACTAGAACAATTGTCTCAAATACTCCCACTCCAGATCTCGCTCATAATTTTCTATCACTTCAATTACGTATTTTTTTGGTCAACTTTTGCTTGACTCATATCCACTGAATATCTGGGTTTCTTTCTTAAAAAAATAAATAAATAAAGACCCTGGCAATGCTTAAAGGCTTCCCTCAGCATCTCTGTGCCTGGCATGTACACCCAGTGGTGATCAGGGAACCATGTAGTAGCAGGCATCAAATTCAGACCGGCATGCAAAACATGCACTCATCCCATTTAGCTGTTTCTATGGTCTAGTACTGCCTTCAGTTCATCCAATAGCAAGAACAGGAGTCTTTCTTCTCCTCCAATTAAACGCAAACAACAACTTAAAAAAATAGAAAAGAGTCTGAGTTTAGGTAGCTGATTTTTTTTTCCTAGTCAAAATACTTAATGCATGTGGGGCAGCTGACTAAGAGAGAAGGATTAAGAGGAACCTGAACTAAGAATTTCAAAAATCAAAATGACTTTCCTAGAATTTATCAAATGGATTAAGTGACAATGGTAGTTATGTGTAGTCTATGGGTGATAGAACACTTTTATAAAACTCTTGGAATCCACTGCTGGATTTAGGTCAAATGAAAGTGATGTTCAGGATCCCTTAGACATGCATGAGAGTTTAAATACAAAGACATTTCTCTGCCATTTCTGCATTGCTGTGCACATTGTCATTCACCCTTTATTCTCTTCCTAGACACCATTAGGAAGGAGCCCCTGTTTCTCCAAACTTGACCTCTATTTCAGACCAGAAGTTTAAAATAGGTGAAATAATTTCCTGCTCAAAAAATTGAGATAGCACTAACCATTGTGGTTTTTGTTTTGCTGTGGGGGTGGGTCATTCCTGGCTGTGCTTGGGTCTTATTTCTTTCTCTATCAGGGATCACTCCTAGCAGTACTTAGGGGACTATGCACAGTGCTGGGGAATCAAATGAGGTCAGTGTCCTGCAAAGCTAGGGCCTTACTCCTGTACTAGTTCTCTGACCCACTGCAGTGTTTTGTAGCCAATAGACCATGAAGAGGTAGCTATCTGCAGGCATCCAAGGATGGGCAACTACTGATTTATACAACTATATGCCTTTTGTGTGTGTGTGATAAAATACCTTTATTTTTTTTAAATTTTTATTAGAGAATCACTGTGATGTACAGTTACAAACTTATAAACTTTTGTGTTTGCATTTCACTCATACAGTGATTGTTTACCCATCCCTCTGTCAGTGCTCATTCACCTCCACCAATGATCACAGTATACCTCTCACCAGCCCCACCCCATCCTCCACCACCCCACCCTGCCTCTGTGGCAAGACATTCCCCATATGTCTTTTAATGGTATAAGTTTTGCCTCTTAAAAATGTATGTTAACAGGAGGCTGGAGCGATAGCACAGCGGGTAGGGTGTTTGCCTTGCATGCGGCCGACCCGGGTTCGAATCCCAGCATCCCATATGGTCCTCTAAGCACCGCCAGGGGTGATTCCTGAGTGCATGAGCTAGGAGTGACCCCTGTGCATCGCCGGGTGTGACCCAAAAAGCAAAAAAATCAAAAATGTATGTTAACATACCACTACTGCCACAAAAGTATCCCTCCAACACAACTCATTTCCTCCCTTTGATTCTTCCTCTGCCCCTTATAACTTCAGCTCTGTGATCTGGGCTGAGAGGTATCTCTCTCTTTTCTCCCTCTCTCTCTGTCTCCTTCTCCTTCCTTCTTTACTTCCTTCCTTTTCTTTCTCCCACTTCCTCCCTCACTCTTTTTCTTTCTTTCTTTCTCTCTTCTCTTTCTTTCTTTCTTTCTTTCTTTCTTTCTTTCTTTCTTTCTTTCTTTCTTTCTTTCTTTCTTTCTTTCTTTCTTTCTTTCTTCTCTCTTTCTCTCTTTCTTTCTCTCTTCCTTTCTCTCCTTTCTCTCTCTCTCTTTCTCTCTTTCTCTCTTTCTTTCTCTCTTTTTTCTCTTTCTTTCTCTCTTTCTCTCTCTCTTTCTTTCTTTCTTTCTTTCTTTCTTTCTTTCTTTCTTTCTTTCTTTCTTTCTTTCTTTCTTTCTTTCTTTCTTTCTCTCTTTCTCCCTTTCTCCCTTTCTCCCTTTCTCTCTTTCTCTCTTTCTCTCTTTCTCTCTTTCTTTCTTTCTTTCTTTCTTTCTTTCTTTCTTTCTTTCTTTCTTTCTTTCTTTCTTTCTTTCTTTCTTTCTTTCTTTCTTTCTCTCTCTCTCTCTCTCTCTCTCTCTCTTTCTTTCTTTCTTTCTTTCTTTTCTTTCTTCCTTCCTTCCTTCCTTCCTTCCTTCCTTCCTTCCTTCCTTCCTTCCTTCCTTCCTTCCTTCCTTCCTTCCTTCCTTCCTTCCTTCCTTCTTTCCTTCCTTCTTTCTCTTTCTCTTTCTTTCTCTTTCTTTCTTTCTTTCTTTCTTTCTTTCTTTCTTTCTTTCTTTCTTTCTTTCTTTCTTTCTTTCTTTCTTTCTTTCTTTCTTTCTTTCTCTCTTTCCTTCTCTCTTTCTTTCTCTCTTTCTTTTCTTCTTTTTTGCTTGCTTTCTTGCTTTCTTCCTTTCTTTTTTCTTTCTTTCTCTTTCTTTTGTTTCCATGCCTTGACTCTATAGCTCATTCATCAGTAAAATCCTGTCATATGAAATATCTCTGTCTCTCATTCCAAACCCTATATAGAATATTTATTTCTATATTAAAACTCACTCTATAAAATATTAAAATAAGTTGATTACCTCAAAGGACTGGGTAATGTATTTATAAGTCTAAGCTCTTGTTTTAGCAATATTTTATCAGAAAAAATCTTCAGCATGATGGATGCTGAGCAACTCTGTGTCTGAGAATAGATGCCAGGGAAGCTTCGGAGTCAATGAGATGTGGAGGTGGTCACCAGACACCCTTTCCTGCTCCTCTCAAAAAGAGATCTTTTTTGATTGATATGATTGAAACTAATTTTCTAAGTAACACGCAAACACCACACACGAGAAATAACAATAAAGGGTTACAGAATCAAAAAATTTCTTCCAAACCATCTAACATCACAAAGTTGACAAAAAAAAATCAAAACTTGGAACAAGTCAGCACAGACCCTAATTCACAAATTCAGCTTGCCTTAGCTCCTGCTGCAGCTTTTTATGTTTTAATTGGATACTCAAGGTCAGTTGTTGCAGAATCAGTAATTGGGAATCTATTGTGTAAACTTACATGAGTAATAGTCAATTCTGTAACAATGACTGCTTTAGTAAGAAATTGCTATTGCTTTCAAGATCCAAAATAAAAATAATAATAGTGGTGAATCTGCTGAGTACTGATGGGAAGGATGCAACACACATTTCCACAAAAATGTCTTGTAATTTCGGATTAATTAATGTCCAATTATTGTAAGCTGTTACTAATAAATTTAAAAGTCAGCCCGTACTTCCATTTTGTAATGTTTTTATAAAATGGAACATTAGATGTTTTTAATCTTGTCTGTTCTTGCAAAATACCCCAGATAACATGCTGTTTTGCATTTCAAATAATATATACTCATTTAAATGCAAAACCAGGGTCCAATCAGAATAAGATGGCAATCAAATTACAATATTCAATGAAGAGTTTTCTGAGCTGACTTCATTAGTAAACTATCATGAATTTCAAGATCTTACAAGGTTTCTATTTGTTTGTACAACTGCAAAGGGCTCAATTATGGAGCTCTGAGAGAGTCTAAAAATAACATCAGACTAATTAAAAGTTTCAACCGGATTTGGACTCGCACTGTTTTGAAACTCTTTAATTTATTCGACTTTCAAAGTGGACTTTGGAAACTAAGAATTCATTTTTTGTTGAGTAAAAACAACTGGTTAAAAAACAAAACATAAAAGAACCATAACCTCTTCTCTGGCATTACGGAATACAGAAGCGAGTGTCTATGAAAAAACCAACCCAGTCTTGAAGGAGCTGCTTCTGTGGCCTGATTGGTCGCTTAAAGGAGATGCAGCTCATTTTCTGGCATTACAGAGCATGGTGAAAATAAACTGGGAGAATCTGCACCATGGAGTTGCTGAATCTTTTTAAACCTCAGGCAAGAGGTTCTGTCTTTGAAGTCGTTTTCCCTTTGGGAGGTAAGATCTAGGTAATCAAGAAGAACTCAGGAGGTCCAGCTATTATGATAATGTTCTGCCAGCACAGTTGCTGCTCACAATGTTACCTCCTTTGGATCATGGAACTTCATAGAAACTCACAGCAGGGCTTTTCCCTCAACAGGTGCTTTCTTTGTTTGACAAATAGGATCGTGGTAGGTTTGCAGAGTGAAGACATCCAGAGAGCTGAAACTGCTTCCAAACAAGAAGGGCAGTTCAGCAATACTTTTCCTCATTGAAAGTGCTTTTTTTTAAAAAAAAAAAAAAATGTTCTTTTTCTTCTCTCTATTGAAACCTTCTTACCTATCTGTCTTTTTTTTTTTTTTCTTCTTGGGTCACACCTGGCGATGCACAGGCCTTATTCCTGGCTCTGCACTCAGAAATTACTCCTGGTGGTTCTTCTCCCGGGACCATACGGGATGCTGGGAATCGAATCAGGTCGTCCACGTGCAGGGCAAACGCCCTATCGCTGTGCTATCGCTCGAGCCCTGCCTTGCTTTTCATACACTCTCCCTCCATCCTCCGTTTTTCTTTTCTTATGGAGCAGGGCTGCATTCTAAACAGTGCTTAAGAAGACTGGAAGTCTTTCCTGGCAATTCTTGGACAACAGTACCACATACAGCTCCATGTAAGGGTCTGAGAATGCAGTACTTTAAAGGGCCTACAATATGTGGTGTTACCAGGGTGACCCCAAATGTTCCATCCATGGCCATACCAAGTGATGGGCACTCCAGGACCGTGCCCAGTGATGCGCTGGGAGCTAGGAATAGAACAGGGTCAACTGTGTAAAGGCATGCACTTCAATCTCTGTACTATTTCTCCAGCTCCCTTTATTTCTTCTTTTTAATTTTTTAAAAATTAAAAAAAAATATACAGCAAATCTTTGCCTCTCTTGAGATTTTCCCTAAGATATGATATAAAATATTAGGAAATTATTGTCTTTGCTGAAATGCTAATCTCTCACTCTAAGGAATCATCATAGAAATAAATTTCACTGACTTCAAGACTTCCAAAGTTGCATAAATACCCTATTTCATTAAACTCCTATTCTAGAGGTTATATAGGTATCTAAGCATCTGTCTCTGCTATTGAGAAACATTAGGGCAAGCTAACAGGTTGAGAAAGAGTATTATCTTGCAATTTGAGTTTATGTTGTATTTGTTAATACATAAGCCATCATGGCAAGTAATGATTATATTCCAGTGTTATTTAAATAAACAAAAGAAGAATTCTGACCAGGGCAACAAAATCATCATTAAAGTGGAAGAGGCAAGTTGTGCCCTTCAGATCTTTAGTGTATTAATTGTAGGGCTCATTTTGAAGACTGAATTTTATTTTAACTTTTTGGTTAAATGTTTTCAAGGACCTTAACCCATAAATAAAAAATTGTGAATAAAGTAATTTTGCTCCTTATAGAGTCAAAACAAAAATGCATACAAATGAAAATAAGGGTTCCATAAGTGAATATTTATAACCATAGGATCCTGGGGACCATATGTCAGTAACCAGGATATTACAAAGGCATCACATTTAAAATTCATGTAAGTAGTTTGAGACTCTAGGCACAAGAATAGAGGAACAACTGGTAGGACAAAGTGCCATAGCAAAGAAACCTGGTTTGTGAAAGACTGACATTGGAGTAAAAGATTAAGAAACATTACCCCAGTTTATACTTAGACAATCATTTCTACTTTTCATATGTTCTCATCAATAAATCCTCTTTCTCCTTCTTAACAAAGCTGCCACTAAGCAACAGAAAGGTCCTATTTTGAATTTCATCTCACCTTCTCTCTCTACTTCTAAAGGAATGGCTGATAAATAAAAATGATGGAGTAGAAATAGAAACCAAAAGAACTGAAAGCCCAAGAGAATAGGTAGTCAATCCTTGAAGAATCTAATATCAGGTGAAACTCTTACAACTTTTCATTTCATCAGACTCACCAATAGCAAATTGCAATCTTAAAGATATCCAGAGAGGTTGGTGTGTTAGCACAGTGGGTAGGGCGTTTGCCTTGCACTCAGCCGACCCGAGTTTGATTTCCAGCATCCCATATGCTCCTCTGAGCACTGCCAGGAGTAATTCCTGAGTGCAGAGCCAGGAGTTACCCCTCTCTGTGCATCACCCGGTTTAACCCAAAAAAGAAAAAAAAAAGATATCTAGAATCCTGGAACAAAATAAGTTGGTGGTCTCATTTCACATGGCTAAAATTTCTTGTGAATGAGTACAATATCGATGTATCTTTACAAAAGATGGTATCTTTCCAGCAAGGACCGGAAGATCAAAGGGATTGAATGATCAATTTTTTTAAAAAAGTGAAAGTGCCTTTAAAAGTACAAAAAAGTCCCTTAAGGAGTAGCTAAGTACACAGGAAATTTTTGGCAGTAGGGGGAGAAAAAAAATACCATTTAAGTTCAGTAGATGGACAGAGGTGATGTAGGACAAAGATACCAGACTATTTTTATCAAAGGGAGATCAGAAAGCAGTTGAAATGCTATCACTTATGAAAGTATTAGATGTGGCAAAGTTTAGGAGTCCATCTGTAAATATCACATAGTAATTCCATTCAATGTTACTCACATGCCATATTTCTCTGTAATCCCTGTAACCTCAGATTATCATATGTATCATTTTATGCAGCGGTATGCTTAGGGTTTATTGATCAAATAATTGTTGTTTTGAAAAGAACATTTTATCCATTAATTTTTTAATCTTTATCATAAATGGAGAACTCATTTACACAGTGGTTTTTCTCATGGGGATATACCTGTACTTTCCAAAAAAAAAAAAAACTTGCAGAATGAAATTGGAATCAGAAACAAAGGTCATTCATACTTTTAGAAAAGTTTGTGAACAGGAAATATTTAATGGGACCTATTCTCAAAAAAATTTTTCCATAACCAGGAAAAATATTTGCATGGAAATATATATGCATATATATGTATTTATACATATACATACTGCCAGAAGAGATTCCTGAGCACAGAGCCAGGAAGAGACCTTACGCACCATTTGGTGTGGCCCAAAATTCCAGAAAGGAAAACACCAAAAAAGTAAATAAACACATTTACAACTATAGCTAGCCGGTCTCTTGTAAATAATATTCAATCAAATTATCACTATCACATTATACTCCATTATGAAAGTAGGGAAACCTGAATCCAATAATTTTCTGCCACTTACCAGAAAGTTAGTTACACACTCTCTAAGCCAGATTTTCCCACATATTTAAAGTATAAAATGGTGTGAGAATTGTGTAAGTTAAGATTAAAAACCAGGGGCTGGAGAGATAGCACAGCGGGTAGGGCGTTTGCCTTGCACACGGCCGACCCGGGTTCAAATCCCAGCATCCCATATGGTCCCCTGAGCACGGCCAGGGGTAATTCCTGAGTGCAGAGCCAGGAGTAACCCCTGTGCATCGCCAGGTGTGACCCAAAAAGCAAAAAAAAAAAATGATTAAAAACCAGGATAGTGTAAGATGATGGTGCCATCTCATCTCACAGTTATAATTTGGTAGGTATGACCAGTTACTGTTATTATCTAGCAGGCTGAATAAAAGCAACACATAAAAGTACACACAGTATGCATGCTTCATACATAGAGCTTCCTTTGACCACCTGATTTTATATATAAAGTTTTATTGGCACACAGCACACATTTATTTCCATAAGTGTGACTACTTTCATTTAAAAAAGCCAGAAATGGGGAGTTGCTAAAGGACTATATGATCCACAAATTAAAAAATATCTAGTACTTGACCTTTGCAGATAAAGTCAAACTATTTGATAGCTTTTTCTTGGATTACCTGTCTAGATAATACGTCAAGAGAGAACTCCATATAATTTTGCTATTTGAAATAACATCTTTATGGATTACATGGTTGTTAGGGATTGAATTAAAAAAAAAAAAAGAAAAAAAACCTAAAACCTGTCTGCACTGTAGCACTGTCATCCTGTTGTTCATCGATTTGCTCGAGTGGGCACAAGTAATGTCTCCATTGTGAGACTTGCTGTTACTGTTTTTGGCATATCGAATATGCCATGAGAAGCTTGCCAGGCTCTGCCCTGTGGGCAAGACACTCTCAGTAGTTTGCCTGGCTCTCCGAGAGGGGCGGAGGAATCAAACCGGAGTCAGACAAGTGCAAGGTGAACACCCTACCCTCTGCGCTATTGCTCCAGCTCTCCAGAAAATAAAAAGAAAAAACAGTCCACAATGCATTTTTAGTTTTTAACAGAATAATCCTACTCAACACATCCTGTGGAATCAAAAGATTACAGTAACCTTTGTCATTTTTAATGCATTATTTTGCACTTAATGATTTTGACTAAACTAGTGTCAACATCTATATGTAGATGTAGCATGCTCAATAAACACTCCTATTACAAATGTACACATCTTTTAAAAAAAATCTAATAGCTCAAAAATGGTACCTCAAAAAAAAGTAGAAGTTTAAAAATGAAAAGAAAGGGGAAAGGTCTGGAAAAATTGTACAGCATGTAGGGCCCTTGCCTTGCAAGCAGTCAACCCTGTCTCAGTCCTCAGCACCCCATAATCCTGAACCCTGCCAGGATTAATCCCTGAACATAGACCCAGGAGTAAATCCAGAGCAGAGCTGTGGGTGTGGCCAAAAATGAAAAATGGAAAGTGAAAGAAGGAATCAAACTCTAAGGAATACAGAAAGATGAGAGAATCCTACAGTTATCACTAGCCTGAGAAAAGATCAAAACTTAAAACACTAAGTATGGTCTCTACCAAATGCCTCCTGCTTTCATACCATCATAAAGTAAAAAATCTTAAGGTGAAACAGTATAAATACTGGGCAGTCTATATAAACCAAGGACTTTAGAGGGTTAGACCTTCCTCGTAGACTGCATGCCGAGATCCATGATGGGTGCCTAACAAACCTTATTCTCTCTAAGAGGAAAGCACTATTCACCAGATTTAACAATGAATTAGTAATCTGACCAGGATAACAGTGAGAGACAGAGCCCAGATTCTTGGTGGGTCACTAGAGTGTTGGCTCTTGATATGTTCTATTGCCTTACATTACATCTACTGCAAGAAATCTGTCTTGATGACCCAACACAAAGGCTGACCCAAAGAATACCAGCAAATGTTTAGATGACAAAAATCATCATCATCATCATCATCATCATCATCATCATCATCATCATCATCATCATCTCATTGATCATTAAATTTCTCGAGCAGTCTCGGTAACGTCTCCATTTGTCCTAGCCCTCTAGGGGTTTCTACCCTCTAGGGGTAGAAACCTCTCTTTACTCGTCCTTTCCAATGGTGCTGCATTGGAGGCTCTTTCAGGGTCAGGGGAATGAGACCCATCATTGTTACTGGTTTTGGCATATGAATATGCCATGGGGAGTTTGTGAGGCTCTTCCATGTGGGCAGGAAACTTTTGGTAGATTGCCAGGCTCTCCCAGAGGGAGAGCTAGAGGAGCTTGATTTTAAAGTCTCTGGATGTTGGCCATTGGTGGGATTACACGGTGCCGGGGGCAGCCCCTGGGTATGGCCTCTTAGCTACTGGAAGATAGGGAATCTGGGCGGAAGAGGCCCAGTTCTGATCCAAACAGGCTTGGAGGTCTCAACCCCAGGTCCCACATACCTGGGTTTTTCTGCTGGTTCCTTCATATGTGAGGCTCATCCGAAAGTGTGGAGAGGGGCCTTGAGCATGGCTAGGCTCTGGAGGTCTTCGGCCGCAGAAGCTCTGCTCATGGAGGGGAGGGAAACTGAAGCCCATCCCCTCTGAGGGGCCACGGGGAAGACAGCCGGGCGACAGGGCAAGATAACAAAAATAGATTTACTTAATTGGAAATATCTTCCCACTGCAAATATCTCTAAAAGGAAGGGGTCACTGTCCATCAAATTACTTAAGACACTAAGAAGGAGTTAACCTGGGGCAGTCTGCATACTAACAGAATATTTAAGTAACAGCCAGTTTCTTTATCCTACGAATAACTCATTTATTCAACAAATACTTTGTTGGAAACTATTTTGGTAACAAAATGCTAACTATGAAATAAAAGTAAAACAAGGGCTAGAGAGATTACAGGGGTTTAGGAGTTTGCCTTCCACATAGCTGACTCTTCTGTCAGGATTCTCTTCTGGCAGTGCTGGGAAGATCTATCCAGTGCCAAGGGTTTGAGCCAGAGTCACTGGGATACAGGGCTAATGCTTCAATCCTTGTGCTATCTCTTCAGCCTGACCTCATTTTAAACAAAGTAAAGAGTTTATGACCAGAGAGCACAGCACTATGCTTGTTTGGCTCACAATGACCTGGGTTCAATTTCTGCAACCCCATATAATCCTTGAATCCTGCCAGGAGAGATCCTTGAACCCAATCCTGGAGTAAGCCCTGAGTGTTGCGGTGTGCTTCAAAAAGAATTTTTTTTTTAATTCACGGCAAAATTGAGCATGAAATACATACAATTTACATATGTCCCTGCCATAACAGCCCTCTCTACTTCCTCCCTAGCAACATCCTGCATTAGTTACATTTGTTGTCACCAAGTTCATACTGTACTGCAGATTTCACTTTCGTATAAGTTCCATAAGTATTGATCTATATATAATGCTGTCTCCACCATAGTATACAAAATAGTTTCACTGTTACGAAAATCCTTTGTGTCCCAGTCAGGTCATCCTACTTCCCCCCTAATTCTTTTTCTGACCCCATTTCCAGACTTCTTGTTACTAGGTTTCCCTCCTGTGTCTGAAGATCAGTCTTTTGGAAGTTGTGTTTTCTGGTGGTTACATCAGGGCGTCACCTTCGTATTTAGCTGCGATGCTTGCCAACAGGGTCCTTTAGTGGTGGTGCTTCTACACATGCTCTCTGGAGCTTGCACTGTTGCACATTCTAGTTATAGGGCTTTGGGATTGTTTTTGTTTTTTGTGGTGTTGGGGATGAAGTATTGGACCCAGGGCCTCAAGTATTCCAGACAAGCCTCGTTCTGCTGAATCACATCCCTAACCAACCCCTTTTCTCACAAAGACATTCTGATCATCACTGATATTTTCACTGTCTCCTTATTTTTACTATTACAATGTCATGCACTGGGAGCTATGTCAGATAGTCTTCTCAGATGGACTTCTTTCAATTAATATTTAAAATGTCTTAATATCCTTCATGTGGGATATCCACATGTGTGGATATCCTTAATATCCTTCATGTGTGGATATCTTAATATCCACATGGCAGAGCCCAGGAAGCTCCCCGGGGCATATTCGATATGCCAAATACAGTAACAATAATGGGTCTCATTCCCCTTACCCTGAAAGAGCCTCCAATGTGGCACCGCTGGGAAGAATGAGTCAAGACAGGCTGCTAAAATCTCAGGGATAGGACAAATGAAGAGGTTACTGGTGCCAACATGAGCAAATCCATGGTCAACGGGATGACAGTGATACAGTGATACATATACATACATACATACATATATATACATATATATATATAATTTCTCCTTTTAGTGTCTGCACTGCACCATCAAGACTCAGAGCTCCATGTTCCTATATTTAAATTCTGGTTTTCCTTATGAATATTGAGAAAATCTCTCTCCCTTTTCAGTAAGTGTATGAGATAATTAAACCATGAGTGTATTGACTTCCCTGAAATGCAATACGCAACAATATGATAAAAACTAACAAATAGAAAATGTTTTGAGTTCTCTTCTATTTGACAGGCTGCCTTCAGATCCAATTATAACATTGTTCAAAACCACTTGTTCAGAACTTACTCTGATATTTCTGGCACTATCCCAACATCTGCCCATCTTCCAAACCTTCAGGCCCTCAGGTTTCTCCACATTCTCTGAGCACACTAAATCTGTCCAGGAAACTTTGGTTAAAGTTTGCCAGCATCCATTTATGTTTATTGCAATAATTATATATAATATTTAAGGCAAATTAGAAATTGGCATAATTAGACATAAAAGGTGCAATAAAAAAGGAAAGATCAGTGCCAGTAACACAGAATTTAAAATCAAACCCTTAAAAAATAAAACTCTTGATAATTGGTCCTCAGAATCATTCCAGGGACAAGGAAGGGGGTGCATTCTTAGCATGAAAATGATACTGAGAAGACAATACCCCACAAAGGTATGTTTCTCTTAATACCTGTGCCTGACAAGTATTTCTGTCCATAGAGAATGCTCTCTGCAAAGGCCTTCAACCAATAGTTCTCAATTTTTTTCCACCCCAGCACAGAGGAGGGATGGGAAAAAAAAATAAAAGAAGCAGCAGCTTGTCGACACTAATGTCCTCTGGCAGCAATGATTCTGAGTTCTGGAGCCAGATCAGAAAGGATGTGGTAGCTGGAAAAAAGCCCTTTGGGTGATCTGAATACTTTTTCCCACACCTGTCAGCTTTAAAAGATAATTGCTTTTGATGTTAGTAGACATGTTGGAATAAATTTAAAAAGTAGGATTAAGTACCAATAAAAGAAAAAATATGCACCAGCAATCAAATATAGGGAAATAAAGTTACTTCTTTATTTATTTCTTGAGTCAGCTTCTTTGTTCCAGTTGGAAGACGACTCTGGGGCACAGGGCAGGAACTTGTCCAAAGTAATGTGGCCAGTCTGCTGAGATTGGATTTAGAATGCTTGATTCTCAAACCGTGGACCCTTTCATTAACATAATTTAGTTTGTAGTTTGAAAGGGAGTTAATCATATCGGTGCTTAGTGTTATTATATACAGGGCTTCTTACCTCTCAAATATTTGTATATTAAAAATAAACATGGAGGCCCAGAGCAATAGTATCGTGGGTCAAATGCTTGCCTTGCACAAGGCAAATCCAAGTTTGATCCCCAGCATCCCATATGGTCCACTGAATCTACCAAGAGTGATTCCTAATCACAGAGCTAACAATAAGTCCTGGGCACCACTGGGTATGATTCCCCCAAAAAATTAATAAATAAACAAGACTCCAGTTCATTGTCTGCTTGCTTTTTCCTTATTTTTTGTTGTTGTTTTTGCTTTAATTGGGTTGGTACTCCCTGCTGTGCTCAGGGCTTACTCTTTTTTTTTTTTTTTTTTTTTGCAGCAAGGAGGAAGACAGAGAGTTTTTCCTACTAGCAGCTACTACTTATACCTTTTCAGATGGGGGGGAAATGGTGTCTGGACCCACATACAAATGCAGATTGACATGTTCTTTTGTTACAGGCATAGGCTATTGAGAAACAAATGACGACCATAGTGGCAACCTTGCTACAAGCCTCTGTTAGAATCAGAACCAGGCTCCCTACATCTCCCCCTGTTTTGTTTTAAATTAAAAGGGCTTACTCTTGACTCTGGCTCACCGATCTGTCCTGGAGGTTCTTAAGGGACAGTATAAGATGCCTGGAATTACACTTGAGTTGACTGCTTCCAAGGCTAGGGCCTTTCCCACTACTATCTTTCTGACTCCATATTTGTCTTTTTTTTTTTTTTACAAAAATTCATTATAAAATTGAGTATTGATTTTTTTAAAAAAATGGCTTCTTTTATGTAATGTATATCAAATTAAAATCACCATAACTTAGTTTATGTGATAATCACTAAAAATCTTTCAGGAGCACATTCTTCTACAAAGATAGATCTTGATGTTAAAAATGAATGCCAATTCATATAGAGTGATATAACTTCATATATATTCTGATACCCTTTGAGATAATGAAATATGGGAAACATTGGCATTTAAAATTGACTTCAGTAAACATTAGAACAACCGGTATTTTCTTTTTCACAAAAATCTCTCTCATTTTTTCAAAGTGAAGGAACTTGTGCCATTTGGGGCAGTCTTATGATTTTATTCTGAATAATCTTTTGTTCTATATTTTTTAAAGTGTAAAAACTTGACTGATAGAGTCATCAGGCAGTTACCATTCTATGCATTCCTATTTGGTATTTTCTTTCAATTTTTCGTCGTTCATTGATGATACAAACAGACTTATCTTTTGACTGAAATTCCTTTTTTATGCTTCATAATTTATGAAGAACATGGCCTTCTGTGATAAAGACCCATCAAAAGCATCATTATTCTGCATTTATCTATGTTGAAATGCCTGTTTCATCTGTTTGAATTTAAAAGATTCGCCATTCTTTCTGTATCTAGCTATAGTCCTCTAATTTATCTCATCTCTATTATCTTCTGGGATAAGGCTTTGACTAAGATTGTGAGTCCAAAAAAAATATCACATTATTTAAATTATCTCTGACATTCAAAATAAAAAAAAATATTCCGAGGCATCTGATTATTTAGGTGAAGATGGCAAATGAATATCATTTAACACTTCTGATGCCTATCTGATCTTTTAAACCTATTGCCTCTGGTAATGCATTGCTATATAAGATGTACTGACATAAACGTTTTGTCCTTCAGCTATTTCAGTCCTGTGTTATTTATTTATTAGTGGGGTTCCTTATACTATGTTGACCAAAACTTCTAAAGTTTCTGTGCAGAATAATGACTGCTAATCGATCCCCTTTCTGAATATGATATGCCTACTAAGAACAAATGAGTAAAAATAGTTTGAAATGGGGTTAAAAATTATTAAAAGAATAATCTTATATCCCCTTTTAAACTATGTACTTATGTGGTATATGTATAGATAAACATATATAAACTACAGAGCCAACGATAGTGTAAGCATGAGATCCAAACTGCAATAACTGAACTTAGAAATGCCTGTCAAAGAGGCAGGCTGTGGGGTGGTCAGAACCTGGGGACACTGGGAGAGGGAAGTCAACACTAGGAGTGGGACTGCAGTTGGACTCCTTAAACTCAACTATAGTCATATAGATCATGGTATCTTAGTATTTAAAATTTTAAAGACATTTTTGTTCAGGGATGTGGGGTAAATAAAACTTGCACTAGACATTGACAAATGCAAACAATGAAAACTTTTCCAAGTCTTTACATGTTTTTTCCACGTTCTCTACAAATACCATTTCTTAGGATTTGAGATCAGGGACATCTTATGGACTGTTCAACATTATTCAAAATAAACAAAGTCTGGAAATAACATAAGGACCAAGTGCCCAACAGATGAGTGGCTAATGAAACTGCTATGCATAATGTACGAGGTATATATGTATATGTGTGTGTCACATAATGGAATATTAAACACACACATGAACCCAAAATGTAATACTATTTATCTATGAGAAAAGATGAAATAATGCATCATGTTGCAGCCTGGATGGATTTGAAGGGTCAGAAAGCAAAAGATAATAACATGGGTCAGAAGGCAAAAGATTAGCACGAAATAATTTCATTCATATATGAGCTCTAAAGAAACAAAGAATGGTTGAAGACAGTCCCCAAGAGAAATGCATCTGAGATTATGCCAATAGAATAACCATCTGTGGGAATAAAGAATGCAATAGGGGATGTTGGGACAGTAATGGAGGGTAACTGATACTGGTGGTGAATAGCATTTCAGATATAAAATAACAATATAGAAACTGCTATAAGTCAGCCACATTAGCAAATTTTTAAAAATTAATAATGACTGAATTTAATTAAAATTTGCACTATGTCAGGACTATTTAAAAGTCCTGTGCCTTACAGAATGAACTTGGATATTATATATTTTTATTCTTTTTCATTCTATTAATAGTGACATATATTTACAAAGATCTTCTGGCTAATTCATGGACTGGAGCAGTAGCTCCTACAGCAGGTAGGGTGTTTGCCTTGCATGCAGCCGACTCAGGTTCAATTCCTCTGTCCCTCTTGTAGAGCCTAGCAAGCTACTGAGAGTATCCTGCCCACACAGCAGAGTCTGACAAGGTACCCATGTTGTATTCGATATGCCAAAAACAGTAAAAACAAGTCTCACAATGGAGATGTTACTGGTGCCCACTAGAGCAAAATCAATGAACAATGGGAAGACAGTGATACAGTGCTTCTGGCTAATTTGATTACTGCCTTCTTTGACTTCACAACTTCCATTGACTTACCAATTCTAATTTAACCTAGTCATTGCAAATTCTTTACAGAATACCCAGGAAAATATAGAAGTCAGAGATTATATATGTAATATATAAAAACTATATATACATATGTATATATAATATATATACATATGTATATATGTTATATATATATATATATATATATATATATAGGGCTGGAGCGATAGCACAGCGGTTGGGCATTTGCCTTTCACATGGCCGACCCGAGTTCAATTCCTCCAACCCTCTCGGAGAGCCCAGCAAGCTACTGAGAGTATGGACCCCGTGCAGCAGAGCCTGGCAAGCTACCTGTGCATATTGGACATGCCAAAAAACAGTAACAATAAGTCTCTCAATGAGAGACGTTACTGGTGCCCACTCGAACAAATCGATGAGTAACGGGATGACAGTGACAGTAACGTAGCATAACATATATTGTTTGAAAATAAGTTAACATTAATCAAATAATTCATCTCTATATAGTTCAAGTTGAAAGAGCACAGAATCATAAAGAATCCTGAGAAATATTACATTTATTTAATTCTGGCAGGACAGTGTCTAGGCCACACCTGAAAGTAAGTCACCTTTTGAAAATCACCAAACCCTGATTTGATCCTCAGCTAAGTCTCTGGTTTCTTGAGGACTATCAGGGGTCATTCCTGAGGACTGAGTAAGGAAAAGTCCCTGAGCACCACAGGATGTGCATCCCCATCACTTCTCAAAGAAAAGTAAGTCAGTGACCCCATTCAAGGTATAGCAATCTTGTCACAATCTTGTCTGAAGTATTCATTTTAGTTCTAACAATTCCAACAAATATCCTACTTTTTAAGGCGAAACAGAGACTTTAGTGATTTTGGTGTGGTGGACATAACCCTGGGGTCAGAACCTAAAGACTTGAGTTAATGCTTCTTCCTAACTGCAAGTCTGTTTTTGAACTGTGAGTCTGGATTTCTTATTCGAAGAGAATTATATCAGTAAAGTTGTTTTTTAAAGACTTATGAGCCCCAAGTTATGCATCTGGTCATCACTGTAATCATCAAGAACAATAACACTTTCAGCACCTACTAAGTAAAAGGTCTGTTACTGGAGAGTGGAAAACAGACTTGAAGGGTGAGAAGTCTTGGCTGAGAAGAATCAGGACACTTTGTAGAGAAACAAGACATGACCATAAAACATGGTCCCAGTTGGTAAGATGACATAATTAACTTATTAAATCATGGGCTTAAGAAGTAAGTTCTACTGAAATTCAGAGGAGGAAAATCTAATGGAGAAAACTGGATTTCAGAATATTCCAGAACACCGACTGTAAAATGAATCTTTATATTGCCTTTCATTGGAAGAAATGATATCCCCTATTTATTCACTCAACAAATAATGAGAATTAACTCTACAGAGTGCCAGATTAAAGGGAAATAATTTAAAATTTTAGTCTGAAAGATTCTTGCAACTAAGATGAAGGAAATAGAACTTAAATAAAATGTCTTTCTCCCTTGAGCCAAATAAAAAAGAGTATAACCAGTATTCCAAATAAGTTGCAACTGGTTTCACAAGTATTCTCTTTCCAACCTATTCCTCATATTCCTCATATCTATTCCCAAATATTCTTTGCTAATCTCTTCTCTCTCTCTCCTCTCTCTCTTTCTATTTCTCTCTCTCACATACACACCCTATCCACATGGGCTTGAATGTAACTGAATATTTAATAATAACGTGCATATTTTATAGATTTATTTCCCTACCATTCCCCCTCACCATTAAGGCAAAAAGATGAGCTTGCCATTTACAGTGTACTGAGAAGAGAGATAAAGCAGATGAACAAAGAGTTTATTGGCTTTAAAAATTTTAGATAAATTTTGAAAATCCCTACAAGGGGTAATGATCTTGAAAGTAATGATTTTTAGTTTCAAAAGCCAAGCACTTAAAAAAGAAAATGCTTCTGTTTTAATTCTCCTACTTCAGATACTCCGTTTTATATATTAAGAAACAACTGAAAATTCAGACTGTGACGAAAGCTAATGTTTCTCAAAGCATGGTCTGCAGATCATCTTTGCCAGAAGCATTTTCTGTTTGTCATAAAGTTGCAGGTAGTAGAGCCTTGCCTTGAGTCTAAGGGTAACAACAGGAATATGAATTTTGACAAGCAGCCTAATTTTCCTTGTATGATATAAAGTTTGACTAGCTTAAACTATACTGTAGAAAAAAATAATAAGATAAGTTGGTTTTTTTTTTTTTTATCAGAAATTTAGCACAAGAGGGAAGGTGTAAAAAACTAAGGCACGCCAACGGGCGCGTGCACTCTCGGGCTTCCGGGCAGCTCTGTCTCACCACCCGAGTTCGGTGCTCTGGAACCACAGTGTGTGGACTGGATCGGGACGGCCGATGGTCAAGGACAGGCGAAGGAAGAACGAGGACCAAGCTGGTTGCTGATTAGTTACCGTTTATTCAATCTTCCATCTTTCGCATCTCCCGCACTCCCAGCTCCGGCCTCTCTCTGGATCTACTGCCGCCTTCTTCTCTAGTCTCTCCTCCCCCCTTCTCTCTCTCTCTCTCTCTCTCTCTCTCTCTCTCTCTCTCTCTCTCTCTCTCTCTCAGAACCCCTTTTATTGATCATGGCACTTCCAAAGGGCGCAATACATTGACATCACCAAAGGCACCAAAAGATGTTAGAGGAAGAACATTGAGGCAACATTATTCTCTTGTATCTGCAGGCCAGTAATCTAGGCCTCCGGAAAGAAGATACAAAACCAAAAGCCTTCCTTGGCTGAAAGCACTCGGATTTACATCCCAAAGACTGGGCTGGGCTGCCACATGAAATCTACATGTCAATTACAAACTAGGCAGCACCTGAAATCTACATCCCAAAGACTAGGCTGGGCCAGAGCCTGGAATCTACAATGTCAAGTCAAGCCTGGCTAGCACCTAAGATCTGCATGTCAAAGACCAGCCAGGCTTCTGTGAGAAAAGGAAAACTGTCTCTGAAAATATTTCCAGAAGGCAGCTGAAAAAGGGAAAATATTCCTGTCTGCAGTACAGTGTCTCCAACATCTCCCCCCTTTTTGTTTAGGACAGATTTTAACCATCATAACAATTCAAGCTAAAAATAAAATGCTAGGCACAAAAAGTTCAATAACAATAGCAGAACACCTATTCTCTAGGACAGATACTCTTTCAGCAGGACCCATCCAATGATGAAATCCCATGGTTGTGTTTCTCCTCTCCTTGTCCAACAAACATATAAGCATTCATAATATTAACTGTTTTGTATGGGCATAGCAAGAGATGCATTAAGCTTTTAGAATTGCTCTCCTGGGGCCATCTCAATCTCAAACTACAGTGCTCAGGCCAGATTAGTCTTTCCTATCCCTAGCAGGGTCCTAGTCTCGTCATTACTTTAAGATCATGACAGCACTTGTCCATGATCAAACTCTTAACTTATAGTTAAGAATGAGGCACTTTGGCCAGGCCCATCTCAATGCCAGGGTAGCACAAAACTTACCACTTGCCCTGGGTCCTTCTTGCCCACGTTGGGACCGTGCTTTGAGGGTGCTAGGAAGTAAGGGCAGCTGAGGCTTAGGTCAAGAGAACAGATGCCCTGGAGGAAAATATCATGTAGAGTCAAATGACTCCCAGGTTACAAAAGCATAACATTTGTTAAGTCTTCCTGTGTCCATACAAAAATGACTTGCTCTGAATAAACTATGCAAAGGACTCAAGGAGAAGAGAAAAACATTATTTACAAGTCAACAGAACGCTAAGAAAGAAGCTACAAATAAACACAGAGGAATGGGAGCACTGTGATGGGAGTAACCCAATAAACCTAAACTACCTGAAGCTATGTTATCCTACAGGAAGGCACTTGCCTAGTGTGTGTGTTGGCTGTGACCCTGGTTGAATCCCTGGCACAATGTACACGTATTCCTGAGAAGGGTGAAAAACACTTGCGCTCATCCAGGAGACATATTGGCTAACCTAAACATTATTATTATTGTTTTTTTTTTTTGCTTTTTGGGTCACACCCGGCGATGCACAGGGGTTACTCCTGGCTCATGCACTCAGGAATTACTCCTGGCGGTGCTTGGGGGACCATATGGGATGCTGGGAATCAAACCCGGGTCGGCCGCGTGCAAGGCAAACGCCCTACCCGCTGTGCTATTGCTCCAGCCCCTAAACATTATTTTTTAAAATTTGTTTTGGATTTGGGGCCATACTTGGTTGTGCTCAGGGCTTGCTTCTGACTCTGCACTCAGAGATGACTACTGGCAGCTCGAGAGGCCATAAGTGGTGCCGGGGATTGGACCATGGTCAGCCATGTGTAAGCAAATGCCCTACCTACTGAACTATGTTTCCAGTGCTGAACAGAAACATTCATTTAAACAGGTAGTTTGGGAAAACTCCAGAGCAGACAGGAAAGGCAGTGATTTGACTTTCCATCGTCTCTTGTCTTGTCTGTAAGCCTCACTATTCCGTCCATTTTATCATCACTCCAGAGTAATATATAGAGTAGCAGAAGCTAAGGAAGGCATAGATAATACTTTCATGAAAACTCATAAATCCTGTATATCCAAGGGACGTACCTTCAAAGATTAATTAATGTCTGAGCAGATGGGCATGCTATACAGAAAATATGTGGTTAGAGAATACATACATTATTGATTATTGCGTGCCAATAATCTTCCAAATAGGTATTAACCCCTAGAACCTTGCAATGTGACCTTCCTCATAGATAGGGTCTTAGCAGCACTAATCAATTTTAAATTAGACTATTAGACTAGGTGCTTATACAATCTAAGGTTATAGAGATAAAATGTGTAAATGTGGACCCAGAGACAGACCTAGAAAAAAACAATGTGAAGAGAAAAATCCTCAATGAGCTGAGTTATTACAAAAATAGTGGGCCTTGTAATGAGATGGCCAAGATATCTCAGCTTGGCAGACAGTCACTATCAGCAGAAACTGGAACATCGAAACTTAGCCAAGTATAAAGAAAAAAATGAAGATACATTTTTACAGAGTTTTGTTAATATGTAAATGTGTTTATTGTTTCAGCAAGGATGCTCTGTTGGAAATAGAGGGATAGGTAAGTTTAGTGAATGGTGCCCATGTAGTGTGTGTGCGTGTGTATGTGTGTGAGTGTGTGTGAAATACTTTGCATACATTAATTTTGCTTTTTGCATCAACCCTGCAAAGAGTTGGTAATAAAACATGGGGTATTATTATTCACTCTTAGCAATTGATTATAAACAATATTTTCAAGATTATGCCAAGATTACATCGTTAGTGATTAGTGAGTAGGGATCAAACTCAGAGGCATTTGCCTTTGTTGCCTTATTCACCAGGTCTTTCAAAGGCTTAAATAGAATAAGAGAATTATTGGGTTATAGTTAAAAATTCCATCAATGTCATAAATGCGTTACCAGTATGAAGAAGAAACAGGGAGTTACTACCACCAAAATTCTCAAGAAATGTTAGAGAAGGATGATGTTTTTATTTTTGGTTTGTTTTAAACTAGATAGGGTAAGAATTTTAGAGGCAATGAATAGTAAGGCATGTACTTTTAAGAGAAGCAAGTCTTCTGTCAAGCTCAGGTTATGAAAACTTGGATCCTCTGTGGAGAAGTTTGAGATACTGGGCTACCCAACTACATTATCTGTGTGCCATGGGTTTATCTTGGGGGAGTGAGCTGAACAAGAATGTTAAGACAAAACAGACGGGCACAGTTTTTTCTAAGATCATAAAATATTATAGTAGGTCTTTTTTTTTTATTGAGTCACCATGAGAAACACAAGGCTTCATGTTTGAGTTTGAGTCATACAATGATAGAGCACCCATACCTCCACAAGTGCACATTTTCCGTCACCAGTGTTCCCAGTACCCACCCCCCTTCCCAGTCCTCCCATTGCCTATGTAGCAGACAATTTCACCCATACTCTCTCTTTACTTTTGGGCATTTTGGTTTGCAATACAAATACTGAGAGGCTATCAGGATTAGTCCTTTATCTACTTTCAGCATACAGTTCCCATCCTAAACTTTCCCTCCACAACCATTAACTTACCATTAACTTAGTAATCTCTTCTCTATTCCAGTTGCCTTCTCCCACAACTAATGAGGCAGGCTTCCAACTGTGGAGCAATATTCTTGGCTCTTGTGTCTACTGTCCTTGGGTGTCTGTCTCATATTATGTTATTTTATATTCCACAAATGAGTGCAATCCTTCTATATGTCTGTCATTCTCTATCTGACTCAATTCACTTAGCATGATACTCTCCATGACCATCCACTAATAAGCAAATTTCATGACTTCATCTTTCCTAACAGTTGAATAGTATTCCATTGTGTAGATGTATGTCTGTTTTTAGTAATAACTAATTTTGAAGAAAGGAGCAGACTTGGGTATGTAACATATGATAAACGACCTAAATTTAGAGCTTTTGGTTAAAGAAGGGACCACAATAAAAATGCTAAGATCATGGAGGAAAAGATACATGTCTTAGGAATCCTTATTGAAGGGGAATTAGCAAATATTAATAGTTAATGCTACGTTTGGAGTACAAATGATTGCATAGTTGAGAGAGAACACTTAAATTGTTGGTCTTAAGGTGGGTGGATAAGGATGATTGCAAATATGACAGGAAATCCAGGAAATGCCTCAGCATGGTCTCAGTATTTGTACGAGAGCTCATAAGGAGAACTGTATATAGGGAAATGAGAAGTTAGCCAAGGAGCAGAGGCCATCAGAAGAGAAATGTTTAAAAGCTTAAGTATAATGGAACTCTTGGCATGTTTCTGCTCAGACTTTAAGTCATTTTCTTTTTTTAAAAATAAATGTGCTAAGTATTCAAGAAATATAGGGCTTTAGTGGAAAGAGTTCTGATGTGGTAAGGTTCTCGTGCCAAATTTGTCTCTAATTAATTATGTGACCTTTGAAATGTCACTTAATCTAACTCAGACTTGGCAATCTTGTATGTAAAACTAGATATTCAGGGTTTCTCTTATTTTCAAACTCAATGATTCCTACTAGTTTCTTTGATTTAAAAAGTTTAATTAAAGAATATTATAGGCTATTGTGACATATACTTTCTGTTGGGGGGAAAGATTTAATGATAATTTCTAACTTTATGATATAAAACTTTCAAATGTCTGGACCTCAAAGTCATGGATAATAAGATTTTAGCATTATTCCACCCTTTCACTGTTGAGAAAGAATTTATATAGACTACAAAAATTATGCAAAATATCAGAATAAAAAAGTTATAAGGATTAGGTGGAAATTTCTCAAATGTATCATTTAACTTTATTAGTTTAATGGTCATCAGTGACAATGTGAACGGGCACCCCATAATGTAAAATTTTCTTCCTTATTTAAATTTTACTCTAGACAGGAAATGACATTTGGGCATTGAATGCCTACAGCATCAATTTAAAAAATCTTAGAATATCCATCTTGTAACAGCAATTTGAAATCAATACACAGGCTCTTGGTAAGAGAAAGGGGAATGAGTAATCTCAGAGCCTTGCCCCTGTACTCTGGATCCTCTCATCTGAAGTAATGCATATAATTTTTTAAAAGCCCCAGTATCTTAGAACTAATGTTCTTCCTAAAGAAAAACTGTTGTTGAATTTGTCTTAGAGCTCATCATCATAAATGGCCCATTTCTTAAAATATGCCCCTATTCCTTAAGAGTTCCAAAAATTTCAAGCAAATCTTTTACAAGGTGAATCAACAGGCCAAAGTATAGCTTTATGCCAAGTTAGTAAGCCAGAGAAAATAAATTCAACCTTCATCCAGAAATTAAATGTTTATTGATTGATATGGAAGATACAGTAACCTTTCAGATTAAGAAATGTTGCTAAATACAATTAAAAAATTTATAATGTAACGCTGTTTGCAAAGTGCATTTTTGACTAAATTCCATCTCTGGGGTTAATTGCTTGTATATGGTCCAGGAATAATAGATTAAGTGGAAAGTTGGCTCCAAAAGTTAAAGAATGGGAAGAAGCAAGGAGGATCAGAAATGATTTATGTCCTAATGATGAATTTGTGGGAGAAAAGCCAAACAGCCACATCACTCATCTTCTTTGCTTAAAGATTTTAAACCAAAGGAGTGGCATAAAATTGAGGTGTCTATTGTTTTCAGTGAGAGTGGGGCAGCTCTCACTATTCAGAATTATGTTTTTCTTGCTAGTTAGCCTAAATATACTCAAGATTTCCTAGGCAGGATGAATATCTTTTTCCCCCTTAGGGTCTCACAACTTTTTACAAGAGAGTGTGCAGTAACATAAGTGCAGTTCACTACTTTACAAGATGGTCAAGAAATCACATCTAACCGCAAAATCTTTTTCAAAGTCACAAGAGTACTAAGAAAGTCTAGAGACTCCTATCTTAAACTGTGGACTGTGACCCCAATGTGGACTTGTGTTACCTTAAAAATGTTTGACTTAAAATAAATGTCTTCATGATTTATTATCAGTGAATGATTTGTGCACCTATTTTATATACCTCCATACTCAGGTTTTGGGGGGCTAAAAAGGACTACAAGTGGAAAAAAATTAAGAGATCATGTTCTAGAAGCGAGAGTATAGTATAAGCAGGTAGGGTTCTTACCTTGCATGCTGCTGACCTAGATTAGATCCCTGCATCCATATGGTCCCTAAGTCCACTAACAACGATCCCTGAGTGCAGAGCCAAGAGAAGAACCTGAGCACACTAGGTGTGGTCCAAAAACCAAGAGAGGAAAAGATAGAGGGAAGGAGAAAGGAAGGGAAAGAGAGAGAGACAGAGAGAGAAAAATACCCTGTTCTAGAAAAGCTAAAATAACAATTTTTTCTCTCTAAGAAGTTATTGAATAATTGACTTTAGATATGGTACCCAAATTAATTGTCATTTTTTTCTAATGTGTAAAATGAGAGAGTTAGGTAGATGATTTTCTAAAGTTTTTCTCATGTTATAACATATAAAACAAATGCTTTAATATTAGAAAAGATATATATGCATCTGTGCAAAATGCTCATATAGACTCAATTCATATAGATGTTAATGTGTGCATATTATTGAACTGTTGCATATTTTTGAGTATATACAAGAATTCACATATCTATGCACATATGTGTGCATATATGAGTGTTTAGTCTGTATTTCTTTAAACTCAGTTGTGAGCATAGCACTAGAATTCTACCCCACTAGGGTTATCTTGGATGAAGACCATGCAGTTCTACGGTACTTCAACTAAACTTGTTTTCATAACAAAGAAGGCTTCCAAAAAGGAAAAGAGAAACCTAAAAAAAGGGCCCTTTAAAAGTGTGGCTTACTGTGAAAATAGCAAAGAATATATACTTTTTTTAAAAAGCGACTAAAAGGCCGTCATGACACATTCAGTGAAGAGATGCCCTCATAACTTTTACCAGTTAATTGATGCATAAAAGGTTGTGAAGATTAATGTACATCAAAATCAAAACTAAATTGAATTTTTGACATTTTTGCAAATAAAAACCCCAAAGAATACATAGGTGCCTTTTGATTTGTCACAGCTGGAAGACTCTGAATCATGAAGCGCTCTAGGAGAGGCCATTAAATAGCGTTAGATGGTTTGTCAGTGTGGAGGAAAAGTAATTGAAGAACCAAACTGTGTGTATGGGCATTGCATTTTAAAATATTTACCAAACAGAGATAAAGTGAATCTTTTTCTTTCACAGCTAAAGCATGAAATGCTGATTAGGTAGTCAGAGGAAAATTTTATAATTTAAATCCTTTAAAAACTAGTCAGATTAAATAATCTTATCTTAAAGGTATTTCTTGTCTATGCATGAAAAATATTGCCCTATAATCTCCTTGGTTTTAATTTTTATAAGCAGCAGAGAAAAGACTTAAAATTCAACAATTATTCCATGTACATGATATTTAAAATCAGCAGTGTAGTGCTGAATGTGTACAGGAGATAAATAAGAACTAAAACTATTAGTATTGGTTTATTAAGACTTGGAATTTGAAAACAACAGCAGTGTAGTACTGAATGTGTACAGGAGATAAATAAGAACTAAAACTATTAGTACTGGTTTATTAAGACTTGGAACTTGAAAACAATTTTAATAACCTCATTCTGTTAAAAAATATTTTTGTCGATGTATTTTAGTTTATGTTAGTATTAAAGTTGTTATTTTATAGTTGCAGATTACTACACCAATCCCTCCACCAGAGTTTCTAGACCCCTCCACTGTTATCTCATTGTTCCTTCCACAGACAAATCCCCTTTAATTTTCAGTTTTATACATCATATATCAGGATTTTTTTCCATTGGGGATTATCTAATCCTTAATTACCTCATTCTGATTTTTTTAAAAGAGACAGCAATGAAATAAACAACTACTATTATATCAATCAAATCAAGAATATACCTAGTTTCATTCATTTGAAAACTAAAAACACTGTTAATATTAAAAGTCATAAAACATTTAAAAATAAATTAATTTATATTCAAAAGGGGAGGGTTGTGAAAGGGATACTGGGGACTTTGGTGATGGAAAATGTATACTCATGGAGGGTTGGATGTTCAATCATTGTATGACTAAAACTCAAACATGAAAGCTTTGTAACTGTATCTCATGATGACTCTGTTAAATATTTAAAAAATAAATAAGTTGTAGATATTAATAAAAGCAATTGGATTGAGAGAAGCAAAAAAAAATCAGGCAAGTTTAATAATTCTTGAAATACATATACGATGAATAATATATAGAACAATGCAAGGTCCATATTGGTATCCAAACTCAGGAGGCCCATGAGGAACTTATACATAGGGTCTGTGCGCTTCCATACAATCTGATGTGCCCCAGGAAAAGATCAGCCACATTCAGTGGAAAGCAGTCTTAACATGCAAGTAGCTGACTTCTTTTGGTTTTACTCATCAATGTCTATAGGTAGGTTTTCTCTTAGGAAGGATGGTTGTTGTTGTTTTTTTTTTTTTAACTATGTCATATGTAGTAGAAATGGCTAACAAAAGCAATACAGAAAAGGACCATGCATTTGTTAAATCTCCAAAGCACAAAAGGCTCTCCATGGTTTTTATTTCTAGCTAGAGTTGGAAAAGTACAACTGTTCACAAGACATTGGTGTTTAAAACCATAACCTATTCTTAAAATTTTTAGTTTCTTTTCTTAGAAGGACAACAATACTTTGTTTTAATCAGTTGTGAAAGATCTAAAACTCTAAAATTCTAAATGAGGTTAATAAATCAAGATGAGTTCAAATGAAAACAAGTTTTACAATCAACTTGCAAATAAACATTTCTGCATATTATATTAAGGCTAGTCCCAGAGTAGAGGCAAGTCAGAACAGATTTTTCAGATTTACCCAGAGTTCCAAGTTTTTGTAGGGAAATAGATTGTGAGAAACATCTTAATTAACAACAACACTATTTAATAAAAATGATGATAGCTGCAGGCAATCAGAAGATACCTAAAAGAATGTTTCTTCTCCCTAAATGTATGTTTCCTCAAATCTCCAGAATAACCATACATTTACAATCACCTGCGGAGTAAGTAAAAACATTCCATCATAGCCCACTGAAGTCGTTCTTTCCTTTCAGAAAAATGAAGTATTCACTAATTTCCCAGAACTTTTAATTAAAATATTATTGAGTTGATTTTGTTTTTTTTTTTTTTTTTGAGAAATCTCTGCCTTGTCTCTATTGAGTTAAAAATATTTGGGAACATAGACAGTCAGAAATAACTTTCGGAGTTAGAGCAATAGCACAGCAGGTAGGGCATTTATTTTGCACACCGCCAACCAGGGTTCCATTCCCAGCATCCCATCTGGTTCCCCGAGCACCACCATGAGTAATTCCTGAATGTAGAGCCAGGAGTAACCCCTGTGCATCGCTGGGTGTGATCCAAAAAGAAAAAAAAAAGAAAAGAAAAAAGAACGAAAGAACAAAAGAACTTTCATACAAACTTCTTTTTCAAAAAGTCTAAATTTCACAATGGAGAGATAGCACAAGGATTAACACATTTGTCTTTCATGAAACTGACCCCAGTTAGATCCTTGGCACTACATATGGTCCTCTGGCCACCACCAGGAATAATCCCTGAGCACAGAGCCAGAAATAAGACCTAGAAGCTCTGGGTGTGGCTCACCCCTCTTCCCTACACCCCAAAAGAGTCTAAGTTTCTATTTCTGTCAAATAAATGATTGTATTAAAAGAGAAAAATTAACTTTAGTGGTCAAAGTTTATTTAAATTTTATACAAATTGTTTGTATGAAATGCAGATAGCTTTTGGCTGATACAATGCTGTTTAAGGTCAATGTAGTGCTAAGGAAATAGCTCACTAGGAGAGCATGATTTGCATGTACAAGATCCTCAGTTTGGTCCGCAGTCCATCGTGCCCCCCACCGCCATCATCTGGGCACTACCAATCATACTCCATAGCTCTGCTGGGTCTGGCCTGTGCAGCCCAAGAAATGGTGCATACCCCCACCAGCAAGAAAGTTTTTTGTTTCCTTTGAAAAAGATAGAGGTTCTTATAAGGTTGAAGATACCAAAGAGAAATAAAATAAAATAAAATAATAAATAAATAAAAAACTGAATTTTCTAATCACATTTAAATTGAAGAGGGTAGAAGGAAGCTGTGGGAGTGGAAGGAAAGCACGAATGAATAGTAGAATCATCAAGCAGGAGAACTTCAGACAATGAGAGGCTACTAAGATTATCAAACTCCTCAGACTTTTGAGTAAGATGAGGGTGAATAGTTCTCATTAGACTGAACGCATTAGGACAATATTGGTTACCCTAATGAGTTCTGCGTCATTGAGAAGTCACTGTAATTAGAACTGAAAGAAATAAGAGGTATAGGCAAAATAATAACCAGTTCTCAAGACAAACCCGGGATGCATGCTCTAAAGGTAGATATCTGAATTTTATTCCCTCAGACATTGAAGAGATGACCTTGAGTAAGATGCCTAACATCAAAGAACTACAGAGTTTTTCCTCTATGTAGATGGGGATACTAATTAACATCACCTAGTATTTGGGGATGTAGCTGTGTGGTACAGTATATATCTCACATTTATGAGGTCCTAAGTGTGACCCCCATCATTAAAAAAAATTAATAAAAATAAGGGGCTGTATTTTGCATGTGGTTGACACAAGGTTGATATGGTCCCCCAATAAATACCTAAAAGTATTCCTGAGCCAAGCATAAATCCTGAGTATTGCCAAGTTTGTTTCACCCCAAATAAAGAAAGAAATAATAAAAATAATAAAATATCATTAATAGTCTTGCAAAAAAAGAATAAAATTGCATGTAATTTGATAGAATGGCACATTGTGTATGTTAAGCACCCAGCAATTTTAAGAACAAAGGTTAAAAAGTCAAGTGAATAGCTTTTGTGGCTTTTGTGACTTATTGTGTCTTGGAAATATATGAGTAGGTATGTGTATGTGTACATATTTTCTAGATAGGAATAAATTGAGCCCATTTTTAGGAATAAACTGATGAAAAAGAAAAGGAGACAACTTCAATTCTGCTTAGAGAAGGAACTCTCCGTTTGGAAAATATGTTTTCTGTTGCCTACTAGGGATAGATGAATACTCAAGGCAGACATTTGGGTGGGAGCCAGGACTACAGAAGAGAAAGCAAGCTTATTTGAGTAAAACAGAGGGAGGAAGGTGGGCTTTTAATATTGAAGGCAGGATCTGAGTCAAAGACTTGGATACAAGTTTATTGAGAAGTGGTCCCAGGAAGCAGAAGTAATTGATCACAAAGATTAAAACTGCAAAGTAGGAAAAACCAATGCACTGATGTGTCTCAATGAAATTTTCCCTTGAGGCTTAGAGCAAGAAGCATTTATTGACCAGATGTATGACCCATTGCTGCTGGGTTGACCAGTGGGCACGAGTGCAACACCCTCGTATGTTAGTGTGTGGCATCCTCTTCCCTGAGGAGGCTCCCACCAGCCTTCCACAGTTCAGTGTCCAAGAAAACTTGGAAATATTTGCGGAGCTTACTTAAGACAAGAAGCTGTCAGTTCCAGATAAATTGAATCTTACACAGAATTAATTTGCTCTAGCCCTGACTGGAATCAGAGATGAGGTCAAGAAAATGTGATTTAATAAACAAGGATCATCTGACAGAGTTTACCACTTGTGTTCTCATCTGTCATTAAATCAATCTGTAGCTGAGCCATCTAATGTTGCTCTTAGAAAGACTTAGTAGGGAAGGATCTTGTGAAATGATTAAACTTCCCCCCTTTGCTAATAAATTGGTCACAAGACCTGATTTGATAGTCATCATCATACATCTTCATCACCTATTCTGAATTTTCCTCAGGCTAAATTCACTTCAGCTGAACGGCTGCTTGCCTTCGGAATGACAATAATGCAGCTTCATAAGTTCTGAACCTTCAATAACTTTGCCATTATTCAATGATAATTATTTAAATTGCCCATTTACCACCAATACTTGACATAGAAGCAGCTAGAATTGGTCAGCTACTGCTATGGGTTCCAGATAATTTCCTTTCTGTGCTCATATGTAGCATAAGTTCCTTGAGGTCATCGAGTTCCCGTCTTTGTCTATTGGTCTACTAGTATGATGATCTTAAAGTCACCTGGCAATAATCAGAAGATCAGGCTTCTAGTATAAACCTTTAACACATTTAAGTCCTGGAGTCTTGGCATTAGATGCTGTGGAAAACCTGTTAGGTCTCTACAATGCAAAGTCCATATATGAAGGAAAGTTAACACCTTGCGGGTAGTGTTTAGTAGAGAACTGATAGATAAATGTTACTCCTTGTCAAGAGTCTGTTTCCTCACAGAATTAGTCGCATCTGGGAAAGAGGCGCTCTCAATTTGCATTTTTTTAGAATAAAATGCATGCTTGTTAAATGGATCACTGTAAATGGTGGTGTGTGGGTTCTATCCTACATACAGTACCACTGCACTGTAGCAATGTCATCCAGTTGTTCATCGATTTGCTCAAGCGGGCACCAATAACGTCTCCATTGTGAGACTTGTTACTGTTTTTGGCATATCAAATATGCCAGGAGTAGTCTACATACAGTAGCGCTGTAGCACTATTATCCCATTGTTCATCGATTTGCTCAAGTGGGCACCAGTAATGTCTCCATTGTGAGACTTGTTGTTACTCTTTTTGCCATATTGAATACGCCATGGGTAGCCTATATACAGTACTTATTTTAAAAATTAAAGAACCTTGATTTACAAGGCTATTGATAGTTGAGTTTCAGGCATATAATATTTCAATACCAATCAAATCACCCGTAACAACTTCCTTCCTCAGTGTTCTCATATTCCGTCACTGCCCCATCTCTGGCCTGCCATCTTGAAGGAGCCTTCAAAGTTTGGTTATAGCAGCTTAGATCTCATGTTTTCAGTGTTTTTGAGTCTTTGAATATATAGCCATACCACTCTCCCAGGTCACCAATATACCAGTTCTTGTTTTTCAGAGTAGGCATTTTAGGTTTTGAGGACACAGAACCATGCACTGACTATTGATTCCCATTTCAATACAATAAGGTTTGTTTTCAAGCTAGCACCCAACTGATATTCAATTAAACTGCCCCCATTCTTTTCAACTGTTTCTGGGCAAAGTTCATATTTGTGCTAGGAAAATGGATTCTATGGTAACATACACATTGCCATAAAAATGAGGCTCTTATTTGGAGACAATAGTCTCATCTCAATCCATAAGTGCACAATTATAGTTTCAAAATCATTGCAAAAATGCAAGATCTCATGTAAGCTATTACTTGATAAGGAAAACACACAGTATATAAGGCCAACTGAGAGATATATAAAGAGTATAGAAATAGTTGAAGTAAAACAAAATAATATTAAGGTGATATTACATTTAAAATTACATCTAACACTTCCTTGTTTTTCACTCCTTCTTAAAATTCTGATTTCTTTTTTTGGTTTTGGGGCCATGACTGGTGGTACTTAAGACTTACTCCAGGCTCTGTGCTGAATCAGGAGCCATTTGGGGTAGCTGGGATGAAACCCAGATTAGTGGTTATGCAAGGCAACGATCTACCTCATATTCTATGTCACTGACCCCTATCTCCAAGCTTTTAAAACATTTACATTGCTACTGAATTTTTTGAAAGATCTATTTTACTTGGGACCTGGTTTGCTAAGAAAAAAGAGATACACACTTTGGGTAGCAAGAATAGCACTAAACTCCTTCCCAGGGAACCACTTTCCACAGGTTGAGCATTTGTCCTGGCATTTCTGCTATGACTTAACATGAATGTAATTTGAGAATTTTTGTGTTGTTTAGTTTTATTTTTCAGGTTATTAGAAGCATCAGGATTTCTCAGATAGTTTTCCACATGCAAATTAATAATTGCTTTTCCACGCTTTGCCATTTTAGTTCATGGAACACATAGAAATACAACTCTTTGGATAGTAGGGAAAACTTGGTCTCATGAGTCCGATAAACTCTATAAAGTCCCAAAAGTCTGTATATTAAATATCTGTTCTATAGAACCTGAGTAAATGTTCCTTATTATAGATGATCAGAAGGAGGCAGAACAGAAAAAAATCATGACAGAGGGAGAAAATAACCCGAGTATTATCACAACTCTCACTTGAAACTTGGAAAAAAGTGTCAGGAGTGCTTTTGGATTTCTAACGAGCTAGGGGATTTTTTTAAAAAAAAAATGTATCACTGTATCAGTCATCCCATTGCTCATCGATTTGCTCGAGCAGGCACCAGTAATGTCTCCATTGTGAGACTTGTGGTCACTGTTTTTGGCATATCAAATGCGCCACGGGGAGCTTGCCAGGCTCTGCCATGTGGGCGAGATAGTCTTGGTAGCTTGCTGGGCTCTCCAAGAGGAACGGAGGAATCAAACCCAGGTCGGTTGCATGCAAGGCAAACACCCTACCCACTGTGCTATGGCTCCAGCCCATTTTTTAAATGAAGTGTGCATAAATACAAAAAAGTGAATGAGCCATAGATATATTTTCACAAAGCAAATACCCCACTTAATCAGCACCCATGTCAAGAAACTGAATCTTCCCAGCACTCCAGAAACTTGCTTTATGCTCGCTGTGGTGAGAGTAGTCACAGTCTTTAGTTCTAACACCATGGCTTTAGTTTATTCTCTTTCTTAAGCCGTCCAAAAGCAAACACACAGTTTGAGTCTGGTTTCCCTCACTCAAAACTTCAATTCTGCAGACTAAGGATTATTTCCTTGAAAATTAAGTTGAAAGTCCTTGAGAATTATAGCTATATTTCTCACTGGACTAAGAGAGCCTCAACATTTCTTATTCACTGTTATCTTCTCAGAGTGCATTGTAGAACTTTGGTACTACAATGATGACTAGAAAAGACTGATCTCTCATTTCTATCTCCACAGAAATGCAAACACAGAGTCTAACTTTTTTTTGGTAAAAATAAATGTGAGTTTAGAAAATTATAATGGTTAACCATAATGTTCCAATATTCCTGCTGACATCTTAATCCATAAGTGCACAATTATATATACAATATATATGTGTATATATGTGTATATATATATGCATTCAATCTCAGGAACAAAGGGGAAAAGCTAATATGACATATATGTACATATATATAGAATCTCCTGCTCCCATGCCAAGTTGTCTTCACTGGGGCCCTCTCAGAGGGGGGTGGGTTGAGTTTCCCTCCCCGTCCCAAGCAGAGCCCCGGCAGCTGAAACCTTCGAACCTGGCCACAGCCATACTCAAGGCCACTCTCCACATGCTCAGATGAACCTCACCCATAAGTGAACCAACAGAGGAACCCAGGTATGCAGGACCCGTGGCTGAGATCTCAAAGCCTACTTGAATGGGGAATGGGCCTCCTCCACCCAGATCCCCATTTCTTTCTAGTAGCTTGGCAGTCACACCCAGAAACTGCCCCCCGTGCCATGTAATCTCATAAATGACCAAGACCCACAGATTATAAAACAAAGCTCCCAGAAGAGAGCAACACAGGTTTTCCTCTCGGAGAGCCCAGCAAGCTACCGAAAGTATCCTGCCCACACAGCAGAGCCTGGCAAGCTCCCCGTGATGTATTCGATATGCCAAAACCAGTAACAATAATGGGCCTCATTCCCCTGACCCTGAAAGAGCCCCTGATGCAGCGGTTTTGGGAAGGACAAGTATGGAGAAGCTGCTAAAATCTCAGGCTCTTGTACTCTAGAGCGAACAGATGCCATTGGACTACAATAGCACGTGACAGGGACAAATGGAGATGTTATTGGCTCCCACTCGAGCAAATCAACGAACAATGGTCATGACAGTGATATAGTGATACATATGCGCAAAGTACACTTAGTTTTATTTTTCCTTTTTAACTTTTTTCTTTTTTTCCTTTATTCCTGGGATTGAATCCCGGTTCTCATACATATAACACATGTACTCTACAGCTGAGCGACATCTACTGACCTCCCCTTTTAAGCATTTGTTGGGACAAAAAGATTCTTAACATTGTTAGCAAAATTCTCAAAGTCAATTAACGCAGTGACACTCTAAGTTCTAATATGGCAGATGACAGCCTGTGAGGAAGAGTGACAATTTCAGAAAGACAGACTTTTCCTTAGTTCAAGTATCTCTCCATCAGTATACCCACTATTCATGGATTGGGATGGGGATGATATTAAGTTTGCTTAGTTCTTAAGTGCAGAAGACACTGAAATGATGGAGAGTTGGGTATGTTATTTCTCAAAAATAATAAAACAAAACTTCTTGAATTTAAAGAAAGAGCACAAAAGCTAATCAAAGGTTCATTGTGCCTGGTTACACCACTAATTAAAATTATAGTTTTTAAGCCCTTCATTTGTTTTACAAACTATGCATGTGCTTAAAGATCAAAGATGATTGTTTGCAAGTTATTAAAAATTCTTTTTGTAATAGAGGGCACAGCCTAACATGATTTGCCACAAAATCCCTTCTCTTCTTTATGAGTAAGTTTAGTAAAAGTAATGACTGTATATATGTACACACTCATATATAGTTTATCTTAGTAATAGCATTAAAGAAAATACAATTTACATTATATATTGCATCTAAGTATTTATGCATTGTCACATATAATCCTTATGTAGCCCTATGACACAGGCGCTTTTATCTTCATTTTATGACTAAGAATAAAGACTATAATAGAATTAAGAAATGATATCAAATGCTACAAGCTACACCAGAATGTTACAGCAGAATGTTAGACCCAATGTTACTAAAGCTACACCCAAGCTTTAGAGTCTGTACTTTTAACCCTAAATTGTATTGTTGATGAAACTAGAGACTTGCTGTTGCTGACTACACTAGACATTTGTCTTTGGCATTTGTACCTGCTTTTGTGTGAAAGAATTTCAGTTCTTTGTTATCCCAGCTAAGAGTTTCATTTATCTGAACTTGTAGAAGCCAGGAAGGAGAATTTTATGTCAGGAAGACAGGCGGAGAGTAGAGAAGATGAGAGACATGCAGGATATGGTGGAACTGGGCTTGGGAATCACGGTGGGTTGGAGCATGGAGTTTGGCCCAGTGTGACTCTGGGTACTTACTGCAGCAGTAAGAAAAGAATTTTGAACTTGTCACCCAGAATAAGGCCATAAAGAAAATCACATGGTCATCAATAATCTACTTAAAATATTAATTTTCAAAACAACAGAGAGATTAAATTTTTGCTTGACTCTAAGATGATTATAATGAATATTAAAATATTAAAAATTAATAAAACCACATTCATATTTTTGAAAGACTAAAGCACTTCACTGTTCTTATGCATTAGAGTGAGAACTGAAAGTAATTAATAAAATTAAGTGACCAATTCTGGGATGATCAAACAATGAACAAAATATTAATCAAGAGAAGCAAAGAAATCTAATTATAGAAAAGAGACATATGCTTGCTGGTCAATATATTTCAACTATAATTCTTCTCCTCCATCTCTCCCTAGTCAACTTCTTTCTTTTTTAGAAACAAAGCTGCTAAAAAAATTAATTTCTGGGCCAGTACAAATACTTGGAAATAAACTTATCAGAATGATTTTTTCAAGACCTATCAGACATATATGTATGATAATATTATTAATTTATATTTTATAATTAAAGAAAGATAATATTAATTAAAGCAAAGTAGATGTTAGAATGAAATCTTAGGCCTCCAAGTCCCATGTGGAATTAATATATTAACGCTTGTAGGTAATAAACACAAATTGGAAAAATGACTCCATATCCCAAGACACATATGTGGAATCACTTTTGGAACGTTAATGAGCCTGTAATTTATTCAAGACAAGAGTTCTTAGATAGAATTCTGCATCTTTATGTAGCTTGTCATTGTATAATTGACCCCGTGCATACACATGACATACTTTATGAAGGCTTTAACCTTCAGAATTAGAATGCAAAGTATGCAAGCTGCACACACCTCCAAAATGCCCAGATGATTTTATGAAACATAACTTTTGAGTAAAATTGTGAGAAATTAGATTCATATGTTTGGGCTAGAGCGATAGCACAGCAGGTAGGGTGTTTGCCTTGCACGTGGTGGACCCAGGTTCAATTCCTCCCTCCCTCTTGAAGAGCCTGGCAAGCTATCGAGAGTATCCGGCCTGCATGGCAGAGCCTGGTAAGCTACCCGTGGTGTATTTGATATGCCAAAAACAGTAACAACAAGTCTCACAATGGAGATGTTCATTACTGGTGCCTGCTTGAGCAAATCGATGAACAACGGGACAATAGTGATACAGTGAGATATATATATATATATATATATATATATATATATAATTTCTTGTCATTGTTGGAGCCACACACAGTAGTTCTCAGGGATTAACTCTTGGGTCTAAGCTCAGGGATCACTCCTGGAAGAGCTCAGAAGAATATATGAGGTGCTGGGGATTAAATCCCAGTCAGCTGCATGCAAGGCATATACCGAGCTCAAGTTAGACTTGAAGACAGTAACTAGGAGAATACATATTCTGCTTTCATTTTTTCCTGCTTCCCATCAACTTCCAGGTCTCCCCATTAACAAAATGTCAATATAGGTCAGGGTGCACAGGTCATGAGGAGGACCCTATGATAAAATCATTGTTTCACTAGGAAAAGAAAATGGAATATCACCACTCTTACATTAATTTAAGAGGGGAAGGGCTATATTTAATCAGGAAGAGGTTCTCAGATACTCTATATGCTGGTTCCTTTATCTTGGATTTTCTGTACTTTAGAGGTGTGAGAAATTAGTATTCCTTGTCTCTTGCCCAATATATGTTAATTTTTATAGTAGGTTAGTAGGTTGGATTGACTAGTGTAATTAACTGGTAGAATAATTAGATAGGGGAATCATCATTTCTCCTAATATTTTTAATAATAGATTAAAGAAAATTGCGAGTCCATAGGATACTTAGCACTTTTCAGTAAGAAAGTATGAGAAGGAAGTCAATTTGAAATCAGAGAATAACAGCTTGAAATAAAGAAGTGTCTGTTTATTGAATACCTCATGTATGCGCTTTATCTCCTTACCAATATTTTCTGATGTAAAAACTTTAGCATAATGTGAAAGTATAAGTGGGCTGGCACCTAAGCATTAAATAATTCCACTGATGCATATCTGGAAAGATTCATATAGGAGGAGAAGTTATACCAAGAGAATGCAAACCATACTGTGATACTTGGGTGATTCATTTTCAGGACCTAAATCAGTGTTTCTCACAGAAGGTGATACCAACCCTTAGGGGCAGGGTGAGGGGAAGAAGATACAGGTAAAATGAGGTGGGTGTGCTTTCTGTTTGTTTGCGTAGAGATGGTTTTTGGAGAGTGATTTTTTTTTAAGGTGGTAAACCCAGTAACTTTGGGAATATTTGATATAAATTCTGGCTTTGTGTTATTTCTTACTGATTTTTAGAGTTTTTGAAATTGATCCCTAAATTTTATCTTTTATCTCATTGTTTTTACTTCACACTTTAAACTCTTTGCAAATTAGCAACTTTGTGCAACTCATACAGGCCAGAATTAAAACAGCTAAAAGACACAAGTCAAGTGGTTAGAGAAGATTATAGTGGTTAAAGGTAAGAACCTGAAGAATGTAAATTCAAAACAGTTGAGTCTTTGTGCAAATAACAATTGTGGAAAATTCCTTTTAAATGTTTTTTATTGAGACATGAAGATTTACAAAGCTATTCATAATAGACATATTTCAGGCATATACTGTTCCAACACTGATTCCACAACCAGTGTCCCCTCCCTCCACTACTGTCCCCAGGTTTTCTCCCACCTCCCAACCTGACCTTTGCCAGGCATATATCAAATTTATTTTATATTCCTCGCTTCAATACAATTTAAAGGAATGTCAGATGGGATTATCAGAAAATAAATGAGTTAATTTGTGACGATTGACTTCTAAGTGATTTTAACAAATATAAATAAGATGTTAAGTCATTATTGAAACTGTAGCAGATCCCTTTGGAAGCTAGGAGTAAGCATACCTTTCTTAATCTAATAGAGGGCAACCATATGCACCTTTAGAGCTCTTTTTATACTTCTTGAAAAATTTAGCTTAAGGCTATGAGTTCCCTAACCTGTTGCCTGCTCATGAAGCTCTGTACCACCCCATCAAATCTGGATGATAAATTAGCATAATAGAGTACTCTTGGTGAAGTGGTCATTTCATAGACCTTTTGTGCTATATCCTTCCATACTCTTCCGGCTTGAAGAATTTAATTTGATAGATCTGCTGTACAACTTAAGGCATTACTTTGTATACAAGTTACCTGTTGATCTTTGTAATTGTCTCTATCTTTGGATTTTGTCATTTTGAGTACAATGAGCCTTGGAATTTTCTTATTTGGATCTTTTTTTTTTCTGGGAACCTTTGAACCTCTTCGATCTCAGTTCGTGTAATCCTAAAATCTGCGAAATTCTTATCCATGATTTCTTTAACTATTGTTTCTTTACCACATATACATTCCTGTAGGATGACATTGCTTTGTCCTTTCCCCCCTTGCCACAAGGAGCTCATCCCGGTTTCTCTCAAGTTTAGGCTTACCCCAGTCACATCCATCAAGGTATTCCCGAGTCACTCCCATCCTTTATTTAGCTGTAATCACTTCTCTATGCTCTCTTCCCCAAAACAGTTAATCAGTTTTCCCCCTAATCTGACTCTGTTAATTTGTAAGGTCAGAACTTCCTAGGACACAACTTTATATTATAAGTTAATATTGAATATTATAACACTGAATATTATAAGTTAATATTGCCTTTCTCCTCTCCTTATGCCTTTTGAATAATTTACTTTAAAGCAATGTTCTTTTTGTATGGACACAAGAAGACAATATTATGCTTTTGTAACTTGGGACTCAATTGACTTTGAATATTATTCATTCCCGGGCATCTGCTTTCTCCACTTAAGCCTCAGTTGCCCTCAGTTCCTAGCCCCCCAAAAGCAGGGTCCTGACAAGGGACGGGACGGACCCAGGCAAGCGGTGAGTTATGTGCTACCCTGGCATCGAGATGGGCCTGGCCAAAGTGCCTCATTCTTAACTATAAGTTAAGAGCTTGATCATGGACAAATGCTGTCATGATCCAAAAGCAATGACGAGACTAGGACCCTGCTAGGGATAGGAAAGACTAATCTGGCCTGAGCACTGTAGTCTGAGATCAAGATGGCCCCAGGAGAGCAATTCTATAAGCTTTAATGCATTTCTTATTGTGTCCATACAAAATGATTAATATTATGAATGCTTATATGTTTGCTGGATGAGAGGAGAAACACACCCATGGGACTCTGCCCTTGGGTGGATCCTCCTGCTGAAAGAGAATCAGTCCTAGGAGAAGCATCCCCTGAAGGGAAAGAACTTTACTTCTATTGATTGTGACCACACCTATGTGTACATCCCAACCCCCTCATGCTGGGGGGATTTAACTATGCTGTAAGAGTGAGTTGGGGGGCCAGATCCACAGATCCAGAGAGAGATCCATAACCGGGAGAGAAGCAGAGAGAGAGAATGAAATAAACTGATCAAGCAACCAGTTTGGCCTCCTTCCTTCCATCGCCTGCCCTTGACCAACAGCCACACACAGTAGTTCCAGAGCACCGAACACGGGCGGTGAGACAGAGCTGCCTAGAGAGCCCATCAGTGCACACGCCCCTCGGCATGCCTTAGTTTTTTACACATTCCTATTATTCAGGGACAAGTGATTTGTATATTGTTCCCCTTGAAATCATCCAATAGTTATCTGATATGTCATTCATGCATTTTCAGATTATTTTTCTCCCTCTGCTCTTTCTTAGTGGTTTCCCCCCTTTTCATCTTGAAGATTGCTCAGTTTTTGTTATTCTGCTATTCAGAGATTTATTGAGTTTTTTATATCACCCACCATGTTCTCGTCTCTGCTATTTCTGATTGTGGTCGTTTTTTTTTTTTTTAAAAAAAAAACTATTATACGGGGCTGGAGCGATAGCACAGCGCATAGGGTGTTTGCCTTGCACGGCCGACCCAGGTTCGATTCCCAGCATCCCATATGGTCACCTGAGCACCGCCAGCGGTAATTCCTGAGTGCAGAGCCAAGAATAACCCCTGAGCATCGCCAGGTGTGACCCAAAAAGCAAAACAAACAAACAAACAAAAAACTATTATACTTTTTTGTTGTTGTTGTTTTGCTGATTACCAGTGCTATTGTTTCTTTGAACTCATTGAGCATCCTCACCATGGTGTCACTAAAAAAACATTGTCTGAGAATTTACTGGTGTTGTTTATGTTCAGTGGTATTCATCATGCTTGGTGTGCTTCTACGTGTTTTTCCAATTGATTTTCTAGTATTCTTGCTGTGTTGGAGGTGCTGGAGGCAGGGGTTGTGTCGAGGGGTGAGGGGGGCGTGGTAGTTAACCTCTCTGAAAGATGCTGAGAGACTAGTCCAGGGTTGTTCTCATTTTTCTCTACCCATCTTCACCAAATGACAGGAAGAATAACTGTGAACAATTGACTTTGTGTTATTTCAGTGTGTAATTTGTTGAGTAAATCTGTCACACCGTAACACCTGACCATGTGACCACACACTTTGGGTGCTGTGGTGTAGGTCCGGTTGTATGGTACAGGTCAGGTGGGGAGGCTACAGATGAAGGCCGGGCCTCCCATTCTGGATCAGGCCCAGTGATGTCAGCTGAAAGAAAGCCTCAAATGAAACAGTGACAGAGCAAACAGAGGATCTAGAAATTTTTTTTAAATCATTTTTTAAAAACATGAACTAATAACCGAGTTTTAAAAGGCAAGAAGAATTAAATCAGGAAAAATTACAGATCCATACCTACAATGTAGCAATGAAAAATGTACATACCAAATTAAGGAAATTACTTTATTCATAATACTATTAATAATGAATTCAACAAAATTATGACACATAAACTTTGAAGTATAAAATATTACTAACTAAAGGAAAGGAATATTCATGGAAGGACTGATTCATGGACTGAAACACTCAATATTATTAGTATAGAATTTCCCCTAAAATGTATCCATAGACTCAATACAAATGACTAAGAATAATCAAAAAAAGTTAAAAGAACAACACAGGGAAACTTATATCATCCAATTTCTAACTTGCTATAAAGATTCATTAATTAAACTAGTGTAGGATTGGCATATGGATAGATAAATAGATCAATGAAACAGAATAGGAAGCCCAGAAATAAGCTCTTAATATGTTGATTGATTTTGACAGAGGTGCCAAGGAAATTCATTATTGAAAGGGCATAGTCTTTTTAACGAATGATGCTAGAACAAATGAATATTCATATGAATAAAATATGAACTTAGACCTTACCTCAAACTTTAACAGAAAAGTCTTAGTCTTAAAAATGAAAGCTATAATTATAAAACTTTCAGAGGAAAACATAAGGGGGAAATCTTTGTGATCTTGGGTCAAGCAAAGATTTCTTTGTTATGATATGCAGAGCACTTCATAAAATATTGATAAATTTCACTTTTTACAACTTCATTAGGATAGGCTTTTAGGGTCTGGTGTCGATAATATCCCACTCTTTGAACCCACACAAAGAGTTCAGCCAGTAATACAACACACAAGCGGAGTTTATTAAGCCAGCTAGCTGGGGTCAAGCTTCTAGGCACACAGGCCCAAGCAAGACCCCGAGCAAGGGAGAAGCCAAAAATTTTATAGTCAGTGCTTACATCTGCTTACATCCCAAGCTGCATGTACGGATTTTAACAAAAACATGAGTGAAAATGCAAGTTTCATGATTCATTCATGATGCAGAAGAAAATATAATTTCAAGTAGTACAAACAAGCAGTTACAGATAGGTGATCTAGACATGTTTTCAGAACATTCTGGCAGCTACCCACCCTGTTTGTGTCTGGATGGCTTCTATAGACAGTGAATAGCGGTTATGAAACTATTTGCCAAGGCTGAATTTTCTGCCCAAATGACCTTCCCTCACAGATGGCCAGGGGGGGGGGAGAAGCAGGGGTTTTAAGAAAAACAAAAAGGTTTAAATAAAACAGGACTTGGATCAGGAACCAGGCATGATGGAGTCGCTCCTTCCCCACTTTGTGTTCAACAGGACAAATTTTGTTTTTATGAAAAATTAAAATATAATGGTAATACATGGACTGAAAGAAAATATTTGCTAATAATATATTTAAAAAAGGACTGGAATGCAATCTGAAATATATTAATGATTCCAAAACCCATTAATAAGATCATAGAAGCAAATTTTTAAATGAAAAAATATTTCATCACAGAAGTTACACAAAAGCTATTGGTATGATACACAATATTAGTCATGCAAATTAAAATTTCAGTGCCATATTGTTACACCATAATGACTTATGAATGGCTAATACCAAGCAAACTGGCAATATAAATGGGCAAAGATGTAGATAAAATGGAACTCATATATTGCAATAAGAGTCATAATAATAATTTCTCAATGAGTTAACAAAAAATGAGTTACACTTCTTCAGATTTCAAGATCTACTATATGAGAAATCTTTTTTGTTTGTTGTTTTTTGGGTCACACCCAGCAATGCACAGGGGTCACTCCTGGCTCATGCACTCAGGAATTACTTCTGGTGATGCTTGGGGGACCATATGGGATGCTGGGAATCGAACCTGGGTGAGCCTCATGCAAGGCAAACGCCCTAGCTGCTATACTATGGCTCCAGCCCTGAGAAATCTTTTATTCTCAAGAACATGACTCTGAATATTAATAATTCCCTTATTTACAATTGTTAAAAATTAACTATTAGGTCCATCAGTTGATGAGTTGTTAAATAAATTCTGGTATAGTCACATACTGAATATTACTCAGTAGCAAAAAGGTATGAGTGGTCACAGAAGTTTACAACATCAATCAACATAGATCTTCACATCACCAAGCTAAGTGAAAGCAGGCCAACAAAGAAAAATAAATATATAAAATTCTGTTCACAATTAATTCCCAGAAAATACAAAACTGTAGGATAACATTGGTTTGTCCTTTCTGCCTTGCCACAGGGGCTTAGGTTTATTGGGAAGTGCTCCTGAGGCACTTCCATTCTTCTGTGTTTATCTGGTAACTTTTTCTTTGTGCTCTGCTTCCCCAACCAGTCAATCACCTTTATCTCCTAATCAGACTCTGTTAACTTATAAATATTGCTTTTCTCTTCTCCTTATGTTCCCTGCATAGTTACTTCAGAGCAATGTCCTTTTTGTATAGACACAGGAAGACAGTTAATGCTATGCTTTTGTAACTTGGAAGTTAATTGACTCCAAATAAAATTCACTCGGGGCATCTGTTTTCTCGACTTAAGTCTTAGTTGCCCTTAGTTCCTAGCACCCCAAAAGCAGGGTCCTGAGGAGGGACTGGATGGACCCAGGGCAAGCTGTAAGCTACCCTGGCATCAGAATGGGCTAGACCAAAGCACCATAATACTTTACTATAAGTTAAGAGCATGGTCATGGACAAATTCTGCCATGATCCAAAAAGTAAAATCTAGATTAGGACCTTGCTAGGGTAAGTAAAGATTAATCTGGCCTGAGCACTGTAGTCTGGGATCTATAGTGAGATGTACCCAGGAGAACCACCCCACAGGCTTAATGTATCTTACTGTGTCCATACAAAGTGACTAATATATTAAGAAGTAGAATTAAGATGAATGTTTACATGGCTATTGGACTAAGGAAAGGAAAAACATACCCTAGGTGGTATTTCACCCTTGAGCAGATCTCCTGGCTGCAGGAGATCAGAAAGGGCTTTCATATGTTGATTGTGCTACTGGACCTGGGTGTGGTTGCTACTGCAAAGATTTGGAGGGTGTGAGGGACTAGAGAGACCAGGATGGCGAAGTAGGGCTCAGAGAGACTAGCAAGGAGGACAGGTGGAGACGGGAATGAGGGGCAGGGTGAGACTGTAATGGGAAGCTTAGTGAGACTGGAACAGACGCATGGGGAGAATGGAATAAACGGCAACTGATCACCAACCAGCCTTGTCCTCATTTCCTCCTTCATCCACCCATGACATTGGGCCGTTCTATGTGGGGAAGTGACCCAAGACCACCGAACACGGGTGGCAAGAGAGAGCCATGGGCTGTTTATTAATTTTATGAATGCACACAAAACCAAACATCTAAAACAAAGTTAATAAAATAATAATAATAATAATAATAAAATAATAATAATAATATCTGCTAACATCAGGTATATTATTCTGAATTCTAAAATCAGATATTATCCTAAATGACATTGCCATGTATAATTTTAAAGTGAATTACTTTTGTACTGATACAGTGGGCAGGGCACTTGCCTTGAATGCATCCAACCTGGGTATCCTGTAGGGTCTTCAAGTTCCACCAGAAATTATCTTTTAGTGCAGAAACCCGGAGTAAACCCTGAACACAGTGGATGTGGCAAAAAAAATAAGTAATAATCACAGTAGTAATAATAATAGTAACTATAATCAAAAATTAATTTTTAACTGCAAATAACCAATTGACTTCATATAAAGAGCTTTGATATTTTCTTAGAAAAAAATTGGTGCTAGAAGAATTAAAGATATAAATCCAAATAAAAGATGGAACTAAAATAAAGTACTAATATTATTTTACAAAAATAACTTTATTTTTTTTCAACTTTTGTGGGGGATGGGTATAGGTCTTTCTTAAACCTAACCCCACACAGGCCTGGACTACTCCGGACTCTGTGTGGAGGTATCTTTCCCATTGGGTCTTGGGCCCAGGGCATCAACATCAGGCCTCTTGCATTCACATTGTGCTAACACCATCCATTCACAGATCTTTCACAACTTGCGAAATTGAATCTTTGTACATATTAAACACATCTTCTTCATTTTCAGCTTTTCTAGAGCCTGGAAAACACCACTGTTCTTTCTATCCAGGAGTTTGACTAGTTCAGATGCCACAAAAAATATAAACAACATTTATTTTTTTTGATTGATTTATTTCACTTAGTATAAGGTACTCAAGTTCCTTCTCTATGTGTCATTCTGTGTCAGAATTTCCTGCCTTTTTAAGCTGAACTTATGACATTTTGTCTCTGCACACATTTCTTGATGGTACATTGTGGTTATTATTGTAAATAATGCTGTCATGAACATATGTACAGATATCTCTGGGTATGTACATTACAGATACATGGATATTTACATATGTATATAAGTACATGCATATATGTATATACGTATATATATATATATTTAAAAATCCAGAAGTATAATCACTGTGCTACTTGAATTCTAAAATTTAATACTTTCCAGGAACATCTATCTAGATTTTAACAGTGATTGTACCATTTTATATACATATTTTTTCTATTTTATATTCTTGAATCACCATACAAGAATCTTAAATTTTCAGACCCTCACCCAAAGTTGTTATTTTATGCTTCTTTTTTAAATAGAAGATATATCAGCAGCTATGGAGGTACCCTGCTTATCTCTGAATACAGCATTTTATTTTAAATTTCAATATTACATCACCAGACTTTGGAAATAAGGTATTGCAATCAAACTATGCACTTGATCTAATAGGATGTAATTGAAAGATTCAGTTGCACGCAGAGAATTGTATTATTTTCATAACCCCTCCATCCCAGTATGTCTTGGATTCTGTTTTGTACCAACTTGGAAACAATATATTAGAATAATATTTCACCTGAAAAACAAAACAGAATTAAAAATAAAACTCCAAATCAAAGCAATGTGAAAAATGTTTCACTTAAATTAAAATCTACCCAGATACTAATTATTATTTTAATCATGTACTACGTCTTAGTCTTACATAAATAAAGTCCAAGCCAAAACCCAAACCATAAAACTTAAAACAACATCTAAAAACTGAGATATTTGATATTTTTGAAATGAAGAATAACATTGGCATGTTAGAATCCCTTCTGCAAACCTTCCATGTGTAGTCCCATTTAAGTAGAGTGGTAAGAACTGGTGTGTTTTTAGGTGTTTCTTTCTGTTGTGGAATATTTCTATTGAATATCATAGATTCTCCATAAGCATTTCTCTTTTTTGGGTTTCCCTTTTCAGTTTATCCTTATCTCCTTCAACAATGACTTCTCACTTAAATTCAGTTTTACAATATGTTATTTGCATCCAGAGTTCTCTGTTTTTAAAATTTCTGCATGTTTTCCATGACAACCTAGAGATCTTTAGTTCTGTATGGCTAAACATGTTCACAGCTACTTATGTCCATAACAACCTATGGTCCAATGAAAATTTACCAGTCACACTGATGCTTGATTAACATATATATCATTCATGAACATGGCAACCATCAGCCAACAGCTACCTACTTTAGAATCTCCCAAGAAAGTTGAAACATGATACTAAATAGTCTGCATAAAAAGTATTTGTTTGGTTCTAAAAAGTATTGTACATCTAAATAAGATATTAGTCAGAACACCCGTCTCCTCTCCCTTGGGGAATAGGAAATATATCCTTCTAATCCTGTTTTCTAACTTATTTTGAATATTAAAAATTCCTTTAAGGAAGTAAAGAGGTTGAGATTAAACAATTTAAATTGAGTAAAAATTTTATGAAATTAAAAGTAAGGGTTTTACTGCAATAAGCATGTGAACATTATGTAATATGAACTCTCTATCTAATTAAAATTATCAACTCAGGAGCTAGATTTGAGACAATCTCTGTCCAACAGGTTTTAATTAGTAAAGTTGAAAATAGAACATACAGCATCCACATTGTCTATGCATGGAGCTTTTAACCTCCTTGAGTGGAGAAACATGTTTATTAATTACCTCTTTGAGTAGAGGAACATGTTTATTCATTTGTTTCCTGTATATAGTATAATATGGATTTTCAAATGAGAATCCACAGTTAAGTATGGAAGTAGGACATGTGGAGAGGACAACGTTTGCTTTCCTGGCAGGTAGAGGGCTAATATTGTAGAAGTACCCACTTATTCCATACCATTCTTCGGAGATGTCAATAGATATGAGAGTATCCAAGAGTTCCACCTAAATTTGATTAAGAATGGTCCTTTCGTCTGTATGTTCATTCCAATTTTTACTCATGTAAGAATAGGGAATTTCACTGTGATTTAACTCATAATGTATATTCTATCCTTTATTTTTTTTTCTCTACTGTTCTTTTGCTGAAAGGAGGGCACAGCTGGCAGTGTTCATGGCTTACTCCTGACTGCTCGGGGATAACTCCCAGCAGTGCTCTGGAAAGCAAATGTAGTACAGCGATCAAGCCAGGGTTTGCTGCATGCAAAACAAGTGCCTTAACCCTTGTGCCTCTTATCTCTGAATCTCAGAAGCTCATAGTATCGATTCTAAGATCAGAAGAAATTATAAAGATTTGAGCTGAGTTGTAATGATACAGCCATTAGTTTTCCTGGCTCATACAAAATCTGAGAAAATAAAGTTGCATTTGGTGTAGTTCTGTTTTTCCTGTCAAATGACATACAACTCACATTTAGATTATGAGAACAAATGAAAAAGTTACATCTCCAGGGGCTGGAGCAATAGCACATCTGGTAAGGCGTTTGCCTTGCATGCGGCCGGCCCGGGTTCTATTCCCAGCATCCTATATGGTCCCCCGAGCACCGCCAGGAGTAATTCCTGAGTGCATGAGTCAGGAATAACCCCTGTGCATCACTGGGTGTGACCCAAAAAGAAAAAAAAATGAAAAAGTTACATCTCCAAACCCAAGTTTATCAATTTCCACCACATAATCATTGCCACTACAGATAAGAGACACTGGCAATATTTTAAAGTAACACTGCCAACATAAAAACAGAAAACAAACAAACAACAACAAAAAATACTGGGACCAGGAGAGTGTATAGGGCAATCGTCTTGCGCAGTCAACTTGAGTTTGATTCCTGGTTCCTAGGTCAGCCTAAATAAGCCAGGAGTGATTTCTGAGTGCAGAGCCAATTGTAAGCCTTGAGCCAGGTGTGCCCAAGACCCTCCCCCCAAAAAAACTGCACACAAAAATCCTTTATTTGGCACCAAAAAAATGACATAACACTTTCCAATGATTATGTGGAAAAGTGAAACATTTCCTTGTTTGCTCAAGATGATAATCTTGCAAAACATTCTATTTAAATTTTGTATCTTGTACTAAATATTTAGTACATGGAAGATAGATTTTTCTTTTAAAATTATTAACATTTATGTTTTGTGTAAATTGATGATGAAGACAGATTTTAAGTCTGAAATTGATCGAATATGAGATGTTTCTTTGAAGAACTTGAGACTAAGAATGAAAAGGACAGGTTATGTGAATAGCATGTAAGAAAGCCGTGGGTTGGGCGAGAATCTGGCCATTGAGAAACAGAGAAGGGCAGGAGTGATAGTACAGCAGGGAGGGCATTTGCCTTGCAGGGGGCGTTTGCCTTGCACGATCCCCAGCAACCCATATGATACTCCTCAGCCAGTGCACTGTTCATTCACGGGGAGCATGTGAGTGAGTATGTGAGCACTGCAGCGAGATGCTTCAGATAGGTGGAAGCACTGCAGCCTGGCCTAACTGTGCAAGTGTTTGGGCACCACACGCTCAATGTTCCAGCACCACAGTCATACTACGTGTGCATGTAACAGCATGCCATTGTAACAATCACTGTAACAACAACAAAGGGAAGGGGGAGGGAGGTGGGAATAAGAGATTCCTCTGACTGCTTTGTGGGAGTCTCTGAAAATTTGTAAAATAAAAAGTGAAAAGAGTGGAAATAGTGGAAAGTTCAGAATTTTCTAAATAGGCTTATTACAGTGGTTCAGGCAGAAGATGAGAATAAGTCGGATGAAGCTGTTAGAGATGGTGGAAAATAGATCCAGTAGATATTTTACAATTAGGAGATAGCTGGCACACATGGGGAGAGCGAGATTTCAAGTATGATTCCCCGATGTCTGGCATGAGCATCTGGGAAGATAAGTTGTCACGTCTGAGATGGAAACACTGGAGGAGGAACAGATTTTAATGAGCTGGGGAGTGGAATGAAGACCTTCATTTTAGTCAATTCTAAGTGGCAGTTGCTGATGACAACTTCCAAGTGGAGACATCAAGTAAATGGTCTGTAGGTAATGCTTAAAAGCATAAAGAAATCTGGATGCTGTTGGTATCTGAGTGGTGTTTGCAGTCAGGGGACTGGGATGACATCTAGAGAAAAGGCCTAGATGGTAGAATCGGGAGAAAAAAGTACTTAGGACCAAGGAACTGAAAAGAAAACCTCCATGAGGGAGAGGAACTTGTTCCAGGAAGGAAGGGATCAACCTGATTTTGTCTGTACTGAGAGTAGCAGGACTGGAGCGATACCACAGAGTGGTGGACTGGTGTTCAATTCCTCCGTCCCTCTTGGAGAGCCCAGCAGGCTACCGAGAGTATCCCTCCCACAGAGCTGATCCTGGCAAGCTACCCATGGCGTATTCAATATGCCAAAAACTATAACAAGTCTCACAATGGAGACGTTACTGGCACCCACTTGAGCAAATCGGTGAACAAACGGGATGACAATGCTACAGTGCTATGAAATAAGTAAATTTCCTTTGGAAGTTATATTTATGAAACAAAATAAAGAGAGGTATCATGTAAGACAATTTATTAGGTAGGCTAATAAATATTTTTTTCTGTTTTTGTTTTCCAAAATGTCTTATTTTTTAAAAAAATAAAATGTCTAGGGGGCTGGAGGGATAGAACAGCGGGTAGGGCATTTGCCTTGCAAGTGGCCAACCCGGGTTCGATTCTCAGCATCCCATATGGTCCCCCAAGTACCACCAGGAGTAATTCCTGAGTGCATGAGCCAGGAGTAACCCCTGTGCATCTCTGGATGTGACCCCAAAAGCAAAAAAAGTTAAAAAATTAAAATTTTTTTAAAAAGTCTATAGGTAAATTTTCATTTTACTCAACAATTATAGCATATTCCTATAAATCATTTAATAAAGACATTTTATATATTATATATGAAATCATGTAGTGTCCATATGTAAAGATATATCTGATACTTCATAGAATATAGTTCTAAGATCAAAAATAATTTTTGTTTGTCTGCTTTATTATATAGTAAGGATGGTTTTTGTAGTAGTCAAAATTCATTCCTGGCAATATTCAGGAGATATTATGTGGTGTCAAGAATTGAAACTGAGTTGGCCATGTTTAAGACAGGCTCCTTACCCACTGAACTATTGTTCCCTGGTTCCAGTAAGAAGGAATTTTAAGGGAGGAAAGAAAAATATTCTTCAATTTGTTTAAATCTTAGAACAAAGATTGGCTTATAATTTAATATAACTTTTACAAGTATGTTGCATACATGAAATATTTTACAAGTCTGCATTTAAGCATTAATTTATTAAACTTTTCATGATTGCTATATTATATTTTTAAAACTTAATGTTTTTCATTTTTACATAATAGAACATTCCTACATTGGTAATGTATTTTTTTTAATTAACAGTTCAAATTTCAAAAAATTAAAATTTTAATATTTTATCTATGAGCTAATTGCATGTAGGTCCCAAGGTGGAATGATTCAATGATACTCAGAACTAGTCCTACATTCCTTAGAATTCAGTGATTATTTGTTATTTATATTTCAACATTTTGTGGGCTGGAGAGATAGTACAGCAGGTAGGATGTTTACTTTGCATGTAGCTGACCGTGCTTTGATGCCTGTCACCCATATGGTCCCCTGAGCACCACCACACGTAATTCCTCACTGTAGAGTCTGAAGTAACCCCTGAGCATCACTGGGTGTGGCCCAAAGACCAAAATAGAAAATAAATAATTATAGCTGAACATTTTTAGTGAAGGCTTATAAATAATTCAAAAGAGAAATAGGAGAAGATGTAAGCATGATTTTCAGACTATATAGAATAGTCTGAACATTTGGGGCAATAGAGTTGCTTCCCTAGGGGCAGTCAAGAATCCTGGGGACCCCTCCATATAATTCTCAGCCAACCAGACACAAAAGTCGAAGCAAGAACCTGAGGTTGGGTATTACTCAGGTTGTTTGGTGCTGGGCACCACCAGGGCCAACCAAGGAATGAATGCTTGGGGCCACCAGGGCTACACTGCTGATGCTGGAGTGGGAAGGTGTGTGGTACCAGGGATGGACCAGCGTGGGGTATCTTAACCCCTGTATTATCTTTGGTCCCTAACCTACATCTTTTATTAAGGGAAGTTGAAATATTCCGTTATTTCACTTGCAAAGCAATAGATTATATATGCCCATTCTATGAAATACAATTGAATTAAACCGGTTGTTAGGAAATTAGATTAATCAGCTAACAAAGAGCATGAAGCTCACAACATGTATTTACAAATATGACCATATAATATGTGAGAAAAAGAAACTGTAGCATATTTCAAAAACCTATGGAACATATTACAATGCAATTAAGTTAGGAATCAATAAGTCGAAGGTGAGAATAAGTTACCCTTAGGACTTAGGAATGTTCTATAAAAAGGAATTTAAGAGGATAATATTCTTATATTTTACATTAAAAACTTATAAATCAAAATCTGTGAGGAGTATTTAAAATCTATTTAATTGTATTATAGTACAATATTTATTTGAAATAAAAAATAATTTTTTCAAGGTACACAAGTATGGTGAAAGAAAATGAAAATTACAGAAATGCTACATAGAGAAGTTGACATTTGAGCTACATTTTGAAGGAGAGATAGAAATTGGCCAAGATAATTTGGGGGAAGATAGCATTTCAAGTGAAGGGAGTAATGTAAGTAGTCAGCAAATTTTGAAAGAAAGTGATGTTTGGGGAAGCACAAGTAATCTATTATTATAGAATGATATGCCAGGAGATAAAATAAGAAAATAAGTGGTGATCAAAAAATTGAAGTATTTTTCAAATTACTGATTTACTCATATTTTACTCTAAAGCTGTTGGTAAGACACTAATGGGCTTTTAACAGTTGCATGACATGGTCAATTTTGCATTTTGGAAGGATCAGTGTGACACTTCTGTGGAGGATTGAGATGAGGAGCGTGGGAGTGTTAAGTAGGTGGACAGTCCAAAAGCACAGATTATTAATGAGGCTATTAAAAAATTCCAGATAAGATGGGATATGGCCTGAATTAGAGAAGAGGCACTAGGATTAGAGAAATGAGGAAACTCTGAAAGTTCATTAAATATGGAAGGTAAATGAGAAAGGACTGAAATTAATATCTGGTTTCTACCTGCCCTGAGTGATTGAACGTACTAGTTGTTCTACTGAGTCACTTCGACCCTAGAAATTTATTTATTGCATTTCCTAAAACTGCAAAGTTTAAGATAAAGATACTGGCAGGTAGGATTCCTCTTGGCTTGTAGGCAACACCATCTGGCTTTGTGTTCACCTGACCTCTTCTTTGTATAAATTCGGGGAGAATTTACACAATTATTAGTATCGTTTTACAAAAGGCAAAATCACGGGAGGATGAACTTTTGGGACCCCACCTAACCTCACAAAGCATCACTTCTAGGGGTAGAGTTCCAATATAGGAATAGATGTGGGAAAGAAGGCACAGTTCACTCCATAGCAGATGGTAATGTTGGGAGAAATGAAGAAAAACTTTCTCAGAGAGAATAGGGAAAGACTAGAATGTCTGAGTCTAATTTTAGGTAATGTGATGCTTAATTTCAACTTCCTTTAGGAAATGCAGGTGAAGATTTCTGGCAGATACTTGGTTTATATAATAAGAATTTTTGAAAGGAGCAGGGGGACAAATTTGATTTGGAACCCATTTATTTATCACTTGCAAACATATTGAGTGGATTGGAACCTATGTGCAAAATATCTGAATATATCTGATGAAAAAGTATATATCTGTATGTGTGTGTGTGTGTTCCTGTGTGTGTGTGTGTGTGCATGTGGGTGGGGGTGGGGGCGGGCGTGTGTGTATGATGAAAAGAGGCAGAGATGGGAAGAGAAACAGAAATCTGTTGTCATAGAAACAAGAGGGAACAGAGGTGTGATTGTCATCATTCACAAAACGTTCAAATAGGGATGATATCCATTCAATTTGAGTGTTAAGGTGTCATTGGAGAAACTCACTCCTATCACAAAGCCTTCACCTGTACCAGTTCATTAGCTCTGCCCAGCTCTTGTTTCATTCTTCCCAAGAATGACACCTGATTAACACATCATTTCCCATCCTCCAAAGAAGGATCCTGTTTTGCTTTCACTCTTTCACCAGAAAGTAGAATCCCAAGCTGTACCTGTATGCTTTCAAAAGTTCTCTCTGACCTCACGTAAATTCTTTATGACCCAGACCACTACTTGAACATGACTTCCCCGTGTTCTGAATCAGATGCCCCCTCAATTTTTAATGCATGGTAATTTCCTAATCTTGTTCCCTCTACATCTTAACTATCTTACGTGGGTTTCTGAAAGGAATATCCCATTTCTTTTCTTAGTGTTTTGTAGCTTTGATAGATTTTGCTTGTGATCTGTTCTTTAATCTCTGCACCCTATATATTTTGGAGTGCATATTCTCTCTCTCTCTCTCTCTCTCTCTCTCTCTCTCTCTCTCTCTCTCACTCACTCTCACTCTCCAGGTGGTTTTATGGTTTTATTCTACACCTAGTGGTGCTTAGGGGATTCTTCTGGCTCAGAGGTTTATTATTAGAGCTGCTCAGGGGACCATGTAGTGCTGAGGATTGAACCAGGGTCCGTCGCACACAAGGCAAGCACTTTACAAGTACTGACAGCAGGTTTTCAGCAGGATCACCTTATGCTTAGACATAATGTTTTATTTTATTTTATTTTTTTTTTGCTTTTTGGGACATAATGTTTTAAAGGCAAATCCTGCTAGTGTTTGCAAACCCAACTTTGCTTTTTTAGAATACAAAAATAAATAAAGATTTCACATAGCCCAGAGGAAGCTATATGGTAGAGGCCGGGCTGTCCTGTGATCCTGCATTTTAAACACAAGCTTCTCCTCATGCTGAGAATTACCTCAGCCTGGGCTGAGCTTTCCCAATGGACCCTTTCCACTTATGCCTTTTATTAAAGAAAAAATGGTATTATTGTATTCCCTCACTTTACTGTGGAAGTTAAAATTTTAAATTAATTGTGGTCTAAACTGATAGCAAACAGGGAGGTTCTGATAGCAGCCTGGCGGCCTCTCACTTAGCCTGCAGAGATTTCAGTTATTGCTTCTGGGAATGGCTTGGCTGAGATCTTTTTAATTTACATTTTTTTCTCTTCCCTCTAATGAAGGATTGAATTATGACTTACTAGAAAATCTCCAGTGTCTTGGAGGGAAAGAGAGGTTGTCTCACTCCTCTGACTTGATTGCAGTGGGGCTATTTATTTGCAACTCGATTTTGAATTACAGTGGTGGCATGCTGAAGAATTTATGTATTGGGGGCAGCACTGTTCATGAGTTACCTATAGCTCCCACCAGGAGTCATCTGTTCATCCCAATGGGCATTTGTTCAGGATAAGGGGGGCATGTCTAAACCAGTTGCTTGCATGGCTCTACTAGGAAGTTCACCCTGCTAGGATCGATCTCTGTGTCTTAAAGTCCCAAACATACTTGGCCCTTTTGAACTTTGTCTCTGCCTTAGCAGGTAATGGAATCCCAAATGTCAACCTCTCTGTACAGCCACCAAGGAAATGATTCCCCAGTGGACAGGGTATGTTTGTAAACAGTTATGCCTGTATTCTAACAATAGCTCTCTGCCTGAGACAAAGTGAGAATGGTAAAATTGTGGATCTTGCAGAATGTAGTTACTGGCCTGGAAATTTTCCTTCTGTGGGCAGATGGTATGATCAAGATCAAAGAGAAATGTGTCCTTTCACACACCAAGGGCAATGATCATACAAGAGGCTTAGGTATCAGCCACTGGAGCTCACAGCCTTAGGTAACCTCAGTGAGATATATAGTACTAAACTTGGAAGCTAGTCACGGTCCGTCCATCCCAGTATTGGACTTGAATCCCACTCTGAACACGGGCTACCCAGATCATACTTCTGGGAAGAGTGTAGATATGTGTGCCTGTGTGTGATGACAATTATATCTAAAGCATTTACAAGTTTCAGGGGAAAAATTTCAAAAGATTAAAAAAAAACAGTAACAGAACCAAAACAGATCTGAATTCAAGGGTAGTGACCTTGGAATAACATTTATTCTGTGCCTCCCATTTTGTAAAAGCAGCTTTCAACTGCAAAAGTATTTTTTTCAGGTTGCCTATTTGAGAAATGTATCCCAAAGCCTGTTTTACAGTTTCGTTCTTGCCGCAGTGCAAACCGGGAGATGGTATCTCAATATGCATGTTCCTTTGTTCACACCCACCTGATCTGGAGCTGCTTTATGCCCCGGCCCTTGTTGCAAAGATAGAGTGTTTTCCTGAGGATATGATGAGGCACTCTGAGGAATTCAATTAATGCCTTTTTTCCTAAATAAGAATTTTCTCCCCAAAGCAGTAAGCCAAGTAACACATGGAAAAGGGTCTTTAATGTTTTGTAGGAAATGGCTCCCATTTGGTAATGTGCACTACGAGTTGAAAGATGTCATTCTGGCTTTTCCAATCACTTCAAAAAGACACACTATTTTCTATTCATTGTTTCTGTTTGGCAAAGCTCAGCTTCCTAAAAGCAAGAGGGAGATAATTTCCAAAAGAAATTGAATTTTATTTCTGAATAATTAGGTCTTGAGAGTCCAATATTTAGAACAGCTTCAGCCACAGGCTCACAAAATGGGAAAATTAAGAAGAAACTTTTTTTTGATGTCACAAAATGTAAGCCTAAAAGGCAACTAAAATGGTCTTGTTCCTCACATTAGCACAGTCATAAAACAGTTTAGATTACATGCTACCAAAACAGATTTTCTCTTAGAATTTGTTTGCATTAATTAGACATATTGGCAGATAATAATTACCCATGAGAAATAATGAGGGTCCACAACATTGCAAATTCAGCAGTTGATTTGCCAACAACGCATGCCTTCCTTTTTGTTCCCAAAAACTTTATCATCACTGCTCTATATATCTAAGAACAAATATAAGACTACTAAGAGGATCAGTTTTCCTTGCTATAGTCCTAGGTGAAAGAAATGAGCAAGAGCAGAGTGGAAGGGCAAATGCCAAACTGCAATGCTACATAAGTGACACGTCCTTGGGGACCAGAGAATGTAAGCATGTATTTTTGTCACAATTATACTCAATGGCTATAGTCAAGTATGTTCTTAAGGACCCTCATAATGATATATTTGAAACTCATTGATAGTGAATTCAAATATTATTTTGTTAAATGTCTCTAGCAGACTTCTGAAGATATCTGTTTCTAAGGTTTAAGAGGGAACTTGGTTTTTAGGGAAGAAAGTACAAACCTCCGAATGTTTGCTTTTTTCAAATGTATTGTCCATCTGACATCCATGGGGGAGAAGCTGGTGCTAATGTTTTTAAAAATAGTTTGAATAGTGTATTCCCCAATAAAACTAAAATTCTTTGGACCATCTGCACATAACTGACAGGAGAGAAAGTGACTGTCATTCATCCTGAAATATGTAGAGGAGAGTGGTCAAGGTCATGTAGCATTTAAAAATTAAGACGTGCAGAATCAGTGTAGCCCCTTTGCTTGCTCTGTCATTCTTCCTAGGTGAAACGCATGCCTTCCTTTTCGCTCCCATCAATCTGCAACAGAGACAGAGCCCCCGATTTCACTCTCAATCCTTCAGTTCCTTATAGTTTTACTTTGGTGCTGAGCTGTGATTTCATATTATTGATATTTTGAAGATTAAAACTCTGCATAATGTGCCATATCCTACGCATCATGACAGTCTCGGAAGCAGGGTGATTGGAGGTGGCAAGCAGGAAAGAAATGAGTAAGATTCTGCCCACAACTGTGACTCTGTAAGGATAAATGAGCATGTCAAAGAACAAAGAACTTTCTCTTATTAATTTAGTGGAAATGTTGTCATCAAACTATGAAACTTAAATCCACACTACATAATATCTGTGACTGACCAACTATCAAACTGATTGCAAATAGTCTCTCTTCCAAGCAGAAGTAGGTAATGAGAATTTTATTCTAGCAATTCCCTATTTCAAACAGAATTCTGTAGGAGGTGCCTGTCTCTTTATACATTATTAAATCTCTCACTGAGAATTTTTCCCCCTGAAATCTGACCCTAAGGTTTTCTTTGGAAGCTATTGAATTCTGAGTTGATTTGGAGTGCTTAGCAACTTAGATGAGCTGCATCACTTTGAATTGGATTTCATGTTCCAAATTCTGAAGTGTGTTTCCAACATCTGCAAAAGAAATCTGGGCCCTGGTGTCCTCTGCCAACCCCATTTCACTGTGCCATGGCCATGCTTCACTGGGCTCCATGGAGTGGGATGCCATGTTGCTACAGAAGGGTTGCAGGAGAAGCCATTTCTTTCTGGTTTCAAGATTCATATTATCCGTGCAACCCAAAGTAACTCATGGACTGTTCTTGTCGGTCATGTCTGTCACTGAGAAGCGTATGTCCGAAATACAAAGATTGTACCAGTTGTCTGGATGCAGTAAGGAGAAATAAAAGGGGAAACAAATGGGGGCTTGAAGCGCTTGCAGAGTTCAAGGAATTGTGTGTTTAATCGACTAAAAGCTTAATAGCAGTAATGGCTGCCAAGTTGCCACATAACTCACTAATATGCCTGAACAGTAGCAGCAAGAAAGTGACTGCCTTCAGTCTCAAGGACTTTCCTAAAAATTCAAGGTTGTAAGAACCTAACCTAGAGAATAATTACTTGTCCAGACGTGATAACAGACTCTGGCAGAACAAAAATGACAGCTTGATTCACAGACAAATATAAGTCGGTCTTGGATGTCTAGCTTCCATTTTTCTGTGGAGAGATAGATGTCTTTAAAAAGCCTCAGCAGTGAACATCCTGTCAGTTTAAAAGGTCAGACACTGAAGTGTATCAGAAGAGATGATGCTGCACAGACCATTGAGAGAAAAGAAAATGATTTCATTATCCTTGTTCATCTGCTATGGATTAATTCAGTTCTCATCGTCATGGCAATTAAGGCACTTTTGTAGTGCTGTCCTGACCTAGTCGAGGTGGAACCAGGTAATAAAAGACAGGACCAGGGAGGAGGGCAAAAATCACTGAGTTAATATTCCTTGGGGGTGGGGGAGGATGCTGTTTGGAACAGAGTTCAGAGTTATACATTCAATTGTAATTGATAAGGAAAAAAGAGCGCTCTCTCTCTTTCTCTCTCTCTCTCTCTCTCTCTCTCTCACTCTCTCTCTCACACACACACACACACATACACACACAAACAACCCCTAGAAATATTACTCACTGTCAGAAAGAAAAATTTGCACTCTGTTATGCAGTAAGTCTTTGTTAGGTCTGAAAACAGTCATGCAAAAGATATTTTGCTTTCACAGTGGTTATTTTGAGAGTGGATAGAGGCATATAAGAATGTGGGGAGAAATGCTACCTTCCATGTGTAATAGGGAACCACTTTTAGGCTGACATGAGCTTCTCAGGAGTAGAAAGGCAGCATTTAGAAAGAGACCACAGCAGGCCCTCCTAACCTCGTTTCTATTTACATTCTACTTGTTGGGTTCCTCTGGAACGCCTAGCCATCATGTTTAACTACTCCTCTTGGGCTCCTATATTACTTGCCAATTTGTATTTGTTTTATTCCCACTTCTTCCATGTCTTCTGTACTTCTCTTTTTTTCCACTCCCACTTTAAAGGCTCTCCCAGAAGTCTTTACTTATCACTTGGACTTCTGGAATCATTTTCTTTTTCTCCACCCACTTCTTCCAAACCCTAATGTATTCTACTCACAACTGACATACACTTAAGTGTTTGTGTTTGATTGGTGTTGGGGATCGAATACAAGTTCTCATACATGGAAAACATGTGCACATCTAATGTCTGTCTTTAATTATGTCATCCCTCTGCTTAACTATGTTAAATGACTTCTCAGTGAAAACCAAATCATTCCGTCTTGAACCTAACATTTTAAGTCTCCTGAGAGTAAGCCTTCATTATCATTTGTTTCTTGCTTCCCATTAGTTTTCTAGCCCCATTTTGCTATCATCAATCCAGCATATGAAATAAGTATCTGTCACATATCCTTGCATATCCCTGTGTGTAATTGTTCCTATCTCTTGGAATGTTTCCCCCACATTGCCTTGAAATCGAACCCGTTCTCAGTGGTCACTGGTAAAGTGCTTCTGGGGGCATTTATTGACTTCCCCCTACTAACCTGATTTCTCTCCAGTATTTGTATCTCTCTGAAGGCACGGATAATAATCCCACCAAATAAATGATCAAAGCAATTTTAGATAAGAATATCTATACAGCTATCTCTCTTTTTTTATGAGTTGAAACAAGATGCTTTGTTTTTAAAATCTCACTTTATATATAATTTTTTAATGTATCGAGCTAACTCTGCTTATGTATTGAGCTAATCTGTAAACAAAACATCCTTGTGTGGAGATAGACATGCAGCCATTTCTAAATGTCTATAGACATTTAGACAATTCCGAATTCTAACTACAAAATGAGGATCTTAAGTGCATCAATACTTAGTAGAGTTAATCTAAGTTAAAATACCATATTGCAAGTTGATATGTATTTTTTTGAATAGTAGAACAAGGTAAACAAGATATAGAATGCTAGGATGTTTTAAACTTAACTTGGATTATAAGGGCAGTTCTCATCCTCAAGAAGCTATTTAAGAAAATCTTAAAAGAAGAGAGGAGTTTGCCATCTGTCTATGGGAAAATTCAATCCCAACTGCAAAGGCCCTGAGGCTTGTGGTATTTAACAAAGAGCAAAGAATCTGGAATAGCTACAGTGGGATGAACAAGGAACCTACTAGGAAGAAGTTAGGTTAGAGAAATAATGAAGGCAGAGAGTAGACTGTGGAGTGACTATGTTTTCTACTCTGAGTGGATAAAAAAGAAGGTTGCAATTTAAATTTCAAATGGATCACTTAAATTACTCTATTGAGGTTGTACCATATCAGACAGGAAAAAAATTATAAAAAATAGAAACAAGGACACCTGTAAGGAGCATGTTAAGGAATCTGACAAGGGTTTGTAGTGGCTTAGGTGAGAGTGATGGGGATGGAAGTAATCAGAAAATATTGAAATCTGCATTTTTTCAGGATAGAATGAATGAGGTTTTTTTGTGGATTGAACTTGATATTCAAAGAGAAGATTTAAGAATGACTAAGATTTTGGGCACAATAGCGCAGTGAAGTCACCATCAAGATGGCGAAAAACTGGGTAGATGGTTTGGGGTGGAAAGCCAGTATCAAATATATTTTGGAGAATATCCTACTGAACTTTTAGTACCTTGACTGATTCTGTGAGTGTTTCTTGCATTTTTGTATGTTTCTCTCCAGGAATATATATCAAAATGTTTTGAATTAACATATTCACTGTATCACTGTCATCCCGTTGTTCATCAGTTGCCCAAGTGTGCTCCAGCAATGTCTCCATTGATCCCTGTCACATGCTAGTGTAGCCCAATGGCGTCTGCTCACTCCAGGAACATGAAGAGCACATTATTGTTACTGTTTTTGGTATATCAAATACATCACGAGTAGCTTGCCAGGCTCTGTAATTTTAATTTTAACATATTAAAATTATTTATTTGGTCAAGGGCCAGAGAGATAATTTTAAGCTTGCAGATACATACTTGGAGTTTGAAAGTTTTTCTGAGAATCCAGGTTGAAAAGTTGAGTAGTCAATTTTATGTAATTAACTACAAAATGGGGCTCGTAAGTATATCAGTACTTAACAGAGTTGATCTAAAGTTAAAATATGTTAAGATTATAGATGTTAAATTAATATTATTTATATATTCTATCTTGTCTTTCCCATAATATATTTATAATATTTCGAGGCCAAAGCAATAATTGTTTTGTTTACTGTAATTCATTTGGAAAAATATTGATTATCTGTTATTATACACAATTGCATCTTCATTGCAGAAATATAGAAAAGAGTCTTTAAAAGAAAATTAAAATTAATCACCTATTGTTACATAATTCAGAGATAAAACTTAACAATTTGGCATATGTCTTTGAAGTTTTAGATACTTGACTTAATCCTTGGGGTTTCTTTTATTTTGTGCATTCTTTCCCCATAATATATATTAAATCTGTTGCATTAACATGTTCAAAACATTGACTTGATTAGGGGCCAGAAAGGTAGTACAGGAATAGGAAAGACTCATGCCTTGCATATTCCAGTTTTGGATTAATATCTGTCACTGCATGGCTTCCTGACCACCATTGGCATAAACTTAAAGCCCCCAAGTGCTTGTAGGTTTCCCTGATAGCTTGCGCTGAGGACTGAAGTAGCACCTCTTTTTTGTATTAATGAAAAATCACCAGAAGGGGCCTCAGGCCACCTAAGCACAGCTTGGAACCACTCCTCAATTGATTAAAATATATAGCTCATGTTTTCAAACAATAAGCATTAAAAAAATTCTTTTTTTCCAAATTTATTTTTTGTATCATCTTCTGTTTCCATGGGCAGTTAAACTGAAACTTGAATCCAAGATTATCAAGCCTTTATTGGCATCTGTCATTAGGGACTGGAAAGGAATAGTTTATTTATTTTTTTCTCCCAGAAGCTCCTGGACATGCTCTGAAATTGTAACAAACCCAGAGTATAGCAAATTTAGTCATATCTTTTTAACTTGACATCTGGTCCATTTTCTGTTTTATTCTTTTCCTTTGTTGTTTTGCTCCTAATTTATACTCATTGCAACTTTTGTGCCTTTAAAAAATTTATTAAATTATTTCCATAATAAGTTTTCTACTGGTATACAAATAAAATATGTACATTGTATTAACAACATAGAATTAATTTCTATAAACATCACTCCACATTGATTTGGAAATTTCTTAATAATCTACTTTCCATAAGCTTATTTCTATTGCCCATTTTTAATCTATTGTTAACTTCAGTTTAGAATTGCACCTTATTTTACCTAAACCTTCATGATCTTTTATGCAGATATTTACACCTTTTTGACTTATTCTTTGTGGATTTCTTATGTTTTATACTTCTCTTCCCCATTATATATATATATATATTATGTGTATATATATTATGGGGTAAGCATATACTAGATATGAGTACCTATTTATATGGTTTTTGATTCCAAGATAATAAAGATTAAAGAATACATAAGGATAGTTTTCTTTTCTTTTCCTTCCCTTTATTTTATTTTTATGTAGTTGTCCACAATAATTTGTTGCATTTAATATTCCAACACCAAGCCCACCACCATTATACCTTCCCACCACCATATTTTGAATGTTTCCACTCCAACCCTCAAACCCTGTCCCCAATACAAATAATTTATTCTTTATTGCTTGTTATAAATAATCCACTAAAATAATCCAATTTTTTTCCTTAGAGGAAAATATGTGAAGATTGTTTTATTTCACCCTAGAGTCATTAAGCCCTTAGTAGTGGGAAGGGAAAGATAACAATTAAATGTTACTATAAAGCCCACCTATGTTACAATACATATGTTTGTTATGATTATTAACATAGTTATTGCAATTTTGTAATTTGTACTTATTTTTCTTAGTATTAATATTTTCAGATAAAAATGGCTCTGACAGAATTCTGGCAGCTATTCTATTTTTAGTACCAGAGTTAAGGCAAACAGGGATCTTAGTTGTGACTAATAGTTTGGTTATCCAAATATTTTATACCAATAAAAGCAGGCAATTCGTTAGTGGAAAAAATAATTATCTCAATCCCTGAGGGTTCTTTCTGTATAGATAAAAAGAATTAATATTTATGAAATGAATAATGAATAGGTATAAATATCTGCATAAAAGATAATGAAGGTTTAGGTAAAATAAGGTACAATTCTAAACTGAGGTTAGCAATAGATTAAAATGGGCAATGGAAATAAGTATATGGAAAATAGAATATTAAGAAATTTTCACATCAATGTGGAGTGATATTTATAGAAATTCATTTTTTCTATAGTTTCTTAGACTGTGGGGTTTTGCTACAGAAAAAAAAGCCTCACACTCAGGTTTGCAAAGAAAGCTGAAGAAACAGTTTAGACAAGCCAGCAAAATAAAACCAAAAAATTTCCTGTGATGAAAGATTGCCATATTGGGTATTTTATTATCTTAACATGAGGAATAAAAAAAGATTAAGAAGTGACATTTGGGGAAATGAAGCCATAAGAATTCATATTTTAAAGAGCAATGCAAACAGATGAAGTGTAAAATGACAGTGTTATTATTTTTTTGTTATTAAGATTATTGCAACACTTGCTTTAGCTTTCTGTCTTGACTCACTGTTCTTATTCTGACTGAGCACTAGAAATGGCAAGATCAGAGGACAAAAGAGACAACTGTGCCTGGATCTAAATGTCATGGCACGGAATCAATGGAGACCACTAATGGAGCAGACAGTTCATTCTCATTTCTACTTGGCTGAAGTAACTGTGCTTCACACAAGGGGGGGAAGGGACATGACAAATGACATCACTTACAATTTCTTACAATTTGGGATCTGGCAAACAAATAATTCGGACTGTCAAAGTAGCTTCATTCTGTCAAGAGGCAGCAACAGTAATGTGCTCCCCGTCTAAGAAATTCCTGCTATTAATTCAGGTGACAGCTCCTGTTGGCCAATATTTACAATCAACAGTGAGTAGAACTGCTTGTGAAAAATTTCCTCAGCATCCTTGGGAAAGATAAGGGTCTCTGTGATCTACCACCATCACCACCTATCACCCAAGATAGTCCTCCATTAAGTTGGATTATAATTCCCAGCACAATTTTTAGGAACATTTCAAATAAAGTGGTTTGACTATGCTTAACTATATTTTCCATTTGGATTCAATAGGAAAGTTGCTTAAAGGATGATGCTTATGGCTTCAGGGACACGCATAGAGAAATAAATAGCTCTTCCAGCAGATTGAATGCCAAAACAAAATTGAAGTATTTGACATGCTGGGGAAAATGTAATTTATTACAACTTTGCCACAGATTGTGGTGAAAGTTTCAGTAATAATAAGTCAAAGCAGTGCTGATTTTAATAAACATGTTGTTTCCTTTTTTGTTGATGGTTCATTTTTTGATTTCCTGAATTTGATTTTTATATAAGAAATAGATGAATCATAGTTCTACAAGTGGTGCCTGAACAAATAGAGATTAATAATACCATTGTGAAATGACCTCACTTAAAAAAAAACTGTTTTAGTTGTGTCTGCTTGCCAAATACAATCATGTTTTAAACCAAACACAAAATACTTCTTTTCTTTTCTTAAAAATAGAATGATAAAATTTCTCAAGTACAATCTAAAAATCAGGCAATATATTCAGTAGATATACTAAGCTGGAGTAAATATTTTTCTGTGATTTGTGTTTTGTTTCAGTAGCTGTGTGTGTGTGTGTGTGTGTGTGTGTGTGTGTGTGTGTGATGGGGCCAGGGAGCCACACCCAGTGATAGTTGGATGCTCAGTTATGTCTCTCAGTGATGACCTGGGGATCTTACTGTGCCAGGAATTAAAACTGGGGTTCCTGCATGCAAAGCATGCTCTCTGTCCTTTAAGCCATCTCTCTGGCTACATCTCTCTATACTACCTTTGTGCAATATTTCTAAATTTACCTGTTTATTACCCAGAAATAATATTAGAAACCATTTTTTCCTGGAATATTTTTCTTTTTCCATATCCTAAAACAATATTTCTCAATGTTTTTCTGATGGTTGCACCCTTTCTGATTTCTCCCTTTCTGTGTCTTGCTCCATCCCCAGTTGAACCCCATTCTCATGCGAAAGGCCTTCATTTATGTAATTTTCACCTATGGCCCAGTTGGAATGCCCTAAGGGTACATTGGAAGCTATATTTCCTGCAGTTGAAAGCCACTTCTCTAGAGATGGCCCTTTTTTTTTTAAGAATAGATGACTAACTGAGTGTATTAGGAATTGAAAGAATTCAGACTGCCATGTCCTTGGGAACACATCCTTCCCTTAAAATCCATCACAAACCCTAGGGTGTCATAATAAAATTATGTAAATAATTACTAAATATACAACAATTCCGGTAACAATTCTGGTACTTGAAATGTTCAGGTCAATTTGGAAAAAAGTGTGGAAACAAGAAACCAGATGGATTATTATTGACTCCACCCCTACTTACACATAAAGCAAAGCTATCACATAGAATAGAGAAGCTTCCTAAGAAAAAAGCTTTAGTTTTAAAAAGAAAACTAAAAGTGTCTACCTTGGTAAAACTTAAATGAGTTATAAGAGCACAACAGATATACAATAACATTTCCATTTGTGAGTAGAGAAACATTTAGAGTGTTCAAATGATTCTCCCTTGGTTCATTGAATGAAACACAGGCTAAAGTTCTAGACTTTGCTCACCTGGCAGTCTTCATTCTGTGTGCGCTGTATTGATCAATGAACTCAGGCAAGTCTAAATCAAGGAGTCATCAGACAGTCAGGACTTGTGTCCATCACTTGTCCTCTTGATGTCTTGAATAATGATTAATTTCTCTTTATTTGGCACAGCATTTCATTGTTCATTTGCCTGAAAACAGTGTACCAGGATGAAATAATTGCTAAAATCAAAACTGGTAATCACATCTTCTCAATTTGTAGCTATTCAACATTGGATGATTACTTAAGATCTATTTGCCTTACTCTCATCTGTAAAATGAGGTTTATATTTGTATCTACTACTAAGAGGTACTGTGAATATTCACTATGCTAATATATATCCATGCAAAGACATTTAAACATTGCATATTAAATTATTATAATTATTATTATCTATTTTAAAAGTTCACTTGAAAACATAATGTAAGGAAACAGGGACATGAAGAAGAGAGTAAAAAGCAAGAATGTGAAGTAATGTGGAAGATAGGTTTATTAATCTAATCAGATTTCTCAGTAGGAAATAATGGTGAGAAAATAATCTAAACTAAAAAAACTATGGTACTGGGGCTGGAGCAATAGTACAATGGTACAATGGTAGGATGTTTGCCTTGCACATGGTAAACCTGGGTTCAATTATCAGCATCCCATATGGTACCATGAGCACGGCCAGGAGTAAGTCCTGAGTGCAGTGCCAAAAGTAATCCATAAGCATAGTCAGATGTGTCCCAAAAAAGGAAAAAAATGCAGATAAAAGAAACAATGGTATACCTACACAATGAAATAATATACAGCTATTAGGAAAAATGAAGTCATGAAATTTGCTTAAATGGATGGACATGGAGAGTATCATGCTGAATGAAGTGAGTCAGAAGGAGAGGTACAGATATAGAATGACTGTGCTCATTTGTGGGATATATATTTTTTAAAAATAGTATAAGAATAATATCCAAGCCCAGGAAAAACAGGGATCAGGAGAAATGGTCCACAGTTGGAAGTGTGCCACAAGATTATGGGGTGCAAAGGGCAGTTAGGACAGTAAAAGGACCAGTATGACAATAATAATTAGAAATGCTTACTCTGGTGAAGAACTGAGTGTTGAAAGTAAGTAAAGAGGTATAAGGGATATACATGATAACCTTTTAGCACCTGATTGCAAACCATAGTGCCCAAAAGGAGGGAGGGAAACAGAGACAGAAAGAGAGAGAAGTGACTGCCATAAAGGCAGGTAGGGACAGGTGGAGGGAAACTGGGAACATCGGTGGTAGGAAATGTACACTGGTGAAAGGACAGATGTTGGAATACTATATGACTGAAGCCTAATTATGGAAAAAATGGAGAAAATAATCCAAAGACATAGAAAAATGAATAAAAGATATATATTGTTAAATTTTAAAAAATAGAGTCCCAGGTGAAAAAGAGCAAAAGAGAGCACACAAGATATCTTAATGAAATTTCAAAACTAAAAATCAAAGTAAGAATCATAAACATAGTCTAAATTATTTTCCAGAGAGGAAAGCCTTTCTTTGGATCAAGAATATAACTCAGTGGTAGGTTATGAGCTTCACATGTATTAAATCCTGGTTTCAATCCCAGAACTCAGCAACAACAACATCAACAATATAAGCACAACAAACAAAACCCATAACTTACCTCAACCCAAATGAAAGAAATTTTAATGGAAATTCATATCAGTAAAATTGGAAGCCAAAGGTTAATGAAGTGTTGTCTTCAAAGGCTAGCAGGAAAATGACTTTGAAACAAAGTGCTGTGTCTAGCCAAAATAGTAAGCATGAATATAAAAATATTTTTGTTTGCATATCTATATAAATGTAACATATAACTTTTCTATCATAAATGACTTGGAAACTGTAGGGAACATATACTCAAAGAAAATAGTTATTTGAAGATAAATGAAGGCAAGACAAAAAAGGATTTAAGAGTATGAGACAGGACAAACAGAGTTAAAAAACAAACAGGATTCTGAGAGAAATTAAGAATGGTCTGCTTACCAAAATATCTTCAGCTAAAAGTAGCAAAAATATCTAATGTGGCTTAGATAGCAAAATTTGTTTTTTTTAAATCAGAACATCCTGAGTTATGAAACTTCCGGATTGATTAATTTGTTCATTCAATTTTGTCATCAAGGAACTAATTTATTTTTTACTTTATACCCTACTACCATCTATAAAGCTCTCTTAAGATTACAAAGATAGATAGTTGCATTCACATTCAGATATGGCAGGTTCAGGTAGAAAAAAAGAAAAAGGAAGGAGAATCTCTTTTTTTTTTTTGCTCATCCCTTTTTTCTACTTTGACTCAATGGAAAAAAAAACTCACAGAAGTCTTTAAGACACTTGCTCTTTTTATCATTGGCCAATCCATATTATATATCCCTATATAATTGTATACCCTGGTGAAATCACTTAAAAAATAATAAAATCCTTATGACTGCTTCGGATTTCAAAAGATAAGTTCATCAGTATAAGTGTATCCAAATTCAGCTAACTGTGCATATAAAAGATGCACAAATTTCTGGTATATCACTTATCAAATACACCACAGTAAAGTTGTTAAAAGTTCATCTGAAAACCAATCAGAAAATGACCCTTACCTTTTGAGTGACAAGTGTTAGAACTTAGATTAAGTTTCAATGATTTACAAATTAAATTGGTTCAAGTTAGGATCCAAAGTCCATGATGAATATTGTCAATGATAAAATTGATACCATTGTAAAATTGTATGGTTAAGGCAATCATGATTAATGATAAAGAAACAAAGTAAAAGTGTTTTCTCTATTAATAACAATAGAGATGTAAACAACAACAACAGTAAAGATTGTGTAAGATCATCATTCTATTTTTTAGCAGGGACTGGAGAGAACGAAGGTAAGGTGCTTGCATGCAGCTGACCCTAGTTCGAATCCACATATAGATCCCCCAAGTACCACCAAGGTTAGTAACTAAGCACAGAGAAGAAGAAATAGCACCTCTTAGTTTGGCATCAGTTCCCCCAAAAAAGCACTTCCCCAATGAAGCTAGATAAATATGCTGAATATAAGCATTTGAAATATATAATTTAAAAACAACTGAACAAAACACTCAAATCTCACTGGTCAGGTAATTTCAAGACAACTAACAGATATTTGAATTAATGAGAAGTCATTTGGGATTAAAAGAGATTAAATCTTTAATCATTTCTCGTGATATATTTGTTTGTTACTCTGAACAACCTTTATCTCTTCTATAAGATATTTTGTCTACAGGTCGCATTTCTCAATTAATTTCTTTTTGAAAATCAACCTGAAAATAAATATAGGTTTGAGAATTTGTTCTTTCAAAATTAAATAAAGGCTTGAAATTGTTTGATCTTTACATGCCCTCAATAACTACCCCTTTATAACACTCTCCTGATTCCTCTGAGAAATTTGACTCAGCTTTATTTCCTGGAAGCAAACTGTGTACAAAGTAAGCAATTAAAAAAAAGAGAACTATGAATCATATTTTGAGAAAAAACTTGTAGGAATATATATTTGTGCTGAAGAAACAAAGGTTAGGCATTTTTGGTCAGACTTTCTACAAGTTCTTTGTTATAATCTAATTAAACTTGAATTAAATTTAAGTATTAATATGAGGCCAGCAGGCAATACAGTAGTTAGGGCACCTGTCTAGATGTGCCCAACCCAGGTTTGATTTCCTGTACCACATGGTCCCTTGGGCATTGCTAAGTGCATCTTAAGAAGATGCTGAATGCTACCAGGTTTAATCCTGGAGGCTCCTTGAGCAAAGCCCAGGTAGTTTTGGCACCTCAGGGTCTAAATAGCATCACATCCTCATTTCTGGTGTTGAACTTTCAGACTAGTTGGCTGAAGATCAATGACAAGGTTCCTGGGACTCTGAGAAATATTTAGGAGACCACCACCCCAAATTGTAAGTTTTAATATTTTTTATTTTTAGGCCACACTCAAGGGTGCTCAGGACTAGAACTTATTCCTAGCTCTGAGTTCAGAGAACACTCCTAGTGGTGCTTAGAAGGTCCTATGTAGTGTTGGAGATTGAACTTCAGCAACTTTGTACAAGGAAAGCACCTTTCTGTTCTATACTTTTATAAAAATTAAAAGGTTCATTGGCCATTAAATGTTTGCATAGCTAAGATTACTTTATCAAAATTGGGCCCTTTAGCTAATTAATTATGAGGTACCATAATAAACGTTAATAATTTTTAGCTCTAAATTTCTGCTTGTAAGTGTGGCTTCAACTCACTTAAGGGGTGTTGGGCATTGCAAGGTATGGATATAGAAGCAAATAACAGTTAGCTGGCCCTATGAGAATGGAAGGTGACACTATTAGCTCCTACCCTCAATCACTTCACCCTGACTCCCCTCTCCTATCATATGTTCACAAAAACACATACTCAGCAGATTACTCCTTGTAGTAAGGACTTTGAAGGATGCATTAGAAATTCTCTAACTTGATAGATTAGCAAATGAAATATAAATAGTACCTTGTGCCTAGAAAAGTTCAAGTTAAAAGTTTCATTGGTAAGTGTATATAAGGATCTACCAAATAAGATAATTTAAATGCTGTGTAAACTGGAAACTTTTATGCATTTTCTATCTCATGCAAGCCATGTGAAGTAATCTCTGTAAAATTGATTTAGAAATTGTAAAATAGTACTGCTAATGTTAATTATCACAAGACATTTCAAAAATAGCTAGGATGTCAGATCATTTAATGTATGAAAAAGTGAAAATATTTCTTAATTTATCTTGGAAGCACACTTTCAGAATCACACACCATGAAGTCTAATTAATGCCCTTTATTTCTCACCTCTTTTTAGTTGAATGGATTATAATCAATTTCAATCCCTATTAAATGAGTAACTGCAAGAATGGCTTACATTTTTTGTCTCTTCCTCTCAGTGCTTTACAGTTATATCCCTCCCTACTTATTTTCCTGGTTTCTTCTTAGAGTTCATAAGCACATCACACCAAAACTAATAGCATCTCAACCCTCTTTTGGTCTTTTTCTCATCAGTTCTCCAATTCCTTCTTCTGATAGCAAGTCAAAGCTACTATTTTTTTTTATCACTGTAATTATAAGTATTTACAACACAATCAGTGTGATACAGAAGGAAATTCTAAAATGAAGAGCAAAAACTAGAAAGGAGATGTCAAAAATTATTATTTAAGAATGAATTAGAAAGCATCCATGTCCTATGGTCAGCGCTTCAAACAGGAATGGATGCCGTGTTCTATTTCTTATTTTTGGTGCTCCATTTCTGAATGTATCCAGAGAAATCTGATAGATTTATCCCTTTGTAATGTTCCTTTAACTTCAGAGATACTACTAACGTTTTCACTTTCCACAGAAAGGTAGATGAAAAGATAATTGCCCTGAGACTAGGACAGGAGTGAGGGACGCTGAAACAATGGTGGAGGGAAGCAGACTCTGGTGGGGGGATGGTGCAGAAAGTTTTACATAAGAAACCAACCACTAACAGTATTGTAAATCATGCTGCCTAAAATAAAATTTTAAAAAGATTTCTAAGTCCATTTAACCTGAATCATAAAGCTGGAAGCAAATTTTTGTTTGAGAATTATGTGTTGTTAAGTGAATCATGACAGCAACTCTGTCAAACGTTTCTTTGTGTTCTTCAGCTTTTCTCCATCTCCCCTCTTTGCAGTGGTTTCAGCGGTGCCCAGTCCCAGAGAATCTATGATCAGTTCTGCACAATTGCAAACTAGAACTCTCTACCCTAGACCTAGATCGTGCCCCTCTTCCTTCATGCTTCAGAGTTTCTCGAATCTCATATCAGCACCAATTGGGAAACTTAGTCAGCACTCATGTATATGTAGTTCAGAAGCTCAGGAGCCACCTTCACCCCATCTTTGGAAGAGAGCAGCAATAGATACAAATCTCCCCTATTTGATTCCCAAAAGAAACATCCTGAGGTGAATTTCACAAGATACATTTGTCTTACATAAGTAGATGAGTGCCATTTGTCAGTAAATTGACTGAACCAGAAATACCAACATGGATAAACTTTGACTTGTTAATTTATTTCATTCCTTCTATTGCTCCTTTATACTCCCAAGTTCTCTTACTAAACAAATAACCCCCACACAAGCTTTTGTCACAGATACTGCTTTCAAAAATCTCCAGGTTAAGTATGTGAATCACTTATATTCCCACTCCTAGGTTTTCAAAATTCTGTATATTGACTATAGGAGTAAGTTTATTGGTTTCTGCCTCAGGGTGCATATTACTGTGTAAGATGATATCTCGGCCTCAGGAATTGTTTGCAGCTCATACTAAGATATACTTTAAGAAGACATCCTATTGTTTCACACAAGTAGTTGTTTCTGTACATGTGGTAAGACTGGAATATATGACAGTGATCAACTGAAATCCTACATTATGTTTTAGACTTAATTATAAGCAATAAATAATTATATATGACACACTATCCTGTGGCGTAGGATAATCAGTGATCCCATCTGTGGTTATTGAAAGATGCAGAGCCAATGGAGAAAGAAAATTCAAACTGATAACTTTCTCTTTGTTGAAGATACTCTCTATAGCAGTATATTGATGGATCTTAATGACAGATGAATCCAGTTTTTGATGCTCAGTCTTTATTCTTCTCACCATTGTCACTTCATATCTTCTCTTTCCTTTTTTTTGTTGTGAAATACCTAATCTGGTAACAGTGTTTATATTATCTCTCCAGTTTGTTAGTTTGAAAAAAACTATCAGAAATACAAAAATCTTTTAGGAAATTGCTATTCTGATAGGAGTAATCTGCCCTCCTGGGTTCAGGGGATCTTGGGAAGTGTATGTCTGCTATTTTCAGCTTCTAGAATAGGTAGCAATACTGCTAGTTTTGGAATTTCCCAAAACAAGAGAAAGGGGTTCTCAGATGTTCCCTAGCCTTACCACAACTACAGTATCCACTTTGGTTGTCATTGATGTGGTTTGGGGCATACTTGCCCTTTCAGAAAGGGTATTTCTGCCTCAGGGTCTGTGAAGAGCCTTCACACAGGCCCCATTATGGAGAGAGTGTACAATAAAGACAAAGCTTATATGTTCTCACTGTAGCATCAGCATTCAACAAGTTTTCCCCAGCTGCCTCCCTTTGCGGGGCACTAAATTGAGAATGTGGGGTATAGAGTAATTCAGACAAACTTGGCCACGTTGCTTGATCACCTTGTAATGATCAACAAATAATTATGAATAGACATATAATATATCTATAATGAATAGAAGGGGGTCAAAAAAGTATTTTGTGACAGCTTGTCTGAAAGAGAGAATTAAAGTACCATGAAATAAAGTAACAAGGACTCTGACTTGTCTTTCTCAGTCTTGGCAAGTCCAGTGAAAAAAATTACACTTGCAATGAGTTCTGCAAAATAAAAATAAAGAGGCATCAACAAAATGAAGCAATATTTTGTGTCAAAGTCACATCATTCCTATTATCTTCTACACTTCAAAAGAAGTCCTGTTCCTTTCAATGAATTTAGTAATGGATGCATACATTTTTTTTTACAGAAAATCTGTGTTCATGCTGAATAGAACTACAGTCTATTAAAATGAAACAAGAAATTCTATTGAATGAAATAAGTAAAACAATATTTTATATCAGGAACCCCCTTATAAAGTCATGATAATGTCCTCCTTTCCCCAGATTTTCTATGAAAATGGATCACTCCAACTTATTGGACGGGAGGTTTTGTCATCTGATGTAGTGTCAAAGCTTCCCTCAGTGAGAGCCTAATGTACCATCTGAATCAGTACTTTGCTGCAAATAGGAAGTTAAAATTGTGCTGATATTTTACTCCCTCTGCACTTTCCATTTTGGCAGCTTGGCTTTCTGGCTGGTTACTTTAATCATCTTAAGTGCTTGAACTAAGAACCCATTTAACACTTTCCATTAATAAAGAAAAATGTGGTCCAGGAATACACAACTTAGAAACTTGGAGGTCATATAGTTTAACCTCCATCAGTTCAGGGAGCTCTGTGCCACTTGTCTGACAGGTGGTTATTTGGGATCTACTTTTACCCTTCAGAAAGTTCCTGAGTTCAGAAACTTCATAAAGCAAGAAAGACTCCAGATGTGGCTGACCTGGCAGACTCAGTACTGTTATGACAATATTGTACATCTGTATCTGTGAAGATAGATATACATGCAAGTGAAAGAACATTCACAAGAGTAATAACCTATTACAAGACTTTTACATTCTTATGTGGAAAGTATCTATAGATATTGAAGGTCTCTTAAAGAAATTCTGCAGTCATTGGAGAGTCAGGAGGTTAAGTCTCTTTTAAGTCCAGGGCACCAAATTGAGACCTTTATCTACATGAAACTAGAGAGTTGTTTGAACTCTGGTGATGTTTAGTTGGACAGGAGCAATAGCACAGTGGGTAGGGCATTTGCCTTCCATATGGCTGACCTGGGTTCAATTCCTCCGTCCCTCTTGGAGAGGCCGGCAAGTTACCGAGAGTATCCCACCCACATAGCAGAGCCTGGCAAGCTACCCGTGGCATATCTAATATGCCAAAAACAGTAGCAAGTTTCACAATGGAGATGTTACTGGTGCCTGCTTAAGCAAATCGAGCAGGAGAACAGTATGTGTTACAGTGATGTTTAGTTTCCAACCATAGTTAAGGGTGAAGGAACTATCTTTTAAGGAAGATTTCAAAATGGTGAAACATAATGCTTGTATGTCTCACTGACCAAAAAGCAGTTATATGAAATGCTCAATTCAAATGAAATCAGTAAATACACTCTATTTTAAGCAGTCATACTCCCACACAAGGTACTGTTATTAAGATGAGAAAGTATGATTTGTCAGTAGAGATTGAAAAATCTTTTCCACAAGGCCAAATAGTAAATATTTTTAGCTTTGCAGGCTGTATGATGTCAGATACAAATATTCAACTTGCTGCTGTCCTGCTGAAATAATTGCCTTAGCCAATACATAAGCAAATCAATGTGCTCCAATAAATCTTTATTTCCCAAATCAAGCAGTAAGCCAGATTTAGCTTTTTACATGTCTATTCCATTGGTGAATGTTTCTGAAGATAACATTTATTTACTTAATAATCATTGTCCTCTTGCTGAGTCACATTAAAAATGAGGCACTGGACATGGTTCCATTTTATATGAAATGGTAATTCAGCTGCAGGTCTATTTAAAAAAACAAATTTTAATTTGTCTTTAATGTGCTCCCTCTTTTACTCATCATCATCATCATCATCATCATCATCATCATCATCATCATCATCATCATCATCATCATCATCATCATCCCGTTGATTGTCAAATTTCTCGAGCGATCTCAGTAACGTCTCCATTCGTCCAAGCCCTGAGATTTTAGAAGGCTCTCTCTACTTGTCCTTCCAACAATGCCGTACTGGAGGCCCTTTCAGGGTGAGAGGAATGAGACCCAGCTTGTTACTGGTTTTGGGCATATATTAATACACCATGGGGACCTTGCCAGGTTCTTCCCTGTGGGCAGGAAACTCCCAGTAGTTTGCCAGGTTCTCCCAGAGGGAGAAGTAGGCTATAAGATATAAGCTTCCGGGAGCTGGCTTTTAAGTCTCTGGATGCTGGCCATTGACAGGATTACACAGCGCCAGGGGCAGTCCCTGGGTGTGACTACCCTAGCTACTGGGAGATGGGAAATCTGGGTGGAGGAGGCCCAGTCCCGATCTGAGCAGCCTTGGAGGTCTCAGCCCCGGGTCCCACATACCTGGGTTCCTCTGCCGGTTCCTTCATGCGTGAGGCTTGTCCAAACATGTGGAGAGGGGCCTTGAGCATGGCTGTGGCTAGGCTCCGGAGGTCTTTGGCCGCCGGGAGCTCTGCTCGGGGTGGGGAGAGAAGCTGGAGCCCATCCCCTTGGAGGAGGCCCCGGGGAAGACTGTCAGGCACGAGGCAAGAGACTCTCTTTTACTACCATTCATAAATTGGCTGATCTTACATACCCTCAGTATCTTTTAAATTACTAATAAAAATGTGAAAGTGATATGCAGAGATCTCTTTCACTTGTCTACAAATGAATATCCATTGGGAAACTATTACATGTCAGATACTAAGTCATCATGGAAATCATGAAAGCATGGAAGGGGGATCACTTGTCCTTTAGCCCTGTGGAATATGGTTAAAATATGGCAGTGGTTAAAATATGGCAGCAAATCAGATTCACCCAGGGAGCTTGTTTAAAGTATAGATTCCTGAAGAAAATCTGTAGCAATTTAAATATGTTGGATTTGTGATGGGCGGTGGGTCAGAACATCTTTATTTTAAATAGAACACTGGTATAGATTTTGAACTTGGTAATAAATTTTGAGAAAGGTTTTGTTACGGCCAATAGCTTATTATGATATCAGGAAAGCTTTACCAAATGTCTGGTTAAAGTTCAAAATATATAGTTTCTCAATGAACAATATCTGGTTTTCAAAAGAGCTATTTATTTCATTTTGCATTCTTTCTTTTTTAAAAACTGTGATATTAAATTATCCTCACCAAATATTAGTGAATAGTGATTAATTTGTTCCTTTCTAAAGATGACTAGTAATAAATGTTGCTAGCTACTAATGCTTTTCTGTATCTTTACAGAAGGCATAACACATATTACTAAAATAACCCCCACAACAACCTTATGAAACTGACTCATAGAGAGGTAAGAAATGTCCAACTTCATTCCCAACTCTTACGTATAGCAAAATAAACCCAAGTTTGACCAATTGCAGAGAACTGTTCCAAAGGATCTTTCCTACCATTTCACAAGTCAGTTTAAGCATTTATTTTGCATTTCACTTTAGATAATTTATATAATATTTTTAATTCATTTGATATAGGTTTTATTATTTTCTTCTTAAATACATATATTTCAAGGCAGACTCAGAAAAATAAATAATTTTATTTATATAATAAAATTATATATATATAATATTTGAAAAATAAATGTGGCATAAAATTATTTATATAGTAAAATTATATATATAATAATGATAAAGAAACCAAGCAAATCCATAGTGATACTGGTTACTCTCAGAGGGGGAGAGGAAAAGAGATCTAAAACACAATCTAATGTGTTTCTGCTATTGCTGCCACAACATGAGCATGTTTATTTTGTAAACTATATTGATTTGTATATTCATCTCCATTTATTATATTTCAGTGAAAATGTACAAATACATCTTGAGCATCTCTATTTTTAAGGTATCAAGAAAGATGCACTGAGCCTACTGTAAAATCTATAGTAATAAGACGCATTATTTAAAATGAAGCCAAATAGGGCTGGAGAGATTGTATAGCAGGTAAGTCAAGCACCTTGCCCATGGAAGCTTGGGTTTCATCCCTAGCACCACGTATGGTCCCATGAGCCCTGCCTGAGGTGATCCCTGAATGCAAATCCCTTTGGTCTCTGGGATACTCAAGAAGTAAACCTTGAGCATGCTGGGTATGGCTCTCAAACTCCCAAAATCAATATAGATATTGATATTTTCAATATCAATATCAAAGTAGAGGTTTAAAAAATATTTTGGTCTTTGGGCCACACCAGATGGTGTTCAAAGATTTCAACTGTTACTGTGCTCAAGCATTATTTCTGGCAGTGCTCAGGGACCATATGAGATCGAGGGATCCAACTTGGGCTAGTCAGTGCAAGGCCACTGTACTATCTCCCTGGCCCCCAAAATGTTAAAAATAAAAATAAAATCTAGATGGGTGAAAACCATTTGTTTTTCTCAACCCTAGATACTTATAAAATCACCTGAAAATATTATCAGCACTCAGATTCTAGTCCTGAATGGGCGCTGAGCATTTTTAGTTTAAAAGGTTGCCAGGGAATTAGTTCTCTAGTGTAGCTGAAATTAAGAAGCACTTCTTTGGTCTCTGGGATATTCTTTTTAACTTCCTATGCCTAAATGTAGACAGGATCAAGGAAACAGCTCAGTGGCTGGTCCTGAATAATCCTGCAAAGTGCTAAAGGAAGACTCAATATGAAAGTCATGGAAATAAAAGAGGGAAAACTTGGGGCTGGAGCGATAGCACAGCGGGTAGGGCGTTTGCCTTGCACGTGGCCGACCCGGGTTCGAATCCCAGCATCCCATATGGTCCCCTGAGCACCGCCAGGGGGTAATTCCTGAGTAAAGAGCCAGGAGTAACCCCTGTGCATAGCCAGGTGTGACCCCCCCCCAAAAAAAAGAGGGAAAACTTGAGACAAGCCAATGTTTAGTGGCAGCAAAGAAATGATGTAGACATTAGGAGGTTTTATCTTGATTAGAAAAATTGAAAATCAGATGTTCCATTTTTTAAATTTACTTTGTTCCTCTATTATTTTGATGTCTGGATCTACACAAACTTGGTACTCAGGGGGTTGAGAGGGCAGGAGGGTTTTGCCTATTTGTGTGCACACTCAATCTCATACCGCTTATTTGTGGTGCTCACACACACCTGGTTGTGAGGTATCAGAAAGCTGCAGATGGCTGTGATTCTGGGGATCACGAATAGCAGGACCCTAGGAATACAGTCTGCAGGCAGTGTAATGAGGGCAGTGTCAGACTTCAGTGTAGCTTTCAACACTGTTGCTCGCCACTCACCATCCCTGGGCCACTTAAATTTTTATTTTATGTAAGGCCATCAAAGTGAAGGTTTCAGATCATCTGCCCAAGTCTCAGTTGAATGTGCCATTGTCTTTGATAATCATATGGAAATTAATTTTTTGTAAACTTCTGTCAGTTTTTGACTCTAGTATTTTACAGATTGTTGAATGTGTGCCAAGCTCCGGTTTTTGCTTTTAGACAGATACTTTGATGCGATAGAAAAGCAGTCTTTGTTGTCATGGAGATTATATTCTAATCAGGGAGGGGAAAACTAAAGAAATAAACAAAAAGTGTCTTCAGTCCTCAGTCTCTAGATGATTTACCTGAAATGTATTTAATCCTTAAGACTGAAAGAAGGACGATAATCTTCTGTTTTACTGCTGTGAAAACTGAGGTGAGACTAAATCTGTATTTCCCCTTTGCAAAAATCTTTGTTGCCATCCAGAGTTATGGGTGGAATGGCTTTGTGGACAGGTTTCAAAGGGAGTAATTGACAAACAGCAACACAATGAGCCTTTTCTAGAGGCTAGTCACTATTCTTTGTTGAAAGACATATTTCTGAGTAACCAAACACTTTTTTTTAAAAAAAAGCCTTAACTCCATCCTTTAGAGTTAAGAGAGTATTCCATTTCTCACACGTAAAAACTAATTCATAATGGAATGTGACTTCTAAGTCCTTTATAAGAACAGATAATAAGGAGCATAAAATATCAAAGCAAGAAGAAATCTGTCCTTGCAGTGCAATCCAGTTTTAATTATTTTTGGGGGGGGGGTGGGGCCAGTTTGGACCACACTCACCAATGCTCAGAGGTTATTTCTGGTTTTGCATTCAGAAATCACTCCTGGTGGTACTCAGGAGACCATATAGGATGCCGAGGATTGAACCTCAATCAGCTGCACAGAAGGCAAACATCCTCCCACCATAATATCACTCTGACTTCCAGTGCTGTCTTACTTAAGATAAAAACCTTAAAATGTGCCTTATAAAGTTAAAACCCTTTGCTTAAATGAATTCTAGGATGCTACACAGACTTCTTCCTTGCTCTTTTCTGCCTTTCCTGCTTCACTGTTCTATCACTCTAATCCCACTGGTTCACATGGTATTTTTTCCAATGTGCCAACTCTAACGACATATGCAAGATCTTTAAGTCAGGGATAGGGCCCAACAGATAGAGCACATACCATGTGGGGGTGTAGCTCTATTGACCCCACCCCTCCCAGATGTGGCTCTACTGGTCCCCAGAACTATGGGGGCAAGTACCTGTACATAAAAAAGAACCTATATTTAAAATATGTCTTCCTACTCTGGGTACAGTCGTGTACATTTCTCTCATAGCTCTTCTAACATTGAATGGTTTTCCTAATTCTCATTTCTCAATAATTTTGTAAATGTTATATTCCTTCCAAAAAGATGCTTTCAGTAGACTCGGTGGACTGCCCACTCAATACCCATTAACCTACTCTTCCTTGTCAACACACACTAGCTTTATCTAAGAATCAAGCTTTCAGGGAAAGTGACTATCGTCTCAATTTAGGAGTCAATCCTACATTAGTTTATTGGTTTGCTGCCGGTAATTAGTTTAGGGATGGAAAAGTGACACAATTCTCACCAATGAGACTTGAAAGGATGTCATCTGGGTTGTGAGAAACTCCTTGAAAGATGTCTTCACTTTTAAAAAGTGCTACAATGGAATAGACTTTTTTTCCTTTGGACATTTTCATGCCTGGAAATGCTGTAAAAAATGTGGCTTCAGAAATCTGGGCTTTCTGTGCCTTCATGCAGGGTATGGATTATACCTTTTAAGCCACCTTGCTTTGGGGTCTTATGTTATCTGCAGAAAAAAAGTTTAAATGATAGAAAATTGACTTTTTCCATCTTTTGTATTCTGTTCTGTATAAAAGAATTTAGAATGGCTAATATTCCATACTGGGTCAGAATTTTCCAAACAGTGCTATGTAAATATTCAGAGATTTGACATTATTCAGCTGTTAAAGTCAGAAATGCAAGCTGTTCTAATTTCTGTTTTTAGAAATCAAACAATGGAAATAACATATTTTTATTAAAAATAGAATAATTGGAGAGCTTCTGAATACTTATGAGATAGAATTTACAGCATTTTTGTAAGATTAAATAAAATGAGTTTGCTAATGACTTAGTTGATCTCTCATCCAATTTAATATTGGTGCCATTCTGACAATTTTTATTTTTATAGTAGTTTTTATAATATATTGTTTAATTTACATTCATGATGAATTACTGGATAAATCAGAAAGAAGTAATGTCAATGCTGAAGTACAAGTTGATGAAAATTATAAAAACAAAAATAACTGCAAATTTGCCTCTGTGATAAACACAAGATCTGGTTCCATAAGTTACATTTATCTGTTCAAAATTCTACTCAGCATCAAAAGATGCCTCTAGTACTTTGAAAATTAAAGTTAAATGGATAAAAATCTAGTGATGATTATATCTAATTTGGCTTTTCATTTGTAGGGAATAAAAAATCTCCACACCCACAATCTGTTGCTTGAAGAGAAAAGCTTATAAATCTCATCTTAAAATTTCCCATTTTATTTCATTTTTTAAATGTAAAATTATAGAAATAAGCCCATTTGTTTTTGAAGTGTAAATTGCAGAATGTTAAACAGGGTTGTAAAAAGTTTTGTATAATTTTAAGTTGTATATATTTAATGGCATCTCTGGAATTGACCTATAGATGTTTTTATACTTTTAACAACTTTATATTCACAGAAGATTTTCAAAGTAGTACAAGTTCATATATACCTTCCACCTATCTTACTGTTATCTAACATAGATCAATAATCAAATAAAGCAAATTAACATTTGTTCAGTGCTGTTAATTAGAGACTTTACTCATATTTCATCAATTTTCAATAAATTCCCTTTTTCTATTTCAGAATTTAGTCTGGGATCCCACAGTGATTTTAGCTGCCATTTCTCTTTGGTTTTCTATAATCTGTGACAATGCATAAGTCTTTTCTTGTATTTTACGACCTTCTCTTTAGATCTATCTGTTCTCTTCTTAATTTCAGGTTATTCACTGCAAAATTGCTATTTTTCACATTTACAGTTAATATTTAGAGAATATAATTTATCATTTAAACATATCGGGAGGCAGTACACATTTTGTTTCTGTTAAATTTCCTCTCACCAATTTAGCAGCCAATTGCTTACAGCAAATATTGCTTAAAGCAATTATTACTGTGATGTGTCCCTCCTTACCATTTATTTACTTATTATTTTATATTTATGTCGGTTTGAACTCATGAGCACTTATGCTATTTTCTGGTATATAACCCAGCAATGTTATTATTTGATTTTCAATTTGTATCCATTTAGGTCATTATGAGTTCATGATGGTCCTTCCAACTCCAGCCAGAGCTGCACTATTCATTCTGACCTCTGATTGCTTATCTGAAACTTCTTTCGGTTGCAGTGAGATACTTGGCCCTCATTATCACAGCAGATTTAGCGCTCTTTTTTACACTTGTTGTAAATGTGTAATTTTAGAATTTACAGCCCAACCTGCTGTGGAAAATACATTCACTAACTATAATGCAATCACAGCGTGTATTGTTTCTCTGCTTAACTTAACAGAATCAAGTGAAATCTTTTTTTTCTTTTTTTCAAATATACTTACATAATTTATTTCTTCCCCACCTTCTTAGGGGCCAGACAGATAGTAGAAAGGGTAGGTACTTTTCCTGTAAATAGTCCGTAGGGGTTTGATCCCCAAGACCACATCTGGACCCCTGAACCTCATCAGGAGTGGTCTCTGAGCACAGAAACAGGAGAAGCCCTAAGCACTGCAGAATGTGCCCACCCTCAAACCCCACCTATGCTCTTCTCTCCAGTCTTTTTCATTTGTATCACCGTACCACTGTCATCCTGTTGTTCGTCAATTTACTCAAGCAGGCACCAGTAACGTCTCTATTCCTCCTAGCCCTGAGGTATTAGCAACCTCTCCTTACTCGTCTTTCGCAACGATGGAGGCTCTTTCAAGGTCAGGGGAAGGAGACCTATCGTTACTGTTTTTAGCATATCGAATACGCCATGGGTAGCTTGCCAGGCTCTGCCTGTGTGGGCGGGATACTATTGGTAGCTTGCCAGGTTCTCTGAGAAGTATGTGTGTGTATATATGTACACACACACACACACACACACACGACTCTATATGATTTGTTACCTACTGTCTGAACTCCATCAAGTATAGTATGGCAATTATGGAATATGGTAGGAAGTGTATTATAATGTGTCTGGAAAGCGGCCTAGAGGGTGGCGGCAGTTAGGTAGTGGAGGTCGACTGCCAGGTCTGGGTCCCTTGGGGTGGGGAGGGTTCTCACCTGCCCCCCTCTGGGGGACCTCGAGTGAAAACAGCCTGGTGCAGAGTCCATTTTCATTTGTAATATAATTTATAGGTGATGCTTTAGGGTTGGATTCAGGAAATGTGGGCAGTCCTATCCTAAATGTGCTTTCCGGTCTACTCTCATTTATATCTTTTCCCTTTTTGTCGTTTTTTGTTTGTTTGTTTTTGCCACAACCAAAATTTACTCTGGTCTGTGTTCAGGGATCACTCTTGATAGACTTGGAGGACAATATGGGATGCCAAGGATCAAGTTGGTGTCAGCCACGTAGAAGGCAAAAGCCCACCCGCTGTATTATTGTTCCAGGCCCTCCGTTATCTCTCTTTTGATGTTGAATAACTGATTGTTTTTGTTTTAGGAAATACTTTCATTTACCACCCAGTACATCTCTAAATCGCATTACGTGTCCGGCCCATCTGATTTTCAACGCCTTGGCAAACAAGAAAGCTTCCCTGATTCTTCATCGTCGACAGAGGTCGGAACTCCAGATTCCTTCTCTCACTTGAGTGAAACATGATGCTCCAAGCATAGCTCTTTCAATTCCTCTTTGGGATACCAGAAAGCATTCTCATCCTGTTTTCAGAGGGCCCAGGTCACTGAGGCATATGTTAGTGCAGGAAGAATTGTGGAGTCGAAAAGATGTGCCCAGAGCCGGAGGTTCTTCGTTCTCTTAACCACTTCTTCGACACTCTTGAAGGCATTCCACGCTGCTCTCTCCCTCCTGCGCAGTTCAGGTGCCAGGTCCTTTGTCATGTTGAGTTCTTAACCTAGGTACACGTAACTGCTACATTGAGAGATGTTCGTCCCATTGAGGGCAAACTGAACATCAGAAACTAGTCCATTTCTCATTAATATTGTCTTGATGAGATTCAGCTGCTGTCCTACCTTTCCACATTTATGCATTCCTCGCACAATCATGGAGGTGCTGAACCAGTCGATTGTATTCCTGGTCAACGTTGTTAATGATAGCATTTACCCATACTGCTGCAATAGTGCCAAAGAGCTCCCAGTTGGTGGTTGTTTTGGGAGTTCTCTTCTTAAACTTTGCAGCCATTTCTCCCTGCTCCATGAAGTAGAATTTCGCACGAAGGAGACCACCATCTCTGATCCTGTTTGAAATTTTGGAACGACAGCGACATTGATCAGGCACAACCATTCATTGAATATGATGTGGTCGATTTCATTGTGGAACTGTCCACCAGGAGACTCCTATGTCTAATGTTTATATTCGATCTTCTGAAAATGCCAGTTACCATGCATGGTCTTGGTCAACATGATGAACTCAGACAGTCTCTCACCCTGTTTGTTCCATTCTAGGCCATGAGTCCAAATGTGGAGTTCTTCTGGGGACCTCCTACGTCCTATCTTGGCATTAAAATCACTGACAATGACCTTGTAAAAGGTGTGGTCTTCTTTATAGAACTTCTCCAGCTCCATGTAGAGCTTCTCAATTTCTTTTTCATCATAGTTGGATGTTAGTGCATAGATGACAGAGATAGAAACTGCCAGCAATAAGCCATATCTATTCAAACATAAGTGTCTGATTCGGGTTGTTAGGCATTTGAATGAATCAATGCTGATGGCCTACTTTGTGTTGACAAAGACACCAGTGCCACCGATGCCTCTACTGTCACATGTTCTGAGGAACAGTTCTTCTCTAGTGTCAAAAACGGCGTGATGGTCATTAAATACCCCAGGGTCATTAAAAAATAAAACAAGAATTTGGAAAAGTGATGCCATCCAAGTGGCTGCAGAGATTGCTCATTACTCTAGAAACTCTGACCCCCAAGACTAACCAGCAACTATCTATAGAACATGCCATTTTGAAGCCTGAGAACCAGAGAAACAGACTGGTTTCATCATACGCAGAAAAGATTCCATTAGAATGGCAAGGAAAGCACTACAGCCTAAACATATTGCTCTCCCCATACCTCCCTGCATAAATGGCTTCTGAAGGGTCGATGTGTACGGGCTAGAAGAACACAGGTGGACATCTTAGAAATGTTGTAGGATATTTTCTAGGAAGTTTTTTTGGATCTCTCTCTATCTCTCTCTCTCTCTCTGTCCAGCTCTCTCTCCAACTCTCTCTCCCTTTTTCTCTATATTTCTCTCACTCCATGGCCTGACAATTAGATGTGCTTTAGAACCCAGTCTGATCAGTGGAGCACTCTACTATTTCCCTACAGGGAGCAACGCCAGATCTTCAGCACCACATTTGATGGCCTGCTTGAGCAGGACGCCAAGCAAGAATACTGCCAACAGAGACTCTTGTCCCATTTAATCAGGGATTCTGAACAACAATGGTCATGAGATGTCCTGAAACCCAGTTTATGTCATAAACCAGCTATTGAGATGAGCTTACACTCTTCCCTGAATCAGAGTCAAATATACACAAATTCTCTTCTTATTCTAACAGTGGGCTCAGCCAGTAATCCTATCACAACAAGGAGGTTATATCCGGGGGCTCCCAACTATTCAAGGAGCATACAATAACCCATCCCTACCAGGAAACAGTCTCCAACCTCAGCCAACAATAGCATATAGGTGGAGACCCAAGAGAGGCTGGCCAGGGACTTTACCTAGTAGCGAAACAAAGTCAATGCCTTACCTGATCATAAAGCCCATCCAGTAAACCCATATAACACATCATTTCATAGTCTGATTACAGGGCATAACCTAAAGATTTTTTTTATTAGTGAATCACCAAGAGTTACAGTTACAAACTTATACACTTTCATGTTTGCATTTTGTTTATATCCCTCCCAAGTGCCCAGTCACCTCCACCAATGTTCCCAGTATCACTCCAACCCTCCAGCCCCATCCCCCCCACCCAATCCCACCTCTGTGGCAGGGCATTCTCTTTTGTTCTCTCTCTCCTTTTGGGTGTTGTGGTTTGCAACAGAGGCACTGTGTGGCCTTCGTGTTTGGTCTATATTCTATTTCAGCATGCATCTCCCAACCTGTGTGGGTGCTCAAAGCACACTTACCTGATGTTCCCTTCTCTATGTGAGCTGATTCTTCCTCCAGCATGTGGGGCCATTTTCCAAGCCTTGGAGCCAACCTCCTGGTACTTATCTCTACTGTTTTTGGGTGTTAATTTCCTATTCTGTTATTTAATATTCCACAGATCAGTGCAATGTTTCTATGTCCATCTCTCTCTTTCTGACTCATTTCACTTAGCATGATACTTTCCATGCTGATCCACATATGCAAAGGTCATGACTTCATCTTTTCTAACAGCAGCATAGTATTCCATTGTGTTCATGTACCAAACTTTCTTTAACCAGTCATCTGTTCTTGGGCACTAGGGTTTTTTCCCAGATTCTGGCTATTGTAAACAGTGCTGCAATGAACATTTGAGTGCAGATGTCATTTCGACTGTACTATTTTGCCTCTCCAGGATATATTCCCAGAAGTGGTATTGCTGGGTCAAATGGGAGCTCAATTTCTAATTTTTTGAGAAGCGACCATACTGTTTTCCAAAAGGGCTGAACCACTCGGCATTCCCACCAGCAGTGTAGCAGGGTCCCTTTCTCCCCACATCCTCTCCAAGAGTGGTTGTTTTTGTTCTTTTGGATGTCTCTGTAGTGTGAGGTGATATCTCATGGTTGTTTTGATCTGCATCTCTCTGATGATTAGTGATGAAGAGTATTTTTTCATGTGCCTTTTTGGCATTCATATTTCTTCCTTGAGAAAATTTCTGTTCATTCCTATCCCGCATTTTTTGATGGGGTTGGGTGTCTTCTTCTGGATTCCAACCAGTGCCTTGGATATCCTTGATATCAACCCCTTATCTGATGGGTATTGGGTGAATATTCTTTCCCATTCTGTAGATTGTCTTTGTATTTTGGTCACTGTATCTTTTGCAGTGCAGAAGCTTCTTAGTTTAATATAGTCCCATTTATTTATCTCTGTTTCCACTTGGTTGGTCAGTGGCATGTCATCTTTGAATGTACAAATAGCTTCAATGTCGTGGAGAGTTTTGCCAAACTTGTCTTTAATGTACCTTATGGATTCTGGTCTGATGTTGAGGTCTTTAACCCATTTTGATCTGAATTTTGTGCATGGTGATAGGTCGAGATTTAAACCCACTATTTTACAAGTGGTTGTCCAGTGATGCCAGCACCATTTGTTGAAGAGGCTTTCTTTGCTCCACTTCACATTTCTTGCTCCCTTATCAAAGATTAGATGTTCATACAATTAGGGTTGTGTGTAGGGATATTCCACCCTGTTCCATTGGCTTGCGGTTCTGCCATTTGACCAGTAGCATGCTGTTTTGATTATTACCGCTTTATAGTAGAGTTTGAGGTTGAGGAGGGTGATGCCTTCCATCGTCCTTTTCCCAAGAATGGCTTTAGCTATTAGTGGGCATTTATTGTTCCACATGAATTTCAGAAGTGTTTGCTCCATTTCTTTGAAGTTTTTCATGGCTATTCTTATAGAGATCACATTGAATCTGTACAGTGCTTTGGGTGTATTGCCATTTTGACAAAGTTCATTCTTCCTATCCATGAGCAGGGAATATGTTTCCATTTCCTCGTGTCCTCTTTTATTTCAGTGATTAGCGTTCTGTAGTTTTCTTTGTAGAGATCCTTGACCTCTTTAGTTAGGCTGATTCCGAGGTACTTGATTTTCTGGGGCATGATTGTGAAGGGGATTGTTATTTTTATGTCACTTTCCTCTGTTTCGTTGGGGTATTGATTTTATAACCTGCAACTTTACTGTACAAGTCTATTGTTTCTAAGAGTTTCTTGGTAGAGGTTTAGGGTTTCTCTAGGTACAGTGTCATATTGTCTGCGAATAGTGGGAGCTTGATATCTTCCTTCCCTATATGTATGCCCTTAATGTCTTTTTCTTGTCAAATTACTATTGCAAGAACTTCCAGTACTATGTTAAACAGAAGTGGTGAGAGTGGACATCCTTGTCTTGTCCCTAATCTTAGAGGGAAGGCCCTAAGTTTTTCTCCATTGAGGATGATGCTTGCCGTAGGTTTGTGGTAGATGGCTTTGACTATCTCGAGGAACGTTCCTTCTAAACACATTTTGGTGAGAGTTTTCATCATAACTGGGTACTGGATCTTGCCAAATGCTTTCTCTGCATCTACTGAAATGATCATATCGTTTTTATCTTTGCTTTAGTTGATATGGTGGATTATGTTGATTGATTTCCGAATGTTAAACCATCCTTGCATCCCCGGGATGAATCCCACTTGGTCATGGTGTATGATATATTTGATGAGTTGTTGGATTTTATTTGCTAATATTTTGTTGAGGATCTTCACATCCATGTTAATTCGGGATATTGGCCTGTAGTTTTCCTTCTTAGTGGTGTCTTTGTTTGCTTTTGGTATTAGGGAGATATGTACCTCATAAAAGCTGTTTGGGAGAGTTCCTGTTTCTTCAATTTCCTGGAAAATCTTGAGGAGAACTGGTAACAGGTCCTCCTTAAATGTTTAGAAGAATTCGCTAGTGAATCCACCTGGACCTGGGCTTTTGTTTTTGGGGAGACTTTTGATTACAGTTTCAATTTCCTTGATATTAATGGGTCTGTTCAGGTATTCCAAGTCTTCTTGGTTCAGTCTTGGGAGGTGATAGGAATCCAGGAAATTTTCCATTTCTTCTAGGTTCTCCTGTTTCGTGGCATACAGACTCTCAAAGTAGTCTCTGATGATCTTTTGAATTTCAGTAGTTTCTGTTGTGATGACCCCTTTTTCATTTCTGATTTGGTTTATTAGGGTTCTCTCTTTCTCTTTCTCTTTCTTTGTGAGTGTTGCTAGTGGTTTATCAATCTTGTTTATTTTCTCAAAGAAACAGCTCTTGGTTTCATTGACCATTCCAATTATTTTTTAGGTTTCCATGTTGTTGATTTCTGCTCTAAGTTTTAATATTTTTTTCCTCGGCTGGGTTGGGGTTCCCTATGTTGATCTTTTTCCAAGGTCTTGAGCTGTGAAGTCCCTGTGTAGGCCCTTTCTTCCTTCCTGAGAAATGCTTGCAAAGCAATAAATTTTCCTCTTAACACAGCTTTAGCTGAGTCCCATAGGTTTTGGTAGCTCGTGTCTTCATTCTCATTTGTTTCCAGGTACCTTTTGATTTAATCTTTGACTTCCTTCATGACCCACTCATTGTTCAACATTGAGTTGTTTAATTTCCAGTTGTTTGATTTGGTTCTCCTCGTCTGTATGTGATTAGCTTCTATCCTCAGTGCATCGATGTCAGAAAAAATAGTTGATACAATTTCTATCTTCTTGATTCTGTTGAGGTATGTTTTGTGACCCAGAACATCATCTATTTTAGAAAATGTTCCGTGTACACTGGAAAAGAATGTGTACTCTTTCTTTTTGGGGTGTAAGACCCTGTATAGGTCGGTTAGCCCTCTCTTCTATTTCTTCCTTCAGAGCCAGTGTTTCCTTGCTGAGTTTTGTTCTTGTTGATCTATCCAGAAGTGACAAGGCAGCATTGAAGTCTCCAACTACTATTGTATTGCTGGAGATGTCCTCCTCAAAGTCTGTCAGTAGTTGTTTTAAGTATTTAGCTGGTCCCTAATTAGGTGCATACACATTTAAGATTGTGATTTCTTCCTGTTGTACATAAGCCTTTATAAATAGAAAATGGCCTTCTTTGTCCTTTCTGATCTTTTTCAACCTGAAATCTATGTTGTCAGATACTAGTATGGTCGCCCCAGCTATTCTGAAGGAGTTGTTTGCTTGCAAGATTGTTTTCCATCCTTGAACTTTGAGCCTATATTTGTTCTGATTGTTCAGATGTGTTTCTTGTAGGCAGAAGAATGTTGGTTTCAGTTTCTGGATCCATTTTGCCACTCTCTGTCTCTTGATAGGTGCATTTAGACCATTGATGGTGACAGAGATTATTGTCATGGAGTTTTATGCCATCTTTCTATAAGGGTTTGGTGCACCTACGGGTTTTTTGCCCTTGTCTTACAGGAGCCCTTTTAGCCCTTCTTTCAGGTATTGTTTGGTCTATGAAGTTCCTGAGCTGTTGTTTATCTAATAAATGGTGTATTTTTCCATCGTGTTTGAGTGAGAGTTTGGCTGGGTAAAGTATTCTTGGTGAGACGTTCATTTCATTGAGTTATTTTACTATATCTTGCCATTGTCTTCTGGCTTGGAGGGTTTCCTCTGATAGGTCTGCTGTAAATCTAAGGGGTGCTCCTTTGTATGGGATTTCTTTCTTTGATCTTGCTGTTTGCATTATTGTGTCTCTATCTGAGACATCCATCATTCTGACTATGATATGCCTTGGAGTGTTTTTATTAGAATTTCTTATAGCTGGCACCCTTCCGGCTTCTTGGATTTCGATGCTTGCATTCTCTAACTCTGGGAACTTTTCAGCGATGATTTTTTTAACTGTGTTTTTTTCATTGGGGTGGCTCCCTGTCCTTCCAGTAATCTGATGATTCTAATGTTGTTCCTCCTGGAGTCATCTCTTAGGTCTCTGATTAGCCTTAGAGCCATTTTGAGGTCTTTTCCCATTTGTTTGTTGTTGCCTGTACAATTTCTGCTATTCGTCTTCAAGTTTGCTACTTCTATCTTCGGCCATAGACATTCTACTGTGTAAGGCACCTATTGAGTTTTTAAGTTCATCTATCGTATCCTTCATTTGTGAGATTTCTTTTTGTAGTTTTCTTATTTCTGCTCTCATTTCTTCCTGCATTTTCTCAGTTATCCATTCCCCCATTTCTTTCACTTCTTCCTTTAATTTTCTGTATGACTGTTCCACTGATTCTTTGAGTTCCTTGAAAATCCTCAGAATTTTATCTCGGAATTCTTTGTCGGAGAGATCATATTTGTGGGTACCTCCTGTTGAGCATGCAGGACTCTTTTCTTCGTCCTCTACTCGAAGGATGATTAATATAATATATTATGCATATATATTGTATGTTTATATGTTTTATATAAATATAAATATTATATATTAATATATATCAGCTTTATATTAATATAACATAAAATGCAAATAGTGGAGATTTGCACTGTTTCTTCATGTTGTTGTGGATCTAACAAGGTAAAGCCTTTAAGTTCACTGGGACTGTTCCCTCTGATGGCCAGAAACAATTCTGAATAAGATCCACAGTGGTCAACCTTCTCCTCGTTGAAAGTACTTCTTTCCTCATGGACCTTATTCTGCAATTTATGATAGGCATCTAGTGCAGCATTGGAAGAGATGTTGTTTTCTATTGGGCTGTGTGCAAATTCTTGAATACACTTGTTTTTTGGTGGAATTGGAGTCGGCCAGAAGATTGTTGCCATATTGGTTGAGGTAGCCAGAACGCTTTCCGCAACATTAGATAATGAAGGTTGGGATGGGAGTCCAGAGTGCTGGGAGTGGAGGATGTAACTGCGGCTGGGGCTCCACAGAAGGCCACGCCCACTTTGATGAGGCCACGCCCCTTCAGCGGAGGCCACACCCCCAGTCAATCCCGTTTGTAATGTCTAGCTTTGGGGAACAAATACCTGTTGAAGGGACCAGTGATGAGGACACAGAAGGCTCAGATGAGGGCAATGACTGCTGCCGGGAAGCTCCAGGCAGTGGGCTTTGGGAAGGCTGCGCTGGACGGTAGGGGAGCACATGGGGATCCACAAATACCTGTTGAAGGGGACCCGCATACCCTAAAGCTTGGATGAAAAACTCTGGCTTATAGTAGTTTTCAACCAGTTCAGACCACAACACCATCCCATAGGGCAGTTTAGCCACCACAGAATCCTACTAGTGATGTTGCCTCACTGGGATGTAGAACCTCAACCCCATCCGACCAAAGTTATTGCAGAGCACTGTGAGTGAACCATCCTCAACAGTGAACACATTCAGAAGCTTCACTTGATTGAGGAGCCCAGCCAGCAGATTATAAACTGTATAGAGACGCCAATGGCCAAACCCCTCCATAATAAAGAGCACAAACAACGGCCTTCCAAACTAAAGATCACTGAAAGACTGGCTTACCTGTGTCTGCTGTCATATGACCTTGCAGTGAATAAATAATAAATGCCTGCAATAAGAAGCTCAGTAAATTGATAATAATAGTTTGTATTAAGGAATTGCATCTCAAATAAACAACCTAACTTTTCACTCAAAAATTGCAGAAGAAAATAAATAACAAACAGCAGAGTAGTAATAAGTTAAATTTTAAAAAAAGGAAAATGCAAATATTAACAAAGCTAATGATTTTTTTAAGCAATAAACAAAATTGACAAAACTATGGTCAAAACATGATAAGCCAAAAAAAGAAGATTCAATGAAATAACTATAAATTAAAGAAGAGACATTGGGGCTGGAGCGACAGCACAGCGGGGAGGGCATTTGCCTTGCACGCGGCCGACCCGGGTTCGGTTCCCAGCATCCCATATGGTCCCCTGAGCACCGCCAGGGGTGATTCCTGAGTGCATGAGCCAGGAGTGACCCCTGTGCAGGGGGGGGGTGTGACCCAAAAAGAAGAGACATTATGTCTGATAACATAGTTATGCTAAGGATAATAATATTCTACTATAAATAATTAGAGCCCAACAAAATAAAGAGCCAAAAATAAATGAATAAAATTCTAGCAATATACAACCCACTAAGAACACAATTTTAAAAATTTAAGTGGATCAATAATATTTAAGAAGATTCAAGTAGTAGTTAATTTTCTCTCCACAATGAATCCAAAGACTAAATGGTTTTATGCTGAAGTCTACCACACATAAGAAATTTGAATAGCAGTGCATTTTTTTTACTTTTCAAACTCTTGTAGGAAACAAAATAGGAGGAAGAATCATTTTAATCACATTCTCATAAATAGCACTTAGCTGATATCAGCACCAAACAACGACTATACACGAAAAGAAGGCCACAAGCCAGTATTTCTAATAAATACAAATGTTCTCAAAAAATATTGGCAAAGGGTCCAGTGAGATAGTACAGTGGGAAGGTCCTTGCCTTGAATGTGGCAGACCTGATTTCATTCTCTGACTCTACATATGATTTCCCAAGCACTTCCAGGAATGATATATGAGCACAAGATAGAAGTAATCCCTGAGTATTGCTGGGTGGTTGTGTCTAAAAACAAAACTAAAAGTACTGGTGAACCAAATATATTGGAAGGATCATCATCAAAATCATGGGGTTTATTCCTGGGATGATGGATGGTTCAAATTTAGCAAATCATTATATGTGATAAATCACATTATTAGGATGAAAGGTAAAATTTAATTACCTTGGGGCCAGAGAATAGTACAGGACATACGGTGCTTTTCTTCCATGCAGCTGACCCCAAGTTTGATCTTTGGCACTGCATAGTTCCCTAGGCACTGCCTGGAGTAATTCTTGAGCACAGAGCTAAAAGAGGGCCAGGAGTACAGCTGGATGTGGTCCCAAGACTATACACACACACACATACACACACACACACACACACATACACCTACATATACATACGTATGCATATATATCCCAAAACATACATATATAAAACTTGTATATACACAAAATGCATATATTGAACATATTATCATTAGAAATATAAATATTATACTTATATTGAGTAGTTTCTTCTTCAAGAGAAGAAACAAATAATCATTTGATGAAACTCGACATCATGCTTTTGTTTAAAACTCCCAAGAAATCAGATTTGGAAGGAATATGCATCAATAATAAATGCCATATATGACAAGTCCACAGCTTACATCATAGTTGATAAAAGCTTGAAAGCATTTCTTCTAAGATCAAGAATAAGCTATGAGTGTTCTCTCAGTACTCATAATGGTAAATTTTTATGTTACATACATATATCAAAGCATCACTTTGTATACTTTAAATTTAAACGATGTTATAGCTGGTTTTATCTCAATAAAGCAAAATAGGGTAGAATTTAATCCTCTCAGTTTTCTCTAAGAAATTCCTGTTTCCTCTCTCAAACTTTCTAATGTTCTGTATTAATTTTTATTCAACTCAAATATTTTTAAATTTCCATTTAGACATCATCCTTAAAAAATGGGGCATTAGAAAGATCTACGTCTTCCAAACATGAATTTTTCTGTTTTTTCATTTTAATTTTTAATTTAATCGGTTTATAATCCATGCATATGCCTTGCATATTTTGTTATTTTAATTTTTTAAAGATTTTCTTATTGCCTTGCTTGATGAATGTTCCAACAAAGAAAACATATTATACTAAAGAAATCAAAGTATAAATGCTAAATCATCTGTTAAATCATCTGGTGGGAATATACCCCCCTGTATAAGAACTACCCATTTTTTAAAAGCTTGGCAAATTAATTCACTCCTATTGGCAATAGGTAAGAATCCACTTCACAGTTTTACCAACTTCGTTTAGCTCGGTCTTCCTATCTTGGGCATGTTTTAAGTCCTTAGTGTAAATTTGTATACTTCTGTCCATTGGTAGTGTTCATTTCAGATTTTGGTCTGTTTTTAATTGTGGTGTTTGCTTTTTATTTGGTTGCAAGATCATTAAATATGTTTTAGATAGAAATCCTTTGTCAGATATAGGCACTGTATTGTGAGTAACTTCCTTCCATATGAGTCCTTCAATTTTCTCGGTGATACTATGAATGAACAATTGTTTTTTAAAATTGAATCAACTTTTTTGGTTTAATACTTAGAGTATTTTGTGTCTTGTTTTAAAGTGCTTGTCTAACCAAGGGCCATAATATTACTTATTCTATCTCTTCTGCTAGTAATTTTAAGTTTAAGTTTTGAAATTTTTATATGAAAAGTGAAGTACCTACTGAAATATGTTTCTTGTTGAAAAGACTTAATTTTCACCTTTGATTGCATCACTATCATTTGACCAGGGAGAAAGGTGTTTATTTCTTCATATTCTGTTTTTATTTTTACACTGGTTTGTCTAGTCTTATTCCAACATCACAGTCTTTAGTGATTGCCTTTTTTAAAATTTTATAAGGGAGTTCAAAATATTTGATTACACGGATAGCTAAAACAATTCTTGCGAAAAAGACCGTTGGAGGCATCACCCTCCCCAACCTCAAACTTTACTACAAAGCGGTAACAATTAAAACAGCATGGTATTGGAGCAAAGGCAGAGCTGAAGACAAATAGAACAGGGTGGAATGTCCCTACACACAACCCCAAATGTATGATCATCTAATCTTTGATAAGAGAGCAAGAGATGTGAAGTGGAGAAAGGAAAGCCTCTTTAACAAATGGTGCTGGCACAACTGGACAACCACATGCAAAAGAATAAGCTTAGACCTCGACCTGACACCATGCACAAAAGTCAGATCAAAATGGATTAAAGACTTGAACATCAGATCACAAACCATAAGGTACATTGAAGACAAGGTCGGCAAAACCATCCACGGTATTGAAGATAAAGGTATCTTCGAAGATGACATGCAACTGGCCAACCAAGTGGAAACAGAGATAAACAAATGGGACTACATTAAACTGAAAAGCTTCTGCACCACAAATGATACAGTGACCAGAATACAAAGAAAATCTACAGAATGGGAAAGGATATTTACCCAATACCCATCAGATAAGGGGTTGATATCAAGGGTATATAAAGCACTGGTTGAACTCTACAAGAAGAAAACATCCAACCCCATCAGAAAATGGGGCAAAAAATGAACAGAAACTTTCCTGAGGAAGAGATACGAATGGCCAAAAGGCACATGAGAAAATGTTCAACATCACTAATCATCAGGGAGATGCAGATCAGGACAACAATGAGATATCATCTCACACCACAGAGACTGGCCCACAGCCCAAAAAACAAAAGCAACCAGTGTTGGCATGGATGTGGGGAGAAAGGGACTCTCCTTCACTGCTGGTGGGAATGCCGACTGGTTAGCCCTTTTGGAAAACAATATGGACGATTCTCAAAAAATTAGAAATTGAGCTCCCATTTGACCCAGCAATACCATTGCTGGGAATATATCCCAGAGAAGCAAAAAAGTATAGTTGAAATGACATCTGCACTTATATGTTCATCGCAGCACTATTTACAATAGCCAGAATCTGGAAAAAACCCGAGTGCCCTAGAACAGATGACTGGTTGAAGAAAATTTGGTACATGTACACAATGGAATACTATGCAGCTGTTAGAAAAAATGAGGTCATGAACTTTGCATATAAGTGGATCAGCATGAAAAGTATCATGCTAGGTGAAATGAGTCAGAAAGAAAGAGACAGACATAGAAAGATTGCACTCATCTGTGGAATATAGAATAACAGAGTAGGAGACTAACACCCAAGAATAGTAGAAATAAGTACCAGGAGGTTGACTCCATGGCTTGGAAACTGGCCTCACATGCTGGGGAAAGGGCAACTCAGATAGAGAAGGAAACACAAAGTAAAATGTGGTTGGAGGCCACGTGGGGGAAGGGTGATGCGTGCTGAATGTAGACTAGAGACTGAACACTATGGCCACTCAACACCTTTATTGCAAACCACAACACCTAATTAGAGAGAGAGAACAAAAGGGAATACCCTGCCACAGTGGCAGAGTGGGGTGGGAGGAGATGGGATTGGGTGGGTGGGAGGGATGCTGGGTTTATTTGTGGTGGAGAATGGGCACTGGTGAAGGGATGGGTTATCGAACTTTGTATGAGGGAAACATGAGTACAGAAATCTGTAACTGTACCCTCACGGTGATTCACTAATTAAAAAATAAATTAATTAAAAATTTTAAAAAAATATTCAAACGCCAATCTCACCACTATTACACCTTCCCACCACCATATTTCAGATGTTTCCATCCCAAACCCCAATCCCTGTCCCAAAGGAACCGAAGTAATATATTTTGTATTGTTTGTTATGAAAAACTGCTGAAAATGCTACAAAAAGTATCCTTAGAGGGAAGAGTATGAACATTGTTCTATTTCAACAGGGCCCATTAAGACCTTCTATAGAAGATCACTAACATGTTGTTAAAGGTTGAGCCTTGTGTGCATATATATATATAAATATATATAATATATTTTTACATATATATGTAAAAAAATATATTTCCCTCTAAGATTGGTTGCCTCCTACTTTAAACCCCATCAAATGTGGTGCAGTACTCTTGGAGTATGGGTAGAGTGTGAGGTATGAAGTGTCCAGAAATAAGTTCACTTGTGGATGAGACTTGGCCTAAGTATGCGGAGAGCAGCCGTGAGCATGGCTGTGGTTGAATTCTAGAGGTTGGCTGCTGGGTCTGGGTCCCTGGATAAGGGCTCTCATCCGCCCCCCCCCCCCTTCTGGGATGCCCCAAGTGAAACAAACTGTCCTGAGGTCCAGTAGCACGGTTATGGCAAGCATCATGTTATTCTCCCTTCTGGGAGAAAAGGACATTAAGTCTGGATGGTGACCAATGATGAGCTTATCCGGCCCCCACCAGAGGCGGTTTATGGGCGTGACTGCTGAGTCCCTGGAGACAGTGATTGCCATTTAAGTCTAATTTTTGGAATTATGTATCACCAAATTTCTTCTCTATTATGAAGATTGCTTTTTCTAGACCTTTTATTTTTATATAAATTATAGATCTATTTGTCAATCTCTATGCTGTGACTTTTTGTCATAATTGCCTAAACTTAATAGATTGATTTTTGAGAAAATGGGACTTTTAAAATGTGAATTTCTAATTTATGAGTGTGATTTATATTTTAAGTCACTAAATTTTCTTTTAAAAAGCATTGAGTTTTTAGTGTGGAAACTAAAATACATCTTAAACTTTAATATATATTCCTATTAAATTCATTTCTAAGTAATTTTTGGTTTTGATGCTATTGCTTATTAATAATGTTATTGCTTATTAATAATGTTTTCAGATTTGTTACATATTGAAATTAATTGGTTTCTGCATGTTGACATTATATCGTGAAATCTTCCTTTTATTATTCTTAGTAATGTTTCTAGGTTTTAGAGGTTTATCTACTTATAAAGTTTTGCCATGTCATCTATGAATAAACATATATTTCTAATCTTTATACTATTTTCCTTTTCTTTACCTTATTATTCTGAATATGAGCTTCAATACAATGTTATATAGCAATGGTAAGAGTGAATACCCTCACAATTTTTTATTATGGACAATGTACATATCAATTTTTACTTTAATAATAACTGTAGTTTTTTTCACAGATATCATACATAACTGAAGTATTTTCCTATGCTTAGTTTGCTGAGAATTTGTCATGAATGAATGTTAAATGTCATCAAGTGCTTTTTCTTTGGCTTCAATTAAAATAATTATGACTTTTTAAAAAGAATATTGTTGCAACCTTAGAATCCTGGGATAAATTCTACTTGATTATCATGTATTCTTTTTACATAATGCTGGATTTCATTTGCTAGTATTTTGTTAAGAATTATTTTAAATATGTTGATAAGAAATATTGCTCTGTAATTTTATGTCCTTATTTATTCTTGTCTTATAGTTACAGTGGCCTTAAGGAAAGACAAAAACAGCATTGCTATAACTTAGGATTTTCTAAAACAATTTGCATAAATGTATAGTAAGCATGTATATATCTGATAAAGCATACCAGTGAAGTTATCTGAACCTTATGCTTTCTTTGTGGGGAAGTATTTACTTATAGATTAGATCTAAAAAGAAAGGAGCTACTCATATTTTCTATTTTTTTCTTATTGTTTTAGAGTTTTTAGTTTTAGCAACTTCACCTAACTTGTCAAGTATATTGGTACAAATTGCGTAGTTTGTTTTCTACTAGTGTTATACTTATGCTTTGTTTCTTAAAATTATCTTAGATTTAATTGAACTTTCTGGATCTGTGAGATTATTTTTACCAAAATTGGGTAATTTTTAATTGTTTACTCAATATTGTTTTTTGGTGCATTTGTGATTGTCCTTATTACCCTTCATGTCCCATTCATTGTTTGTTCAATATTGTTTCACAAATTAAGTTTTTAATGCTTTCTATCTCTTTTTATGTATATAATTTTATTTATAATTCTGTTGTGTGTAATTGGATTAAAAACCCATTTTCATTTAAATGTCTTTTTTATTTCTAATTTATTTTTGCTTTTTAAAAATTTTATTGTAGGCACAAAGATTTACAAAGCTTTTAGTAACAGAATTTCAGGAATTTACTCTTTCAACTACAAATTCACCACAAATATCAGTATCCCTCCATCAATGATCCATGGTTCACTACCTCTCAGTTTATTTTAACTTTATGCTTTTTGATGATTGTCCATTATCTCCTTTAAATTTCTGAGTATTTTTATTTTATAATTAATATCTATTATCTTTTCTCAGAGTCTCTTGTCCCCGTGCCTGGCTGTCTTCACCAGGGTACCTCGGAGCAGGGCGGGTTAAGTTTCCCTCCCTGCCCCAAGCAGAGCACCAGCAGTCGAAGACCTCCAGAACCCAACCACAGCCATGCTTAAGGCCACTCTCCACATGTTCGTATGAGCCTCACATATGAAGGAACCAGCAGAGGAACCCAGGTGTGCGGAACCTGGGGCTGAGATCTCCAAGCCTGCTCTGATTGGGACTGGGCTTCTTCCACTCAGATACCCCATTTTCCAGTAGCTAGGTGATCACACACAGAAACTGCCCCCCGGTGTTGTATAATCCCTTCAATGGCCAACATCCAGAGACTACAAAACCAAGCTCCCAGAAGCTTATAGCTTATAGCTTATACACCTTATAGCCTAGTTCTCCCTCTCGGAAACCTGGCAAGCTACCAAGAGTTTCCTGCCCACATGGGAGAGCCTGGCAAAGCTTCCCATGGCATATTTATACGCCAAAACCAGTAACAATGATGGGTCTTATTCCTCTGACCCTTAATGATCCTCCAATGCGGCACCATTGGGAAAAGCAAGTAAAGAGAGGCTTCTAAGAGAGTATGGGGAATATTGTCTGCCATAGAGGTAGGGTGAGGGTGGGAAAGGCAGGGTATACCTGGGATATCGGTGGTGGAGAATGTACACTGGTGGAGGAATGGTTGCTTGTTGTTGTATGATTGAAACCCAAATATAAAAGCTTGTAACTATCTCACGGTGATTTAATACAATTTTAAAAAAAAGGAGAGGCTTCTAAAATCTCAGGGCTAGGATGAATGGAGACATTACTGATAAAATCGACGATCAACAGGATGATGATGATGATGATGATGATGATGATGATGATGATGATGATGATGATGATGATATCTATTCTGGATTTTGGTTTTCATTTGCTATTTTCACCCTTTAACCCTTGATTATGGGCAACACTTTCCTGCTTTTAATGACTTTACTAGAAATTCTGCTTTGTGCATTGTATCATGGATATTTTCAGTTAACTCTTCAAGTTTTATCAGTGAATTGGTAGATCTTGCTTATTTTAGTCTTTATTTTGTGGCTTGTAGGCTAATATTGTGTGTGTGTTTCCCTTTATTTACTTACATCTAGGGTACTTTATTTTATGGTGTAGGATATGTTTTCTGGATATTAGTTGGTACCTGCATTGCTTAATAAAGAGAAGTTCAGCTTGCCCATATTCTGCTTTCACCAGCGCAACCGCTGGTACTATTTTTTTATTTCCTAGAAACCACTCTGTTTTGTACAATGCCCTGTGAAAAAGCACCTTATCCCATCACCAAGAACACAAGGCGAATCTTCATGAAATCCTGAAGTCTCCCTTACATAGCTAACCTAGTTTCATGCCCTGCCCCTCCTGTTCAAAATGCCTCAGCTATTCCGTGCTCTAGTCTGTATCTCCTAATCAAGAATAGAGCTACCCTGTTTACAAAATCAGAAAGGCCTTTGTTTCATAAATTTTGTTTAGGTTTTATATTTATATAGATGAGTAAGTTTCAAACAGTTTTGTCCCCATGGGGCCACGGAGATAACACAGGTGCTGGAGTGCGTGCTTCCCATGTAGGAGTTCTGGGTTCTATCCTCAGGACTGCATGGGCTCTGAGCATTGCATCAGGGACACCCTACAGTGTGTGAGGAGTGGCCTCAGTGCACCACCAGGTTTTGTGCCAAAACCAAACAAAACCATTACTAGAAACAACAGTTCCTCTAAACCATTTTGGAGCACCTGATACGTATAAAACTATATAAAAAGTATTACAGGACACAAACAAAAAGCACATTCTCAGCCATCTGAAAGAAATAAGAAAGGGTACAGGTGCATATGTAAGGAATATAGAAGGCACGCTGAATTTTTTCCTTTCAATTATTAGAATGCACCCAGACTTCTCCTATCTCAGACTTTGCAAATGCAAACTCCCTCTGTCTTGAAATTTTGTCTGACCACTTCTGGCCTAAATGACTCTTAGTCATCCATCAGCTCTCAGCTGAAATGTCACTTCCTTAGGAAAATCTTCTATGACCTTTCTCTAAATTATTTTATGTACATATTCTCATGGCACACTAGTTTATAAAAGCAACTCTTGCCACAATTTATCTTTATACAGATCTGTGATTACATTGCTCTTCATAAGTGCATGACTAAGTACAATTTATGTTCCTAGAACTCTATAACATTATCAAAAAGTAGAAGAAAATATTTCATGAAGAAATTAATAAATGTCATTTTTCATGTAGAAGATATTAATATTGTTTTCTATTAGCAATCACTTCCAATTAGATTGATTAGGGAAGGTCCTGAGGAAAGGGAATGTAAGGCAGTTAAGAATATGGGCTTTGTAGATAAGAAATTGGCATGAGGTTAGAATATATAAGACATATTTCAGTAGGATATATCTGGAAGCATCCTTAATGGAGAAAAGGATTCATCAGGGTGACCAAGACTTATAAAATTTAGTTGCTATTCATTCTTTCATTCTAGTAATAACCAATTTGTAAATCACATCTCCCTAAATAATACTACAAATAAATGTACATATTCATTTTAAAGATACTTGAAGAAGTTAGATAAACATTCTCAAGAAATTTCACAAGAGAAGACATTATCCAAACAGCCGGAAACTCATGAAATTTAGCCCTTATATTTGAAGTTCAATTTTGCTGAGAAGGATGCCCAGAAATATCTTTTACCAACTGCTCTGTGGGAAGCATAGTAAAAAGCACATTTTTTTTCTGCCCATGGTTTCTGCCCTTGGTTCATAGCCGTATATGACATTTGAAGAAAAAAAAAAAGATGAGCTGTTTGGGAGTGTGGACTTTAATATACTTCTGGGTCCTCACTGTGGTTCACTTATGCCTGTAAGAAGAGCACCTTTGGAGCCACAGGCCAGTGCTTATGGTGGTTCCATGAATGCCGAAGTGTACATGGGTGAATACCGGGGAAAAGAAACCAGAACCCATACTCATCTGAGACTGTTGGCAGGTGCACGCTCCAGTTGCTTTCCCCATTTGTAGTTAGCACAGAAATATAAATGAAGAGCCTCTTCATTGCCTCATGCTGTTAATTCTCAGCACATTTTCAGCTCAGGCTTTCTCTGAGGCAGTCAAAGCCACCTCCAGGAATCAATTAGTCTCTTCCTATTGCCTGAGTCCTGCAAGTGAAACCCACTCAAGTCACAAGGGATCATAATCAACCCCATTAACAGTTCCTCTCCCCTGTCCACTTAACAGAGGGTATAAGATTTCGCTCACTGTTGCCTCATCAGAGTAAGAATTGTCCCATAATTTGAAAACTGAGTGACATACTTAATATATGCGGTCAGTGAGAGGAACTCTGCACACAAGCTGATGAGGAACTAACTGCACAACAAGACGATAGCCTCTCTTCCGACACCAGTGTGGAAAGGAGAGGGAGTTACTAATAAGCAGCTCATTGACCTGGTGGCATTAGCGGAATTTGCTGCAAACTAATCCTCGGCTTGAAAAGCTCCCATTATCCCAGCTTCCCAAAACTCAGCCGAGTTAGAAAGGAGGGTTCTTCCTCCCAACCAACAGAGTAGGATATTTTTCTTAGCTCGACTTAGTCACTTCATTAGGAAACCTCACCCGAATCCCCAAACAGATTCAGCAACCTCTGTACAAGCCTTTTCCTCACACTGTTAGCATCATGTCAAAAAGCAATCCTATATCGTAAAGAGTGTGGTCTCCTTGGGAGCTTGACTGCCTGCCTTGGAATCTCAACTTTACCAGTTATTAGCAGATTACCGGGCAAGTTTTTCCATCTCTGTGCCTCCACTGCTTCAGATTTAAATTAGAGAGAAAATAATGGTGTCTACCTCAGTTATTTTAAGAATAAAGTGCTGTAATTTTATGGAAATCTTTGTGCAATTACCTTAAACTATGCCAGCAAATAGTGAATAGTTAACTATTATTGCAAATTTTAATTATACATTTGTTTTCAGTTGACTCATTTATTAAACATTCAAGATGTTTATTGAATGTCCTCGAACCAAGTTTGCTACAGAATCAACTATTGACAAAACCCCTCCCTTTATTTTATTTTATTTTATTTGCTCTTTGGGTCACACCCAGCAATGTACAGGGGTTACTCCTGGTTCTGCACTCAGGAAATACCCCTGGCAGTGCTCAGGGGACCACCTGGGATGCTGGGAATCAAAGTCGGGTCAGCTGCATGCAAGGCAAACACTGTACCTACTGTGCTATCGCTCTACCCCAAAACCACTCCCTTTTAAGCGCTTAGATTATAGTAAGGTAGAAAGAAAATAATACAAAAGGTTATATGGATACAAGAATGTTATAAAGGAGGAGGAGATGAGATTGGAAAAATGGAGAACTAGGGAAACTTAAACTCAAATTTTCACTTTGTGAAATGAGACCATTGGACCATTGGTAATTTGGAGCAGAGAAGTAATGTGGCCTGGTTTGTGCTTTCTAAAGCATCACGTTTGCTGCTCTGTGGAGAATACACCAGAAGGGAGGTTAACAAGACTGGAAACAGCAAGACATGTGAAGAAACTACGGTGACAATCACAAGGCGAGAGTGCCTCAGACCATGATGGTAGCTCACGAGAGGCAAAGATGTAACTATAGTTTCTAGTGGATTGTTGGCAGGGACAGTCGAGAGAGGACAATCCTACCTACTTTATCCACCACAAAAGCAGCAGCTGCCATGTTTGATTGTGGAAAGGAGTGGCATATTGTTTTGTTCAGGAAGTAAATCACATGATGCATAGCTGTGTCTATGCTTCAATGAAAGAAAGAAAATACTGAAAGAAAACTTTAAATGATAAAGTATTTTTAATTAATTTTTTTTTGCTTTTTGGGTCACACCTGATGATGCACAGGGGTCACTTTTGGCTCTGCACTCAGTAATTACCCCTGGGGACTCAGAGGACCATATGGGATGCTGGGAATCGAACTCGGGTCGGCCACGTGCAAGGCAAATGCCCTACCCGCTGTGCTATTGCTCTAGCCCCTTAATTAAAATTTTTGAGGTTTTTCATTCTTAAACAAAGCAGTCCTATCCTAGTACTTGACCTGGTTAATTGATTAATTGATGTGGGTAAAATAAGAACTTAAAGAGGTGTAGAGCATTCTAATATTACTTTCCTTGGGGGTGGGAAATAAAGCCAAATAACCCACTCTGCCAAGTACATCTACCTGAGAAGCCTGAATCAATAATGGTCTTCTCTATACAGTGTTTTTGACGCATCAAATACACAAGGGCTGTCTTAGCAGTTTATATTACCCATAAACCAGTCTATTTATATCCTCTAAGTAATATCAGCTTAGTTATCAACTAGTCTTAAAATCAATTTAAAATGCTTTTCACCTCTAATTTCACTATTTTCTATTCTTTTTTTATTAGTAAATCAATAGAGGGATGTTGGATTAGGAATTTATATTTAAGAGGAATTATTTGTTTGTTTTACAACCATTTAATTCTTACTCCTCTTATAAGGAAGGTAAGGAAAATATCCTGTCAACCAGAACACTTAAAAATGATCACCTGCCTTTCCTATACTTTATGCATACCTAATCTTTCATTAGTAAATTTTAAAATCATTTCAGTTCTTAATGTTCTTTATAAGATAGCATGATGCCTGTTTGATAATAAATAGAAATCATACCTTCCTTGAATTTTCCAGCAATAGATGCCTTTCTTTGATCACAATGAAATATGGTCTTTCTTATAACCCCAGCAGACGGTTGAACTATTGATGTATCTGAGCTATGAAGCTAGGACAGAAGAAGGAAACCCAGAATAAACCAATAATGCCACAGATTTCATACATTAATATATGATAAATGTCTTTATGATCTATAGGGCTCTTTCCCAAAAATCATAAAATAAACTTAGTTATTAAAATAAACTTAGGATGTAAAAATAATAACTTAGGATAGTAAAATTCCAAGTGAGTTACAAAATTTACTGGAATAAGCTGACCACTTGCCTAAAGGTTTTTTTAAACTAGACTTCAACTTCAGTAACTAAGGCAGTAAATTCAATTTAAAAGCCATTGATGGACCTGAAACAAAATGTCACATTGGGGACCTTGTATCTTTTGAATGATAAGTTCTTTGGGTAAATATGTTTAGCAAATTCACAGAACTGTTATCACTCCCAGATGCACTAAAGAGTTTGTGTCTTAAATGCATACCTTCTATGCATACAGGTTTTAATTTTTTTAAAAAAATAAAATTCCAATAGCTGAGATAGAGGAACATTAAACAGCTATACTCAGAAGTTCCCAAACACCTCTTCAAGAAAGAACTGTGAAGCATGAAATTATATCGATTAGAAATGAAAATACCTATTAAGCATAAGGTCATTTTCAGGGCTTCCCATCTAGAAAATGGCTAGTCCGAACTTTTTAAATTAAATAAAATGAGTAAAAACTATGAAAAATCACAAAAATTATCATTGATAGTATAAAAAGGATATTGTGCAAGAATGGGGAAAAAATCTTTGATTAAATGCACCAATGCCTTGCATCAATAGCATCATTAGCTATTAGGCTTCAGGATTTTTAATAAGGAATCAAAGACCAAAAGGAGAATGATTTATAATCTATTATTCAGGAGGCAAGAAATTGGAATGATAATCATATCAAATGAACCAAAATAAGGGATTAAGAAAGGTATTTAAAAGTGAGTAAGAATAAAATATACAAATTTGAGCAAAGGAAGCTAATACCTCATTAGAGTGACTTGGCATTTAAGATAGGCACACAATTTCAAATCTAGTCCAGTAAAATCTATAATTTTATTAAGGTAACTTGTACTTTTTTGTAGCTTCATAAGAGTACTAAGAAATGACTATGCTGATATCTAAATTTGAACAATTCTCCCACCAACAGAAACTTGTAATTCATGGTAAAGGTAAGGGGGAATGTGATGTCATTTTAAACTAAAAATCTTAGCCATGACATATATTCCACTTGCCCACCTATTTATCTCCTTATTCAAATAACCTAACATCTCTGTGCTGAGATATATGCCTATACACCAAAAGAAATGTCCCAGACTCTAAAATATCCTAATATCTCTGAAATAGATGCATTTGCAGAAGCTCTCTGTGGATTTGTGATATAGTTTTAATGCTTTGTTTCTATGCAGTACACAGGAAGTAAATCAAACATTTCAAGTACTGGACATTAATAATACCCCCATCCTCAAAGGAGGACCCACTCCTAATGGAAAGATTATTCTCCAAACCTCATCAGCAGTGCCAGCCTCAAGGTGACTCACTCTCCCACCTGAACCTGCAGCAATTTCTTCCTCCACTGCTCTTGCCAGACATTAGCTGTTGCCATCCTCCACAAAGGGACATTAATAGTCTTGAAGGCAATATGCTGTTTTTGTTCTTGCTTCCTTTGTCCCCTCCCCTGTTGCTCATTAACTTATATCTGCCCTCTAGTAATCATCTAAGGTGAGGTACAAAAGCTCGTGCAACTTCTCATATGGAAGGATAAGATTTTTTAAAAAGTAAATTATTAAAACCCAGAGAACTCATTATTCATGGATGAGACATCAGCTACTCCTAATGCCCTTAATGTTGATGATCGTCAATATCATTTATTAGTACATTTGCATTCATTCTGAATTCAAAGAATGGTTACAAACACCACTTTCTTACGATAGAAATGTATTTTAAAATGTGTACTCTATTGACAGAAAACATACACGAGGTTAGCAGAGATGACAAAACATGTTATGATAACACATAAACAGCTTGTCCTTAGATAGTGCAACATGGTGCCCTTTAGCTCTTAAAGGAGAGAAAATCTTGCTTTGTTTTTCTGCAGGGCATAATGACTGGATTCAAGAATATAATGCATTGAGGCAAACAAGTGCATGCCTGGAATTGAAGATTCTGTTTTTTTTCAGAAAATCTGACTCCTACGTGTTTTTCAGGATGATTCAAGTTCAAACCAAGTTCTCAGAAGACACAAACCAGGGGAAATGAATTGCTGCTAGGCGTATATAAACCATAGCTCTCCTGTCTGTTCCTTGGAGGCTACACATTGAGACTAAGCCTACACTTTTGACGATGAGTCATGCTTACAAAACACTGTGTAGGAATTTCCACTTTCTTTGTCATCCGCGAAAGAACATTTGGACAAGTTGATCAGAAAACTCTTGGGTGAGGTGTTGGGTACAATTTTCCTCTTTGTGAAAGCCTTATTTGACCTCCAGTCATGACACAGTATGCCACAATTTAAAGTTCCTGTAAGACACTTAAAAGATGTGATGAGATGCATGAATGTCTGTTTGGGCTGTAATGATGGTGAGTCAGCTAAAGTTCACAAGGGGTGTTGACGTTCTTGGAGCAAGGACACTGAAGTTTGCTGCACAGGCCTCTGAGAAGCTCAGGTCCCTTTTGCAGAGATGCTTTCAGATACTTCAGAAATGTGGTAACATCATGCTTTGGATGGCAAGAAAAGTGCTTTTTTTTTCCCTTTCCCTGCCTCCAGGTGGGACAAGGAGTACAATTTCTTGATGAGTATAACAGCTTTTTCAGAGTTTCTAAAAATCAAGTTCACAGAAATTCTATTTGTTCTGAAATTTCCCTACTGGGAAAAATGAGTATGGTAGGTTTTAAAAGAATGTGGTTTTCTTCAAAATTGTTTCATTGTAACACTGATGAGGTTGGGGGGAGGGGGAGTCCCTCAGAGTCACCATTTATGTGGATTTTTCATATTTCTGCTGTCTCCCCAGGCTTCTTCCCATAGGTCAATGAAGTGCAAGTTAGGTCATTGGTGAGTCTAAATTGCCCCAGTCAGAATATGTGAAGGTGTATGAGTATCTCTGTATTAGAAAAGGCTTCAGCTTGGGATTTCCTCCTTGTGCCCATCATGAAAAGTTCCGGTCACTGAGAGCAAAGAGTCACACTAGACTGGTTGGAAAATGAGTAATAAAATGTTTTCACTTAATAGAAGTTTTCTGGGTCTTTATCTAGAAACCTGAAGACATTTTATGACTAGAAATATGCCATAGATGCCATAGAAACATTTTTAAAATTTATTTCATTTTTACAATGTTGTTCACAATATTACGTGCCTGCTAGAGCAAATTGATGAGCAACAGGACGACAGTGCTACAAGTGATAATATCCGAACACCAACTAGCCGATAGCAGAATCTGGCAGTAATGTTGACTGAGACTTGGAATGCTTTCCTGATCTTTCACCTAGTCGGGGTTTCCCAGTCACTGTACTTTACAAAGCTCAGATTTTCTTTGAAATTGTCTTCATTTTTTAAAAAACTCAACAAAAATTAGGCCACACTCCAGACATCTGATAGGACATGAGGGCGGTGTTTATTTCATGGTCATATGAAAAATATGTTTTAGGATTAACTTACCCTGCAAAAAGAGCTCAATTCCTTGTTACTCAATGTTTCGCCTTCAGCTCAGTGTTAGCAGTGTTAGCCAAGCCGTATTCCACTGAATCGGACTCTGCATTTTAACAAGGTCTTCGATAGGATGCCCAGTGACAACAGAAAGCACTAGCAGTTGATGGAGTTAACAGCCTCTTAGAGAACCCAGGTTTGGAACCTTGTTTTCAGCAGCAGAGTAAAAGAGTAAACTTCAAAAGATGGAAACTACATCTAAAAATCTCAGTAGTTTAAAGGAGATGACCTGATTTCCCAGTCCATTCCCACCCAGAAAGTCTACGTCCCAAGGATGTTTCCTGAGTTCAGCTTGGCTCTTTTTTAATTACCAAAGGTATTCTAGTACTGCCGTGCTTCTGTGTGTGTGTTGATAAAACTTCCAAACACCTTTAAAAATTAAATTACACATGTCCCCTAGATAGTCTCATACCACTGAAATTGTTTCAAGTATGTTCTAGGGATTTCTTTCCTCAGCTTGAAAGATTTAACGCAAATATAACACTTTTACTGATTCTAAAACTTTAAAACTCGGCAATATTTCACCTAGAGCTAAGCTGTCCACTGCACTTTCTTCTTTATGTGTCACCTCAACATTGATGCAATTCCCCACCTCTGGGCAAATCCACAAGCATCTATAAAGGAGTCCTAGATTCTTGGAGCTGTACTTGAAAGTTTTCTTTCTCAACAGTATTCTTTCACCACACCCTCCTCCTTCCTGCCTCCTCTTGCACCCCTCCTTGAACCAAACCTTTAGTGCGGGTTATATTGGTTGGTCCCAAGATGTCTTTCATTCTTAGATACTGTCTTTCATTCTTGGGTCCTTGTTTATCTTTCACCCCCACCATTAAAAAAAAGAGTTCTTATCAAGCCTTGAACGTGGCTTTGTTTCAGAAGTCTACTCCCTTTCTCGGCTCCCACCTCACACACTTCTAATTTATGAAGGCATTTCAGACACTTATTCTGAAGTCTCTTTTATGAGTGCTTACCAGCATCCCCAGAAGGAAGGATTAACCTAGTGCATAGGGCCTCACTGACTATCACCTATAGCAGACAGGCCCTATGCTCCCCCCACACACACTTCTGTCCTTAGTTTCCAACAGACCCCCTTGGCCCCAGTTGGTAGGCACCCTAATATAGATTTCTCAACCCTTATTGGGTTTGGGTTGTTTGTATTTTGGTGTGTTTTTGTTTTAGGGTTTTCTTGTGTGTGTTTTGGTTTTCGGGGTCATACCTGGTGGTGTGCAGGGTGGTTTCCTCCAGGCTCTGACCATCAGGGATCACTCATGGCAGGGCTCAGAGGATGATATGGGTGATAAGGGGTGCCTTGGATGAAATCTGGGTCAGCCAAGTGCAAGGCAAGTGCCATACCCCACTATTGTACTATTACTTTGCCCCCTCAACCATTTTCTGATCCTGACTCCCTTACTAACTTGTTTCTTTCTTTTTTCCAACTTTTATTTTATTTTATAAACTTGTTCACAATAATTCATTACATTTAATATCCAAACACCAATCCCACCACCATTGCACCTTCTTACCACCATATTTCTAATGTTTCCAACCCAAATCTCCAGGAATTCTAAAACTGTGCCCCCGCAAGCTGAACCAAAACAATTAATTTTGTATTGCTTGTTATGAATAATCTGCTAAAAATTGTCCAATAAAGTTTTCTTAGAGGAAAGTGTGTGAAGATTTTTGTGTTCCATCCTGGAGCCACTAAGCCTTTGTATAAAGGATTACTAACATGTTTGTTAAACCCATCAAATGCCATGTGCTACTCTTGGTACATCAGTGGTGTAGAGTATAAGCAGTCACTCCAGGAATTCTAAAATTTAGAATACAATTATACAGCAGATTCACTCATAGGTGAAGAGTGAATTCCAGGAGCTTTATTTCTGAGTCTCTGGATCTTAGCCATTGACAAAATTACATGGTGCCAGAGGCAGTTTGTGGGTAAGACTGCCAGGCTACTGGTAAACTTGGGAGATGCTGAAAGTAGGTTCATTCCCACTCTGAGCGAGCTTGGAGATTTCAGTCACGGGTCCCACCATATCTGGGTTTTTCTGCACTCTGGGATAAAAATCATCTGAGCATGTGGAAAGCAGCTGTGAGCCTGGTGGTGATTGGGTTCTGAAGGATTTTGGCTGCCAGGGCTCTCTTGGGGTGGTGAGCGAGACTCAACTCACACCCCTCTGAGTTACCCTTATGAAGACATGCCCCCTACTCTCATGCCATCACCTTTCTATAGAATTTTCATTTGTGTCCTCCTTGGCACATTCTAGGGAGGCCACAGGAGTTTTTATGGCCCCACATGGAGAAAAGCTGCTCTGGTAGAAACAAATTCAGATGTGTTGCTGGAACTGCACTTGGTGCATTCTGTTACATATAACTCTTTCAGTCTGAACATTCAGTCTGAGAGAATTTGCACTTATTCTTTTAATTCTGAGGTATATTAAACTTCAAAGTTGGAGATAGTCAAAAAGAGTATGGATCATACAAAGTATTTAGCATAGTTCCTAGATTGTTTCCCCTCAAATCAAGTCAGAAAAAGTCTTCTATCAAAAGCAAGATTGTGACCAATGGTTTCTGAGACACCTTTCAAAAAGTGTTTTTTTTTTCTTTTATGGCAAAGTGTTTTTCTCTAATTCTTATCTGAAAACAATTTTAGATTTGAGAGAGAGTATAGCAGGTGGAATACTTGCCTTCACACAGCTGGCTCAGTTTCAATTTCCAGCACTGCATATGTCCCCAGAGCTCTGCAAGGAATGATCCCTGAGCACAGAGCTGACGGTGGCCCTCTGTCCACCCCAAATCAAAAATAAATAAGCCAAAACACAAGTTTCATTTCTTTATTTTTTTCATTTCTTTATTTTCTAAAAAAAAAAGGTTATTTTTACCAGCTGTTTGATTTCTTAGAGCAAAGGTGGATGATACAACAATGATTTTATATTAAGGTATTTTTCATTTACTCAGATAATTTCATAGTAAACTATTTTGATGAATAGAATGATGAATATAACTTTTTGTTTTTTATTTTTCACAAATCAAAAATCTCTCCATGGGAAAAATCATAATTTAGTGATATTCATTTTTTAATATTTTTGTTTGGAGATTATTCCTAGCTCTGCACTCAGATATTACTCCTGGCAGTGCTCGGAGGACCATATGCAATTCAGCGGATCAAACCTGGTTTGGCCACATGAAAAACAAGTACCCTACATGCTCTACTATCACTCTGGCCCTAGTTAATGATATTTTTTGAGACCCTCACCAGAAGAAAGTAGCTGGGGGATAGTAGGGACACACACAAATGTACCATAAAATTACCCTTGCAAAAATAAATTCATTAAAAAAAATCAAAAGATTTGGTTAAAAAAATAAAAGATGCTATATAGTATTGCTTCAATTTTGTAAATTTTACCCACCTATCCAAGAAAATAGAAGGGCAAATGCTATCAGGACCTTTGCAAAATTAAGTCTTTATACCAAAGATTCTTCCAGTATTTTTTTTTATCTCTATGAACTCACTCCTTCATATATCTTGCACAGCTGACCCAAAGACAGGCACTCCCCCAGGTATGCTGTACCCAGCATCAGAATCCAGTCCTCATGGGAGAGACCAGATTAGAGGACCAGTTGTGACCATTTGTCTGCTTTGGAAATGTGCTGAAGAAACTCATTACGACCTTCTGGAGTTTGCTGGTTCTGATTGATACATGAAGAAAGAGCAATAGTTGAGTCGTGGTGATGGTGGTATAGGGGGGTATATATGTGCTTCTAAACCTATATGTGGGCAGGATGTCTCTGGGTCTAGTTCACTCTACTCTCAAAATGTGTCTCACATCTGTCTCTACTCTGCATCTCCATCACCACAATTGCAGTTCAGATGCTCATCTATCAACTTGTGCTTGAAATATTGGCACAGAGCCTGTATGCCATTTATTTCCTACTCTAAAGTCTGACTTTTATGAGATGATTCTGCCCTTCATGGGATAGTGATCTCTTAAGGAGTTCTGGGCTGAAAGTATACCTCCTGGACTATCTGAGATATCCAATTTTAATCTTACCTCTTTTTACTTTCATACTTCAATTATATAGCGCTTCTATTTTTTTTACCATATTTAATCAGATCATGTATCACCTTATATGTTGATCCATTCCATTTTCTTTTTACAGTCTTTTTCTACATAACACGAATTATAATACATTGTAGAATATTTCTAAATTAAGAAAAAATATTTGGTACCAGAATTATTTAAAGATACATACTATTTTAAGTGTTTCATATAAAGCAGGTTTTTATTAGTTTGCCTGGGAATTATTTTGTAAGGGCAATGAATTCAAAGATCCACTCTTTAATTACAAGTATAATGGTGTGTACACCACATGTAAGTGTAAGCCCAATCCTATGTACTTTCTTAAAACAGGCAGGGGATATTCCTTGCACATGGCTAACCTGAGTTTGATCCCCAGCACACTCTAGGCACAACCAGGAGTGATTCCTGAATGCAGAGCCAGAAGTAAGAGCCCTGAGCACTGCCAGATGTGGTCCAAAAACCAAACAGAAATCCTAGTCTATATATTTTTTGTTTGAAATCTCACTGTCACAATTTTAAATAATTTTTATATGAAAATAACCCTCAGATATATACATTTTTATGTAGTTTTCTGGGGCCACACCTAGTGGTGCTCAATACACACCTTGGCTCTATGCTCAGAGATCACACATGGAAGTATTCAAGGGGATCATATGCAGCATTGACGAATGAACCAAGCTCAGCAACATGTAAAGCAAATGCCTTACTCTCATACTATTTCTTCAGCCCTCAATCTGTACTTTTAGCAGTGTTCTTCCCTTTCCTTTCCTGTCTCTCAGAATTCACATCTTCTCTGAGTCTAGTTAATTCTTTACTCACAATGTGTCTTTAATCTGTCCCCTAGTATCCTCTGCTATTACTCCCTATGGACTAAGCCTCTTGAAACTGGTGATTAAACAATTGCCGGATTTCTCACTGCAATTTCATCCCTGGTAGAGTTCTTTAGTTGCCATTTAAAACAGAAATAATATCATTTCACTCCCTAGCTTGAAATTCCTCTCACCTATCTTATTCACTACTATATTGAGATATAGGTGGTTCTGAAAAATTCTAAGTCAATTCCATAATCTATTTTCTCTATCCTTAGCAGGTAATTTCTTTGATATTAATTTTTGTTCCCTCAAATGACATGGTGTTAATGATGGACAGTCCACAAGCTCTTTTGTAATGGAAGGGTACGGTAACTATGAATATTCTCACCATTAGCATTAATGCTGCGGTAACCACAGTACCTTAATTATAGTAACATACTTAATAATAATAATACACCTTGGATTTTAAAACTTTCCTCTAGTGCCTCTGGATTTTGAAACTTCTCCCTTTAAAAGGACAATTCAAAGCTGAAATGCAACTTTACTTTCATCCTTAGATTCACAGTATTTAAATGGAAAACAGCAATAGCTATCTTTCAGATTTGTTGGAGGATTATTAAATGAGGTGTTTACAAAGCCCTGAATACATATTCTAGTACAAAATTAATGTTCAATAAGTGGTAGCTATTTAATGCGGTTTGTTTGATTCTGACAGTTTTAATTTAGCATTATATTATGAATATCTCTCTCTGCCATCAAATGGTCTTTGGAAATATGATTATAAACTGCTGCATAGTAATAAATCACATAGATATACCTTAATTTATTTTATCATGTGCCTATTGGTGGACATTTATATTGTTTTCAAGTCTTTACTCATAAATAATGCTGTAATAAACATCATAATACATAAATCTTTGAGAATACCTCCAAATATCTTCCCAGGATAAATTAGTGGAAGTGGAACATTTAAGACTCTGCATAGTAACAGCCAAATTGTTATCCAGCAAGGTACCAACCAATATTTCCTCCCCAAATATTCTTTCACAATACATATTCTTTTTTCTCCATTTTTTTCTCTTTACAACTATAATGATATCTTTCTTTTTTGTTTCCAGCAACCAAACCCTCCTTCATCTGTACCCCAGAAGGATACTTTAGTAACAAAGATTCTTTAGTAATTATTTGCCTTAGAAGAATTTTGAGAGGTTATATTGACCTCTCTGTTGACTCATCTCATGGAGGTAGACCCTGAACATTTCAAATGGTATTTAAAGTTTTTTTTATATAAAAAACCCTTATTTAAAGGGTCTTTTTATAAAAGGGGTTTTTTTAGCAAAATCAAGGTTCTATTTGAATCACTGGTATAAATAGTTTCTATCCAGTATCAAATCAGTTAAACACTAAAATTACATTATTTTACTTTACAACAAATTAGAGATAAAGACAAAATTATCTCAAGGAACTTGCTAGCTAAGCAAATGAATGGTTAGCTACAAGAAAATGGTTCAATGTGATTATATTTATCTTATATTCATTGTCTCTCCAGGGTCAAGCACATAACAATTATACAAAAACTATGCTGAATTAAAAAAAATAACCAGATTTAACTTTTAACTATTTTAACTTAAGCAGGGAGTTGAAGACTGCTAAAATTCTGATTAAACTTCCTCTCAGTAGTTTTAATTTGCATTATTGGATTGATAGTAGATAAATGTCGTGTTTTATTAGCCATTTATATTCTTTTGTTAACTATCACAACATGATGTTCTTTGATAAGCTACCTGGGACATAAATTACATGTTTCATTTAAAAGAAGTCTGCCTATGATCACTTCAATTAAAAAATAAATGATTTCAGATATATGTCTTAAAATATTTATTCCAGGGGAAAGAGATATAGATCACTCATATAGCTGCTTGTCCTTCATGTATAAGACCTTGGATTTGATCCTTTTCACCACAAAACTATCACTATAACTATCATTCTGTTGATCCTCGATTTGCTTGAGTGGGCCCAGTAACGTCTCCATTCGTCCTAGCCCTAAGATTTTAACACCACTATTTACTTGTCCTTCCCAACAGTGCCGCATTAGAGGCTCTTTCAGGGTCAGGAGAATGAGACCCATCATTGTTACTGTATTTGGCATATGAACAGGCCACGGGGAGTTTGCCAGGCTCTTCCATGCAAGTAGGAAAACTCTCGGTAGCTTTCCATGCTCTCTGTGGCACGTCTTAAGTCTTAAACACAAAATTGCTGGGGATAGGAGACCACAAAACTAAACAAAATTAAAATATTTCAGCAGGTTTTCAAAAGGAAAAGGAAAGAATCCATGTATCAAACGATATGAATTATTCCATATCCTTTCCATATCAAAGGATATGTTCGGTGGCACATTTTTTATTATTACTTAGAACTAGAGCAATAGCACAATGGCTAGGGCATTTGCCTTGCATACCTCCACCCGGGTTTGATTCCTCCGTCTCTCTCAGAGAGCCCAACAAGCTACTGAGAGTATCCCACCTGCAAAGCAGAGCCTGGTAAGCTACCCGTGGTGTATTTGATATGCCAAAAAACATTAACAAGTCTCACAATGGAGACATTACTGGTGCCGCTCAAGCAAATCAATGAACAGTGGAATGACAGTGCTACAGTGCAGTGCTACTTAGCCACTGAAATCAGTCATATATATTCAAGAATATTTAGATATACAAACAGACTAAAGTGTGTTTGTATTTTATTAAGGTAGGATTCAATTACAACATTATATATAGGTTTAAAGTATATTTTCTTGGGGCTGGAGTGATAGCGCAGTGGGTAAGGCATTTGCCTTGCATGCGGCCAACCTGGGTTTGATTCCCAGCATCCCATATGGTTCTCTGAGCACCGCCAGGGGTAATTCCTGAGTGCAGAGCCAGGAGCGACCCCTGTGCATTGCCGGGTGTGACCCAAAAAGCAAAAAAAAAATAAAAAAAAATAAAGTATAGTTTCTCACCTCAGCAACCAAATAGATCTCACTATGCCCACAACCAAATTAATTAAAATATCACATTGCATAGATTATATACAGTAGTGTTCTATATGGTGTTCTGTTTCTTATTTAGCCTGTCATCAACCATTTTATCAAGACATAGGAAAATTTTTTATGATATTTTATCAAGTCAACCTCTTTTTCCTATGTCTTGACCTGTCATCCTCATTTGGACTGAAAAACTACAACTTCCTCCTTTATGGAATTTCATGGCTTGATAGTTTCAATGGGAAACAGTTCTCCTCTTAGTCTTTATGGTTTCATTTAAAAGCCTGAATCTTAAATTTTAAGTCCTTGATTCTTTATACTGTCTTCCCTTATTCCTAAGTAATTTTATTCAGTCTTATAGCTTTTAGCATAATTTCTATTTACATATGTTTCCAGACTTGGTAACAAGCCTAAATCTGAACTATAAAATTAATATTGTGCATTTGACTACGTGGCACTAATAATGGGATAATTAACAAGAATTTTTATTTATTTGTTTATTTATTAGCTTTTTGGGTCACGCCCAGCGATGCTCAGGAGTTGCTCCTGGTTCTTCACTCAAGATTTACTCCAGGTGGTGCTCAGAGGACTATATTGGCTATCAGGGACCAAACCCAGATCAGCCACATGCAAGGTAAATGCTATACATGCTGTACTATCACTCCAGCCCCAACAAGTAGTTTCATTAAACCAATGAAAATTGAACTGATGTTTTATTTTAAACCTTTTGTTCCTACAATCTTTATCAGTTACCAATGGAAAATCTATTCTTCATGCTGAGGAATAAGAATGGGGTGAGATTATCTAATAAAAAGGAGAAAATATTTGAACACAATATATTAGATGACTAAGATCAGGAACAAAATGAACTCTAATAACTTTTAAAAAAATGTGAAGTCTGATTTAAGCCCCATAAAGAATAGCATGTCTGTTTCTCCAAAAACTAAAAGTAGAGTTCCCATCTGATCCAGCAATTCCATGTCTTAGTATCTAAGCTCCAAGCAGAAAAACATTTATTCAAAAAAATACATGAACACCTATGTTCATAGCAGCACTTAGTTCAATGTACAAAATTTGGAAACAACCTATATGTCCAAAAATAGAAAACTGGATAATATAGTTATGATAACATATATACAAAGTGGAATATTATGCAGCATAAGTATTAATGAAATCATGCAAATACGGATTTTACTGGAGAACTTTGATTTTACTGTAAAATTATCATGTTATAGCCCAGTTCACAGTCCCAGTGCATTGCTATTAGAAGCTGCGCTGGATGCCCAAATGTGTTAGGTCTCTGAAATCAAAGTGTTTAGGCGCAGAGGGTCCGTTTCACTCTCAGCAGCTCCGAATTTATCTAGGCCGAGGGCATGCCGGTTACACCCACTTCCCATGATTCCCTAGAGCCCCAAGTGTAAAAATCGTATACCTCTGGGTTAGGAGCCTTAGAAGATAGCTCCTGCCATATGGATGCTGCTGCCGCCACCATTTTCCATGCAGGAAGACAGGGTGGGGAGGAAAGATCCACCCCCGGGCAGTATGGAGTTGTAGCCCAGTTCACAGTCCCATGCATTGCTATTATAAGCTGCGCAGGATGCCCAAATGTGTTAGGTCTCTGGAATTAAAGTCTTTAGGCACAGAGGGTCCATTTCACTCTCAGCAGCTCCGAATTTATCTGGGCCGAGGGCATGCCAGTTACACCCACTTCCCATGATTCCTTAGGAGCCCCAAGTGTAAAAATCGTATACCTCTGGGTCAGGAGTCTTAGAAGATGGCTCCTGCCATGTGGATGCTGCTGCCTGGGGGTGGATCTTTCCTCCCCACCCTGTCTTTCTGCACAGAAAATGGCGGCGGCAGCAGCATCCACATGGCAGGGGGATGAGGATGAAAAAAAAAAGGAAAAGGAAAAAGGAAAGAAAAGAGTTATGGACTTGGAGCAGTGGGGCTACATATCTCTTCATTCTCAGCAATGGAAAACTAATTATCAAATGCTTCCTTGGTAGTAGGGCTGTCTTTCTTGGGGGGAAACTCCAACAACAATAGTGAGTTTTGTGTTGAAATATGGAACGTAATCAAGGTAAAGAGAAAATGAAGTGAAATTCATCAGTTATACAGTTGGGGGGGGCAGGGGCGGGGGGTATACTGGGGTTTTCGGTGGTGGAATATGGGCACTGGTGAAGGAATGGGTGTTTGAATATTGTATAACTGAGACACAAACCTGAGAACTTTGTAACTTTCCACATGGTAATTCAATAAAAATTAAAAAAAATAAAAAGAATATCATGTTAAATAAAGTAAATCAGAAAGACAAATACTGAATGCTCTTGCTAATCTGTGGTATATATAATAACAATAAAGAGAATACAAATTATCAAAGTTGGCTATACCCTGTATTAGATTACTAAGAAGAAGAAGATATCAAGGAAGGAGAGAAATGGAGGGATCCAATAGGGAGAGGTGGTCTGAAGGAATATGGGCCAGGAGCTGCAGATAAGTTGATTGTGTAGAGGTGAGTTATTTATCTGCATCAAAATCTCTAACACCAAATTATTGTAAACATAGGGTTCAAATCACAATGATTAACTTATGTACATATATGTATATGTTTATTTATATATTGGAAGGTAGAGTGGGGAGAAAACCTGGGGACATTGGTGGAGGGATGCAGATACTGCCAGGGGGATTTGATTTGGAGCGTTTTATGCCTGTAAATAATGTTTTTATATTTAAAATAAAATTTAAATCAAGATAGTTAATTTTACCCCATATGAAATACTTCGACAGTGAGTGGAGAGAGGTCGGCTGCAGCTGAATCTCACGAAGACAATGTTCATGAGAAACAGACTAGTTCCTGATGTTCTATTTGCTCTCCACAGAATGAACATCTCCCAATGCAGCAGTTATGTGTATCTAAGTCGAGAACTGAACATGACAAACCACCTGGCACCTGAGCTGTGCAGGAAAAAGAGAATGGTGTGGAACGCCTTCAAGAGCCTCAAAGAAGTTGTTAAGAGGACAAAGAGCCCCTGACTCTAGGGCACATCTTTTCGATTCCACTGTTCTTCCTGCACTTACATATCCTTCAGAGACCTGGGCCCTACGAAAACAGGATGAGAACGCTATTTGGGTATCCCAAAGAGGAATCGAAAGAACTATGCTTGGAATATTACATTTCACTCAAGTGAAAGAAGGAATCCAGAGTTCCGACCTCTGTCGATGATCAAGAATCAGGGACGCTGTCTCATTTGCCAAGGCATCGGAAATCAGATAGGCTGGACACATAATGTGATTTGGAGACGACAGCTGGACTAGAGCTATTACCGACTGGATTCCACGGGATGTCAAAAGAACACCTGGCCACCCACCTAGGAGATGGTCAGACTACTTCGTCAAGACCTTGAGCAAACAGTTTGGGCTCTTCATGTTCCTGGAGCGAGCAGACACCACTGGGCTACACTAGCACACGACAGGGATGAATGGAGACATTTCTGGTGCCTACTCCAGCAAATCGATGGGTAATGGGATGACAAGTGATACAAGTGATAAAATATTTTCAATATACAGAGTGTTATGAGGTGGATGAGGGCTTTGGAGATGGAGGCACACAGTTCAAGAAAGATTTCATATTTCCAGTTTTCTTATAAAACATTGCAAATCTTTAGATAATTGAAGCCTTCTGAAGCACCAACACCAGCACTATCCTTAATATGCCTTACCAAAATTATTCATGAATTGACATTAGTGAGGTAGCTTAAAATTCGAGGTCTAAGTACTGTGCCTTTTCAACATATATTCAACCCAATGATAAATTGTTAAAAAAAAAGTGTCCCTTTTACTTCAGCAGTAAGATGAGGATATCCATAATTGCCTCTTGTATTCAAAATATTCAAACCCTTAAAGATCATCTAAGTTAAGGAAAAAAATCAATAAATATAAGTAGTAGAATAGAAGAAACAAAATTTTTTCTCAGATGCCTTGCCTACATTTACCTTTTCCCAAATTTTGTTGAGGCACCATAATTCAAAATACTATTAATGATAGCTTCATCCACACATGAGACCCACTACCTGAATTTTAGGTTTGCTCCATCAGTGTTCCAAGTTCCCTTCCCATTCATTCTTCATACCACCATCCCCTCTTGGTATGTTGAGTTCCAAAGCCAATTCTCACATTCTGTTGCCTTTGGCCATTTGTTATTCCCTTGTTTTGTTTTGTGATGTTTTTTGGGGGGGGTCATACCCAGTGATACTCAGGGGTTACTCCTGGTTCTGCACTCAAGAATTAATCCTGGGTGCTCTTGGGGGCTCACATGGGATGCCCAGGATTGAACCCAGGTCAGATGCATGCAAGACAAATGCCCTACCTGCTGTACTATTTTTCAGACACCTCTTTTGTGATTTTCAAACATCCCATTATGAGAGAAAGCATCCTGTATTGCCCCCAGCCTTCTCACTGACATAGCAATGTGCCCTCTCATTCCAGCCCTGTAGCATGTTAAAAACTGACACAGTCCACAGACAAATTATCTGAACTCTTACAAATGGTAATTTTGTTGAATGAGATACCTGCAAGTTAGACAGAAACCAAAAGAAAAAAAAATGTTGTCTCTATATCCACCAGGGTAAAATGACAGAAAATATTTTTTAAGGTTGATTCTACGACAAAACTATGCATAAGAAACATAGAAACAAATGTACCAACGTTCAAAACCTCCTATGAAGAAAAGTATAAAGCTTTGTTGAACATTGTTAAAGAAAAAAGACATTGGAAGTAGACAATATTAATTGATTAAGCAACTGGATGATCTAGTTATTACCAATTTGATCAAAAGATTTAATGCACTTTAAAAAATAATAATTGCACTGAAAAAATTGCGTATGGCTGAGGAGTAGCCAAGATGAAAATACTATTGAGGTGCATGTGCTTAGTGGATAAGACTCATTAAAGATACACTTAACTGTTAAAGGCAAAGATCAAAAAATATTAAGTATTTCTTTGTATTTTTGAGAAAGGATTTATTCAAGAAAGTATACACAACAAAGGAAAATATCAATCAAGTAAACATAAAATTAAGACTGGTTCTCAAAACATTAATTTTGAACATACAGCCTAGAAGGTATTTGCATCAAAACTGTCATGTCCAGAACACACAAAAGAATTTCTGCAAATTAATAAGTTAATAAGACAATTACAAATAAAGCAATTCCTTTCAAACACTCAAAACATACAGAATCACTATACACAACACAGGAAAGTTGTCAAACTCAATCGTCAGCCTGAAAACAAAAGCCCTAATGATCTACCTTCTCATATATACTGAAGTCACGCAAAAGTCAATGATTGACATAGCTATTATTTGGTGAGGAGGAACAGCAGAAACTCTTAAACTCTGGTATTGGGAGTAAAATGATAGAAAAATGAAGGAATTATCTAGTAAAGCTGAAAATACGTATACCCATCCTATCTCAGAGGAACACATATATTTTCCAGGAGATACATATAAGAATACTCATAATGCCCTTATTTAAAATAATGAGATTATAAATGCAAGGGTACATCAAAAGAGGAGAAAGAGATCATTGTAAAAGAACTCATGTAATAAAAAATATTGAAGATAGAGAAATGAACACTGACTCTTCAAAAATATGGATGACTCCAAAATACATAATGTGATTGATGATTAAAAACAAGTGAAGTTAGGGTACATGTAATATACCATACATGAAGAGTTAAAAAATTTGAAGTATAAAAATATTTAGAATTAAAAGAAAATATATGGAGAAACACAAGAATAATGAAACAGCACTCAGATTGCTGCTTTCTCTCTGGAGCAGATTAGCGGATGATGTCAGGGAGAGTACACAGGGTGACTTAACTATGAGGATAATGGTTCAAGATATGTTAAAAATTCCTGGTTGTTCATTGCAATTACTCTGTATCATTTAGTCATATATATCTTCTTGTAGATGTTTTATAGTTCACATATAGTCTTTGATTTGCTATAACAAAGTAGGGAAAACTTTTGTCAGTGATAGCCATTCACATGCCCCCCTAACACTATTCTTGAGTAGATGAAAGTCAGGAGCAGAGTACCTCACAGTAGCTTCATTTCAAATCCTTCACCTTATAGCTGGAGTGATGCAATAGAGGGTAGAGCACTTGTCTTGCATATGGTTCATCCAGGTATCATCCAAGTTTCATCCAGGTACCCTATGTGGTGCCCCCTAAGCTTGTCACAGGTCATTCCTGAGTGCAGAGCCAGGAGTAAGCCCTAATCTCTGCCAGGTATGACACACACCCCTCAAAACACAAAGCACAATATCATGATATTTTTCACTTATCCCTCCACACACATATGTCCACCTTCTTCACATCTGTCTCAGCCATGAAAGAGTTAATCTTTATGAACCACATGTGGCATCCCATTCCCTTGGACTTCTGGTTATACCAGTAGAAAGTCCCAAAAGATGGAGGGAGAGAACACAGTGTTACAAAAAGTTTCACCCCTCATTCCTTCCCAGCACAATCATGTCCAGCTAGTTCTGTGTCCCAGAATTAAATAGCAACACTCATCTCACGATGTTCAGCATCATGTGACTTCTTCCAGATTCTAAAAAGTTCTTTTGGTCATAATTATGGGCCTGTGAATCAACCTCATATTAAGCCCTGGATAACTGAATCAAACATGTAGTTCCTCCAAATTCATACTACTTTAAGCAGTTCCGTGAGATAGTATATTTCAAGTATGCCACGTAATTCTAACTGGAACCTTACCTAAAACTGAATGAAATGGGATGTAAGAAAATTAAAAGATGGCCAGGAAGATACTACAGTGGTCAGGGCACTTTCCTTGCATGAAATTAAGTTTTATCCCTAGGAACCCATATGGTCATTTGAGTCCCACCAGGACTGTTCCCTGAGAACAAAGCCAGGAGCACAAAACTAGGAGTAAGTTCAGAGCACAGGTGGGTAAAATCTGAAAAAAAAAAGATAAAAATTAGGGGAAATGGCATGTAAAAGAATCAAAATATTTAAGGGAGATTGAATAGCTTTCATTTGCTCAGAAACTTACAGTTAACTTAAAATAAATGGGGGCATCAAAGGAAAAAATTATGGCCATCATATCAGCAATTTTAGCTCACAAATATTCATTCAACAGAGAAATAGCTGTTCAGTAACATTAATGGAAGATGATTCTGGTAGTTTTATTGGATAAATCTGAGACTCCCAAACTTCTTTGGTCTACTGACCCTTTTTCAGAAAATAAAGGAAAAATCATTGCCCTCCTGGACATCTGCCTTCATTTAGGAAACAATAGAAAGTCTCCTCCAATTGCACCCAAGGCTGCTGTCTTTTACTTTGGGAAACAATGGGAGCAAGATTCTGGAAGTCAGAACCCAGTAATGACTGGCTTGATTATATATATTCATCTTTGATGCTTTTCTGAACTTTAATTTTAGGGGAAGAGATTTACCCTTCTACTTTGAGGCTACAACATGCAGATCCTATCTTGTCTGGATGCCCATCTAGAAAGTGAATTCTCTCTGGATATAGGCAAAGAGATTACATGACAGGACAGAGAAATGGGAACTTAGTCAAACAGCTCTTTCTTTTTGCTGTCAATAATGTTTTAATTTGTATTCTTATAACCACTAATTGTTTCCTATTGACCTGTTTAAGCCCTTTGCAGTATTCTGTATTCCACTCTTAAGTATGTTTTGAGCCTTTACTACACCCAAACAAATTCTCATTAGTGTTCTGTTCTACTTCCTTTTAAACCCATCTTTTTGATATCATTACTTTGCTCACAATGGACTCTGAAATGCCTGTTTAGCACCATCTGCAGATTTAATTAATGTTCCATTTTGCTCATCATCTGGATGATTAATAAAGATATGAATAAAATCAAGCTTAATACTATAATGCTTGGCACCCTGTGGCCACCTCCCTCCCACCAAATGAACTCAAATGCCATGTGCACTGTATCTGCTCTTGGTCTTTAAGATATTCTCAATTCATGTGAGAAGCATTATTCTGAAATCTGAGTTTGCAGATCTGAATTGAAAGTTATGCTCAGAAGAAATAACTCCCATGTAGATAACTGTGCCCATTAGGGACATGGTCCAATGCTGTGTTCTAGTCAGCACAAAGATTTCCAAAATAATAACTTACCTTTTTCTAAAACTTCTAAAACTCTCAAAGTATCTTCACAATTACTATTAAATTTAGCCTTTTTCAGCAACCAGTGAGTTTATAAAGCAGGTTTTATATTTCTCATGAGAAAACTGAGACTTAATATACAGAAAGTTAATGATGGTTCCAGCTCTAGGATTTTGGAATTCATACATGCTGATGCCTAATTTGTTGTCTCTAACTGGTTGAAATATGCTACCCCAGTTTTAATTTAGAAGTTTGTGGTAAGAATTCATGTTATAGTATCTTCAGCTCAGGGTTTAGAAATAGAAGTTAGAGTTTATAAATGCTCAACGACATGAATTTTAATTTTTCTCAACACTTGCTAATGATGGCTCTTAGTGAAGCTATGCCAAATATTAAAGGTAAATAAATGAGAAAATAGAAGTTGGTCTTGTAAATATCTTCTATCAGCAACATATTCATTAGAATATGCCCAGAGATACACTCTTCTTTCTGGTGTCTTAACAGAATGCACACAAATATTCAGAGTCAGCTAGGCTAAGTTTTTAATGTCAGTTTATTACTTATGAGTGGGTTGTTCCAGCTGATTTTCTGCTTCATAGGAGAGGTTTTACTACCCGCCTTTAGGCTAGGTCCTCTCCCTTCTACTGTTCAATGATTGAACCCCGGAATTCATCCCCGGGCCACAGAGACCTCTGGCCTCTATTAGCCAGTACTCAGTTTCCTCTACAGGGAGAAATGCCAGGAGCTGACAGCATATTCTTCACTTGCTCCTGCCTCTGGGATGATTGGCAGTGGAGGGTTTCTGAGCTTAGCTGTACTGCTGATTTCTGACTCACTTCAGGGCACTTTTGTGCATAAGAGCCTATAGGAGCTTCTGGGCATGTGTATGTGAGAGATCTCAGTGTGTCAAGTCCAAAAATAAGGAATTGGATGTAAGATATAAACCATGAACAGAAAACCTGGGTAATTCATTAAGTCACTGTCTAAGGACACAGTTACAATCAGTGATTTGACCGTTGGGCAGGTTATTAGGTGTCTTCTGTTTTTCTCATATGGTACTAAAGTAAAGTTTTAGTACCCAAAATGAAATGTGTCAGAAATGTAAAATGCATAAATGCATACTCTTACATGCTTACCCTCCTGTCTTTTGTCTCATAAGCCATTGCTCTTCTTTACTAAAAATTACTCCCAAATTGTTATATTTAAAGATAATTACCTTAAAAAAGAAATTACTATGGCACACAAACAAGAAACAACAATTATTTTAGGTGAAGTTTTTATTTATCTTTGAGTAATGAGCAGAAAGTAAAGCATGTTTTTTTAGCTTTGTTAATAAACATTTAAATGAAAGTCATTATTAACCAAAGGTAAAAATAGAACATGTCTCAAGCCAGTTGTTTAAGGTACAAATTGGGGTGTGGGCCATAAATTCTACCAATTATCTCTATTCCTTTTTCCAAATCCTGCTAGAGGATCTACACAGAAGAACTGAGTCAAATGGGGACATATTTAACTGATGGCTACATTTATATAGATAGTTGGATATTGTGTCAGGGGTTTAAAGTCAAATGAGATTTCAATGATGGCCAACACAGAGCTGGTCCACCTCACTTTGGTTGCATTTGTCATCCTGGTATCAGAAGAGATAGGGGAACCTCTATCCCTCAGGAGCAGTGGCTTCTTCTATGGGAAGTGGTAAGAGGAAGTTGGTTAACACTGGAGTGAGTGAAGCTAAGAAAAAAATGTGGGGTCCCACTAGCCCTCCTGGCCGGGCGTCCCTACAGCCTCTCTCCACCCTCCAATTTCCAGCCACCAGGCTTCCCTGCTCGCTGCCCTAACTCCGCCCCTCCCCAATCAGGTGTGTGGGATCCCCCTCAGCCCCGCCCACCTGGCCCTATAGAGCTGTCCCGAGGCACCCCGGTTTAGGCCCCTTTTCCCCAATGGGTTGGTGGGTGTGTGGCCTCTATGTTAGGGGGCGTGGCCTCAAAAAGAGTCCTGTGGGACTGGCCGCAGTTAGTTTTCCCCTTCTCTGCTCTGCAGACTTAGGTCACAATATGTATAACCTATTTATTTGAAGAACACCCAGGACATCTCAATCACTATATGATAATAGCCAACTAGCCTATCCTAATTTCACAAAAACTGTCAGTGAACACAAGAAGCTGCACAAGCCCTTCATAAAGAGATCCTCAAGTCTTCACTAAAGGCCCTACGTAGACCAGGAAGATCACCTGAGAGTAAGGAAGTATTTTAGAAGGGGAAAATGGCTACTATCATCAGTTTAGCTCACCCAGAATCCCCCTTGCAGCAGGAGGAAATAGGGATAGAGAACTGGAAGGTTCCACCTCTATGGTCCCCTAATAACATGAAGAAACAGTGAAAATCCCCACCATGAGGAGAGGATGAAGAAAAGATTTCAGAAGCCTCAACAGGGGTTACCCACAAATGCAACCTCTCAGATAAAGAATTCAGAGAGGAAATCTTGAAGATGGTCAACGAACTCAAACCAACCATGGAACAGACATCCAGTAAATTAAGGCAGGATATGAACTCAGCATTGGAACAGTCCACCAAGAAAATACAGGAAGAAATGAGAGCAGAAATTCAAAGCTAGAAACAGAAGTCACACAAATAAAGGAATCAGTAGACGAAATAAAAAACTCAGTAGGTTCCCTTAACATAGAATGGTTACAGTCGAAGACAGAATTAGTGAGCTTGAAGATGAGCTTCAGAAAGTGTACATGCAACAACAAATAATGGCAAAAGATTTCAAAATGGCTCTAGGATGAATCAGAGTCCTAGAGGATGACCTCAAAATGAACAACATAAGAATCATTGGAGTACCAGAAGTACAGGGAACTAATTCCAATGAAAAAAACACAGTTAAAGACATCACTGCTAAGAAATTCCCAGAGCTGGGTAATGCAAGCATACAGATGCAAGGATATCGAAGGATGCGAGCTAAAAGGGACCCTAATAAAAAAAACTAAACTCCAAGGCATATCATAGTTAGAATGATGGATGCCACGGATAGAGACACAATACTGCGAGCAGCAAGATCAAAGACGGAAATCCCATACAAAGGAGCACCCCTTAGATTCACAGCAGACCTATCAGGGGAAACTCTCCAAGCCCAAAGATAATGGCGGGATATAGTGAAAAAACTCAATGAAATGAATACCTCACCAAGAATACTTTATCCGGCTAAATTTTCACTCAAACTCTAAGGAACAATACACTATTTCACAGAAAACAACAGCTCAGGAACTTCATAAACTCAAAACCAAACTTACAAGAAGGACTAAAGAAGCTACTGTAAGACAAGGAAAAACCCTACAAGCACAACAAACCCTACTGAAAGATGGCACAAAATCCCATGACAATAATATCTCTCAATGTCAATGGTCTAAATGCACCAATCATGAGACACAGGTTGGCAAAATGGATTCAGAAACTAAACCCAACTTTCTGCTACCTACAAGAAATACACCTGAACAATCGGAACAAACACAGGCTCAAAGTCAAGGGGTGGAAAACAATCCTGCAAGCAAACAACTCTCTCATAAAAGCTGGGGTGGCCATATTAGTATCTGACAACATAGATTTTAGGTTGAAAAAGATTAGAAGAGACAGCGAAGGTCATTTTTTATTTATCAAGGGATGTGTGCAACAGGAAAAAATAACACTCTTAAATGTATATGAACTTAATGAATGACCAGCTAAATACTTAAAACAACTGCTAACAGACTTTAAGGAGGACACTGCTAGCAGCACAATAGTAGTCAGAGACTTCAACACCACTTTATCACCTCTGGATAGATCTACGAGAAGAAAACTCAGCAAGGAAACACTGGCTCTGAAGGAAGAAATGGAAGAGAGAGGGCTAATAGACATATACAGGGCTTGACACTCCAAAAAGAAAGAATACACATTCTTTTCCAGTGCACATGGAACATTTTCCAAAATATACCATGTGCTGGGTCACAAAACATACCTCAATGGAATTGGGAAGATAGAAATTGTATCAATTATCTTTTCAGACCACGATCCACTAAACACAGAAGTTAATCACACGCAGATGTGGAGAACCAAATCGAACACCTGGAAATTAAACAACTCATTGTTGAACAATGAGTGGGTCAGGAAGGAAATCAAGGAAGAAATCAAAAGATACCTCGAAACAAATGAGAATGAAGACACAAACTACCAGAACCTATGGGACGCAGCTAAAGCTGTGTTAATGGGAAAATTTATAGCTTTGCAAGCATTCCTAAGGAAGGAAGAAAGGGCCTACATAGATAGCTTGACTTCACAGCTCAAGATCTTAGAAAAGAACCAGCAAAAGGAACCCAAACCAGACCGAACGAAAGAAATAAAAAAGCTTAGAGCAGAAATTAATGACATGGAAACCAAAAAAACAATCTGAAAGATCAATGAAACAAAGAACTGGTTCTTTGAGAAAATAAACAAGATTGATAAACCACTAGCAACACTTACAAGAAAGAGAGAGAAAGAACCCTAATAAATCGAATCAGAAATGAAAAGGGGGACATTACAACAGAAACCAATAAAATTCAAAAGATCATCATAGACTACTTTGAAAGTCTGTATGCCACGAAACAAGAGAATCTAAAAGAAATGAATAAATTCCTTGATTCCTACAATCTCCCAAGACTGAACCAAGATTTGAAATACTTGAATAGACCCATTAATATCAAGGATATTGAAACTGTAATCAAAAGTCTTCCCAAAAACTAAAGCCCAGGTCCAGATGGATTCACTGGCGAATTCTTCCAAACATTTAAAGAGAACCTGTTGCCAGTTCTTCTCAAGCTTTTCCAGGAAATTGAAGAAACAGAAACTCTCCCAAACAGTTTCTATGAGGCACATATCTCCCTAATACCAAAAGCTAACAAAGACACCACTAACAAAGAAAAGTATAGACCAATATCCCTGATGAACACTGATGCGAAGATCCTCAACAAAATACTAGCAAATAAATTTAACAACTCATCAAAAAGATCATAGACCACGACTAAGTGGGATTCATCACAGGGATGCAAGGATAGTTTAACATTCAGAAATCAATCAACATAATCCATTATATCAATAAAAGTAAAAACCATATGATCATATCAATAGATGCAGAGAAAGCATTTAACAAGATCCAACACCCGTTTATGATGAAAACTCTCACCAAATGGGTTTTGAAGGAACTTTCCTCAAGATAGTCAAAACCATCTATCACAAACCCATGGCAAGCATCATCCTCAATGAGAAAATCTAATGGCCTTTCCTCTAAAATCAGGGACAAGGATGCCCACTCTCACTACTTCTGTTCAATATAGTACTGGAAGTACTTGCAATAGCAGTTAGGCAAGAAAAAGATATTAAGGGCATCCAGATAGGAAAGGAAAAAATCATACTCTCACCATTTGCAGATTATATGATACTATATCTAGAGAATCCTAAAGCCTCTATCAAGAAACTCTTAGAAACAATAGACTTGTACAGTAAAGTCGCAGGTTATAAAATCGATACCCAAAAGTCCATGGCCTTCCTATATGCAAATAATGAGACAGAGGAAAACGACATGTAAAAAACAGTCCCATTCACATTTGTGCCCCAGAAAATCAAGTACTTTGGAACCTGCTTAACTAAGGCATTAAAGGATCTCTACAAAAAAAACTATAAAACACTACTCCACGAAATAAACGGAGACATGAGGAAATGGAAACATATCCCCTGCTCATTCATGGACCAACATTGTCAAAATGGCAATACTCGCCAAAGCATTATACAGATTCAATGCGATCCTTATAAGGGATGAAATTCTTCAAGAATTTTATACCCATGAAATTTTTCAAAGAAATGGATCAAGCAATCATGAAATACATATGCAACAAAAATGCCCATGAATAGCTAAAGCAATTCTTAGGAAAAAGACAATGGGAGGCATCACCCTCCCCAACCTTAAACTCTACCACAAAGCGGTAACAATTAAAAGACCATGGTATTGGAACAAAGGCATAGCCACAGACCAAAGGAACAGGGTGGAATATCGCTACACACAACCCCAAATGTATTATCATCTAATCTTTGATAAGGGAGCAAGAAATGTGAAGTAGAGCAAGGAAAGCCTCTTTAACAAATGGTGCTGGCATAACTGGAAAATCACATGCAAAAGAATGGGCTTAGACCTTGATCTAACACTATGCACAAAGGTCAGATCAAAATGGATTAAATATCTCAACGTCAGACCAGAATCCATAAGGTACATTGAAGACAAGGTCGGCAAAACCATCTACAATCAGGGACAATCTACAATACTGGAGGTTCAATATCTACAATATTGAAGCTAAAGGTATCTTCAAAGATGACACACCACTGACCAGCTAAGTGGAAACAGAGATAAACAAATGGGACTATATTAAACTAAGAAGCTTCTGTACCAGAAAAGATACAGTGACAAGAATACAAAGATAATCTACCTAATGGGAAAGGATATTCACCCAATACCTATCTGATAAGGGGTTGATATCACGGATATAAAGGCACTGATTGAACTCTACAAGAAGAAAACATCCAACCCCATGAGAAAATGGGGTGAAGAAATGAACAGAAACTTTCTTGAGGAAGAAATTTGAATGGCCAAAAGGCATATGAAAAAATTCTCTTTATCACTAATCATCAGGAAGATGCAGATCAAAACAACTATGAGACACCACCTTACACCACAGAGATACACTGTTGGTGGGAATGCTGACTGGTTCAGCCCTTTTGGAAAACAATATGGTCGCTTCTCAAAATACTAGAAATTGAGCTCCCATTTGACCCAGCAATACCACTTCTGGGAATATATCCTGGAGAGGCAAAAAACTATAGTCGACATAACATCTGCACTTGTATGTTCATCGCAGCACTGTTTAAAATAGCCAGAATCTGGAAAAAAACTGAGTGCCCGAGAACAAATGACTGGTTAAATAAACTTTGTTACATCTACACAATGGAATACTATGCAGCTGTTAGAAAAGATGAAGTCATGAACTTTGCATATAAGTGGATCAATATGGAAAGTATCATGCTAAGTGAAATGAGTCAGAGAGAGACAGACATAGAAAGATTGCACTCATCTGCAGAATATAAAACAACAGAATGGGAGACTAACATCCAAGAAGAGTAGGAATAAGTACCAGGAGGTTTGCTCCATGGCTTGGAAGCCAGCCTCACATGCTGAGGGAAAAGGCAGCTCAGATAGAGAAGCAAACATCAAGTAAAGTGTGGTTGGAGTTTCTGCTAGGGATGGGAGATGCCCGCAGAAATTAGGCTATAGATGGAACACAATTATTGCAAACCAAAATACCCAAAAGGAGAGAGAGAAAACAAAATAGAATGCCCAGCCACAGAGGTGGGGTGGGGTGGAGGGGGATGGGATGGTATGGGGGATGAGAGGGATCCTGGGGTGGAGGAGAATGGGCACTGGTGGAAGGATGGGTACTCGAGCATTATATGACTGAAACACAAGCATAGAAATTTGTAAATCTGTAACTGTACCCTCACGGTGACTTATTTAAAAAATAGTAATTTTTTTAAAAAAGAAAAAAATGTGGGTGTTTCCTGAATATATTAAGGTATTGGAGGCCATATCCTTTTGTCCTGTGCCAGTTTCATTGGTCTGTAATGAATGTTGTGGGCAGACCAGTCCTTGTGGTTCTCATTTTGGTTGCAAAATGTCCTTTACCTTAACCATCAGGAAATTTGGGGGAAAATCTATGTATGTTACTTATAAGGTTTGGAAAATACACAGCACACCTAGGACACACAGGCATGGAGGGATGAAGGGGAGACAGTATCCATGTCCATGGAGTCTGGGTTTTACTGAGGTCAACGGTAAGAGTCGAGGGAGCCAAAAACTCAGTATTGGTAAAATTAAATTGCAATGGCAGAAACATAAAAATCTGGAAAAATTACATATACACATGCACACACACATAAGTTACTCTAAATATAAATTAACCAGAATAACCATTGTAAATCAACCAGAATCTGTATGACCAAAATTAGAGACTTCAAGGAATAAAAGCGCTGAATTAAAGTTAGACTTTACTAGAGAGTCATCAAGGTGAGGATTCGAACCCAGAAAATGTCTAACTGATTTTACTCTGAGAGAACTGGTCTGCTAGCTACAAGTGTGAGATTAGAAACAAAAGTGAATATTCAATCACGTCAAATCGTAGTTATTCAAAACAGTACAATAAGTTCCACCAGGTTTTGTTTCTGCTGGCAGGTTTTAAAGTGTCAAACTTAATTGGTTGTTCCAAATTTGAGTATTGTAGTTGCTATCTACACATTAAAGGAGGAAAGCCATACGAGTAGTTAAATTTTATTCTAATTCCACTGATAAGATTCTGGGGTGGGTGCTCTTAGTTGCCCTCATTTCATCTTCCTGAAACTGCCTTTGGTCAGAGACAAAGGTGAAGTTGTTGGTTTCATTTCCTTGCAGGCATAGGGATTTTTCAACATGACTTCTTCACTGATCAGGGTTAGCCTGATTCTGACTCAAGTCCATGCAGAAAATTTTCAGTCTTTTGACCAAGGAGAGGAATCCCAAGATGAAATTTCAGTCTTTATTATCAAAGCTGTCATAGCAATCTGTGTATGTCCAGTTGGTGAGAACGAAACAGACAAAAACAGAAATTCACACGCTCAAAATTTATAATCATTCACAAACTGTGCAACCAGGAAACAGACTCTGGCAAAAAGAATCCCATTCGTTTTCCAACAAACATTACTCTGCCATTTCATGGCATCTCTCCATGCTAGTTTTAAGTTATTTTTTAACCAGATTTTTTTCCAACCATATTTAGCAGATACTGTCAGAGAGTAATGAATTCAGTTCTCTTTCTAGTGTTTCTAAGAAAGGGGCTAAACTCAGGGAAGTGGTGGTGATCACATTCAGTATAAGCTAAGGACAGATGTGTGAAAATCACCACAGTCAGTAAATACTATAGTGGGATCATCTGTTCTTTGAGTTTTTACCCCTCTGATCATTGAATCTTGAGGATTTTTTTTTATTCCTTTAATATTTCACAATGCTTATAAAAAGTTCTAAATTACTTAAATGTGTTCCTGATTATTTATTTTTTAAAAAGCTGTACAGTGGGAAAATTATAGCCACAGAACAATTTGGGGTTATGATCTGCTTCTGTAAAGAGATTTATTAGGATATAGCCACATTAGTTGATTCATATATTGTCTGTGGCAGTTTTTTCCTCTGTAATCTGAGTAAATATAACAAAAAACAAAAAGACCCATATGGTAGGTTTAATTATGGTTGCAGAAAACGTTGCTGAAATAAGTTTAGAGATAAGAAGGTTATCTTTAATTATCTGGGTGGACTCAATGTCAAGATAAAGAAAAGAGATTTTGTTGCTATTGCTGACATAGAAGATGCAACTGTAATAGCACATTAATGCAAGGGTAGAGTTTAAAATACCCTGACAGAGTAAATTTTCTGATTCTTGTTCTGATGAGCACACCTTCCTAAAGATGCCTCTGATTAGTGACAGAATATCCCTCTGGCATAATAAATATGTTTCTCGTTGGCCAAAGTATTCCACATCTACATATAAAGAACTAAATATTGTCATTAGTTTAATTACTCAAGTATCACTGGCAAAGCATTTTTTCCAAATTGTGTTTTATTAAAGTACTTTAATTTACAAAGTACTTTAATATTTATTCATAGTTAGATTTTAGACATATAATGTTCCATCACCAATCCTACCATCAGTGTCAACTTCACTTCAGTGTTTCTGGGTTCCCTCTTCTACCCTCTCACCCTCTTCCTGCCATTTCTACAGGTACCTTTTTAAGTTTGGTTGTTAAAGTCTGGGTCTCATGATTTCAGTGTTGTTGACTCTGTGTTTTGGATATTTAGCTCTATCATTTCTTGACACCACCCATGTACCTTCCCCCTTGCCACCTGTTGCTTCTCATCTGTCTCTTCTCCCCACCACACGCACTAGTTATCTTTTCTTCTCATCCCTGCACTTTGGGACCAATGGTGACCTAGGCATCCCATCCCCCCTTTAAGCCATTGCATTTCCTCATCAGTTACTATAAATACCACATACTTGTGATATCATTCTGCATTTTTCATCCTTCTGGCTTAATTCATTTGACATGACATCTTCCTGCTTCATCCATGTTGCAGCAAGTTGTATGATTTCATCATTCCTTGCATCTGTGCAGTATTTCATCCCTATCTTCATAAGCTGCTTGTTTATTATTGGACATCTAGGTCCGTTCCAAATCTTAGCTATTGTACTAAGTGCTGCAGAGAATAATTGTGTGCATAAATCCTTTTGAATGAATTTTTTTCTATCTGGGAAATAGGCACACAGAAGTGGAATTGCAAGGTCATGTGGCAGCTCCATTTTAAGTTTACTGAGACCCTCTGTACTGTTACGCAGAGGGGCTGAACCACACCACATTCACACCAGCAGTGAATGGGAATTCTTCTTCACCAGATCCCAGCCAACACAGATTGTTCCCATTATTTTTGATATTCTGATATTTTTAATATATTTTCTCACTGTGAGATAGTATCTCATGGTTGTCTTGATTTGGATTTCCCTAATAGTGATGATGGCATTTTTTTCATGTACGTGCTTGCCATCTGTTATTCTTCCTTAGAGAAGTCCCTGTTCCTGACTCTAGTCTTTGATGGGGATTTGGGGAATTTTTTTGCATTGTTTTGCATAAAGCATTTGTATAAAGCATATGTATGATGTTACAACATACATATTCCTAATCCCTTTTATACCTATGCCCTTGGCAGATATTTCCACTTTGATATACTTTACTATCTCCTTACCATCCTAATGAGTTCAAATAATCGTTTTGGCCTGTAATTCTGGTTGTGCCCCTATTACATTTGTTCCCCTTTTTTGCATAAAACTCTCATGCTTCATTGGTCATAGAAATATTTTAAATAATCCCCTCCCCTATCATCTGAATCTTTTGTTGTCCATCATCTTGCACCACTTAACTTTTCTTCTCACTTCTGCTCATTCTTCCAAATGCTTCCATTTCCAGAAAACCTGAAGTATACAATTTAGAGTAGCAGACATGCGGAGCCTTTCTGATCATTCTCTTCCTACTAACACTCTCTATTGGCTACAGAAAATGAAGTGCTTGGCTGACATGTCTTTGAATTATACAGGACAGCTTGGCAGGTACCAAAAATTTTCTACTCGCTGATTGATTGTCTCAGACAATTCTAAAAACACATCTGTCCCTAGTGATTTAATTTGCTTGATAGTAAATCCATTGTAATCTACTCAGATAACAACTTGCTATTTATATCAAAATAGTATCCAATTCTGAGATGTTAAATATAGGATTCTCCACATTTCCTGGAGTTCATTTCTAATAAACTATGACATACGGGAGAATGAACATTTAACTCTATAGAGAATCAGCTGGAAGGCAAAAAAAAAAAAAAAGGTTTAAAGTACCAGGTCAGATAAGCACCCAAAAAAGTACCTCTAGTTCTAAACTACATAAAACAATAGCACTGCTCCTCATGCCCCCGCCCCTCACCCTGGACTGCCACCCTGGCCAGCGGCAGGCTGTTCTCCAGCCCGGCAGCCATTTTCTCTCCTGGCCCAGGTGTGTGACCTCCCCCAACCTGCCCTTCCCGCATCCCAGCCAAAGTCTTGGACTCAGACAATCCCAGCGCCCCCACCCACAGCCCATGCCCCAGACTGGTGCCCTGGCCTTCGGCATGCCATTCCCCAGCACCACAGCCATTTTCTCTTTTCTCTTATGGCCCAGGTGTGTGACCTCCCTCAACCCACCCTTCCCGCATCCCAGCCAGCATCTGAGATCCAGCTACAGTGCTGGCAGGGGGCATAGCCTATGTTGCCTTGGCTAAAGTGGGCATGGCCTCTTTTGGAGCCAGGGCAGCCGCAGTTATTTTCCTCAAATCCAGCAATCTGTTGTCACATCTCAGTCTTCATTACCTAGGTCGAGGGTAACATCCTAGCTATCTCAAACACAGTAAGCCAATAGGCCGCTAGTCTATTCCAATTACACCAAAATACCAATGAATACAAGCAATTGTACAAGCCCAATATAAAAGAGTACATTCTCTGAAAGCATCACTGGAGGCCTCACGTAAGGAACAGAGGAACATCTGAGAGGAAAGACATGTTTTAGAAGGGGAAAATAAAAACACGACCACCATCGACCAAGAATCCAGAATCCTTGCTCGCTACTAGAGAGAATAGGGATAGTGAAATTGAAGGTCAGTCCTCCATACCACCACAACAACATGAAGAAAACCACAAATCCCCACCACAAGGAGAGGACAAAGAAAGGAGTCCAGAAGCCTCAATAGGTGTTTCCCACAAACTTGAGCTCTCCGATAAAGAATTCAGAGATAAAATGCTAAAGATGTTCAATGAACTCAAAGAAACAATGGAATGGGTATCCATTAAATTAAAGGAGGGCATGAAAGAAACAATGGAACAGACAGCAGAGAAAATACAGGAAGAAATGAGAGCAGAAATAAAAAAGCTCCAAAAAGAAGTGTCACACATAAAGGACTTGATAGATGAAATAAAAAAAACTCAGTGGGTGCCCTCAACAATAGAATGGCTACAGAGGAAGACAGAATCAGTGAGCTTGAAGATGCCTATAGGCAACAACAAACATAGGGAAGATACCTCAGAATAGCTCAAGGGCGAATCAGAGTCCTAGGGAATTATTTCAAGAAGAACATTAGAATATTTGGAGTACCAAAAGGACAGAGAAGCAACCCCAATGAAAAAGCCACAGTCAAGGAAATCATTGCTGAAAAGTTCCCAGAGCTAGAGAATGCAGGCATCCATATTTTAGGAGCCCAACAGGTGCCAGCTAAAGGAGACCCTAAAAAAAACCTCCAAGACATATCATAGTTAGAATGATGGACATCACGGATAGAGACACAATACTGTAAGCAGCAAGTAAAAGAAGGAAATCACATACAAAGGAGAACCCCTTAGATTCACAGCAGACCTATCAGGGGAAACTCTCCAAGCCCAAAGGCAATGGTGGGATATAGTGAAAAAACTCAATGAAATGAACGCTTCACCAAAACTACTTTATCCAGCTAAACTCTCACTCAAACTTTAAGAAATAATACTCTATTTTGTAGATAAACAACAGCTCAGGAACTTCATAGACTCAAAACCAAAACTAAAAGAACTAAAGGGACTACTGTAAGACAAAAAATCCCCTACAAGCACAACAAACCCTTACAGAAAGATGGCACAAAACCCCATAACAATAATCTATGTCAATGTCAATAGTCTAAATTCACCAATTAAGAGACACAGAGTGGCAAAATGGATTCAGAGACTGAACCCAACATTCTGCTGCCTACAAGAAACACATCTGAATGGTCAGAACAAACACAGATTCAAGACCAAAGGATGGGAAAAAATCCTGCAAGCAAACAACTCCCTCATAAAATCTAAGGTGGCCTTACTAGTATCGGACAACATAGATTTCAGGTTAAAAAAAGATTAGAAGGGACAGTGAAAGCTATTTTTTACTAATCAAGGATATCTACAGCAGGAAGAAATCACACTTCTAAACGTGTATGCACCCAATGAGGGGCCAATTAAATACCTACAACAACTGCTAACATACCTTAAGAAGGACATTGCAAGCAACACAATAGTAGTTGGACACTTCAACACCACCCTATAACCTCTGGACAGATCAAGAAGATTAAAACTCAGCAAGGAAATACTGGCTTTGAAAGAAGAAATAAAAGAGAGAGGGCTAATAGATCTATACAGGACTTTATACCCCCCCCCCAAAAAAAAGAACGCACATTCTTTTCCAGTGCACATTGAACATTTTCCAGTTTTGTTGTGAGCCACAAAACATACCTCAACAGAATCAGGAAGATAGACATTGCTATCTTTTCAGACCATGAGGCACTGAAGATAAAAGTAAATCATGTACAGATGCAGGAAAAAAAAACAAACTCCTGGAAACTGAACAACACAATGTTGAACAGTGAGTGGGTCAGGAAGGAAATCAAGGAAGAAATCAAAGGGTACCTGGAAACAAATGAGAATGAAGACACGAGCTACCAGAACCTGTGGGATGTAGCTAAAGCTGCGTTAAAAACGTCCAAGGATAGCTAAAACAATTCTTGGGAAAAAGATGATGGGAGGCATCACCCTCCCCAACCTCAAACTTTACTACAAAGCAGTAACAATTAAAACAGCATGGTACTGGAACAAAGGCAGAGCCGTAGACCAATGGAACAGGGTGGAATATCCCTACACACAACCCCAAATGTATGACCATCTAATCTTTGATAAGGGAGCAAGAGATGTGAAGTGGAGCAAGGAAAGCCTCTTTAACAAATGGTGCTGGCACAACTGGACAACCACATGCAAAAAAATGGGTTTAGACCTTGACCTGACACCATGCACAAAAGTCAGATCAAAATGGATTAAAGACCTCAACATTAGACCACAAACCATAAGGTACATTGAAGACAAGGTCGGCGAAACCCTCCACGATATTGAAGATAAAGGTATCTTCAAAGGTGACACGGAACTAAGCAATCTAGTAAAAACAGAGATCAACAAATGGGACTACATTAAACTAAAAAGCTTCTGCACCGCAAGAGATACAGTGACCAGAATCCAAAGACTATCCACAGAATGGGAAAGGATATTTACACAATACCCATCAGATAAGGGGTTGATATCAATGGTATATAAAGCACTGGTTGAGCTCTACAAGAAGAAAACATCCAACCCCATCAAAAAATGGGGCAAAGAAATGAACAGAAACTTTACCAAGGAAGAAATACGAATGGCCAAAAGGCACATGAAAAAGTGCTCTGCATCACTAATCATCAGAGAGATGCAGATCAAAACAACCATGAGATACCACCTCACACCACAGAGACTAGCACACATCCAAAAGAACAAAAGCAACCGCTGTTGGAGAGGATGTGGGGAGAAAGGGACCCTTCTTCACTGCTGGTGGGAATGCCGACTGGTTCAGCCCTTCTGGAAAACAATTTGGACGACTCTCAAAAAATTAGATATTGAATTCCCATTTGACCCAGCAATACCACTGCTGGGAATATATCCCAGAGAGGCAAAAAAGTACAATCGAAACAACATCTGCACATGTATGTTCATCGCAGCACTGTTTACAATAGCCAGAATCTGGAAAAAACCCGAATGCCCCAGAACGGATGACTGGTTGAGGAAACTTTGGTACATCTATACAATGGAATACTATGCAGCTGTTAGAAAAAAGGAGGTCAAGAATTTTGTAGTTAAGTGGATGGGCATGAAAAGTTTCATGCTGAGTGAAATGAGTCAGAAAGAGAGAGACAGACATAGAAAGATTGCACTCATCTATGGTATATAGAATAACAGAGTGGGAGACTAACACCCAAGAACTGTAGAAATAAGTACCAGGAGGTTGACTCCATGGCTTCGAGGCTGGCCTCACGTTCCGGGGAAAGGTCAACTCAGAGAAGCGATCACCAACTACATTGTAGTCGAAGGCCATGTGGGGGAAGGGAGTTGCGGGCTGAATGAGGGCTAGAGACTGAGCACAGCGGCCACTCAACACCTTTATTGCAAACCACAACAGCTAATTGGAGAGAGAAAACAGAAGGGAATGCCTTGCCACAGTGGCAGGGTGGGGTGGGGGGGAGATGGGATTGGGGAGGGTGGGAGGGACACTGGGTTTACGGGTGGTGGAGAATGGGCACTGGTGAAGGGAGGGGTTCCCAAACTTTGTATGAGGGAAGTATAAGCACAAAAGTGTATAAATCTGTAACTGTACCCTCACGGTGATTCTCTAATTAAAAATAAATAAATTAAAAAAATAATATCATTTAATGCAACATAAGGTATCCGTGAAAAGACAAGCTATGAATAAATTATTAAATTGAAAAAAAAAAAGAAATTCGACGATCAACAGGATGATGGTGATGATGATGATGATGATGATGATGATGATGATGATGATGGATGTATTAATCAGTTGGATGAAGTTTTCCTGATTACTTTTTTGTCATAAAGCTCGTTATACTAGTAAAGAAAACTTTAACCAAAAAAAAAAAATAAATAAAGCTGCGTTAAGGGGAAAATTTATAGCCCTGAAAGCATTTCTCAGGAAGGAAGAAAGAGCCCACATAAATAACTTGACTTCACAGCTCAAGATTTTAGAAAAGGACCAACAAAAGGAGCTCAAACAAGGCAGAAAGAAAGAGATCATAAAACGGAGCAGAAATCAACAACATGGAAATCCAAAAGATAATCCGAAAGATCAATGAAACCAAGAGCTGGTTCTTTGAGAAAATAAACAAGATTAATGAACCACTAGCAAGACTCACAAAGAAAGAGAGAAAGAGAACCCTAATAAACCAAATCAGAAATGAAAAGGGGGATATCACAACAAAAACCAATGAAATTCAAAAGATCATCAGAGACTACTTTGAATGACTGTATGCCATAAAACTAGAGAACCTAGAAGAAATGGATAAATTCCTGGATTCCTATAATCTCCCAAGGCTGAATCTACTAGACTTGGAATACCTGAATAGTTCTATTAATATCAAGGAAATTGAAACTGTAATCAAAGGTCTTCCCAAAAACAAAAACCCAGGTCTAGATGGATTTAATAGCGAATTCTTCCAAACATTTAAAGAAAACCTATAGCCATTCTTCTCAAGCTTTTCCAGGAAATTGAAGAAACAGAAACTCTCTCAGTTTCTATGAGGTTCATATCTCCCTAACACCAAAAGCAAACAAAGACACCACAAAAAAGAAAACTACAGACCAATATCCCTGATGAACATGGATGTGAAGATTCTCAACAAAATATTAGCAAATAGAATTCAACAACTCATCAAAAAGATCATATACCATGACCAAGTGGGATTCATCCTGGGGATGCAAGGATGGTTTAACATTCAGAAATCAACCAACATAATCCATCATATCAACAAAAGAAAAGATAAAAACCATATGATCATATCAAAAGATGCAGAGAAAGCATTTGAAAAGATGCAGCACCCATTTATGATGAAAACTCTCGCCAAAATGGGTATAGAAGGGACTTTTCTCAACACAGTCAAAGCTCTCTACTACAGGCCTGTGACAAGCATCATATTCAATGGGGAAAAACTAAGAGCCTTCCCTCTAGGATTAGGGACAAGACAAGTATGCCCGCCCATTCTCCACTTCTGTTCAATATAGTACTGGAAGTACTTGCAATAGCGGTTAGGCAAGAAAAAGATATTAAGGGCATTCAGGTAGGAAAGGAAGAAATCAAACTGTCACTATTCTCAGATGATATGATACTAAGAGAACCCTAAAACCTCTACCAAGAAACTCTTAGAAACAATAGACTTGTACAGTTAAGTCGCAGGCTATAAAATCAATACCCAAAAGTCCATGGCTTTCCAATATGAAAATAATGAAAGAGAAGAAAGTGACATGAAAAAAAAGCAATCCCATTCAGAATTGTGACACAGAAAATCAAATACCTCAGAATCAGCTTAACTAAGGAAGTAAAGGACTTGTACAAAGAAAACTATAAAACGCTACTTCAAGAAATAAAAGAGGACACGAGGAAATGGAAAGATATTCCCTGCTCATGGATTGGGAGAATTAACATTGTCAAAAACGCAATACTTCCCAAAGCATTGTACACATTCAATGTGATCCCTATAAGGATACCCATGACATTCTTCAAAGAAATGGATCAAACACTCCTGCAATTCATATAGAACAATAATCCCCCATGAATAGCTAAAGCATTCTTGGGAAAAAGAAGATGGGAGGAATCACCCTCCCCAACCTTATTCTCTACTGCAAAGTGGTAATAATTCAAACAGCGTGGTACTAAAACAAAGGCAGAGCCTCAGACCAATGGAACAGGGTTGAATATCCTGACACATATCCTCAAATATATGATCATATAATCTTTGATAAGGGAGCAAGAAATGTGAAGTGGAGCAAGGAAAGCCTCTTCAACAAATGGTGCTGGCAAAACTGGACAGCTACATGCAAAAATATGGGTTCAGATCTCTACCTAACACAATGTACAAAAGTCAGGTCAAAGTGGATTAAAGACCTCAACATCAGACCAGAGTTCATAAGGTACATGGAAGACAAGGTTGGCAAAACCCTCTACAACATTGAAGCTAAAATTAATTTCAAAGATGACACCCACTGACCAAACAAGTGAAAACAGAGATAAACAAATGGGACTATCTTAAACTAAGAAGCTTCTGCACCTCAAAAGAAACAGTGACCAAAATTTGAAGACAGTCTACAGAATGGGAAAGGATATTCATCCAGTACCCATGTGATAAAGGGTTGATATCAAGGATATACAAGGCACTAGTTGAACTCTACAAGTAGAAAACATCCAACCCCATCAGAAAATTGGGGGTGGAAATGAACAGAAATTTTCTCAAAGAAGAAATCCGAATGGCTAAAAGACACATGAGAAAATGCTCTACATCAATAATCATCAGGGAAATACAGATTAAAACAATGAGATATCATTTCACACCACAGAGACTGGCGCACATCCAAAAGAACAAAAGCAACCAGTGTTTGTGCGGATGTGGGGAGAAAGGGACTCTCCTTCACTGTTGGTGGGAATGCTGACTGTTTTAGCCCTTTTGAAAAACAATATGGGCAATTCTTAAAAAATTAGAAATTGAGCTCCCATTTGACCCAGCAATACCTGGGAATATATCCTGGAAATGGACAAAGGTATAATAGAAATAACATCTGCATTTTTTATGTTTATTGCAGCACTGTTTACAATAGCCAAAATCTGGGAAAAAAAACAGAGTGCCCAGAAACAGAATGGTTAAAAAAAACTTTGATATATCAACACAATGGAATACTATGCAGCTATTAGAAAAGATAAAGTCATGAAATTTTCATATAAGTGGATCAACATGGAAAGTATTATATTAAGTAAAATGAGTCAGAAAGAGAGAGACAGACATAGAAATATCGCATTCATTTGTGGAATATAAAGTAACAGAATGGGAGATTAACACCCAAAAGTAATAGAGAGTTCTGGAATTCTAACTTTTAGAAAGTTCTAAAAGTCCAGGAGTTCTGCCCCACAGCTTGGAAACTGGCCTCACATGCTGGGAGAAAAGGCAGCTGAGATAGAGAAGGGATAACAAGTAGAAGATATTGAGAGGACCCATTCGAGTTGAAAGATGCGTGCCAAAAGTAGACTACAGACTGAACATGATAGCCATTCAATTCCTCTATTGCAAACTACAACACCCAAAAGGAGAGATAACAAAAGGGAATGCCCTGCCTCAGAGGCAGGTTGGGATTGTGGGAGATGGGGTGGGGGTGGTGGGAGGGATACTGGGAATATCTGTGGGGGAAAATGGGCACTGCTGGAGGGATGGGTAAACAATCATGGTACGACTGAAATGCAAACACAGAAGTTCATAAGTTTGTAACTGTACATCACGGCAATTTGCTAATAAATTTTTTAAATAATAAAATAAATAAAATTTAAAAAACAATAGCACTGTAGCACTGTGTCCTGTTGTTCATTGATTTGCTCAAGCGGGCACCAGTAACATCTCCATTGTGAGACTTGTGTTACTGTTTTTGGCATATCAAATATGCCACGGGTAGCTTGCCAGGCTCTGCACTGTGGGCAGGATACCCTTTGTGGCTTACTGGGCTCTCCAAGAAAAACAGAGGCATGGAACCCGGGTTGGCTGTGTAAGGCAAACGCCCTAACTGCTGTGCTAAAACAATAAGACAATAAAAGATTTAGAGCACCAAGTCATATATTTACCATAAGAAGGATCTCTAGCTCTAAACTAAATAAAACACTTAAAAAGTAGACAGAGCCAGAAAAGACCATAGGAATCATCATTTAAATCCCTTCATATTGGAATTTAAGGGAACTGTTGCAAATCCCAAGTTCAGATGGCTCATTTGGGGTTTCACAGGCAGCTAGAGAGAGTCAAGTTTCAATCTAACACTTGTGTCTTCAGCCCACAGCTCAGGGCCTTCTTTCCATACCTCAATGCAGCACCAGTCAAGTCTGGACACCATGAGTTCCACCCATTTACTCAAAACAGTTCTAGTGTGACTGGAAGCTCAGGCAAACACAGTGTACTCTGTTAACTAAATGGACAACTCTGAGAGCTGATTAGCACTTTGGTGCATGAAAGTGTGTCTCTGAGAGGCAAATGACTTTCTACTGAAAGTCAGACTGGACTCCTGAATATGCAGAAGAAACATGTCTGCATTTTATTAAGAAAAAAGTCATCCCAGCACATTTTCAAGATCCATTGTTATGGGTAATTTGCCTAAATTTGGACTATTGAACAGAATGAATTAGTCCAGAGTCTTGTTGTGGCACTGTATCTCCCAAGTCTTTGTAAGGGAAGATTTTTTTTTAATCCTCAACAAGTATCAGAATAATAAAAACAGGTAAAACAGAAAGGAATCTATAGTGGTGTTTCATCAAAAAAAAAAAACCCTTCCCTTCAAATAAATTTAGAAGAAAATCTAGTCTTGAAACTGCAGGGGTGACAGATATGCTAGGAAACAATTATACTTTAAGGATTTGGCCAAGAGATATGTTGAGCCAAGCCACTTCTCACAGTTCATAGTCCTTAATTGACATATACATGTGTGTATACACCATATACAGTATATATACACATATATGTATATATACATCATACATACATATATATGTATAAATATACATATATATATACACACATACAACTGGAGCGATAGCACAGAGAGTAGTGTGTTTGCCTTGAACACAGCCAACCTGGGTTCAATTCCTCGGTCCCTCTCGGAGAGCCCTGAAAGCTACGGAGAGTGTCCTGCCCACACGGCAGAGCCTGGTAAGCTACCCGTGGCGTATTGAATATGCCAAAAACAGTAACAACGAGTCTCACAATGGAGACGTTACTGGTGCCTGCTCGAGCAAATGGATGAACAATGGGACGACAGCGCTACAGTGCTATATATAAAATATGTGTTGGGATTTAGATTGATATTTATGACATATGTGTGAGTATATGTGTGTCTCTGTGTGTGGTAAACTATGCATGTATAACTATATATATGTATATATATACATACATATATATAGTTAGAGAGAGAGAGACCTATTAGTCCTACTCTTGGCAGTGCTCAGGGGACTATATGTGATGCCAGGGTTAGAAATGCAGGTCATCTGCATGTGAGATAAGTGCCTTTCCTGTATTCTCTCTGCCTTCCTCCCCCATATCCCTTACTTTACAGAACACATACATTCCATCCAGGTGCACCAAATATTCTGTTCTCTAAATATACTTTATTTTATAATTCTATGTTTTATAAATTAGAGCTTCTTTTCTTACTTTTACAAAATGTGCTTAGAAATAGATTCAATCATCAAAAATATTTACATATTCTCTTTACTTTTAGGGAATTTGGTTTGCAATACAGGTACTGAAAGGCTATCACGTATATCATTTTACCTCTTTCAGCACTCAGTTCTTGTCCACACAGATCATTTCAACTATTGTTCTCAGAGAAAGAGAGGGAGAGAGAGAGGTTTTTTCCTTCTGCCATTGACACAGACTGAGAGGGGGAGGGTAGAGGGAGAGAAACTGGGGACACTGGTGGTTTAAAATGTATACTGCGGAAGGAATGGCTGTTTGAACATCTTATGACTGAAACCCATCATCAATAACTTTGAAACTATGTGTCACAGTGATTCAAGAAAAAAAGGGGTTGGGTAAATACTAAACTTCTGGAGGCAAATATATTAATACGTACTCAAATATAGAGGAAAAATCACTAGCTAGAAAGAAGGGATTGCCAGTCAGAGAAAGCATTTCTTTGATAGTCTATACTCATGAGGACACCATTGTAAGTGAAATATGCTGGTGGTAAATAGCAGGACAATATGTGTGACTGGAATCTGTTCCCGTCCCCCTTAGAAATCTTAGGCATATATCTATCCTATGTTTACCACCAGGTCTACCATTTACAAAGTTAATGTACAGATGCTATCTTAAAAGTACTGATCTTCAATCTTAAAAAAAAAAAATTACTGTCTACTCTTTTTTTTTTTTTTTTTTTGCTTTTTGGGTCACAACTGGCTATGCTCAGGGGTTACTCCTGGCTCTGCACTCAGGAATTACTCCTGGCGGTGCTCAGGGGACCATATGGGATGCTGGGAATCGAACCCGGGTCGGCCGCGTGCAAGGCAAACGCCCTAACCGCTGTGCTATTCCTCCAGCCCCTATCTACTCTTTTTTTAAATCGTGCTGAGACTAAAATTAGGGTCAGAGTTATAAAAGTTTCCTTGGCCTTGAACTTGCTTCAGAGAGACCTGCAGGATTCTTTTCTTTTCCTTAAATGGTATTTCCTTCAAAGGTGGTGAAACTCTTAAGATATCTATCTTCCCTAAGATATGATCTAAAATAACAAGCTTCCTCATCATTGATTACTTTTAGTACCCTGCTTAATTTTATTTTCTTATGATCATAGATATGGAAGGTCAGGGACAATGTCTGGTTCAGTTTTACCTTCTATCTAAAATAGTATCTTGCAAAATAGCACACTTCATAAATATCTGCTTTATGTTGAATATACGACAGTATTCAGAATTTCTCTGATGCTAATTCTTTGTTAAATAAAAATAGGATTTTGAATTTTGAATGCATGTTACTTAGTTTCACAGATTCAGTTTGTGAATATTAAAGATGTTAGCATCGAATAAGATTCTGTATTCGTAAGATCCTTAAGAACCTCTTATGTCGCCTGTTTTCTGATGCTTCTCCCAGCCTCTCCTGACAGCCACTCAGTCCCCTTTTCTGTACCTTTACAGCTCGATTGATTCCTCTGTTATAGGCCCTACCATTCTGGCCATCATCAGTCAGAAAGGTGAGTGTCAAGGCAGGTGAGAGCAGTGTATATTTTGCCAAGTTAGCAATCTGGTCCAGGCAGATTGGGGTAAAGTGACAGTTAAAATGCAGGGAGAAGTTGAATCTTAGATGCTGAGATTTGTAAGACAAATTAAGCAATTTTGTATTTTATCCTAAGGCAATGGGTGGTCATTAAAGGATTTTTAAACTGAAAATGGCATCATCAGAGTTGTAATTCAGAAGGATAAATCTTTCCGGCTTATAAAAGAAAAGCTGTAGGGTAAGGGGACAAGCTGAAAAAGATTCTGGGACATTTATTGCTTTTGTCCCATGGGGAAATGATCATCACCTGACTAATGATAGTGCTCACGGGTGGGAAGAGGGAGATGTGGGTAGGGTGTGGAGAAGAACACTGGCAGGACCGCCATCCCTGTAGCCTTTCCTTTTTTTTTTTTCCTTTTGGGTCACAGCCGGCCATGCACAGTGGTTATTCCTGGCTCATGCACTCAGGAATTACTCCTGACAGTGCTTGGGGGACCATATGGGATGCTGGGAATCAAACTCAGGTCACCCACGTGCAAGGCAAATGACCAACCCGCTGTGGTATTGCTCCAGCCCACCTTACATTTTTTAAACTCATGTTTTTGAATATGTAGTGTTCCTTAGGGTTATGCTGTGTTTGGATTAAGGAATACACAAAGTACATTGGAGGTCCTGTATGGTAGATACAACGTAAGCATGACAACTAATTGATGACATGTAAAATCTTATGCCTCAGATAGTTCTTCCCAGACGCAGAGTGCCAGCTTTGTATGTATGAAGCACCAGTTCAAACCAAAATAAACAAACCTAAAGTCCATATTTCCCAAAATGACCTTTTATTTTTTAGGAAAAAAATATTTTAAGATTCATATAGATAGAAGATATATTTAAGATAAGAGATGAAACTGTACAGCTCAAAGTTTATTTTTGATGTTTAATTTTGATGTTTTTGAACATTTTGAAGCCTCATGAACCTATGATAAAGATATAAACAATCCTGTTTGAAAACTCCCATTTCCAATAAAAGTGAGTTTGACTCATCCTTCCAGGCGAGACTAAATGTCTGATTCCTCAGCATGTACATTTAATGAAGAAGATTGTTAGGGCCAAGGAGATAGTATGGTTCATAAGACTCTTGCCTGACGCAGCTGACCCAGGTTAGTTTCCTGGTCTCTATATGGTTCGCCAAGCACCTCTAGAAGTGATTCCCTGAGCGAAGCTGGGTATGGGTTCTCTATATAAAAACCCACACCCTAGAAAAAAAAAGGTCGTCATAAGAGGAGTTATATAGGACATGTACTTCAGTGTTTACACAGAAGTACTGCATTCTGACACACCTTAGTATCTAGTTAATGGTCAGTGAGTTCTATGTATATTCTATAAACCTATATAGACATATATTTTGAGAGAGATTATGTGTATGAGCGTATTCTCTCCATAATAGAAAGTGTGTGAAGTATGTAGTGCTTCAGGATGTGAGGGTTTCCCCGCCCCCTCTGGAGAGATTTTATTTTTTTATTATTTTTTAAATTTATTTTAAATTTGTAAATCACCGTGAGGGTACAGTTACAGATATATACATTTTTGTGCTCATGTTTCCCTCATACAAAGTTCGAGAACCCATCCCTTCACCAGTGTCCATTCTCCACCACCGGTAAACCCAACATCCCTCCTACCCTCCCCAATCCCATCTCCCCCCACCCCACCCTGCCACTGTGGCAGGGTATTTCCCTTTGTTCTCTCTCTCTATGTAGGTGTTGTGGTTCACAATAGAGGTATTGAGTGGCCACTGTGTTCAGTCTCTAGTCTACATTCAGCCCGCATCACCCTTCCCCGCATGGCCTCCAACCACATTATACTTGGTGATCCCTTCTCTGAGTTGCCCTCTCCCCAGAATGTGAGGCCAGCCTCCAAACCATGGAGTCAACCTCCTGGTACTTATTTCTATTATTCTATTCTACTATTCTATTCTTGGGTGTTAGTCTCCTATTCTGTTATTCTATATTCCATAGATGAGTGCAATCTTTCTATGTCTGTCTCTTTCTTTCTGACTCATTTCACTTAGCATGATACTTTCCATGCCGATCCACTTATATGCAAAATTCATGACCTCCTTTTTTCTAATAGCTGCATAGTATTCCATTGTATAGATGTACCAGAGTTTCTTCAACCAGTCATCTGTTCTAGGGCACTTGGGTTTTTTCCAGATTCTGGCTATTGTAAACAGTACTGCGATGAACATATAAGTGCAGATGTCATTTCGACTATACTTTTTTGTTTCACTGGGATATATTCCCAGCAGTGGTATTGCTGGGTCAAATGGGAGCTGAATATCTAATTTTTTGAGAATAGTCCATATTGTTTTCCAAAAGGGCTGAACCAGTCGGCATTCCCACCAGCAGTGTAGAAGGGTCCCTTTCTCCCCACATCCTCTCCAACAGCTGTTGCTTTTGTTCTTTTGGATGTGTGCTAGCCTCTGTGGTGTGAGGTGGTAATCTCATGGTTGTTTTGATCTGCATCTCCCTGATGATTAGTGATGTAGAGCACTTTTTCATGTGCCTTTTGGCCATTCGTATCTCTTCCTTGGGAAAGTTTCTGTTCATTTCTTCGCCCCATTTTCTGATGGGGTTGGATGTTTTCTTCTTGTAGAGTTCAACCAGTGCTTTATATACCATTGATATCAACCCCTTATCTGATGGGTATTGTGTAAATACAGGATGTGAGGGTTTTTAATGTACCTTTAAGAGCTTACCATTTTCAAGTTTCTTCCTTAGTCAAGACAATAAAAATACCAGACATTTAGTAAAAGATGCTGAAGGGCTAAGTCCCTAGAAATTTAGCTCAAGTAGTTTATTATAATCATCTTTATTTGCGTATTGAAAAAACTTTAAAGATAAGTGACATTCAGGTTACATTATTTGTTAAAATTATTTTAAAATAATTTTAACAAATAATGCAACAATACATGTTCAGTAGAGAGAAAATATGTAAAGAATTTGGGTAAGTAAAAATAAGAGTTGAAGCTATTCATAATTCCACCATCTATACATCAACACTTAATATCTTAAGTGTTTTATAGGTAATATTTTAAAAATGTTTTAAATGACTGCAGAGTATTCCACTTTTTGGTCATACCATAGTTAGTTAATCCCCAGATATTAAAAATTTAAAGGGCTTTAATTTTAATTGAATGCCTTTTAATTTTAATTATTAAAAATAATACATCAATGTTAAATGAAAAAATTATGTGCTGCCAAATTTTATACATCACTGTATCACTGTATTACTGCCATCCCGTTGCTCAATGATTTGTTTGAGCGGGCACCAGTAATGTCTCCACTGTGAGACTGTTTTCGATATGTTTTTGGCATATCAAATACAACATGGGTAGCTTGTCAGAATATCTCACCCGCACTCTGCCATGCGGGTGAGATATTCTCAGTAGCTCGCAGGGCTCTTCAAGAGGGGTGGAGGAATCGAACCTGGGTCGGCCATGTGCAAGGCAAACACCCTACCCACTGTGCTATCGATACAGCCCATAATTTTATACATATTACAAAATGATTGATACTTCCCTATATGTTACTAGCGATGTGTAAATACCCATTTAGTCAAATATTTATTGGGGAATTTTTATTTATACTTAATGTTTATGGTCATTCTTAACTTCCAAAACTATATCAGTTTGAGGAGCACAGCTTGACAATGCTTTATATCTGTTTTTATTTTTCTTTTTTTCTTTTTGGGTCACACCTGGCGATGCTCAGGGCTTACTCTTGGCTTTGCACTCAGGTATTACCCCTGTCGGTGCTCAACGGATCATATGGGATGCTTGGAATTGAACCCAGGTCGGCTGCGTGCAAGGCAAATGCCCTACCAGCTGTGCTATTGCTCCAGCCCCAACAACTCTTTACATCTGAAAACCTCCCAGGGCCTGCCACCAACGTTCAACTAGTGGTGCCAGAGCATAGTATAACTAGTATAACAGTCAGAGCATTTGCTTTTCATGTGGCTAACCTGGGCTCTATCCTCAGCACTTCATATGGTCTTTGAACACTGCCAGGAGTTATCATTGAACAGAGAACGGAGTAAGCCCTGACCACTACCAGATGTGACTCCAAAAAACAATAACAAAACTAAGTTCTAGTGACATTCCTAGTACTCGATGAAATCCCTCAACCCTTTCTCCTAGCCCTTATTTATTTTTTTTATTCGAACCGTGAGGTACAGTAACAAAACTTTCATGTTTGAGCTTCGATCATATAGTCATCAAACACCGACCCCTTCACCAGTGCACGTTCTCTACCACCAAAATCCCTAGTATCCCCTTACCCCATTTGACCCCTACCCCTTTCTAAGTGGCAGACAATTTGCACAATACTCTCTTTCTCTACTTTAGTTACCTTCAATATTTCGAGACCAGTACCACCACCACTCATATTTGCTGAAAAGGCAATGCTAGACAATGCCTTATATATAGGTTTACACTCAACCAGGAAGACCTACTATTAAATATTTTCTCAAATTGAATAGATTTATATATAAATATATAATATATAAATGTATAATATAATTTTCTATATAAATTATCATCATCATCATCCCGTTGATCATTGAATTTCTCGAGCGGTCTCAGTAACGTCTCCATTAGTCCTAACCCTGAGATTTTAGAAGACTTTCTTTACTCATCCTTTCCAATGGTGCCGCATTGGAGGCTCTTTTAGGGTCAGGAGAATGAGACCCATCATTGTTACTGGTTTTGGCATATGAATACGCCATGGGGAGTTTACGAGGCTCTCTCATGGGGGCAGGAAACTGTTGGTAGCTTGTCACATTCTCCCAGAGGGAGAACTAAGTTATAAGATGTTGCACAGCCACAAAGCAGCCTCACACTTCTGGGAGCTTGGTCTTAAAGTCTCTGGATGTTGGCCATTGGTGGGGTTACACAGTACTGGGGGCAGTCCCTGGGTGTGACTGCCTAGCTAATGGAAAATGGGGAATCTGGGCAGAAGAGGCCCAGTCTCAATCTGAGTAGGCTTGGAGGTCTCAGCCTCAGGTCCCACACATGTGGGTTCCTCTGCCGGTTCCTTCACGCATGAGGCTTGTCCGAATGTGTAGAGAGGGGCCCTGAGCATGGCTGTGGCTAGGCTCCAGAGGTCTTCGGCCACAGAAGTTCTGCTCAGGCCGGGAAGGGAAACTGAAGCCCACTCCCTCCAAAGGGCCCTGGGGAAGACAGCCAGGTGCAGGGGCAAGAGACTCTCTGCCACAGCCATGCTTAAGGCCCCTCTCCACATGTTTGGATGAGCCTCATGCATGAAGGAGCTGGCAGAGGAACCCAGGTGTCGGGGATGAGACCTCCAAGCCTGCTTGGATCGGGGGATCGGGACTGGGCCTATTCTGCCCAGATTCCCCATTTTTCAGTAGCTAGGCAGTCACACCCAGGGACTGCCCCTGGCGCCATGTAATCCCACCAACTGCCAACATCCAGAGACTTTTAGACCAAGCTCCTGGAAGAGAGCGATGCAGAGAATCTCTTGCCCTCGTGCCTGGCTGTCTTCCCTGAGGCCCCTCGGAGGGGGTGGACTTCAGTTTCCTTCCCCACCCCGAGCAGAGTTCCCATGGCTGAAGACCTCCAGAGCCTATATAAATTATATAATATATAAATATGTTTATATATATCAAATACATATGTGATGTATATTTTAAATATATGTCCTAGGTGTTTGATTAATGAAACTGTTTTCTCATTATTTTAATGAATCCAGATCAAAAATTTTATTAGTTAAAAGATCACATAAAGCAACTCCTTTTTTACATTTTTATTAAATATCTGTGAGAAAGACCCTTACAAAGATGTTTATGATTAGATTTCCATCATACAGTATTCCAATACCCATCACTCCACCAGTGTACATTTCCCAGCACCAGTGTCCCCAGGTTCCCTCCCATTACCCCTCATCCCCACTCCATGCATCACTTCTCAGCCTTTTGGCTAAGATCAAGTGTAGTACAAAACAACTTTTGATAAGTCTTTCTACTGTCTTCTATTGAGGTCGAATAAAAGATGACATTCCCAGCCTCAGTGGATGAAGGTTCATACTCTCCATATCCTCACCAGCAATGGTTGTTTTTGTTCTTTTTAATGTGTGCCTGTCTTACTGGTTTGAGATGATATATTATTGTTAGTTTGATGTACATTTTTGACACTAAGAAATGAAAAATATTATTGTTCATATCTATTGGCTGTCTTCTTTAAAGAAGTGTCAACAACTGTTTCCCCAGTTTTTGATGGGATTTTTGTTCCAGTTCTGGGTTGTCTTCCAGTTCTTTGGGTATCTTTTTATTCTAATCATCATTTATTTTGAAGAACAGAGCTTAATATTTTTGTAGTTCCATTTGTTTCTTGTTCCTTTTTTGACCACTGACATTGAGTTATTGAAAATGTCTCCAAAGTTGATATCATGTAAAGTTCTGCCTATGTTTTACTCAGTATAATTTTTGGGTTTAGGTATAATATTGAGGTCTTTGATCCACTTTGAATTAAGTTTCAAAAACTTAAAACTTGAGATTCCATATGAGCCAGAAATTCCACTTCTTAGCACATAAGACCAGTGGCCCAAAAAGGACTATTTCAAAAAGACATTTGCACTCCTATGTTTATTGCAGCACTACTCAAAATAACCAAGGTATAGTAACAACTAAAGTGCCCAGGAATGGAGGACTGGATAAAGAAACTGTGGTATATCTATGCAGTGGAATACTACTCAGCTTTAACAGAGATAAAAACATGCTATAAAAAAAAAGTGAAATCACTTTGCAATGTGAATGGAGCTAGAGGGTATTTTGCTGATTTAAGTCAGAAAGAAAGAGAAAACTTAATATAATCTCTCTCAGATGTGGAATATAAAAGGAACATTGTAAGGAAATAAAAATTAGCCTCTGGTAACAGATCTTGAGAATCAGCCTACAGAACTGTCTGTCAAGCAGATGGCAGATCGGGTAGGAGGAGACTTTGAGACACTGGTAGAGAAACGCTGATACTCTGGTGGTAAGTTGTATTGCAATGTTGTATGCCTAAAACACTATTATAAATGTTATTATAAATCACAGGGCCTAAGAAACTCAAAACTTCTGATGTCATTAGTCAGCTCGTATTTGAAAGCGAATGTGAATATAATCCAGTGATGACCTCTTAACAAACCTATTCAACTCACCTGTACTCTAACGACCCTGTAGCTGCTAAAATACACTCTATAGGTCACAGGGAGCTGTACATCATTCATTGGTATGCCTCTTGTGACTGAAGGCTGCTCCTTCACTCCCTGAACTGACCAGAACTTGCCTAGCAACAGGATGCAGTTGCTAATGGTAACCATTCTAGGGGGAAATATTTGTTCTATGTGTTTGAGATTTTTGTCTTTATAAAAAGCTTAAGAGGTTGATAGATTTTCTAAGTGTAAATGGCAGTGTTTCAATGCCTAACCCAACTCATTCTACCTCCTCTCCATGTTCAAATTCAGAAATTTTCTCAGTAGAAACAGTGTATTTTTTTCAGATTGTTCTCACCCTTTATTTGAATACTGTCACTATTTACTTAGACCAAAAATGGATGTAAAAATAGACTCTTACCAGGTATTAATGGGACAAGCTATATAGATTCCTGCTCTCCTTCTTCAACTCCTGTGAAATCTCAGATATGGACAGGATAAGTTATATTGTAAACCTGAAATCTAAACGTTATTTTCAAATAGTAGTGATTTAGAAAGCAGTAAAAATTCTTTTGAAAATGTGCTATAGAACTGCTTGTCAGTACATTAAATTGAGATGGAAAGATCTTCAGCTGAACCAGTTTTTTTTTAGGTCAAGGTTTCTCTACCTGAGTATATAACATTGAATAATTTTTTTATTGTGAAGAACTCTCCAAGCATTACAGGATGCTTAGCTGCATCCCTAGTTTCTCCGTTATGTGATAGCCAGAAAGGTCTTCAGAAATTCCCACACATCTGAGAAAATCTTGGAGACAAAATTACACAAAGAGTTCTGCCAGAAATTTAAATCTTTCCATTTAAAATAAAGACCAAATTGCAAAATTTAAAAATTCTTAGTGAAACAAAAGTAGGCATAATTTGTTGAATGATGAATGAGATCCTTACACTTTTTTTTCATCTAAGGAAATGCCCAGAAATATCAAAACTCATTTAAGGCTTATTATAGTGCTTGCAAAGTACAGTTTATGTCCCTGATACTTTTTAGAAACTGATTTTAAGTGAAGCAATGTGTGAGAAAAGAAACAAAGTTCTCAGCTTACATCATTTCATTCATGGTTGGCTGGGATTCTTTCCATTTCATCAACATTATAATGAAATGACGTTGAATGAAACAATAGCATTTGAGATCCTGTTATACTAAAAATTGGCCAATATATGGGAAGCCTGTTCCTAGAATCACGTTGACAGTCTTTTCTGTTTAGAACAATTTATTTTTCAGTAGCTCATGTGGAATCAAATTTTATCCTTGGCCTAAGCCTTGTTTGTGACTGCAGCTCTGCATTCTGATGATTTCTATCACTGATTGCTCAATAAGTTTCTGAGTCTTGCTATATTGTAGTTTTCTAAACAGAATGTGTATATATATATATACACAAATATAGACAATATAAATATTGACTATCTGAAGAAACTGTGACCTCTTCCCTTCACTTTGAGGCTAAAATATGATGCTATTACAATTTTGTGATATTGATTGACCATTTTAATTTGACATCAGAGGCCTTGTATTTTGAATATTATAAAACTATAAATGTTTTGCCTATAAACAAATAATAAAAGAGCTACAATCATGTAAATAATATGAGTTATTCTACTAGATTTAGCCTTAACTGAGCACAACCTAAAATATGTGAGTATAATATTCTCTGTCTAGGTTTTGATTCCTATATGACTCTTGCATTATGATCATCTTGAGATGTTTATATTTCAGTAAAACCAAGGCCAATTATTTTTAACACTTAATGCATTACTTTAGATTATTCCCATTATGAGAGAGAGCTAAGGAACAAAGAAGAAAATCAAAACTAAAATATATTAATGGAAGCTGAGTTTTGGGGGGCTGGGGTGACTTTTGGAAGAATGTAGGTATATTCATGCTCACACATGCATATGCACAGCAGGAAGACAGTTTGGTCTGAGACCTGAAGTGATGAGTAAAATGAGCTTTTTAGGAAGAGGGATCTGACCAGGAAGATGTCAAATGTCCCACTATGTAGTCAGTTCTCCTTTCATTAGACCTACTTACTGATTTCATTGATGGTGAAACTGAAAACCAGTCACCAATATGAGGTTAGTCATAAATATTCCACTGAAATTCAAAAAATTTCAGCGGAATTAGGTGATAAAGAGGAGAGATTGTGTGGCTGGGATATATACATAGCTCAGCAGGAGAGTTTCACACTTCATAACTGTTAAAACCTGGGTTCAATCCTCAGCGCAAAGGGTGGGAGGATAGGTGATAGAAGAGGCCACCTCACATGGAGGAGGTGACATCACATGTAGACCCAGATGACTCAAGATACAAAATTAAAAGAGTGTGGGGGGGTGGGGGTGGAGATAATGTATTTGGAGGAGTATAAGAAATCAGTTCTTGATCCAGAGCAACTGATCTTAATGAAACTGAATCAAAATCCCAGCAAGAAATAAGAAATAAGGAAAAGATTAAGTTGAAAAGGAAAGAAATGTGCATTTATGGCTTCAGGGATGAAGCAGTTGTGGGTGAAGGAATAACTTCACTGAATTCTGTTTCAGTGTACCAAGTTTTATCTAAGAAAGTAATTGAAAATGATCATAGAATTAAAATATAAGGGGTTTAGTGAGTTTCTTACCTGACTTTTGTTTTTAAGTCATAGGAATAACATATAAATCTTAGGAAAGAAAAAAAAATCTGTCATTATTACTTAACTCTCCAGGGAGAATTGTAAATATCAGCCCCTTGGACCTTACCAAATTCTGTTCCCACTTTGCAAAGTGTTGGTTACTTTTTTGTTGTCAGACATAAGGCTTTTCTGTGCTAATTTTTCATGCATCAAAAAGATGTCTAATTGGACAAAAGTTATTAAGTTCTTTCAACACAACTCACATTCCTACCTCCATCAGGCACACCTCAAGAAATCATTCTGAGTTTTAAAGCTAGTAGTTTAGAAGGTACATAATTTAATGTTAGCATTATTGCTAGAAGTATCACATTCAAGCAGTCATCTTTATTTCATATCTTATGTTGTCATTTTCTTTTAAAATTATTTCAGTTTTAGTGGGTGGGGTCTCAGTCAAATGATCCACAAAGCCCAAGGCCTAACTTTCCAAACTGGTGATCCTTGAGAGACAGGCCTATTTTGAGGGAATTGCTTTTAAAATAGGATTTTTGTAATGCTGCTGACTCCAGTGTTTTAAAATTTGTACTTCTGCCCTTTGGCAAGGAATGCATTGGATGTCCTTTTATTGATCTAAATAATAAATATGAGAAGTCAGTTTGCTTTTCATTTTTTTTTGAATGTGTTATTTCTTCTTGAACATACATCTGAAACCTGAAGGGAGAACCAAGTAAAGACTGACAATAATGAACATTTTTGAAGTGGCTAATGGTAAGCAATAAGTAGACCATCTTTTAAATCTTCTAAAGACTGTCATACTCATTAGGCTCAACTGACACTCTTCAGTGAAGTTGGTATCACTGTATCACTGTTATCCCATTGATTATCGATTTGCTTGAGCGGGCACCAGTAACATCTCCATTGTGAGACTTGTTACTGTTTTTGGCATATCAAATATGCCATGGTAGCTTGCCAGGCTCTGCAGTGTTGACAAGATACTCTCGGTAGCTAGCTGGGCTCTCCTAAAGGGATGGAGGAATCGAACCCGGGTTGGCCGCGTGCAAGGCAAACACCTTACCTGCTGTGCTATCGCTCCAGCCCAGTGAAGTTGGTATTGTGGCTTTATCTGGAGAGACGTTACTGGTGCCCGCTCGAACAAATCAATGACCAACGAGATGACAATGATGATGACAGTGATGATGATCTGGAGATGTCAAATTTGAACTTGCATGGAACTAAGTGTGTTGTTTGTTAAATGACCTTACAAAATCTAGAATGTATTCCCTAAAAAGCCAAAACCAGCAGGTTAACACCTGGCAGTACTGAGTAGTTCCACTTCCTTGAGACCACTTGCTCTTTGTAGCTAATAGACAAAGGTTGAATATATACCAGGGATGTAATTGATTGACAGTAAAATAATAGTATGAAAAATATAAGTACTCATGGAGTAAGAAGACAGCCAGTTACTATGACCTTATGTCCGTGTGAACCAGTCCCCTGCTCTCTCTCTGCTTACAGTGTTATTTTATTTAAACTACCAGCCCTCTGGATAGAGATTCTGGCTTCTTAGCATTCTATTCAGAGCTTACTTCACAGCTGGCTTTCAATATATGTTAAATAATAATAATGCCATATAGAGACTTTAATTTCAAAAAAGTGAGGTAGAAATTGGTATTTGGAATCTCCATACTAATGGCACTGACTTTTGAAGCCTTTTTTCTCCCCTAATGCTGTCTGTCTCCTGCTGGCTGTTATATGCAGTACAGTCTACAAAGCAGTCGCTTCTGGCTAGCCATCCTAATCAGCTGCCACCAGAGTCAGAAAGCACTGGGCTCTTGGAAATGAGAAACTGCATGCACGCTACACTTGTGCCAATACAAAGGGAAACAACAACAAAAAGGGCCTTCACAAGAGAAGCTCTAGTCCAGCCACCTGATGTACACCACTGACCCAAGCAAATGTACCCCATACAGAAGCTCACTGGAGGGTGTCAGAAAGGAAAGATCAGGAGTTTAAAAGAGTAAGATTTCTTCCAATATTACTCCTTATGTAATGGATTCCTTTATATATAGCCCATTCTGATTAAAAACAGAGAACTAGCCAGAAGGAGCCTCTCAATCTGCATTTGTTTGAAATGGTTGAATTTTAAGGACATTTTAATGGCTTGTGTTTTTTTTAAAGTTTGGTGATTTTCTTTGAAGAGGAAAAATCCTTGCTTATTCAAAGTGCCATTGAGAGAGAGAAAGAGAGAGAAAGAAAGAGAGAGAGAGAACATGTGCAGTTTAACTTACAAATTATAATAGTTTCTCTCAATTAAAAACTGACTACAGGGCTAGTGAGTACCTTTTAAAATGGATGACATTAGTGGAGTTTCTGTAATTAGATATAAGAAAAAAATGTATGTGGAAGAGGAAGGAAATGAAAGAGTCTTGAGAGGGGGCGGAAGCTAAGAAAGATATAATGAGATCTGAGGGCAGGGTGAGGAAAGTAAACCAAGTTTGTTTTGTCTTTGTTTTTGCTTTGCTAGCTACTTTGACTACAGCTGGGCTTAAACTGAGTTTTTGAGAAAATATACTTCATCCCAATGTGTTTCTAAAGGGCAAAAAATATAGCACAGCAGATAGGGCGTTTAACTTGCACACAGCTGACCTGGGTTCAATTCCTCTGCCCCTCTCAGAGAGCCCGGCAAGCTACCGAGAGTATCTCCTCCACCTGGCAGAGCCTGGCAAGCTACCCATGGCGTATTTGATACGCCAAAAACAGTAACAACAAGTCTCACAATGGAGACGTTACTGGTGCCCGCTCAAGCAAATCGATGAGCAACGGGATTACAGTGATACAGTGATGTGGCATTTAATTTAACAAAAATGTCTTTGATTTAATTTAATAAAAATATCTTTTGCTAAATATGGCAGAGATAGATAAATATTCCAATTTATATTTATAATTGGCTCTTTACCACAGTGGCAATTTTTAATTCCAGGGGTATGTAGTAACCTTTCTAAAAACTTATATATTCCACAAAATTTTGTTTTAACTTAAGAGATTGGGTAGAGAAGTAGTTATGGCAAGTCTCACCAAATAAACTAAGACTGTATGTATAGTCAAAAAATATGAAGAATGAAAGCACTGAGTGCTTCTTCCATGCCTGGTGCTATTGTATCTAAATACTTTACACAAAATGATTTCATAAAATTCCAATAACAAGTTAATGTGAAGAGGGTCTATTATTATGTATATCATACAGAGAAGTTAATTGAGGTGTAGATCAAGTTACTTGTCCAAGGATACACTGAAAAAGTCACTGTGGCAGAATTTTGGCTCAAATATTTCAGTTCCAGTTCTGTTCTCAGTTGAACATAAAAGAAAAATTTGGCATTAGACATACTTAGTTTTTTTGTTTAATTTAGTGAGGACCTCCGGAACCCAGAAACGGCCATACTCAGGTCACTCTCACACTCTCACACGTTAGGATGAGCCTCACGCATGGGGTAGCCGTCAAAGGAATCCAGGTGTGTAGGACCCGGGGCCGAGATCTCCAAGGCTGTTCGGATCAGGACTGGGCCTCTTCCACCCAGATCCCCCATTTTCTAGTAGCTAGGCAGTCACAACCAGAGATTGCCCTCGATGCTGTGTAATCCCAACAATGGGATTATATAGTCTCATCCGGAGACTATATAAAACCAAGCTACTGGAAGCGTGTGCCATCTAATAGCCTAGTTCTCCCTCTTAGAGAACCTGACAAGCTACCGAGAGTCTATTGCCTACTTGGGAGAACCTGGCAAGCTCCCCATGGCATATTTATATCCAAAATAGAGTAACAGATATAGACGTATTTCTCAGAAAGCCCGGCAAGCTACCGAGAGTATCCCACCAGAATGGCAGAGACTGGCAAGCTACCCGTGGCGTTTTCAATATGCCAATAACAGTAATGATAGATCTCATTCCCATAACCCTGTAAGAGCCTCCAATCATTGGGAAAGACAAGTAAGGAGAGGCTGCTAAAAATCTCAGGGCTGAGTGTAATAGAGACGTTGCTGGTGCCCACTCTAGTAAATCGACGAACAACAAGCTGACAGTGATACAGTGATACAGTGATAATTGCTTCACTTAGTTTCCAGCATACATTTATACATATATATATGTGTATTTGCATACACACATATATATGAAACTGAAGCATGTGGGTCTTATTCACCTATAATATAAAATTGAATTCTTTTAGTAGGTATGGTATATTCTTCATGTTGAGGTCCTTCATGATACAGTCTTACCTTAATTTCTAGCCACACTCAATGCAACCTCAACCAAACAACTCATTTATTTGCAGTTATTATTTTGTTCCATACCACCACCTACTCTGTGAAGAGTTTTCTTTGCCTGTGATTTTTGTGTTCCTCACTGTATCTCCTTTTCATCTGACAGAAATCCCTTCAAACCTTAGTTCAAATTTTGTGCACTCTGAAAATATAGCTCTGAATTCTCCAAAAAAAGTCCTATAATGTCTTTCCTTGTAATTCTACACCTATATACATGCTTTGGAGCACTTACTAGGTTAAGCTTTACCCTGCTATTAGAACATAAACATTCTAAAATAAATAACAATGTTCTTTCACATGCTTGTATAACTGGGATCTTTAAAAATACCCTATGTTGGGGCTGGAGCAATAGCACAGCGGGTAGGACGTTTGCCTTGCACGCGGACAACCGGGTTCGAATCCCAGCATCCCATATGGTCCCCTGAGCACCACCAGGAGTAATTCCTGAGTGCAGAGCCAGGAGTAACCGCTGTGCATCGCCGGGTGTGACGCAAAAAAAAAAAAAAAAAAAAACAATAAAAAAATAAAAATACCCTCTGAGAAATAGTAATTATTGGTGAACAAATGTCTCAATCATCAGGTCTCAACCTAACTATCTCAAGCTAAAAGAGGTTTATTTTTGCTTTTTAGTTTCCTTCTGACTGTTTCTCTAGCTATATTCTGAAATAGATTAAAGATTAAGTTCAATTTTTGCCTTCTTCACATTAATTGACCCTGTCTTTTGAATCTGAACAAACCCATGAATTATGAACGAAGTTAAGACACCATAAATTTGGTTTTTCAAAGTTTAGGTAGGTTTTAAATTCAGTCTACTATGCCTGCATAACAGCTTCTTCTTCCTGTCTCTTGGAATAGGTGTCCGTCAATCCCAGTTGCCTGCTGTCAGCATGCCAAAAAGTACAGTGAAGAGACCCACATTGGGAAGAACAGCTAACAACAAATACCATATTGCAATCCCTGTGACACTACCAGAATAGGGGTAAGTGTGGTTGGTGGTCCCCCTAATAGCCCCAGGAATGGGGTAGTCCCCTGAGTAAAACAAGTCTACCAAGTTTAAACATGAGCACAACAAATGTGCACCCAGCAAAGACTAGAGTACGTTAATATCTATTCTACAATGAGAGCAGCAAACATGAGCATAGGCAAGAATAGAGTAAGATACTACCATAAATTTAGTACTATACTTTGACAGTGCTTGCTGATTGTGTACCACACTATGACCACAACTATGTGAATATGCCAGCCTTTTCTCTAAATCTATGTGCTCACTATTCTTAACATACCTGTTAACAGAAACAGTGGCTTCTATGTCCAAAGTCAGGGAGCCAGTGTGGGGGAGCAGGAAAAGTGTGCAATAAATGGCCAGCGTATCCCTTTGTTTGAGGCTGAAAAGGCTAGCTTGTAACTTGGGCATGCCATAGCATCTGCTTGAGTCTTTGCAACTGACCATGCTGGCTGGAGTTGGAAGGCGTCAACCCAATTGGCTTCACTGTGGTAAATTGTCACAGATAAATTGTTCTAGCCAAGCCCTGACCAAATTGCAATTAGTCTATAAAATTAGCCTCCAAATGCTGTTGTTTCCTTAACTTATTAAATGTTTATTGGACAACAGAGAGCTGGAATATCCTTACACATCATGTGATGTCAGAACTCACATGGGACATATTATCCTGAGTTCCTCCTAGGCACTACCATCTATTAAATAGGAGTTCGACACATGCCTTGCCATTTCTATGAATGGCATGTGGCATAGAATGCTTAGCCCTTAGTGTTTGAACACTCAAATGTTCTTAGCACTATATCAGGGAGTTGTCTCATAAATGGATTCAAGGACTTTTGAAGAATTTGAAGTAAGCTGTTCTATGTGAAAAGTTATACTATATTTTCTAATGTCACTACATATCAGGTCTGAGTTTGTAGACTTAACAATTGTTATCTAGGTTTATTTTTTGAGGTAAAATATACATTTATTATACTAATTGGCATTATGTTACTTATTTTGACTTTGAGCCCACACTTAGTGATGCTTGGGAGCTACTCTTGTCTCTGCACTCAGAGGGAATTACTCCAAGCAGTGCTTGGGGGACCAGAGGGATACTGGGGACTGAACCCAGGTCAGCAACATGCAAAGCATATCCTTGCCCACTGAACTATCTCTTCAGTCCATTATTATGGGCTAATATAAACTAGATATTATTCTATTAAAAAGAGGGTTGGAAAACAGAGTGATGATGTAGCAAAAAAGACTGCATATATTTATATGCAAAATATAAGAAAATTAAGAGTTTACATATCATTTTTTCTTAGAAAATAATCTGAGATAATTATGTATTAATATTAAGTTTCTCTGAAATAAATGATTTTCTAAAAAATAAATGGTCTTAAGTTATTTTTATATCCTATGCATGTTTTAACTCCATTTTAAATAATTACAGTTCTTTAAAGGCAGACCATACAGTTGAAGGGGGAAAAAACCTCTTTCACAGGAGTCATTTAAATAAAAGAACAAAAGTATATGGTCTAATGTTTTGGGGTTTTTTTTCCCCAATAACTGGGTAGTTTCTTATAAGAGAGGAATTTTGGTTTCAAAATACTCATTCCCAGCTCCATAAGCAAGTAAGACACTTTATGACCATGTGGGAAATAAAGTATCAAGTGATCAGCAAGAAGCTGAACTTTGAATTCACAAGAGCACTTTCAATTCCTCTGGAAATTGCACATTTGTAGAAATGTGTTTCGATTGTCATTGTCTAGTCAAATACAGTGAACATGAATGTTGAAGGAGCATAATTAGGGTTAAAAAAATACAAGGAGAATGGCTGTCTTTTATGAAGCCTAATCAGCGCCTTGGATGTATCCACGATCACAGAATGGTAAGGCACGTTCACATGAACCACTGGTCTGGTCTTCAATTATCATCATCTGTGGCTTGTTATCAAAATGTATGCACTATTTCAGTATCTTTCCTTAGGTAATTTGAGGCTTGTTTGAAAAGAATTCTTCTTTAAGTGTGTTCTTTCACACCCCAGTGTCCAGTTCTATTTCTTTTGATTTTATGTGGCTTGTTGTAAATAAAGTGGAAATGGTATTATTTTCTTGCAGGGTAAAACTTCTTGGGCAATACAGTCAGTAAATTGTAATATTAGGTTTAAAGAGAAATTCCAAATACATCAAATATACTCTTAGATTTCCTGTGTATCCACTGATATAGGAATAATAATAAGGCCGAGTAATAAGATTTACTAGGACAGCTAAACCTTCAAATGTCAAACAACTCCTGCAAAATTATGTAGAGTATAATTATAATTGAATTTAAAAGTATTATTTATTGAATATATATTATGCTCAAGGCAATGCCACATGTTCTGTAAAGGGCATGAAATGAGCCCATAGCCCTGACTATTATGTAGCTTTTAGTGAATGTTAATATCCTACCACTTAAAAATCTTACAAAACTGGATTCAATATTTGTAAAATGTGCCCAGAAATGAATGAGAAATGACACTTAGGTCCTCAAATCTGTGTACCTGTTGCCTTACAATTTTAGGTAAGCAGAAGTGATCAGAGAACAACTTTTTAAGAACTATTAGATATTGGTCTATAAAAGGTTCTGATTTTTTTCTAATATTTTCTACTAAAATATTTCCAATGCCATATAATGGCCAAAACTTAAATATAAATTTAATATGAATGATTCAAATTTCTAATATACCTGTTTTGTAGAAAAAGCATATAACTGACCCATTTTTTTCACTTTATTTCATATGGATTTAAAAATCAAAACATGTGTTAAATTCTACTCAGATGGGGATATTTTAGATTTCAAAATTCATCTAGGCCATGAAGAATACTGGGGAGAAGCCTCAATCATATATTCCTACTCCTCCCCACTGTCTACTTTTTATATTGCCAATGTAAGTAACTGTCTATTTTCTCTTATAAAAATGATTTGAAAGCTTTTTCTTATCTGTGGAATCAAGTTCACAAATTAAATTCCAAGAGATTGGTGTGTTTGCAGTCATTGTGTTATGTTTCATCTCCTGCTCCTAGAATACAATTCTGATTATTTCAGAAACTCATTGACTGTAGAATATAAATGTTCTGAACACTTTCACGTTTGTTTCAAGGGCAACTTTTCTTGCAGACAAATGAAGACAATTAATTATCTTAACTCCTGGCAGAACTCAGACATACCTCAGTAAAAGCCTGTTTCAAGTCATCATATTCAAATCCAAATGAGTAGAGTGTTATTGAAACTGAGTGTAAGATAGGCAGGGGTGAGATGATAAAGAATCTTGTAGGCAAAGTCAGGAAGTTTGGATGTTTTGTTTAGGTAATGAGAATCTGTCAAAGAATTTTAAGCAGGGGAGTTGCATGATAATATTTGCAGTTAAATAGATTACTAGAAGCAGTCAGGAAAATTAATTGGTGGAGAAAAGATTGAAACCAAGACATCATTTGCAATAGTATCAAGTAACACTGTGTTGAAATAGAATGGAGAGGAGAAATAAAGATGAAAGAGGTTCAAGAGAGAGACACAAATTAAATCAAAAGAACTTGCTTGAATGAGTAAGTGTGAGAAGAAAGCAGACACTAGTATGATTCTCAGTGCTTCTGGCTCTGGGAATTGAAGGTTGTGCATTAAGAGAATAGAAGGGCAAAAACTAAGAGGTGAAATAAGTTGGGGGTTCTTGGCAGCATCCTTCCAGCTTATCCAAGATGCTTGAAACAGATGTTTGAGCTAAATAGTTCTGACAGAGCAAGGTCCTATATTTTTCAATATGTAATTTATATATTCCTCTTTATTCCCAACCGTGGCATTGTCTAGTGACATATATGTCAGACTTGTAAGTCACTTGTATATAAGTGATAGTTGATAAGATTAGTTGGTGGAGGAGAGTAAGTGAAATTAGAAAAATAGAAGGTTTGGAAACCATTTGTTTTTCAGTTTTATTGTTGAGTTTGTTTGTGTGTCTTGCCACACTTGTTTCTGTGCTGAAAGGACCTCTGTAGTGGTGCTTAGGGTCAGTATGTGGTGCTGGGATTTAAACCAAGGTCATGACCAAAGCCTCATATTAGGGAAGAGCCTTAACATTTGTACTATCTCTCCAGCTCTGATACTGTCATTTAAAGAAGGCTTGGTGGAATATAAATCTGCAGGGAACTTGAAGGAAATAGAATTTGAAAGAAAGCTGTCCCCGAAGTGAGCAAAGAAATTGCTTTAAGACTGGAAAGCAAACACATTGTGGTATATTTCATCATTCATATACAACAGTTTTCCATGGAGAGGGAACTTCTGAACCCTGCTGGCACACACACCGGACAGCTATCCTATTTCAATGTCCTCTTTACCCATAATATTATTACACTGTGCTCTCTCACAACTCCTCCCTGCCTAAGGCAAGGAGATCAGACATGCTCAGTCCTTTGTAAAGCCTTCCTGAATGAATTGTCCATGAAGGGCAGGAAGAAAGAAGATAAAGAGCAAATGTGATGCTTTGTTTTATTTTGGGGTCCATACCCAGCAGTGCCCAGGGTTTATTTTTGGCTCTGCCTCTCAGGGATGATCACTCCTGGGGACTATATGGGGTGCCCGGGTTGGGCATGTACAAGGCAAGTGCCCTACTCACTATAACTATTCCTCCAACCCCTAAAGAACAAGTTTGGATAATTTAAACATTTCTGTGAATATGCTGGTCTTGAATGCCAATATTCCATGTCTACTTCCCCTTTAGAGGGAATTCAATATTAATTCAGACATGGCAAGTATTGATAAGCCAGTTTGACCAGTCAAGAGGCAAAGGTGAAAAGAGAACTTTAAAATATTCATTAAACCATGTCAATAGGAAAGTGTCAATAATCATCTGCTGAATAATCTCACTATCTTCCTATAACAGTGCTTTAAATGTTTCAGATTTCATCTAGTTTTTGTTGCTTCTCTGTCTTGCACATATTTTGTATATATTCTTAACTATATTCTCTATATTGAGGGTCACTGTTAAAATCTTTCATTATTTTTCAGATTCCTATTCCTAAATATCTTTTAATTCCCATTAAATACTCCATAGGTGGCTAAGAATGTCCAGAAATTAATCATTTTCTTTCTCCAGGGAAAAAAAACCCTCATTCTACAGTTTGTGTTTTGGGATACGGTGTTTCTCTTCTAATAGTGACCTGACTTAAAAATCCCATACTGCTCTATATGTTCTCCATGTTCTGATAGTGCAAACCTAATATTCTTATAGAATTATTCCTGCTGTAATTTTTCTGATAGGTAAGCTTCTCAATCTTTTAATGAAGGTCTTCTAGATTATGTTAAAATAGCAGTGTCTAGAATAGATTTGAATAACTATAATTAAGATAGGGTTAGGGGCCTTGAATTCCCTAAGTTCCTTTCTTCTTAGTGAAATGAATTTATTTGAGTCCTTAGAGCTCAGTGAATCAGATTGAAATATCACTAAAAGCAGATCAGACTTAAGTATTCAAGAATATTTTCTTATGATGTTTAAGTATATCATGGACTCAGGGAAAAATATAAACTTAATATTCAGATGTGCCAAATATTTTGTTTCAAAATAGATTGCTTGACTAACCTATAAGTCTTGGCCCTGCTTTTTATTAGTCCAGAGAGATTAAAAATCCACTAAGGTTTCTACTCCTTATAGTTCTTTCCCATAGGAGGAAACTCTGGTCAAATCAATTTTTTTCTGAGCCATTTTCCAGTAGCTCTTCTGTTACCTAGTTTAAAACCAATGGGAGTTCTTGCTGCTTTTTTTTGCGTTTGTGCCTAGATACCACTTTTTGCCCTTCTGACTTTTCATGCCCAGAGACCAAGGTTTTCCTTCTAGATAGCTGTGGTTCCCAAGACTCAAAGTCCAGTGTTAAGTGGATACTTAAATTCAAAATAATAAAGAAAAGACCCCATAATAACCTTAGGGAGAAGCACATGATTTTCTAAAAGTTTTTAACAGAAGCATAGCCTTAATAACTTCTTAAACATATAACTGCCATTTTTTTTAAAAAAAAAAGGTAAAAAAATTGATATCCTAATTGACCAGTATAAGGGAAGAGGAAAACAAGGAAGGTATCCCCAAATCTCATGTGATTAGATAGCATTAATGAATGAAGTGACTGAGGAAAAGCAAGATAGTGGAATTATTGGGTTAGAACATATTAAAAAGTATTTAATAGACATTATTTGTGAAGGCTAAATATAAAGGCATCTTTGCCTGGGTCTCTAGGTGCTATGGTACAAATGAGCTTGGGAAAAAAAAAACAAAACAGGAGACATTTTAGTAGTTGGACCTCAAGCTATTTTGCCAGAATCACAGAAAAGATCACAGGTTGTTTTTAAAGCACAGTCAGAAACTTCTTTCTTGGGAAAAGGAAACCAGTGTGGAGATGATGTTTCTCTTCTGAAATTTCTCTGCAGTATTTTCATAAGCATGGCCATAAATTATAAGAGCTAAGGCAAATTTATCAATTTTGTGACAGATTAGAATAAAAAACTTATATAAAATTGGTGTGTGTGTGTGTGTGTGTGTATATATATATGTTTGTGTAGGTATACATATATATTCCTACACTCTACCTCAGTTAATAATAGGATCTCTAGGAGAAAGGGTGTTAGCTGCTATAATTTTCAAAACTCTCTTACTATAACATAACCAGGTTTTGGGGACCACTAAGCAATATAAGTCCTACAGATATGTAGAGAAAAAGACTGCTGCTGTACTGAATGTTATAAACAGAAAGTTAACAGGTTTTGCTATTTTTTAAAAAAATTCTCATTATATATTTCAGCCAGTCCTGAGGGACTCCTAGGATAAAAGGTTTGCTTTGGTAGCACCACAAAACAAGTAAAAGAGATGGGGTATTTTTGTGTACTAATGGAGAGGTAAAGGTTTAAACTTGTTGGGGAGAGAGAAAGTTTTTGAGAGAAAGACTAATATTTAAGGGCTCATTTGGGTTTTGAGAAACCGGGAGCTGTTTTGAAGGCTAAAATATTGCCTAGCAAAAATTTTGTTAGTTCATATTTATTTATGACCCTTATGACTAGTTCTATGGATATGATAATGAATAAAGAATATTTGGGGACCCAGTACTTTACTTTGTTCATAAAATTTCAAAAAACCACCAGGGAAACTCAATTTTTAAATTTCAGGTCCAGCCAAATCATTAAAATAGCTAGGGTGGTTTAGTGGCATCATAAAAATTAAATTAGGCACACATTTTGAGTAAGCTCAGTATGGAATCCACAGAGCCATTTTAAGGTTGATGCCCAATTCGAAATCTTTTCATTTTCTTGTGTGTGTGTGTCTGTGGTGTGTGTGTGTGTGTGTGTGTGTGTCTGTGTGTGTGTAGGAGTGTCCAGTATGTGGTTGTATAAAAATGCCTGATGGAAGCCCCTGTGCTTTCCCTGATGGATATTTTGATTTATACAGCTTCCAGCTTTATTCTACTTCCACTGATTAGTTTGCATTTACATTTTCATAGCATCCAGCTGCTCGGCATTTATGATTTACATTCATCCAATGTAATTAAAGTATTTGTTGTGGGTTTATAAGCTTTTTAATGGTCTATATTTCTGCATTTTGTGTCTCTCCTTTTCCAAATTTATTTTATTCATCAAGCTGTGTCCTAAAAAGCAGTAGAAACAATTACCTCTAAAGTATGTTAGTATACAGCATGAATAACGCTCACACTGGATTTAAAACTACCCTCACCCGAATTACCAATTCAGTGCTGAAAATAAATGTCTCTCTCTACAGAAATTAGAATCTAATTATGTACAATAAACCATGTTAAATAATATCAAGGGTCTAGCCTAAACCAACAAAGACGCAAACATTCCCACAGAAAGCTGGAATACACCTCACATTTGCTCCTCAGGGGTAAGGTTATTTTCAAAGGTCTCTGACTCTATTAAGAGCCTGTCCAGGTTTCAACAGGATAGAGTTTAAGTGCACATTAAGGAAGAAGTATCCCATTTCTCTTGCCTACTACTTAGTATAAACTGGTGCGGTAAATACTTTCATTTCAGTCCCCTGTAATTAATAGGTAATTAGCTGTGGGTCTGGGAAGTAACTGCAAAATGACAAATAAACCATTTAGACTTTTACTACAAATGAAATAGCCCAATGCAGTCAATATTTCACTATGACTTCAGACACTGAAATAATCTATAGGATTTAAATTCCCATTGACCTCTAAATCAATCTTCACTTATAAGTTTTGCAAGTTTCATTGCTGTTAATCCATTCCATATTTGCTTTCATCTTTTGATATATGCCTGTCAAATTCTAATCAACTAAACTTATCCTCAGTTGAGTTCTTTCAGCTTCTATGTCTTGTTTTCGATCTATAGAAATTTTACCAATCTACCATCATACTAGTTGCTAAACAGCATTTTCTCTTTTAAATCACAGGTCAAAGCTGACATTTAAGAAAAATATTGCCAGTTAATATGACAGTCTGTCCTCAATTTCTGTGTTACTCAGTTTTGACATATTGAAACAATTATTTTTCACCCCTGCATATGATCACCATATAAATAATGACACATGCGGTTTTGTTGATTTGGTGAAAGAAAGATGGTAAACAATTACTATTTGTTTCATTAGTATGGAAGAGACCAGCTTTAAGCAGTTGTCAAAATATATATATATAGTAAGTTTGGTTGAAATAGGGGGAAGAAAAATTGGGGAGTAACAGGAGTAATACAATGGAACATCATCCAAATGTATGTCTCTTTTGGAAAAAAATATTTAATGAGATAGTTGCAAATACCTTTGACATGCTAATTAGAATGCTAGTATTCATTGTCCATGATATTTGGCATGCTGGCTCTTATTAAAAGTAGTTTAAAATAGTTTTTAAACGTGCTTAGTGCTACATGTTAATGTGGACTTTATTGAGAAGCCTACTGAGATTCTGGTGTAATTACCTTCTAGTTTTTATGAGTATTTCATGATGTTTTTACTAAAATTTCACCTCTGAATGTTCAGAACCAAACAACCAAGAGATGATGAGTCTCTATGTAGAACTATTTGCCAAAAGAGTTATAAAATTATTTTGAAGTAACCCCAGGCCTGCAGAAAAAAAAAAATTACAAGAATAATGCATTGGTTTTCTCCTGCTGTTGTGATAGCTACAAATTTTGATTTGCTTGGCTAAAATCAGGATACTAGTAGGGTTTATGTTTTTGAAAATGCTAAAGGAGAATCCATTTTTTTTTTTTGCCTATTCCAGACTCTAGGAGCCTCCTCTGTTAATTAACTATTGGTTTACTCACTCCAATCAGGAAGCCATTTGGTATCTTCAGTTTCTTAGTTCTGAGTCTTCTGCCTCCCTCCTTAACTTTTAAGGAAATTCATGATTCTATTGTACCAAAGTGGATGATTCATTTTCCTATTCTCATCTCAAATTGCTACACTTTTATTAGCAAAATCTCTTTTGCCACGTTAGTTAACCTATTTTCGTGTACCAAGGTCTAGGTTATGGATATCCTTGGGTAGAAGATAGTTGTTGTTGTTGTTGTTGTAATTAGCATTAACAAATTTGGTGTAGTTAATATATCCATATTTTCAATATTTGCTCTCTCTATTTTTCTACCTCTATTCCCCCCTTGCTCCATATACATTTCTTTTTTGTACTTTGAGAATATGTTGGGAGACATATATTCTATTTTCCCTAAATAGTCAATATAGATTTTCTAAATACAAGTTCATTTTCTTATAAAATCATCAGTTTATTAAAATTAAAGAATTAGCATTAACAAAATGCTATTAACTATAATCTATAGATCTATTTTAGATTTTCCAATTCTCACAATGATGATCTAGGATTCTGGACAAAGAATGTCCTTTTTTTCAATATAGATCATATGCTGTATTTGCTCTCTGAAACAGTTTCTCTTTAATGACAGCCTCATTACTTTGGAATGTTAGTTTGGGCTTGTCTGATGTTTTGTCCTGATTAGATTCAAATTGTATATTTTGGGCAGAAATATCTACAGCAGAATTGTTCTTTTCAATGCATCATATCAGGAGATACCGGAAACCTTTGCTGGATTTGCATGTATTTCTTTAATTATAGAAAGGTCTAATACTTACTAAATTTTTATTCTGCCTGTATTTTGCTAAATATTTTACATATATCATCTAATTAATCAGATTTGTTTTCACTATAGTGGTTCAGGAACTCATACAACTGATATGAGGAAAATGCAAAAATTTGATCCCCCTGGAGTTTTTTCTCCAAATGCCTTTCTTTTTCCATTGACAGAAAGGGGCAAAATTAAGTTGTCAAATATGTGATTGACATATTTCAGATTGACAAACCTAAACAGTCTTTTCAACTTGAGTAAATTTTATACAGGTTTCTTCTTGACTATGGGACCCTAAACTTTTACTTGGACATTTATTTTAGAAAACTTGAAATGTGAATTTTTTCTATGACCTTGTGAAATATAAATTTTATCCTGGCCTCTTACCAGTCTATAACAATCAATGCTTTCATTCAGCACCTGAGAGCCATCCCTTTGAAACATAGTCACAAGAAAAACAGCATCCTTCTATCCCAAGTCTCTGGACTTGGACTCTGAGCCTAATTTCATTAAATGGTTGTTGGGAAATCATTGACTGATTTCCCTCCTAATGTTCTCGTTCACTCTTCTACCAACTCACCCTAGAACTTTAAAACTCCTCCTGACTTTTCATGAAATAAAATTGAATTCCATAAAGTTATTTATTTTCTAATGCAATCAAAAATGTATGTGTTAATTATATTAGTTGTTTCCCTTGGCATCCTTTACTCAATGACAAGTATGATATTGTCTATTAGTTTTTATGAACAACAGACTTTCTGAAAGCTTTCACTCTAACATAGCTATGGCCCTTTTAAAATATAAAGTGAGAAAAATGTCTATTAGTTATTGATATAAACCCCTTTATTGCCTACTGATCATTTTCTAGGACAGTTCTGTATATAAGCAACAGGAAATATCTATTTAGTACCACACGGTGCCTTCTTGCTTAAATTCTATAAATCCTCAATTTTGGAGTTTTCACACAATTTTATTGCTATTAATATTTATTAGTTATTGAATGTCTTTGTATGTCTTCCTTGGGTATTTGTAGGAATATAAGCATGCTGGAGGTATATGTGTTTTTGATTCTCCAGAAACTTTAGAGTAGATATAACTTAGAGTTCTACATCCTCACTTTCATTTACTCTGTACATGGGGTGATGCGGGTGGGAGGGAAGATGTACATTTTTTTGTGTAATAATTTTGCATCCACAAAGGAGATTGCAGAATATATTCTTACAAATACTCAAATTCCAACTCTATAATTGCTTAGCTTTGTATTTGAGATTTTTTAGTTTTGTTTTGCTCTATCTCCCATTGGCCTAATTTTCAGTTATTGGTTCATATGTGAAATGTCTTCTTCATATTCTGAAAATATTTACCTTTTTCTCCTCTACTCCTTGAATTGGCTCTATTTGGGTCAATCAGTTCTTTTTTATTATAGTTGTCTATATAGGTATTAAATCTTATCAACTGCTATTTCAGTGTTTGTTGATACTACCATGTTTTTTTCCTTTCTGTTAGTGTGAAATATTAACTGATTGTCTTATGTTCAATCTTGTGTTGCTAAGATAAATCCTACCTGGTTATAACAGAGAAATTCTTAATGTTGCATTCTCTTTGCCAAGGTTTTGTCAAGAACTCTTTTGCAGCTATCTTCACCAGACATATTGGTATTATTTTCTTTTTTGTATGCTATCCTGTTCTGGCTTTAAATTTGGTTTTATTTAGTCTTTTAGAATTTGTGGGGGAGTTTCCCCCTTCCTTCTGAGGGGAAAGAATTTGAGCAAAATGAGTATTAGATATTAGCTCTTCTTGAAATTTTATAGAATTTACCAATGATTATATCTTTCTGATCTTTGTTTATAGGGGAATTTTTTATTATGTTTTTATTTTCTTATACAACATTATCTTAAATTCCACTTTTTCCCAATGAGGAGCCATACAACTTCTTTCCTAAGTATACAAACCTGGGGTCCAACTCTACAGGCCCAGGCTGAGATTCACTGTAGGGTGTAGGAGCCTGGGAATTTCATGAGTCCACCTAAAGATTGATTTAAACTTTGTTATCAGTTTTCCTTTGCCTAATTTTACATTTTGCTTGAGCTTGTCTAGTCCAATTTTGCTTTTTGAGTAGGTATGTGTATGTTCTGGAAAGAAATACAGAAGGGTGCCATCACCTATTTGCAAGAAGCAGGGAAAAGAAGGGGCTCTTAATACTCTTTACGTAGATCTTAATTTAATTCTCTCTTCCCTAGTGTTCTCAAATTTAAAATTTCCTGGAGTTCTATAGGATTAACTGGGCTGTTCTGGGTGATTTTTCACACAGATAATGTTCCCACTTCCATTTCTCTTCTGGTTAGTGATTGTTTGTAACAAATACTTTAATATAATTAAGTGGGATTTTTAGGGGGCACAAGAATAAATGCAAGTGTTTAGACTATGGTATTTATTGGTACCATTCAGTTTTCAAATTTACATTTATATACCTCCATTTTTATTACTTTTCTTGCATCTGTTTACTAAGAATAACTCTCCTAGAAAACAAATATGCTGTTATAAATTTGTATATTGTATATACATATGTTATCAATGTATGAGTATAGCATTTACTGTAAGCTTTAAAATACTGGCAGAAATTCATAGAACAGGAAACTGGAAAATTTATGAGTCCATTAAAACAATGATTTAATCATTGTTTTCAGTCCTCCTCTGCTTGATCTTATAGAATGTTTCACTTACCAGGCAATAGGATAAACAATTCACATGGATTTACAAGCAATCATAGAACCATAGGTATTATTATTGCATCTGATTTACAGATAAGGAAATAAGATGCTCAAAGGTTAAAGAAGCTGGGGGCTGGAGCGATAGCACAGCGGGTAGGGCATTTGCCTTGCACGCGGCCGACCCGGGTTCGATTCCCAGCATCCCATATGGTCCCCCAGCACTGCCAGGAGTAATTCCTGAGTGCAGAGCCAGGAGTAACCCCTGTGCACTGCTGGGTGTGGCCCAAAAAGCAAAAAAAAAAAAAAAAAAAAAAAGGTTAAAGAAGCTGATGTCAGTGCTCAGAAACTACAGTATTCTGTTTCAAACAGATAATTTGACACAAGTCTATGCTCTTAACTACCATACACACTGTTACTCAGGTAGATTGTATGTATACATATTTGTGCTACTATTGATCAATCTTAAAGTGTACTATATGGGTATATTTTTGGGTTTAGCTATAATTTAACAAGTCAAACTGAGTAAATGTAAAGATAGTGTTGGTGGCCTTCAGGACTGCATTTCAGATTCATTTTTTGTTTTACTATAACTGGAAATACTGCTTGCTTAGAACAGACATTGCATCATTAGAGAACTAATGCCATTGACACTGTACTTAATGTGTTTCTTAGCTTCAGGCCTCATCCATAGAAAAATCTCAACACTCACCATTTCAATTTATTTTGATATCTGTACATAGGTAATTGTATTGGTAATTGGAACATTGTAAAATTTCTCAATCTGTCAGTATTCTTTCATCTAAAATATAAGCTTCTTTTATTTGGGGATATACAGAGAATGGTTCTGACCCAGTCATTATATTCTCAGGAGTTGTTTACCTCTAGATTGAAATAAAGAATCTATTCTACAATTCAATTGTTCTCTTCCTGTAACCACTTTGCATTTAGATGGACTTTATTTAGAGTCCATTGTACATGATTTAAGTCATTTAGGTTTAGATGGACCCTGGACTATAGAGAAAGACAATAAAAACAGCCTTTTTAAAGGAGTGAGTTAGACTTTTAAACGTGTCCTGTGAATAAAAATTGTTGTGATATTTTTTTCCATAAAAGATGGAACCCTGAGTTCTTGGCTTAGAAAATATGTAGGTGTAGATATAGATACACACACACAACCATCCACACACACTTTGTTTTTAGGTTTGAGGTCATAGTCAAGAGTCTTCTGCTTTTGAAATAACTGTGAGGAAAAAATTTCTTTACATTTTTGGGATCAAATCCCATTTTCCTTATATTCTTCCTCCTTCACCTAGCTAGGAAAAAGAGCCATTTTTTTACATAAGAAAACAGTGCTATTTCTTAACAGTACAGTTTGATAAGAGACTCAATTAGTGTTGCATTTTTCAATGACTGATTATTTGCATGCACTTCAAAATAGCCTCAAGCCATAAACTTCTTTCACAAAATACACCTAAGGGCTTGCAGTAGGCTGTGGCTTTACCATCATTACTGATCTTTCTATAATTTTTAAAAAGAAATTGTACCTCGTAGCCTATTACTCAGCTCCTCTGCTCACAAATAAGTCTCCTGTAAAGGATTTAGAGCTCTCTGTTCAATCTTACAAGTCAAGATAAGAGAAATTAGAACCCAGGTGACTGTCCCCAGGGTAAAGCATACAAACATGGATTTAGTTAACTTTTAATCTGTGTTTGAGGGCTTATTTGTGAAGATGTAATTTTTTCAAAGTGTAAAGAAGCAAACATATTTTTTCAATTGTCAAATAAAATGACAACAAAATAATTTTCCTTTCACTTGACAGATGACTTCTAAAATCTTACGGCAGTATTCAGAATTAGTGGTCATAGGTATGTTTAACTTTAGCTTATATTTTGTTCTCTCTTTTTATTGCCATCTCCCAGCTATCTATGAAACAAAACTACTTTTCTTATTTTCTCACTATACTGATATCATCTACGATATGTCCCTCTTGGTTCTTTTTTATCTTCCTGTATATAATTAAATTTTATGAAATAAATATGGATTCATCCTGCTGAATGTTAATATGTTGAACTCTGCTATTAGCTCTGGCCACTTGGGGAATGTTATAAGGTCTTTTGGAATTTCCCCAGAATAAATTCTGAAAAGAAAAATTCATCACTGTACTTCCCATTTGTTGGTTTCTTGATGAAAGAATGTGACCTTTTCTTGATGAACTAGGCATTGATCTAACTCAGAGTTGAGAGGCCAACCCAGAAACTCAGGGGCCTCTTCACAAGCAGATACGATGCAGGAAACTAATTCTTATTCCCTGGATCTACTGCACCGTTCTTACGCTACAAAGTTCAATTTCACCTTCTTGTCCTATCCTGTCATTTAGGAGATGAGCTACCTCAACACCTGTGAGATTTGTGACACTAGAAAGTACTGTACTTTAATACAGCAATATCATTTACATAATTTCCTTCCCACTTAGGAAGTTTTCTCTTCCTCTCACTAAATTTGCATCTCAATCTTTCTTCGTTATAAGAACCTCCAAAAACCCTTAAATCACAGTATTTCTGAAAACATGAAAGTTATGATTCAACTTTCCCATTGCCTGTTTATCCATTGGATTAGTGATTTTCATTAACCTCGGGAATTTAAGGAGGCAAAGCCCCTGACTGAGAATAGATCTTTATCATGAAATCAAATTATCAGATGAAACCTTAATTAGGATTTGCACCGCTGATCAAAGAAACAGCCAGGGGATTATGTGGCAGAAAAAGGAAACACAGAATCTATCCAGTGCCAATAGATGGATTTTCCCTTATATATGTACTAAAGTAAGTTTTGGGATATATAGGCAAATGATAAACTGACAATAATATATTCAAGTGAGCTTTACTAATGTATTACTAGAATTCAATAAAATATGAAAAGTACTCAAATCCTAGAAGACCTATAAACTTAAAAATTCAGTTTTCTCTTCAGAATAAATGGGGCTTAGAAATTATGAGACAGTCAAAAAAAGGAAGCCCAAAGCAAGTTTGCAAGCTTTAGAATAGATAAGTGTTCAAAGAAGGGGGCAAGCTTAAGGCTGTGTTTCAAGGCATAAATATAAATGAATGAAAGTCTAAAGGGGTAGAGAGATTGTGTAAGAGGTAGGGTGCTTGCTCTGCTTTCAATATGGCCCCTGTACTTAATGCTAGGAGTGATCCCTGAGTGCAGAGCCTGGAGTAAGCAGTGAGCACAGCTGGGTGTGGCCACAAAAAAAACCAAAGTTAGAGATATCAGTTTCAGGCCTAAAATCAATTATGTCTGTCCATGTAGGTTTGGTCAGTTGTTGATAAAAACCTTCCTGAGCCCGTGGAAACTGTGTTTGTCATTAGACTCATTATTACACTATTCACGAAGTGTTTGGAACTCACCCGTAACTCACATAGCACTGTGAATCCCTGTGATTCATTTATTTAACTAATATTGGTTGGTCATTTTTATGGACCAGCTCTTTAAGAGGCGCTGGAAAAATAATTTTAAAAAATCTATACTATTCCTCTTTATAATGGATTTATAATCATCGAATAGACAAAAATGCAAAATTTCAAGAAGTACAGTAAATGATAAATATAATAAAGGACATGTGTCAAACCTTTTTGGGAAAAGTGATCAAGGAGAACTTCCCTAGATTTTAATACAATTTTAATATGGATAAACTCTGTAGTAATAAAGTAAGCTGAAGTTTAAAAGGTTGAGCAAGGGCTGGAGTGAAACTATAGTGGTTAAGGCGCTGGCCTTGCACATGACTGATCTGAATTTGATCCCTGGCATCCCATAAGGTTCCCCAAGCACTGCCAGGAGTGATTCCTGAGTGCAGAGCCAAGAGTAATCCCTGAGCATCACTGGGTTGACCTGAAAACCAAAAATAAATACATATTTTAAAACAAAGAAAACAAAAAGGTTGAGTAAGACCAAGTCAAAATGTTTTTTTTTTATATTGCACAATCAAAAAAGGGCCTGACTTCCATCTTAGGACATCAGGGAACAGATATTACATGTTTAATTACAGGAATGACCTGATGTTTCTGGATATATGGATATATTAAAGGTAACCTGAGTTCAGTGTAAAGATGAGAAAGGCAAAAGGAAATCTGATAATACCTAGAAGTATAAAAAAAGATAGGATTCTGAGAGAAGAAGTAATGGAACAGTTTCATAAGAGGTAAAAGATATAAAACATCCTGGGATAGTTTAAGGATAGGAGGAAGTTAATGATATCAAAAAATAGCAGCTCAAGTTTCTTATCTGAACAAGTGATAATGGTGCTAGTATTTTACTAGAATAGAAATTTTATGAAAAAAACAGCTTTTCATTAGGTTATATATATGCTATATATATATATATATATTATATAGTAAGTTCAACTTTGTATAGAAGCAGTAGGAGATGACTACAGGAACCCAAAGGGAGACATTCCATTAGGTAGTGGTTATGCAGAACTGGAAATCAGGAGTGGTCTGAACAGTAACTTAGTTACAAAAATAGATGTAACAAAGTCATGAACATGGTGAATCAAGATAAAAGAATTAAGAGATATGCAGAGAAGAGGGACTCCTATTAGGATATTAAGCTACATATCCCTTTTCTCCTCTTGTTGATATTTGCTATCAACTATGTGGAATTTGTCCTTGATCTCTCTCACTTCCCATCCTGCTTTGGTGTTGGAATAGTATTCATGCTCTAAACCCTAATATCACTTAGCTGATGCCAAGAAAATGATTAACCTTAATTTGGTGACCCCCCTTTTAAGAGAACACTAAACATGGTTCCCTCCCCTTACCACCAGCAATTCACTAAAGTCCTGCTACACTCAAGTCACTCTTCTAGAGTGAGCAATTTTCAGGCTCTTTCTAAAACTTTTTCTTGTGAGGGCCTTTCCAAGTACCAGATCAGTCTTATAAGACATGAATGCCAAAATTAAACTCAAGATTATCAAGTTTCCAATGGGCACTGGTGGAGGGGTAGGTAAACTATCATTGCATGACTGACATGCAAACACAAAAGTTCATAAGCTTGTAACTGTACCTCACAGAGATTCACTAATAAAAAAATTAAATTAAATTAAAAAAAAAATTATGTTTCTTCTGCCTAGTGAGCATCTCCTGTTTGTATGAAGTACACCTGAATTTTGTAGTTAGACAAATCTCAGTTAAAATATTATTTTACTACTTGGTAACTGTTTGACCTTTGATAAATTACTCTTTCAGAACTTCATTGTTGATATCTATAAAATTGATTAATAATTCCTACCTGCCAAGGCCATTTTGAAGATGGAATGATAATATGCACATAAAGTTTCTGTCACTCCCCTGTAAATTAATACTTTTTTCTTCTTATATTTTCCCCAGCTTGATTGTAAGTAATGTGAGAATGTATGATACAGTAGAAATAACAACTGCATGGAGTAAATGCTTAAATGTTTATATTTTTAGAGTTCTAAAATGGGTTTTAAATTACCTTCTGTCTGAGTGATTTTATGTATGCCACTTCTCTTTTTAAGCTTCAGTTTTCTCATTTGTAAAATGAGGATAATAATACCTCTGTTATTTACTTCACAGTTGTCATGAACTTCAAAGATAATGCATGTGACAGAATTTTGAAAACTAGAAAGTTCTTTAAAAATATAAAATTTTATCTTAAGCACTATGCTTTACTCGTGGGAGATATTAATAAACTTTTATTTTGATATTGGTATGTGAATGCATTAGATATTCCAAACTTATGACAAGAAGTATTAATTTATTGCTATTTAATTTGAATTTCCTATAAGCCATCTCACTTGTAAAGATTCAAGAAAATTAAATTTTTATTGATATGAGTCTAAATTATTCTCCACAAACATTTATTGAGCAATTATTCAGTGAAAGACCCTGCTCTTGGTCTCAGATATATAGAGAGGAAATATACAACATGTGACTTTCAGAAGTCTGCATTCTAGAATCAAATAATTATGGGTGGGGTGAGGGGATATTGAGACAATCATGGCAGATGTGGTGTTGGAATATTGTATGCATTAATCTCTATCATCAGCAATCTTATAAATCACAATGCTTCAACAAATGAAACCATGTATTCTGGAACAAAATGGATGTAACTTGTGATGATACTAAGTGAAATAAGTGAAATATAATTATTCTATGATTGTACTCTTGTGCAATATGAGTAAAGCAATTGATATGACAAAAATACTATATGGACACATAGAGTTCATCTATTTCATAGGAATATAAAAGCAGAAAAGATCAGGGAAACCTTTTTAGAAGTGATTATATCCTGTTGGATTTTTAAGAATGCTTAGACAAAGTGAGCAGATGAAATTTGATGAGTATAAGTGGTGGATATTCTTTAGGGAATTTTTAGTAGAAGGTATTGCATTGACACATTGAGAAATCACTAGGATTTTACGACAATTTATTTGCATTCAGTTGAGGTTCAAGGATGGTGAGAGAGAGGGAGGAAAAGGAAAGGTAGCTTGAAAGATTAAAAATTAGAGTGGTAATAATATAAGTTATAGGTTCCACATAATTAAAAAAAAAAGAAACTGCCTTATATATTCTTTCTAGTTGAGCAACATTGGAGGCAGGTGTCGAAAAGGCAGTGAGATATGACCCAGCTGAGAAGTAATGAGACCCTATTCCAAGGTAATGACAGTAGAAAAGGACAGGCTATCTCGTCAAGCTTTATTAGAGGAGAGGAGTTGATCATTGATTGGACATGGCAGGTGAGGGGAAAGAAAAAATTATATTCTAATTTTCTGATTTTTACAAGAGACGAAGGGTGTCTGACTATTCAAAAAACTAGTGAATTACAAACGCCAAAAAGAGTACCAGGCAGAAGAAAAGGCAAAGACTTTGAACTATATTTAGTTTCACACATCTAGAGTTGATATGTGGCCAACTCTAGACAAGTCTTTATTAGGAAGCTCCCAAAAAGGCTGTCTACATTTTTCTTAAACACCTTAGTATCCCTCATCTCCCAATTCATAAGCACCTAAATGATTAGCTACAGAATATTTAAAACTCCTGTTAAGTATACTCAATGAGAATCCAAGAGAAAATTCCCTGAAAACAGATGGCCTAGAGTTAGTTGCTTGGTATTTTAAATGTTGTTAAAGGGAAAAGACCTAAAACTCTTGTTTTTTGTTGTGTTTTTGTCGTTGTTGTTGTTGTTTTGTAGCCACAACTGGAAATAGCTTAGGCAGCTATCTTTCCTGACAGACTCAGGGGATCATATGTTGTTCTGGGAACAGAAGTAAAGCCAACTGTGTGCAAGGCAAACAACCTACCCACTGTACGATAATTCAGCCTCAAGACCTAAAACTCTTCAAAGAAAAAGATTATTCTTTTTGTTTAAAAATTTTTTATTAGTGAATCACTGTGATGCACAGTTACAAACTTATGAACTTTTGTGTTTTTATTTCACTCATACAGTGATTGTTTACCCATCCCTCCACCAGTGCCCATTCACCTCCACCAATGATCCCAGTATCCCTCTCACCACCCCCACCCCATCCCTCACCACCCCACCCTGCCTCTGCGGCAGGGCATTCCCTTTTGTTCTTGCTCTTTTTGGGTGTTGTAGTTTGCAGTAGAGGTATTGAGTGGCCTTCATGTTCGGTCTATAGTCTACTTTCAGCTTGCATTTTTCAACCCAAATGGTTCCTCCCAACATCCTCTACTTGGTGTTCCCTTCTCTATCTGAGCTGCCTGAAAAAAGATCATTCTTAACCATAAAAGAATTGTATAAACAAGCTGTCCTGATCCTGTCAGAACTAAGTTTCTCTTCTTTCATATTTTTATAGATATTGGCCATGGAATACAGGTCAATTCTTTCATGATTTTGTTGCTACTTCAGAGATCTTAGCATAGCTAGTTCAGACTGCTTAAAACTATTGTAAACTTCAATCACTATATCATTTTCCCCAATGTTGCTTATGTAACATTTTCTATGTCCAAGTTCAAATGCCTTATAAATGAACTTAATGATTATATTCTTTGGCAAATAATATTGGTTGTATATATATATATATATATATATATATATATTAAGAAAGTCATAGGGCTGGAACAATATACATATATGGGCTGGAGCAATAGCACAGCCGGTAGGGCATTCACCTTGCACGTGGACGACCTGGGTTCAATTCCTCAGTCCCTCTCAGAGAGTTTGGCAAGCTACCAAGAGTATCCCACCTGCAGGGCAGAGCCTGGCAAGCTATCTGTGGCATATTCGAAATGCCATAAACAGTAACAACAAGTTTCACAATGGAGAGGTTACTGGTGCCTGCTCTAGCAAATCGATGAACAATGGAACAGCAGCATATATGCATGTGTATGTATGTACATATAATATAAATACATATACATTCATATACATATATATCCTTAGATATGTATATACACATATATAACCTTAGATAATGGTGATATTACATGACTTTCCTCATGTCAGAGTAAGTGGAAGAGACAAGATTCAAATTTAGACAGCATGGGGTAATTTGGGAGGCATGTATGTAACCACCATTCTATGAAAGGGGTAGTTTTAAATTCATATATGATATCTTGGGACATATTTATATGCTAATATGTTAACATTGATATATTAAAAACACAAAGGCAAAATTCTCCTCAACAAGGAATATAACTCACACAGCTTACTTCATATTGTAACCTGCTTTATATGGACTCTGACTGCCTACGATTGAATACTAAAGGTTTGAATAACTATTTGAAGAAACCAATCTATCCAAGGTTCATTTACTACTCTGTAAAAGAAATCTAACATGACCTTCATTTCCTTGGATATGGTTAGAATTCCAGGAGAAAATGTATCTGAAATACTAAATCTATTCACCAGGTGCCATTACTGTTCTTAGCACCTTATAAATAAGCTCATCAACCCAACAGGTTGATGAAGTATTTTTAGCATCCCCATTTTACAGGTGGGGAAGTTGAAAAATGGGACATTAACTTGTTCAAAGTCCTGCATAATGCTGCCTCGCTCCCAAATCCCCACTCCCCCTACCATGTACAGCAGAGCCTGTGTGTGAAGTGACTTCATTGTTCTCTTTTTACATGACAGAAACAGCCCCTAAAACTATCCTGATAATAGTTTAATAAATACTTAGCAAAATAGAAGATGCTAAAGAGCAGCTACTAAAGGATATTCCTTTCAAAAATTGATCGGAAGCCGCCCACTCCAGTCAATTTTATGTTTGAACTAGTGACCCAATCTGATCTTGGGTAGTTGTATTTCAAAGAGCCATTAATTCAAAATAAGCCTGTTTCTTACTGCTTATATGTTAGTATCTAGCTCATGTAATAAAACATTGTATGAAGTCAAATCTGGTTCTTGGGAGGCATATAGACAAAAAACGACCATCACTTTTTAATCAGGTGATCTGGGTCAATCACATTACCTCAGTTTATTTCCCGGGGCTGCTGTGTGGAATAAAGATGATGTTCTTAAGACTCTAAAGCCAGGTCTAGTTAGAATTAGCAGTCAGTTAATAGTAGCTAGAGTCATTACTCTTTCAAACATCCACTGAACTTTCTTAGACTTTTTTTCCTGTTCATATTTATCATTGATCTCTCCGTTTTAAAGCTCATGATCATGTTCCATTTTGAAATCCAACACATTCAATTCTCTCAGAAGGTACAAACAATATTATCATTCACCATGAATTTGAGCAGTCCTTCTTTATATATTTTTTGACATTATGGTTTGAATTAATCTCATTGCAACTGCACATCTTTTCTCATGTCTGCAAGTGAGAATTATGGTCCACACAAATCAGGTCAATGAAAAGCTCTAATTGAACTCTACTATCTTCCTTATACACTGTTCTTTATAAGGCTGTATGGCCAGATGAGATCTACCCTCACCCTTCTCAGAACTAGGAGGTGGGGGTGGAACAGACAATTTTGAGCTCCTTACTATGCAAATCCTATTTTTACTATGCAAATGGATTAAAGGGTAAACTTATCTAGAATATCCTTTGTCTCAAAAACTAAGTTAAGAGCTTTGCTAAGTAAGAGCCCACAGTGCATTATGTAGGATGCATTTCAGGCAAATAAAATGTTTAAATCCACAGACTGAAAATGATCTTCACACATAAAATGAAATCTGATCAGTTTACAGCTCGACATGAACAAAACTCCCAAATTAGGCACTTCCAAATTCAGCACAGCAAACACTGCTAGCTGCCAAAGGAATTGGAGAAATCAAAGCCCCTCTAAATCTTCCATCCATGACATATAAAAGATTCAGCAGAGTAGAGGTCAAAGAATATGAGGGGAGGGGAAGGTATAAAAAAAAAAATAAAGCTGATTTTTTTCTTTTTTATTTTTTTTAGAATGAAGGAATAGAACCTAATTATTCCTTTATGCAGAAAATCCCTTTGGCTGTACACATGAATAAGAGCACTCAAGGCAGCAACATTTTTCTTATAATTAGAAGAAATTATGATGTCTCTCTTGAAAGGCAGAATTTCCCTTATCATGAAAAACAGTGTTCTTTATCATCTTTACTTTTTATTAGAGCCTTCAAAATGAGGTTTTCTTGAGCCTCTTGAAATAAATCCATTCCACTTTGAACTGCTGGAACTATTAAAATGTGGCCTGATTCATCCTGAGAAATGGCCACATGCCCACTTGCCTGGGATAATAATGACTACTAGCTGACTGGAGACAAACACTGAATTCCTTTACCTTGCAACCTGAACCATCCCAAGATGGGAAATATATTGATCACTCTTTTTAAAATATGCTGGCATATGTTCACATTTGTTTTTTCAACAAGTATATAGGAAATGACACTGAGCAAGACATTGGGCAAAAGGCTGGGCTTACTGATGCTGTGATGGAAATTAAGCTGAACAAAGCATCACACTTCAAGGTGTGATCTATTCATAATAGAAATGAAGAGAATGCCCCCATCCCCCGCCACACACACAGACACACAGAAAGCATTTGAAAAGCGACTTTTTAAAAAATTCAATATCAACTCATCACAGACATAGACTACACAATAGTCAAGTGTTATTTGCAACTGCTAAATATATTGATAACAGGGACACAAAGTCACAAGGTAGCAGCTCCTCTACACACATGATGATGTTGAGCTTTGAGATACGAAATTTATTCTAGGGTAGTTTCCACACTCATTAAGGGAGGTTCAACTTTTAGTGCTGGGGGCTCACTTGCTCCCCTGTGTACCCATTTAGTGTATATAAGACTCTTGGGAGTAGTTTATTTCACTTCTTACTGGTTCCTTTTTGTTTTGTTTTTTTTCATAATGGTTCTTCTCTTCTGTTTTTTCATAAGCATGAAGTACATTTAGAAAGTCTGGAAGGAAAACAGGGAACAAATAAAAGTCTCTTCCTATTGATTTTCCTTATCATTGTCCATAAAATCATTTGTTCCCAGTATTGGCACCCGCTCGAGCAAATCGATGTATAACAGGATGACAGTGATACAGTGATCTTAATACTTACTAGTTATTATAATGATCTAGAATTATCAGTGTCTCCTTATTAAATAGTAAGTTCTAGAGGGAAGAGTCTATATTCTGTGTATTTCTGAGACATCTAACTATAATAATGGGTGCTGAAACATAAATTAAATAGTGATGTACTATTCACCTCACCTTATATCTTCTGTACAGATTGTATTCAATTTATTTAAATTCAAATCTTTTTGGAACCTCAACCATCTACAAGACACTGTGCTACATGCATGTGGGGAAGGGGAAAGAGGCAATCAGAGTGTTTATCTTGAGAAAAGTCAAAAGGGAAAAATTAAGTGAAAGTAATCAAGTAATAAAGATCAAGTTTTAGAAAGTAGTTAATATAAATTTTAACAGATTCATCAATTGACATAAGAAATTTATCACAAATTACTTGGTATTGTAGTGACAGTATGGTGTCTGGGGTGGCTGCCTTGCATGCAGCTGATACAGGTTCAATCCACAGCACCCCCAAAGCACACCAGGAGTGATCCTTAAGTGCAGAGCCAGGAGTAAGCCCCGAGCATCTGTGACCCCAAAACAAAAACAAACAAGAGAATTTTTATCATAAATTACTCTTCACAACCCCAAAACTGTATAAGTATATACAAATTTGTAAAATACAACTTTGCCAATCAATAGTAAATGAAAAATGTTTGAGTCATGGTGGTCCCACAGGCTCACACACGAAGTAGAAGTGAGTAATAGTGTTTCATTGCTCACAAAAGAATGGAATATGACTTTATGGAGCAGAAATTAATTTCTTGGGGAGATTTTTATTTTAAATGCACTTGCCAGGAGAGGTGTCAGCAGAGCCTAATTTTCCTACCACCGGGTGTAGTAGAGTAGGGAAGGATTCAGATCCTTGATTTGTTAGTTTGACTCAGGACTGGACTGGAAATTTGAACAGAACTCTATCAATGCCAGAAACATAAAGACTGAAAGTCACCACTGAGCTTCAAGACACATATATTTCTATAGACCTTTACCATAGAAGTACCTGTCTGACCCGTAGCTTTTCCATGCAAGCTCTGAATTCTGGGTCTTTTTAGCAAGGAGTTTTAGGCAGTAATCTTGGGCATTCTTTACCAAATTTGGAAATTTTAGGTTTCATACTCAGTAGTTATTCATTGACAAATTATTGAGTCTTATAAATCTCAGGTTTTAGTTGCAAACTAAAATTAAGAGATAGTCTTCTCTCACAATGGTCAGATGGTCGATATCAAGTGCTCTACTTATCTCTCTGGCCCTATACAGAAAGTTTATTTTAACTCACCATCTATATTGGGTAGGAATCTAATTAAAATATATGCAAGTAATTGGAACATTTTATATTTAACCCAAATTGCTTTTGGAGAAAAGATATCTAGAAATGTATTTTTTTATTATATAAATTTATACAATTAGGAAAACTGTAATACCTTTAGAGACTATATATAGCATGATCCCACTATTAATTTTTTGTACTGTGAACTGATGCTCCAAACAAAATTAATGTGGTTATTAAGATAATTTAGACAGGATTCCTGCTTATAGTTTCCACAAAATTTGAGTTGAAAAAGTATCAACAGAACATGGAAGAGGAGGTTTTACAACTAATGGGACATTATTTTCCTCCACAAATACTGTCATTAGATAATCATTACTTACAAAACCATAGCACTGTAGCACTGTCATCCCGTTGTTCATCGATTTGCTTGAGCAAGCACTAGTAACGTCTCCATTGTGAGACTTGTTGTTACTGATTTTGGCATATATAATATGCATTAGGTAGCTTGCCAGGCTCTGTCGTGCAGGCTGGATACTCTCAGTGGCTTGCAGGGCTTGCAGAGGGATGGAGGAACAGAACCCAGGTCGGCCACATGCAAAGCAAACGCCCTACCCGTTGCGCTATCACTCCAGTCCTATACAAAATCCAGTCCTATACAAAAACAAATAAAATTTTCTTTTAGATTAGTTGTCCATTTAGATTTCAGTGTCTTAGTAAAACATTTATTAATTTTGTAATAAGAAAAGCAGCAGCAGGGGCTGGAGCGATAGCATAGCGGGTAGGGCGTTTGCCTTGCACTCGGCCAACCCGGGTTCAATTCCCAGCATCCCATATGGTCCCCTGAGCACAGCCAGGGGTGGTTCCTGAGTGCAGAGCCAGGAGTAACCCCTGTGCATTGCCAGGTGTGACCCAAAAAGAAAAAAAAAAGAAAAGTAGCAGCAATATTTAAAAATGGTAATGCAATCATTGGGTCTGTCACTGTCACTGTCATCCCGTTGCTCATCGATTTGCTCAAGTGGGCACAGTAACATCTCCATTTTGAGACTTATTGTTACTGTTTTTGGCATATCCGCATATTGAATACGCCACAGGTAGCTTGCCAGGCTCTGCCGTGTGGGCAAGATACTCTCAGTAGCTTGCTGTACTCTCTGAGAGGGATGGAGGAATCAAACTTGGGTCAGCTTTGTGCAAGGCAAACACCCTACCACTGTGCTATGGCTCCAGCTCATCATTGGGTCTAAATGACAAAAACAATTCAGTTTAAAAATATCTGTTTTAGGGGGCTGGAGTGATAGCACAGCGGGTAGGGTGTTTGCTTTGCACGTGGCCGGCCGCCCAGGTTCAAATCCCAGCATCCCATATGGTCCCCTGAGCACCGCCAGGGGTGATTCCTGAGTGCATAAGCCAGGAGTGACCTCTGTGCATTGCTAGGTGTGACCCAAAAAGCAAAAATAAATAAATAAATAAATAAATAAATAAATAAATAAATAAAAATATCTGTTTTAACTAAACTAAAAACATTTAAATATAAAGCAATGGAACTGGTAGAAAGAAAAATAAGTAAAATAAAATTTCTTGTCTTGATATTTATAATTGAACATAAATGTGTTGTTAAGTCATAAAAATAATTAAGAAAAGGGACAGTTTATGTTGTGGTTGTTTTATAGCAATTCAAAATTAACTCAACCTATAACTGTTGTGATCATTTTACTTTCAGATTTAGGGCAGACAATTTCATGATGATTCAGGTTGACTCACGACTGCCAATAATAAAACTATCATGAGAATAACTAAATGACCTTTTCATTATAGTTTTCATATATTGGGTTGCATCCTTTATGACACCATACATTTAAGCCACATATCTGCCTGGTTTCTTTATGTGTTTTCAAAATGCCTGTCAGGACTGATGCAAAAGAAATGGTACTTAAGCCACGGGGTAACTTTTTTCTGTCCTAATTTCAGAGCCTGGGAGAATGCTTATGAATGCATTGTTTTAGGCTATCATTTCACATCCACAATTTAGAGGCTTTAACAAAGGGTCTTTAGAGCTTGCCCTTTCAGACAAATGGTTGGCTCATAAGGAGTTAACATAGTTTAGGACCTGAAAGAGAAAAATGTTCCTAGCAAAAAAGGCTTACAGCAAAATAATGAGTGCCAAGGTTGAAGCTGCTCTTTCTTGCTTTAGTGCTAGAGCTGCATTATTCACAACTGCCAATCAGCTAATCTGAAAAGAATTTGTTCTTTACTGCATTTCTCCTTTATTGCTCCCACCCCACTGACTGGGTGTACATTGCCTCCAGCTAGGAGGGTTTAGAAATAGCTCCTAAACAGACAACAAATGTTAGTCTGTGAATCGAAGGGCAGTGGACACTGTGGAGAGAAAGGGCCTTCACTCACCCCCATTTCCTTTTCACATTTAGCCTTTGCTACTGCAGTCCAGAAAAGCTCAGGCTATTGCAAAAGGAGAAATTGCCTGTCAATTTCTCAAAATTCAACACTGAGCTTCTACTGAAGACTCTGGGTATGGGACTAGCTGCAACAGCCTGGAATACTGGTATTAAAAAGAATTAAAAAAACAAATTCACAACTCTACAGAAAATAAATCTTTACAAATACTGTGGCCACTGCCTAATCTGAGTCCTATTATGGGCAAGGTGAAGAAATTAGTCGTCTTGATTTACAGCTGCAAGCAAAGAGCCCTATAGATGAAGGTGAGATCCATGTTTCGACTACTACTGTGACAGTGGCATTTGGAGTGTCCTAACAAATAAATTGCTGGGCCATGGTGCCAAAGGAGAGTGTACCTGCATGAACAATGAAAGTGGGTATATACAAATAGAGGTATACATCATCAAAAATATCTCTTTTAACCAAGAAAGAAGTAGCATCTTGGCCAATTATGCCCGAAGGTACTTTTTCCCCCCTAAGTATGGTCATGAAGCATCGGTTGGAAATGTTGAAATTTATGTAGGTCTACTAGGGAGTAATTATCACTCAACACATTAAGCAGTGAAAAATCTGAGGTGGATGCCAGCTTCCCTCCTTTCCAGAGCAAAGCTAAATGTTCTCCCAGGTTGAGGCAAGTGGCCTCTGTGACTATCCCGCGCTTACTTACCATGTGGCAATGCAGGCATAATACTGGCTTCTGTTGCACCTATTCCCTTTCTGGAGAAAATATAGCAGCTTTTCATTCTAAATCCAAAGTTGCTGCATGTCAGAGACAGGCTGACGTTCAGAGGATGTCTAGCTGGCAGATTCTCAAGTAGGTAACAAGGATATGGATTGGATCTGAGCCGCTTTGTTCTGCTTTGTTCCTGAGCTGAAATGTGTAGACGATCAACAGCTTACTGTAGCACAGTGGTGTGGATAGTCAGGATGCAGCCGAGCTCTAATACTACTTTAATCCAACTAGACTGGAATTTTGTGGCCAGTCCCAGTATCACAGCCAGCTCCTGCCATCAAGTCCAGTACTACATCCTTCCATAGAACATTTTAAGCCACCAGTCCCAACCACAGTCTGTGGAGCAGTATTCAGACAGGCACAAAAAGGTTGACGAATGCTGTTCTAAGTTTTCAACCCAAGACTCCTTTTGTTGTCTCCTCTCTTTAAATTCACTCATCATCGAAAGATGATGAGTGTATGTATGCCCATCAACAAATCCTTTTCCAGGCCATATAATGTCAACTTTCTAGGAAGTAAGGAGCAAGAGGCACTCGTAGCATTACAGAATACAGTCCATGGTACAAAGAGTGAGATCTGGAGAGATAATACATGTGTTAAAGTGCTTGCTTTGCATGCAGCCAACCCCAGTTAGATCACCAGCACCATATATGGTCCAAGGTACAGCTCCTCCCCAGTTAAAAAGAATGAGATAGGGGGCTGGATCAATAGCACAGTGCGTAGGGCATTTGCCTTGCACTCGGTGGACCTGGGTTCAATACCCAGCATCCCATATGGTCCCCTGAGTGCAGCCAGGAGTAATTCCTGAGTGCATGAGCCAGAAGTAACCCCTGTGCATTGCTTGGTGTGACCCAAAAAGCAAGATGGCAAGAAGGCAAGAGAGAGAAAAAGAGGAAGGCAGGAAGGAAGGCAGGAAGGAAGGCAGGAAGGAAGGCAGGCAGGCAGGAAGGAAGGAAGGAAGGAAGGAAGGAAGGAAGGAAGGAAGGAAGGAAGGAAGGAAGGAAGGAAGGAAGGAAGGAAGGAAGGAAGGAAGGAAAAAGATAAACCAGCTTCAAGTTCACCAAGCCAGAATAGCCCCAGGAAATTCTATGTATGGGCTCAGCATACAGCTGTCCTTTCTTACAAAAAGACATAAGTCAGTCATTTATAGCAATTATACCATTTTATTTCTGGTGTAGGAAACAGTTCATTTGTTAAGACATACCACTTAGATCCTCGTGAAGCCTACTTTCATCCTCCTAGATCTGCCTTTTCTGCCATTAGGAACATGCACCTATAACACCGTTAAATGTTTTGTTAGACATTAACTGTATCCACGGAACTTAGGTCCATACATGCATCTATAAATACCATACTATATGTTTAGGAGCTGCTGAGTGAAAAACGGCGGGAGTGGGTGGAGCAAGATCAAGAGCGCAAGCGCGTGTTCGCTCCCGCGAAGGGGGAAAGAAATACATCCACAGGACTCGCTGCAATGCAGTTTTACATACAGGCCTGTAGGAGCAACCGGAATGTTATTAGACCATAAAAGCACATCAGGCTGATTTATGGTTTCTGATCAAGGTTTCTGTGAAAATTACTCTGCATCACCGGCTCAAGGTGACTGCTACCATTAATGTGTGGAAAATAAATGAGATGGGGAGGCCGATAGCAGAGGAAGGAAGGGAAGCGCTGAGGCAGTTTATACAGCACAGGTTCCCATTTTGTTTTACAGTGCAGAGAAGCCTGTCATCAAAATGATTGCTATGGGGCAGGAAAGGCAATTCTTGGTAATTAGATCTTATGGCATGTAGCTGGTGCTTTCTTAGAGTGACTGTGTCAGGATAGCAGGACAAATGCCTGCTTTCTGCATGCCATCTTTGTTGATTTCTGCTTATATTCAGATACCAAGGGAGGAAAGACATTGTAATCCTCTTCCCTGACTCATTTGTTTCAAAGTATTCATTCCTGTTCTGCTGTTCTCTTGATTCTATTTATTTCGAACAGTATCCATCTCCTGCAAAGTAATAATCTCCCAAGCCTGAGCTTTCCCAAGAGTCTCTATCTGATTGCCATAGGAGTGTTCCTCTGGCCTTTCCATTGGTGCCCTGTTTGTAATTCATTCTTGGAATGCCCTGCTGCTGTTTAATGTAAACAAGGATGATAGTTTCAAGATTTTCGTCTGAGTTCACGGCTGCAAAAGTTATAAAGCTATTTGCTTGAAAAATTCCTTTGCACTCCTTTTTGCTTTGCTCTTTTGGTCGATGCAAACACTGCTTGAGCATTTATTTAAATTGAATTTCTCCACACTGATTTAGAGCTGGGAATTACAACCTATTCCAAGATTCTGACTTAATATGCAGGGAGAAAACCCTGACTTGGGAATGCTTGAGATACAACTGTGAATAGACTAAGTCTATTTTTCAACTTTTTACTACCTCTCTTTCCCTAGCCCCTAAAAATTGCTATCTGGGCCTTCTATTTAGCAATACATCTGGATCACATCATTGTCTGCTCTCACGGTCAGCTGCTGTAGTGAGGGACATTAAGAGGCAAGGCTTCAATGAGAAACCCCCAAGGTCTGCAGATTCTCTGCCCACTTAGCATAGAAGGAATGGAAATTTATTTTCTTTACCCTGTGTTTTCAGGCAAGAGTTTCCGTTTTGTAACACAACCTACTTCAAATGTTTATCTTTATACCATTACCTCAAGATAAAATTTTAACTCTCATACATTGTGACCCACCAATATTGGCGTTTCTTATACCTGTTGTCAAAGATCTTTTCAAATACTCAAACACAGTTAATACTTTATTCTCCCCCAACAAAACAGTTTAGTTGAGGCCAAATGTGCTCATATAGAAAACAGCATTGGAGGAGGGGCGGGAGTGATAGCACAGCGGGTAGGGCGTTTGCCTTACATGCAGCCGGCCCGGGTTCGATTCCCAGCATCCCATATGGTCCCCTGAGCACCGCCAGGAGTAATTCCTGAGCGAAAAGCCAGAAGTAACCCCTGTGCATTGCCAGGTGTGACCCAAAAAAAGCCAAAAAGAAAAAAAAAGAAAATAGCATTTGAAGTTCTTCAAAAAGATTCTTACTCTTCTTGTCGCATTCGATTGTCACAACAATGCAAGAGAACACAGAGAAAGTTGTGACTTTCATGTCAAGATGGAAATGCAAGCTCAACGAGGCCGGGTGTCTTGCCTAAGAGCATTTCACTCACAGTAGAGACAGGTCTCATTTCCCTTACCTTTTCCTATCTGAGATACCAGAATTACTGTTTTCTTACTCATTGACCTTGGAGAGAACGCTGCAAGGATTGGAGTCAATGCTATAAGAGACAAATCTCCTTACTTCAGCTTCCTTAGCTGGTTCAACTTTGTGTGGGCTATAAAGTTTCATCTAGTACTCTATAGCACTATTTTTATTTCAAAATCTTTTTTATGAACCGCACAAGAGATGAAAAACCAGTCACTGCCAACATCTTGGAAATAAAGGAAGTTCCTACCTTCCCAGATAGTGCTCTCCCCTCTCCAACACACCCATGAACACATGAGTACCTCTCTCATACCCTTCTGTCATAAAGAAAATAATTTAAGAGAAAAGCCAGTGATTATTAGGAGTGTCTGGGAATCATAAAATATCTGTATCTTTTTAAGATTAAAAATTTAGCTCTGAAGGCAATTACTAAACTTCCCCCAGAAGAGAGACTATATGTAGAGCTTCTAAGGGAACGGATGCCAAAGTTGATGTGATCTGAGACTTTGCCAGATGTGATTGCTTGGTTGAAGTGGCAAAAGTTGAACAGATCCACTATATTTCCTTTTATATGGGTCATTTTCCCCATTATCACAGCTTCACTTAATGTAGGAGTATCTACCTTTTACAGTCAATGCTTCTAGGGTTGGCTTGTTTCGAAAGAAACATTTTGTTGATAACTTTAAGAATAAGAAGAGAGTTTGGGGAATTTAGCCACCTGTGAAGATATGTGAATGGGCAAGTCCTTTTCTTGATTTGAAAATAATGTGTTGCTTGAGAAATGGAAATTTGATCTGGGATCTTTATTCTCTCATAAAAAGAAAAAAAAAGGACATATATTCCCTTGATAGACTTCGTGTAGTATATTGGCTTTTTTTTTTTTTTTTTGCTTTTTGGGTCACACCCAGCGATGCTCAGGGGTTACTCCTGGCTTTGCACTCAGGAATTACTCCTGGCGGTGCTTGGGGGACCATATGGGATGCCGGGGATCGAACCCGGGTCGGCCGCGTGCAAGGCAAACGCCCTACCCGCTGTGCTATCGCTCCGGCCCCAGTATATTGGCTTTTAGAACCTGTTTCAGTACCAAAATGTAAATGTTTCAGTAACTACACTAGGCTTGCTGGAAAACTTTATGTAATAAAATTCTTTGATTCTATTTTCCCTGACTAAGACATGAAATACTCCAACTCCCTCTGTCCCCATGCACACACTCCCTACCTTCTTCCTATATGGTAAAATATTTAAGTCCAAAAAGGAAACCAAAATTACTGAGCAAAAAGGACTGTACCTTTCAAATTCATTGATAATATATTGAGGTTGGGGAGGGTTTCAAAGTGCAATATCAACAGCCACGATAAGGGGGTTAGGGTAATCCAGTAGCTTTGTCCACCGACCAGCTGCTTCCAATTACCCTCATGATTGCACTGGGTAGATTAGATTCAATTGCTTTTGTTAATAATGATGAGGATATATCTGACTTTGTGCAAAAGACATTAAACCTACCATTTGGCTAAGAAAAAAGTGTGCGTGTGTGTGTGTGTGCGCATGCATGTATGTGTGAGGAGGGAGAGAGAGACAGAGACAGAGAAAGACAGAGAGAGTGTGTGAGAAAGAGAGAGAGAGAGAAAGACAGAGAGAGAAGTGTGTCAAAGGGGGAATAGACAGAGAGAAAGACCACCTTTCTTTTTAGTAAAAACTAAGCTCTCTACCTTTCTTTGTCCCCAAACAGGCAGTGTAGCTAAATTGCTTAACTCTCCATTCTTTGTAACATGCAGCACACACATTATCTTCTGCCATAGAAATTCTGCCTTTCCTTTCAGATAACTATCTAGAAATAAAAGACCACACTTTCTCTCCTCTAAGGAAACACATCATGGAAGGCGTGTTTAAATTTAGGGCAATGGATGGAAACAATTTGCCTCTCAGCCCTTGAAGTCCAAATCCCCAGGCCTGTACATTTCCTCAGAGAAATCAGTACTTATACAATGGCCTCATGTTTTGTTCGTTGTGCTGTAAAAGTACCCTGCAATTTTTTTAAGTACTGTAATTTTGAAAATTTTCATTTATTCCAGAAGACGTTCCACTATCTAGATAGTGACCAATCAGACAAAAGGAGCAACAAGAGTGACAGAGCCCTTCAATAAGCAGATCTTTCCAAACTTTACATGAAAAATACAGTTTATCATAAGAAATATTTCATCTTCCTTGTGTTATTTCCTCAGTTTAGTAAACCTTTAAAGAACACATGTAAAGTTCTGTTGCTCTTGTGTGTGCAAGGGATAATGTCTCACAATGCACTCTCTTCCACAACACTGAAGAGATAAAGATGTTCCTTCTATTAGCCACTTTCAGGGCAACCTGTAGTGGCAGGCTAGGAATGTTTGAGGTGTGTTTGGTTTAAAATGTTTCTTTCTCTTCTTTATTTTAAAAAGTAAATCAGGGGCTGGATCAATAGCACAGGGGGGAGGGCATTTGCCTTGCACATGGCCTACCCAGGTTCGATCCCCAGCATCCCATATGGTCCCCCGAGCACCACCAGGAGTTATTCCTGAGTGCAGAGCCAGAAATCAGCCCTGAACATCGCCAGATGTGACCCAAAAAGAAATAAAAAAAATAAATCGTAGTTTACTATATTGGTTATAATGGTTTAACAAAACAGTCATAAAGACAGTGAGGGATAGGTGAGGGACTATGAGAAAGTGAAAGGACCCAAGTACTTACTAAATATCCCAAACAAAAGAAGGGGAGAGAGAAGGCATATTGTGTGAATTTTGGAAAATAAGGAGCTCTTGTTGACATCTGTTTCACAAACATGACTGAAAAACGAAACACTACAATTTCATAGACTCTGGACATCAGTAGCCATCCGGGAATTAGATCAACACTGCAGACCACTCAGCCATCACGTGCACCAGGTGTCAAACTGGTGTGCTTTCTGTTATTCCTGGAGAAGATTTCCCCTCACATCCAAACAACAACTTGCTCAGGTAGTCTGAGCAGGAGCGATGCTTGTTCAGGTTTAAGAAGTTGCTGGCTTGGGGCTGGAGCAATAGTACAGCGGGTAGGGCATTTGTCTTGCATGCGCTCAACCCAATTCCTGACATCCCATCTGGTCCCTTGAGCACGACAAGGAGTAATCCCTAAGTGCAAGCAAAAAGTAACCCCTGTGCATCGCCAAGTGTGACTCAAAAAAAGCAAAAAAAAAAATTAATGTCGCTGGCTCTCTATTACATTGATCCCATGTGAACCCCATCATTTTCCTCACAAACTGGGACCCTGATCACTACAGGGCTCAAGACCAGAGGCATGAGTGTATGGACTCTTGGAAGAAGTTATGAGGGGAAACAGCTAGAGCTTAGACAATGCACTTGAGCTTAGACAATGAATTCTCTTCTCATAGAAAATAACTTTTTAATTCACAGGTGATCTAGCCACTTGTCAGGATAGAGGAAACAACTGAGAATCAAGAATATTTATTTGCCTACAGTCAGCTATACATATCTCTATTGTAAACCTACTGTAGAATTAGCTGGAGCCATATTCAGTTTTGAATGTTGACCCACTCCAATGACAATTCTATTATATAATTTGATCAAAGAATAGTTGAGGACTTGAAAATGCAGTTTGTGATGGCTAGAGGATGTTAAAATAAAGAACCTAAAAGGAATAAGTCTGACGGAAGAGGACAGAGACACAAAGAAGCTACAATAAAACTGCATTTGCTTGGCAAACACATTGCTTTTGTTCCAATTAAATGAGCTTATTTGAATATGCCCTCCCTCTGTTCTCTTAGCCTTCATTGACACTGCCACAGATTCTAACCTCCCTGGTAAGCTCTGGACCACATGCACAACTGAAAACATGTCTGTGCTTTTGCTTGCAAGATTTTTACCTCCAGATGCTTTATTTCTAACTCCTTCTGCCCAAACACTTGCTCACACCAAGTCCTGACATTGTTAAATCAACGTAAATGTACCTATGATTTTCAAAGATATAAACCTGTTTTAAAAAAGAAAACATTATCACTAGACTTTACATGTCCTGTTATAAACTTTAATTTCTCATTTTATTTGAAAAAGATCTTATTCAATTCAAAGCCCTGTTTAATGTCTCTCAATTTCTTTTTTCTTTCTTCTTTACCTGAGCTTGGTTCGTGTCACTCCTTTCCTGTAGCACTGTAGCACGGTCATCTGTTGTTCATCAATTTGCTCGAGTGCGCACCAGTAATGTCTCCATTGTGAGACTTGTTATTACAGTTTTTGGCATATCGAATATGCCACAGGTAGCTTGCCAGACTCTGCTGTGCAGGCAGTCTACTCTCAGTAGCTTGCCTGGCTCTCCAAGAGGGACAGAGGCATCAAACCCGGGTCGGCTGTGTGCAAGGCAAATGCCCTACCCACTGGGCTATCACTCCAGTCCTAACCACTCAAATATGGTACTCCAAAGTTTCTTGTGATCCTGCCCCCATCTCCTACAAAATCTCTTGTGATTTTGCCCCATAATCTCCTACCCTGCTTCCGAAGTCCTAAATACCCTTTCATTGCAAGTCTCTTGTCTCAATTTATTGAGTGAGCAATACTAGAGACACTCCTTTATGCCCTCCTTATTATTAGCAATTTTCTCCTCAGTTTTTCCTTCCCTTGGATGCCACCACAATGTGGGCACTATTGCCTTTCCAACTGATTATATCAAAATACACTGTACTCTGCCAAATTATTTTCTTTAATCAATTTTATATTTTGAATTTAAACAGCCCCCAAATGAATGATTTTACTAAATAAAATGGAAAATGGAACTGGCAGAAGCTTGCCACCAAAAGCAAAACAGAACACGACAGTTACTGGAAAATCATAGTATTCCAAGAGCACAGCCAGAATTCAAGTACATCCAGTTGGAAATTTTCAAATACAATAATCTGGTTACAACTCTCGTGTATTAGAAATTAAATTGAGAATGATAAGTAACTTTGGGGCCAATGCTAAGCTCCACTGGGCTTAGAAGTAGAGATACTGGGAATTGATGTGGTGCTTTTAATTTAGTCTGGTGTGAAATCTTGGGCAAGATGGTGTTTTAAGAGGTAAAGTTAAGTAGGTCCATCTTCTGGAACTAGGACAATAATGCAGCAACTGATAATCTTATTTCTCTGCTCAAACGCACTCTAAGGCTCTTTATGGTCTTTAATTGTCAACAAAATTCTCACCAAGTCCCTCAATCCACCTCTCCAGGTTTACCTTCATCAACTCCCTTACAGATGTCTAGTAATCCATCCAACCTGAAAAATGCCTACACTTTTCCACTTCACGCCTTCCCGATTCCCTCTCCCTGAAAAGCTCTCATGATTTCATCTGTGCTATTCAAAATACTATCTACTATTCAAGTGCTGGCTCAAATCCCACTTTTTCCCAAAAGTATACCTGAATCAGATTGAATTGTTTCCTCTTCTCACATTGCTGAAACAAAATTCTAATGCTCTGACTAAATGTCTACACATAGTACTAGGAAAAAGTACACTGACTTTCTTTTGTAAAGAAATTTTGAATTCTAGTCTTTTATATGAAATTTTATTTGTTTGTTCCTACAGAATCCAGTCACTTATTAATTATTTAAGGCTACTGTATATATTTCCTTATGAAAAATATATAGGCCTTGATAAGGCTTGTCTAATTTATTAAATTATCTAATTTTATATTAAATTGGATAACTCAAAACTAAGCTGTATTTAACAATAACAACACATTTCCCCTTAATATTTATACTTTAAATATTAATTTGCTTTCAAACTTTCAATTCTTGGAGGTTTGTTTTTTTAATGCAATTACCTTATACTAGTATTTTCAGATGCTCCAATAATGCAGACCTGTGTCTCTGAAGCAGTTTGGGTGGTCACTGAATAGCAACCACTGTGCAGTAAGGACCACAGAGTCCCAGCACCACATGTCTACCAAACAGACATTAAAGTTGGAATTCTCTTACTCTCCTTTTTTGCTGCCACTGCTACAACTAGCAGATCAGAAATCCTCATCACGTTTGAAGCTAGTAGAAGAATCTTCCTCTGCATTATGTTGAACTGGTGGGAGTGGAAGTAGGGGTAGAAGGGAGCCCTTTAATTAGGCCACAGAACTGCAAAGGTCCAGCATTGATCAATAATCTTCTCTCACTGTCAAGCTAGTGAAACCCCAGCTTTGCAGTTCAGGCTCTGTTAATCCCAGATTGGCCACTCGTAGCGAGCTTTCTAGTCTTGTTACTGCCACCTCGATCCCTCTAGCAGTTGTCTGTCAATGACACCACCAGTGTGATTAATCTTGCTGAGATTCTTGGAAAAGTTGTATTTGACCTGGCCACTGATGATATGGTATAGATATCATTAACTGGGCAAAAACAAAATGATATGGTATAGATATCATTAACTGGGCAAAAACAAAATGGTGAGATTGCTTATGATTATTCTCTATTTCCCTAGAATGTATCTCTAGCAAATTTTGAGTCAGTTATCTTTCTACGTGCATTTCAAATACTTTCTCATCATCTTTCCATTCCATGTCTCTAAATGCTTATCACACATGTGACCGAGTTGGGTTGAGTTCTGGTTTCAATCACCTAGCTATACCAGAATCAATACTCCCTTTCTCCCTTCGGTCCACTTTGTCTCGTTGACTGCTTCAGTCTTCTTCTTTCATCTTGAAATTTCTCTCAGGGGTCCTATTTTCTTTCCTAAAAAGGCCTCCATTAGAATTGCAGCCGTTTATTTGATATGTGGGTATACCCTTGAACCTCAATTGTGGTCAGGTCCAAGTCTTTGATTTTATCCCACAGGATCTTCTGTATCAAAATAATGAATACAAGTGATGTGGAGCATGGAGAAGGGCATTTGAACGTTTTGTCCCAACCATCCGAGACATCTGTAATCACTGAATATCAGGAACTTTTTAACTTTGACTTACCCACAGTTGACTGTTAAACCATCATTGTATGTGTGTATAAGTTATTTGAGGCCGGAGAAAAAATTATCTAGGAGTATTTGAAAAATCAGTGAGGGCTATGCTGATAGAGTTGATAATAGTGCTTGTTCATATTAAGTACACTGGAAATACCCATTATTCAATAAGCACTGTCTTAGCACTGTCTTGCCATTGTTCATCGATTTGCTCTAGCAGGCACCAGTAATGTCTCCATTGTGAGAGTTGTTGTTACTGTTTTTGGCATATTGAATACACCATGAGTAGCTTGCCAGGCTCTGCTGTGCGGGTGCAATACTCTCAGTAGTTTGCCAGGCTCTCCGAGAGGGACAAAGGAATCAAACCCAGGTCAGCGACATAAAAAGCAAATTATATATATACACACATATTTTGTTGTTGTTGTTTGTTATCAACAATAGCTTATACATAGAGAGAGTTGTTTTTTTGGGCCAAAACTAACTGTACTCAGGGATTGAGGCTGGGTCAGTGGTCATGTGAAAGTCAAGTAACTGCTGAATTATCTCTCTAGATTGTTTTGTGTTTTTATTTCCCCATACCGAGCAGTGCACAGGGCTATTTCCAACAGGAAGCTGAGGGAAGAGGCTTGCTCTGGGTGGGATGTGAGGTAGCATGTGAATAGGGGCTAGAACAGGAACCTGGGCTCCAACACACAGAGTACACACTCCAGCCCTATGTGCATCTCCTCCCTATGATAAGGTATTTAAAGGCCACTTTTTAAGGGGCTGGAGCTATAGCAGTGGAGCACCTGCCTTGCATGTAAGCCAACTCTGGTTTGATCCCTGACCTTCACCAGATGAGGTCCCTTAGCAAGTCCTGAGTAATACGAGGTGTGGCCCCCAAAACAACAACAAATAGAGATTGCTTTATAGGGTTTGAAGAGATAATACAGCAAGTACAGCTCTTGCTTTACCATGTGACCAGCCAGGGCTTGATTCTGGGCACTCCATAAGGTCCCCTGAGCCTTACCAGGAGTAATCCCTGAGCATAGAGTAAGCCCTAAGCATTGTTGGGTGTGGCATCCCCTCAAAAAAAAAAAAGATTGATTTTTATGGTAGGTCAGGGTAGATGATTCAAAGAGCTAGAGTACATGTTTTACATGCTGGAGCCCAGGCTTCAAGTTCCTGAGCATTGTCACATATTGCCCCCGAATCAAGACCCCATCCTCCAAAAGATGATTTTATAGTAGTGTTACTCCTAGACCCAAGAACAACTCAACCTTTTCCTTTTCTCATTCACAGACACTCAGTACGGGCTGGCAAAGTTCTCTGCAAGTCAGGATGTGATGTATTCAAGAAGACACTGGGGTGACACTCATGCCAAGCAGTCACGGTGGCTTGGCTTTGAATGTCACAAATATTCAAGAATAAGTAAATAATTCAATAAATAACATAAAGCACTGCTTTCCAATCAAAACAGAGAGACACAAACTTATAAGAAAAGGATAGAAAGAAAAAAGAAAAAGAAATATGAAATGCTAAATATATTAGAATTAGAGGCAATTAAAATAGTTACTATGAGTGCTCAAAAAGTAGAGATTTAAAAGCTACAAAAAATTCAAAACTAACTTCTATAAAAACTATTTGATTTTCAAATTACACTAAGTGATATAATATTAGATATTACATAAGAAAGGATAGAAATATCAGTGACCTTCTATACATAGCAATAAAGACACTCAAAATAAAACATAAAATATTTTGAAATTCTTTTATCGGACATTGTACATGTAAAGTACCCTCATATACCTATATAAACACAATTTCTAAAAAGATGGAAAACATATTGGAAGAAACAATGATGATTTTTCCCCTAAATTTTAAGGGAAAACTATAAAGCCACAGATCCAAAATCAATAAAATTCAAGCAAGGAAACATGAAGAAAACTACACAAAGACAAATTATAATCACATTGCACAAGTCTTATGCTTAACAAAAATACCTTAACAATTCCAGCAGTGGGAAAAAGTGCATTACATTAAAGGAAATACAGATGGCAGATTTATTGTTAAAAGAACATTAAAAAGTGGAGAAACATTATTGAAGTAGTTTTTCAGTAGGGTAAAATGTGTCAACAGTAGACTTAGATAATAAAAAATCTTGAAGTCTTTCTGTATTAACCTGAGAACATAATAAAGAGACTAGAAGTGACGTATGTGAATAATTAGCTCTAAAAGACATCTGATTATCTGAACATAAACAATAAGGCAGCATGGTAGTTATAACATATATGAAGATATATGATCACAGAATATCATAGAAGTCTGAAAGGGAAAAACAGGAATGTACTATTGGAAGACCCTGATTATATATGGGAGCAACATAATATCATTGAAACAGAACTGTGATAAAAATACAGATCCTTGGGCCAGAGAGATAAGGCCTTGCATGCAGTCAACCTGGTTTGATCTCCAGGATCTCATATTGTCCCCCAAGTACCACCAGGAGTAATTTCTGAGTGCAAAGCCAGTGGTAAGCCCTGAGCACAGTCAGGAGTGGCTCCAAAACCCAGAACAACAAAACACAGATCTTAAAACAGTTATTGGAATAATAAAATTAAAAATATAGATAATCCTGTAAAAGAAGATAATTTAGAACTAAAATACTCAATAGGAAGGTAGAAATAGAAAAAAAGAACAAGTGGTCTAAAGTAGAAATGTAATAAAATGGTATATTTAAACCTAGTCATAGATTTAAATTTTCAAAATTCTGTACCCCCTCAAGAAATTGTATAAAATATATAGACCATCCTTAATAGTTATATCCCAATACACCCATTATAAATTTTTCTGGTCATCTTCCTCACTGGCAATTCTGAATTTGCTAGATTCTAAATAGCAATGCCTTTTAACATTCTCTACTTTTTGTTATCCTATGCATTTTTCTTGGGTTTATTTCTAAACTGATGATTTTCTTAATATGATATCTTTCACAATTTCTTCCTGAATGCTCATTATACTTGTCCTACAGGTATCTCAGCATACAACTTACTTTTCTCCAAATATGTTTCTTTCCTGCCTACTATCCTATTGAACAACAATTTGATTCATTTATCCCTTTTGTAAAGAATGTAAAATTTTATCTAAAGGAACAATAAAAGTTTACATTTGTAGTAAATATTACCTCCACTATATGCTTTATGACCTGCTTATAGTAAATGTTTCCTGTGAACTCAAGAGAAAATTATCTAATTAATTTTTCTTTGGCCCTCCTGAAATAGACTGAGTCTTCATAGTACTGCAGAGCACTTAGCTCTAGACTCCAACATGAATTTCATTAAAGAAATACACAGATTATTAATGAATAAAAACACGAGGAGTCTGTAACATGGCATTTAAATACTAGCGCATTGGGAAAATAATGCAGTCACCTTAGATCAGCATTTTTTGACTGGAAGCCACATGATCTCCTGGAGGCCTCCAGGATTTCCAAGGAAAGTCATAGATAATAAAAATGATAAGAATGGGTATCAGAGTTAGGAAGGTAACCAATCAGACAGGAGGGCTGCAGTCAGAAAACTTTTTTTTTTCAGTTTTTGGGCCACACCCATCAACACTCAGGGGTCACTCCTGGCTCTGTGCTTAGGAATCACTCCTGGTGGTGCTTGGGGGACCATATGGGATGTAGGGGATGGAACCTAGGTCGGCAGCATGCAAGGCAAACACCCTCCCCACTGTGCTATTGCTCCGGCCCCTTCAGTCAGAAAACTTGGTGCTAAGTAGGCCCAGAAAACATGGTGGAATAAACCTAGTCAGGAAAAATTTCTTTTTAAAGCACAACCAGAAACTAAATGTCATGTAACTCACATCTGTTTCTTGCCAGTAAACACTAGGTCAATTCACAAGCCTGCATTTTACAAAAGGAAATGGGAAAAAAAGGAAAAAGCTGCTACCAGTGACAAATGTTTATCACAGGACATGGAGAAGGGATCTAGGATTCTGCTCAGGATCGAACAACTCCATTCAAAGGGAAGAACTAACCAATGACTTTTATTTTTTTAGTTATAATTTAGGTAACCGGGTCATCATAATAGTTATATTTATGGTAATGATTCTATTTCATGTTTGGACAGGCCTCACACATGAAGGTACCAGCAGAAGAACCCAGGTGTGTGTAACCTCATCAACGGCCAACATCCAGAGACTTAAAGGCAAGCTCCCAGAAGAGAGCAATTCAGAGAGTCTCTTGCTCGCATGCCTGCCTGTCTTCCCTGGGGCCTCTCAGATGGGATAGGCTCTAGCTTCCCTCCCCGACACGAGCAGAGCTCCCGGCCGCTGAAGACCACCGGAACCTAGCCACAGCCATGCTCAAGGCCCCTCTCCACGTGTTCAGACAGGCCTCACGCATGAAGGTACCAGCAGAAGGGTGAAGAACCCAGGTGTGTGTAATCCCATCAATGGCCAACATCCAGAGACTTAAAAGCGAGCTCCCAGAAGTGATATCTTATAACCTACTCTTCCCTCTGGGAGAAATTAGCAAGCTACTGAGAGTTTCCTGCCCACATGGGACAGCCTTGCGTGCTTCCCATGGTGTATTCATATGCTAAAGCATATGCAAGCTAGATCTCATTCCCCTGACCCTGAAATAGCCTCCAATGCAGCATTGTTGGGAAGGCCGAGTGGAGAGAGGCTTATAAAATCTCAGGGATAGGACGAATGGAGAGGTTACTGAGCACGCTCGAGAAACCGATGATCAACGGGATTTCGTAATTGTGATCGTGATGGTGATGATGCATGTAGTTACTACACCCACTCCTATGCCCATGTCACTTCTAGACTGCCTTTTTTATTGCCCCCACACCTGCACACACTACTTGATAATGAGTTTCGGAATTCAAGGTCAAGGTTTTGTCATCTTTCGATGCTGTTTATTCTCCTATTTTGTTTCCCTGAATACCACAGATAAGTGAGATGATCTGATATGTGTCCTTCTCCCTGACTTGTGACTCCATTCATGTTGCTGTAAACTGAAAGAGTTCATCTTTTCTTAAAGTTCCATAGTATTCTGTTGTGAAGTAAAGGGTTTTATACTTAAGACTATTTCTCTCTCTTTTATCCAAAATTGGGACTAAAGGAAATTCTGATAGATTAGTCTTTCCCTACACAACCAGGGTACTACAAAACAAAATAACTCAAAACTAGAGTCATAGTACCTCCAAGTCAATTACAAAAAAGTTAAATCCTATTATAAAGTGAAAAAAATAATTCAGAAGCTAGTATTTTTTTTAATTAAATCACTGTGACATACACAATTACAAAGTTGTTCATGATTGGGTTTTGGTCTTGCACTGCTACAACATCCGTCCCTTCACCAGGATACATTTCCCACCATCAATGTCCCCAGTCTCCTTCCTTCCATCACCCCTCCAGCCCCCAGACTTCCTCTATAGCAAGCAGGTACACTTCTCTCTCTCTCTCTCTCTCTCTCTCTCTCTCTCTCTCTCTCTCTCTCTCTCTCTCGCCTCTCTCTCTCTCTCTCTCTCTCTCTCTCTCTCTCTCTCTCTCTCTCTCTCTCTCTCTCTTTTGGCTCTATGGTTTGCGATGCAGGTACTTAAAGGTCATCATGCATTTCCCTTTACCCACTTTCAACACTCAATTCTTGTCCAGAGTTCACATTTCCAACTATCATTGTCATATTGGTCCTATCTCTGTCCTAACTGTCCTCTCCTCCCGCTCCACACCCCCATACATACCTACTTTGTGACAAACTTCCAACCATGGGCCAGTCCTCCGGGCCCTTGTTTCTACTATCCTTGGGTAATAGTCTCATACTATGTTTTTTATATCCCACAAATGAATGCTATCATTCTATCATTCATCTTTTCCTAATTTTCTCCTTCTGGCTCATTTCACTTGGCATGAGAATCTCCATGTCCATCCATTTATAAGCAAATTTCATGGATCCATTTTTCCTGGTGTCTGTGCAATATTCCATTATGTAGATCTACCATAGTTTCTTCATCCATTCATTTGTTATCAACCACTGGGATTGTTTCTAGATTTGGGCAATTGTGAGTAGCCGTGAATAGTTGTTCTGGCTATTGTGAATAGTGAAAATGAATATAGGCGTGCAGAAGCTAATACTAACAATGCAGAAATGGGGATTCTAATGTAAAGTTAATTTAATGTTATAAAGAAACTGGATGAGATTTGTCAAAAGCCTAATATAGAATAAAAAAGGAGGTTTAAGTAGCAGCAATTCTCCCCCAAAGAGAGTAAGCTTGAAACAAAAGTTCAAACAGACACTGAATTTAAAACACATCATTGTATCACTGTTGTCCTGTTGCTCATCAATTTGCTCGAATGGGCACCAGTAATGTCTCATTCAACTCTGTCATGTTCAGGGTCAGGGGAATGGGGCCCATTATCGTTACTGTTTTTGGCATATCGAATATGCCACGGGTAGCTTGCCAGACTCTGCCATGTAAGATTCTAAATAGCTCTCTTCCAGGAGCTTTGCTTTATAGTCTCTGAATCTTGGCCATTGATGAGATTACATGGTGCCAGGGGTTTGTGGGTATGGCTGCCAAGCTACTGGAAAATGGGGGACCTGGGTGGTGGAGGCCCAGTCCCGATCTGAGCAGGCTTAGAGATTTCAGCCAGGGGTCCCGCATACTTGGGTTTCTCTGTTGGTTCCTTCATGGGTGAGACTATTCCAAGTATGTGAAGAGTGGCCTTGAGCATGGCTGTGGCTCAGTTCTGCAGGTTTTTGGCTGCTAGGACTCTACTTGGGATGGGGAGGGAAACTCAACCCCCCCACCCCCAAGGGGCCCCAGTGGACAGCCTGGCAAGAGGCAGAAGGTTCTAGTCGCTCACTTCCAGGAGCTTTGTTTTATAGTCTCTGAAGCTTGGCCATTGCTTAGATTACATGGCGCTGGGGGCAGTTTGTGGGTTGACTGCCAAGTTACTGGAAAATGGGGGATCTGGGTGGAGGAGGCCCAGTCTTGATCCAAGCAGGCTTGGAGATCTCAGCCACGAGTCCACATACCTGGGTTTCTCTGGTAGGTTCCTTCATGCATGAGGCTCGTTCAAGTGTGTGGAGAGTGGCCTTGAGCATGGCTGTGGCTGGGTTCTGGAGGTTTTCGGCTGCAGGAGCTCTGCTTGGGGTGGGAAAGGAAACTCAACCTGCCCTTTTCCAAGGGTGCTCCTGGGGAAGACAGCCTGGCACAGGGGCAGGATAATCACTGTATCACTGTATCATAGTCACCCCGTTGTTCATAGATTTGCTCAAGCGGGCACCAGTAAAGTCTCCATTGTGAGACTTGTTGTTTATGTTTTTGGTATAATCTTATAATTAGAATAGGATAATCATAGAATGTAAAAAGAAAAAAGCAAAAGAAATAGACTATCTAAAGAAATGATTGCTCAGAATTTTCAAATCTAAGTAAACAACTAACCAGTATCTAGAAAGTATCAGTATCTAGGAGGCTTATACAAGAGCCCTTAGATCAAACTCTCAATTACTGAAAATCTACAATCTAGGACAGAGTGAAAAATACAATCAGAATTCTAAAAGATAAAATTATTTTAATATTTACTCTAACATTTATTCTATTCCCCAAAAATTATTTTAATAAAAAAATTAAAGCTACCCCAAATTAAAAAAACAAAAAGGCAAATGGAATTTATCACTATCAAACTTGTACTATAAGGAATCTTGAAAGGAGTTATTTTAAATGAAAATTAAAAAGAAAATAAAATAAAACAAAGGGAATGGCTATAAACAGTAATACCAAAATCACAAACCAAAAGAGAGATAACAGAAAAACTTGAATGGGGTACACAATCTGTAAAGTTAATAGTCACAAATTGATAGCAGTACAAAAAGACTATGTTAGATATAGAAAGGCTGATAAAACTTTCATGATAAGCACAAAAGTCTGGACTGAGATCATTAGAAGGAAAAAGCAATCCAGTAATTTCAGCTGCAGCAACCTGACATGCCACCCACAGACTCTGAAAAGGAGGACTTCGGGGAAAATTGCTGTGTGCTGGGATGGTCATAACTGATTTTTGTTAGCTTTTAACAGCCCCCCCCCAATTTCTCATTAGCCCATCATTTCTTTCAAAGCTATTATAGTCATTTACTAACTGGCTTTCTAGTCCCAGTATCCAAATTTTAAATTCATTCACTTCTCCCCACATTGATGCTAAATACTCTCTCTAGGAAAGAAAATTACTAGTGATTGAGAACTCTGTATCAGATCCCTACAAAACATTGTCAGTAGCTACTCCAGCCATACCTTACCCAGCACTACTCTCCAAACTTGGTTTGTCTTCACCTTTTACTTTATTTGCTTCTTAGCCTCCAATGCATCAATCACCACAATTTCATATACCAAGAAAAAGTCTCAAATATTTCTCTTTGGTATATATTATTCTATCTCTACCCATTCCATCTCTAGAGCAATACACTTAGATAGTTTGTCCCCTAACAACACTACCATAATATGGCATAACTAAATTGCTTTGTGCTTTATGCTACCTTTGCATTTGAGACCTAGCACAGGCTATATGTGTGTTATTGATAGTTCAGACCAGACGATTTTTGTAGGATACTCTTCTGTGATACTGTTAGCAATACCTTGGCTTCAGCCACTGAGTATATTCCCCCCACCCCAGTTATAACAATTGAAATACTTTCAAAAACTACCAACATCTCCTTGTGGAAGAAATCACAGAGGTTTAGAATCACTGGCCCAAGACGTATCTGGCACATAAAAGCAGGTAGATAAGGGGCCGAAGTGAGAGTAGGGTGTTTGCCTTGTACGTGGCCGACCCAGGATCAGTTCCTGGCAGTCCCCCAAGCACTGCCAGGAGTAATTCTTGAGTGCAGAGCCAGGAGTAACCCCTGAGCATCGCTGGGTGTGACCCCCCAGGAAAAAGCAGTGAACATAGAGCTTTTTTAGGGATGCAAGCAATAGCAGAAGAGGAAAAAACTTATCATGTAACCCCATAATTAACTTAAATACATGAGGAATAAAATGGGGAGGCAGGAGAAGAGTTCTATGTGAAATGAATCAAAATAGAACTAAGATATAAATGTGCCTTATCTTATTTCCTTTATTAAATTTTTTAAAACAAGCTAAGAAGTAATATAACCAAACTTTAAACAAAAGACCAGGACTTGGACTTGGCAACATGTATGCGATCAGAGCTGGCAATCAGAGAGCTTACATAAAATGAGGTAGAAATGCGCTCCATTATTCTCAACCTAAAATGCAAATAAATTTTCCTGGCCCATGGACATGAACAATAGCCTTTCCAAAAAATGCTTTGAATAATAGGTATTTCCCAAAGTTGATATGATCCCTCTTGAAGAAATTATGAACTCTCCACTGAGATGGAACAGAAATGGGGTGAAATCTTTTACCTTCTTTGATCTGTAATTAAGTCTCCATGATGTGAAAGACACATAGAAACAATTAGAGGAGGATATGGATTCACCTAAACGGGTTTTCTAGAACAGATCAAAGATATTTTTGCACTTTAATAAGGACATGTGAGAGTCATAATAATGGAAATGCAGAAATCATAAATAGCTAAGCTAATGCCAACACAGCAGTAGTACCAAAGATCAGCAAGGAGGCACGACTAAATGTTAAAAATAAAATTGGTTCATAACAGACAACTGAATATAGGCATTTTTGTTTTGTTTTGTTTTTTTAAAGCCAGTGTTGCAAATGATGGTTATGGTAGTAACTTTGGCAGGCTGCTATAAAACTGGGTTATCTCAAAAAAATAATTATCTTCCCTAGCAAAAAATAATATGAAAATGAAACTAGAATATTTATTTCCCCTTTTAACACAGCAAGAATCACTTACGGCAAATAAGCCTAACAAGACCCCAGTGTGAAACAGATGGATGCTGTAAAGAACCGGCCACTGTCATTATCCACACAATGCATTAAATGCCCAAACTGTGCCTGCAACAGTCTTCTACCTCTGCCTTCTAAGTGCTGTTTCTTTTTCTCAGAAGTCTTAAAAGGCTATTAAATACAAAGGAAGATTTTGAACTGGTCCTCACTCACCTCACCTTACACTGACCCCCAACATTGGGAAGAGAATAAATAGACTCAAACACAGCATAAAGATTGGGATCTACCAACTGTCAGCACTTACCAACTGACAGTTTTTATTCAGCACTTCCATTCTGTTGAGCATATGTGTCATATTCTTTGGGAAAAAAAAATCCAGATAAATTTCCTTTTTCTTTTTTTTTAACTAGAGCTTGTTACTTGTTAAAGGGAACAATAAGCTCATGAAGCAGAGGTATGTTTACAAAGCAGGATGTGCAGATCAGAGAGCAGAAGCAAAGAAAAGTCCTGGAATCTTCAAGGGGCCTCAATCAATGAAGGCTTTCAAGAAGAATGTTTAATTGTTAAAGGGTGTATGACAGACACTTAAAAGCTGAACAGACCCTTATCAACCTGAGAGAAAATTAGACTTAATAGCACTTGAAATCAGAGGGGTGAATTAAATGGCATTAGTATAGCTGTACTTTCAGCCTTGAGAAAGTGGCTCAATTTCTCTGAGACTCATTTTTCTCATTTATAAAATGTAAATTGGTTGTGAAGTTTAAGTGAGATAGCATATCCTGTATGTGCACAGACAATGTAGTGGTGATATTACAATTATAGTGACACATTTCAGAACCATAACCTGAAAATTGTAAGCCAGGATAAAATACACCAAATTGATCAAAATCAATTGTCACTGGATACTGGTATTAAAAGGGAACTGGTTTCCTTCTTTCTACTTTTCTCTGTTTTCTTTATTTTCTATAAATACACATGTATTAGTTTATAATCAGTAGCACTGTCGCACTGCCCTCCCGCTGTTCATTGATGTGCTTGAGCGGGCACCAGTAATGTCTCCATTGTGAGACTTGCTGTTACTGTTTTTGGCATATCGAACATGCCATGGGTAGCTTGCCAGACTCTGCCATGCAGGCAGGATACTCTCGGTAGTTTGTCGGGCTCTCCTAGAGGGACGAAGGAATCTAACCCGGTTGGCCACATGTAAGGCAAATGTCTTATCCGCTGTGCTATCCCTCCAGCCCACACACAATGACATTGCCCCTTTTTAAAAAGGACCACACCCAACAATGCTCAGGGCTACGCACTGTCAGGGGCTGCTGCTGGAGGTGCTCGGGGGACCTTACAGTGCCAGGGATCAAGCCCAGGCATCCCACATATAAAGCATGTGATTCAGCCCTTTGAGCCACTCCCTAATGTTTCTATCTGAAGTGCTGAAGAAACTGAGGCTCTTTTTAGAAATTTCAGGAATCATTTCTATAGTTCTTTACTAGAGAAGTTTTTCTGACTGTGTAGAGCACCCAACTATAATCAGTAAAACATTTAAAATAGATTTTAAATTTAAATTTACTGAATGAATTATTTGGCAGGATAATAAATGTTAATTCAACTCACATAATCAGGTGGCTTTGGAATATACAAATCTTTGATTATATTGAATACTTAAATTGTGATAAACATTGTCCTAGGTCACATACAGAAATGGGAAATCATGTTCCTGGTCTGCAAGAAAATTTTAGTCTTGTACTCTGCTCTATTTCCCTGTAAAAGCAGTTCAGATACGTTATGTGGAATTAACAATACCCCATGACTAAAGTCCCAGGACTGTAAATGAAGCAATCTAAGCGCAAAACCTAGTTAATATTCAACAAATATTAATTGCATGCTATTTGCTGCGAATTTTTTAGACATAAGAAAAATAGCAGTGAACAACTAGCAAGTACGAATTTGAATCATATTTTTCTTTTCCAATGAAAAGAAATGAGATAATATAGATTAAAGCAAGCACAGAAACTCTTTAGTGTTGAAACTTGCCTATCAGTCCTCAAAAAAAAATGAGCCATGTAGGAAAAAATGTAATAAGCATATCAGGAAAGTTGCAATTTCCAAAAAAGCAGTTTCTTTGATGATGCTGACTTTAATGACCAATGACTTTTTCCCTGCCTTTTCTTTTTTTTTTGCTTGATCATATTGTAAATTATTCATGTTTGCAATCTCCACCCACCCCCTTCCTTTACTATAGGAAACCCACTCCAAAATTGCGGACTCAGAATCTCTTTTGTCAACAGTGTCTCAGTGACACTAAGCCTTTCTGGGTAGAGAAGTACAAATAGACCTGCTCTCCATATGGATATAGAAAAATTCAGGGTAGTAATGCACAAGGATTTACCTATGCAGATGGGCTCTTTTATACAAATCATAACTCTGGTCCTGTTTGTCGGTGAGTGCCTTCTAGGTACATTATGACTAATCAAATTGAGTCCTTATTTTGCCTGCATTACTTCATTTTCCTGCTGGAGTTCCTTCTCCTTGAAGTACTGGCAGATCCTCCAACAGTAGTATTTTCTTCAAAGTTATTTCATATATATCAGGGGCTGGAGTGATAGCCCAGAGGGGAGGGCGTTTGTCTTGCATGCAGCCAACCCGGGTTCAATTTCCCAGCATCCCATATGGTCCCCTGAACACCACCAGGAGTAATTCCTGTGTGCAGAGCCAGGAGTAAACCCTGGGCATTGCCAGGTGTGACCCAAAAAGCAAAAAAAAAAGAAAAGAAAAAAACCAAAGTCGTTTCATATGTAGATGAGAACAACATTGCTAGTCAAAACTTAAAAGAACCTGAATTACTTGAGGATGTTTTTCCCTACTTGTGTGTGATGTTTAAGATTGCAGTTTTTAAGAACCTATCGATTCTGTTAAATGAGAATTTACTGTTATCTTTTTCACAACACCAATTTTTCATTTCAGTTTTCTCAGCTTTCCTGAGATACATTTGAAGTGAAACATTGTGTAAATTTAAAGCTTACCACATTCTAATTTTATATTTGCACATTTATTTTGTGAGATTATTAACAGAACAAACTTAGTTAACACTTATCATATAATTCATATTTGTGTGCGAGAACTTTAAGGACTTACTCTACTAGCAACTAAATATTAACTATAAACAGCATGCTACAGGTCTGATACCTAGAACTTATAACTGTACCTAAGATTAATATCTCCCCATGTCACTGTGGACACTTTTCTATTATTTCTGTTAGTTCAGCATCTTTAGGTACTATATGAGACTGTGCAGTAGAATGCTGCATGATCTCACATATGAAATCTCAAATAGACAGTTGTGTATTCAAAAAACAAATACGAGAGGCCTCGGCGGCGGTTCTCTCTCTCTAGCCACCTGTGTTCAGTGGTCTCGGTCCACTTCCCCAACCCTGGGGTGGCTTATGGTGATGGGCAGACAAAGGAGGGAATGAGGACCAGGCTGGCTGGTGTCAGTTGCAGTTTATTCCATTCCCATCTCCATTCTCTTCCTCCTCCTGCCCCGATCCCTGTCATCCTCATTTTGGATCCTGCCCCTTCATACTTCTCCTGGATTCTTCCTGATCCTCTTTCCCCCACCCACTCTTACAGTCTTAGTTATATCCCAAATCACGAAGGGTTGGGGTAACAATTACACATAGGTGTTGTCATACAATCAACAAAGGTAAAATCCTTACCTCAGGGGAAGCTTCTTCTAGTACAAACACTCATTGAGCACGACGACCAACCAAGAGTGAAATTCCATCTATGGGTGTGTTTCTCCTTTCCTTAATATTAATCATTTTGTATGGACACAATAAGAGATACATTAATCTTATAGGATTGCTCTTGGGGCCACCTCGCTATAGATCTCAGATTACACTGCTCAGGCCAGATTAGTCTAACCCTAGCAAGGTCCTAATTCAGTTGTTACTTTTTTGGATCATGACAGAATTTGTCCATGATCATGCTCTTAATTTATAGTTAAGTATTGTTGCACTTTGGCCTGGCCCATTTTGATGTCAAGGTAGCTCACAACTTGCCCTGGGTCCATCCAGTCCCTCATCAGGATCCTGCTTTTGGGGTGCTAGGAACTAAGGGCAACTGAGGCTTAAGTGGAGAAAGCAGATGTCCAGGAGTGAATAGTATTCTGAGTCAATTAACTCCCAAGTTACAAAAGCATAATATTAACTGTCTCCCTTGGTCTAAACAAAAAGGACATTGCTTTAAAGTGAACTATGCAAAAGGACATAAGAGAAGGAGAAAAGAAATATTTCACTTATGAATGCAAGTCCAGTGTCCTTAAAAGGATCTGGCCTTACAAATTAATGGAATCAGATTAGGGGGGAAAAGTGATAAACCAGTTGGGGAAGCAGAGCACAAAGAAAGAGGTTACATGTAAGCAAAGGAATGAGAGTGACTCGGGAGTACTGTGATGGGTGTAATCCTATACACATAAGCTCCCTATGGCAAGGAAAAAAGGACAAACCAATGTTATCCTACAGACAGTCATAAAAAATGGTGCTAGGGATATGGGAAACAGGTTATTAAAATAATAAAATCTTTCAACTGTAAGATGAACAATGGTTTGAGGATCTAGTAGAAAATCTGACAATTATAGGGACCGAAGTGATAGCACAGCTATCACAGTGATAGTAGGGCATTTGCCTTGCACACGGTTGACCCGGGTTCAATTTTTCAGGATCCCATATGGTCCCCCAAACACTACCAGGTGTAAATCCTGAGTGCAGAGGCAGGAGTTAATAGAGTTAACCCCTGTGCATCGCTGGGTGTGACCCCAAAAGAATCAAGAAAAAAAAAAAGAAAATCTGACAGTTATAAACTACTGTATTACATAATTGAATAGTTTTAACAATAAAATATAATTTCTTTTTTAAATTTTGTTAATTATTATTATCATTTTAAATAATGTAGGAGTACTGCTATTTGTTCAGTCATTGATTAAGCTGATTGAGTTGGGCATGAACTCAACATTATTTTTTTTTAATTTTATCACAGTGAGTTACACTTACAAATCTTTCATGTTTGAGATTCAATCATATAATGATAGAACACCCATCCCTCCACCAGTGCATCTTAACCACCACCAATACCGCTCCCCCCACCAACATCCCAGTCCTCATCCTACCTCTATGGCAGACAATTTCCACAATACTCTCTAATTTTGGCATCATGTTTTGCTCGAATTTCCCCACCATCATTCAAGCCTATCTGTCAAGGGCAGATACTAGATAATTTAAAATATCATTTCTTTATCTTACTCTTCTATTTAATGTATTTTCTCCAGTTACACCTATGTTGTATGAATTTGAATTTTTTGTAGACTCAGCTATGTTGTTGCATAATATTAAGTTTTTTGTGATTTTCATTTTGTGTACATATAAATACACACATGTACGTGTACAGGCATACACATCACACTCTCATCACCCAGTCATCCAGTGATGACACTAGTTTTTATATCTATTATAGATATTTTATATTATTATAAAGTTTTTAATAATGCTAAAATTAATATGGAAGTTCAATTACTTTCTGAGATACCCATTTCCTTTCATACTCTACCCAGAAGTTAGCTTGCCTAATGATAATTTTAATTTTAACCCTAATGATATTTTTAATTTTTTTAGTGCACAAGTTCCCTTTACTTCACCATCCTCACCAAAACTTTCTACTTTGTCTTTTTTGTTAATATCCACTTTATTTTTCCCCAAAGCATAGACATTTATACTACTATAAGGCATTTTGCCATAACAATCAAGATTATAAAAATTTTAAAACTACTTGTCATTTTTTAATGATGTTTTCCTTTTCTTTCCATAATTGGATTTCAGTCATATAATGTTCGAATATCCATCCCTTCACCAATGTATATTTCACCCACCAATTTCCCCACTTTCCCTGCTACCTGCTGCCCTACCCCTAACTCCCCATAAGGGTCACTTTTTAAGGTGCTAGGCGGTATCTCATTGTGGTTTTGATTTCATTTCCCTAATAATCCTGTTGAGCATCATTATGTATTTGCCATTTGTTTTTTCTTTTGGAAAAGACAACTATTCAGGGAGAAAATCAGACTAGAGATGACAGAGACAATGGTGGAGTGCAATAATTGTACATAAATACCATAAATATTGACACCACTCCAACCATGTTACCTAAATTGCAAATAAAACATAAAATGTATTCAGGTCCTCTTCCAATTTTAACTAGATCACTTGGCTGTTTTATGCTTCTGTGTTCATATGTATAGATACATATATGCTTTATGTAAAAATCTATTATCGGGGCTGGAGCAATAGCACAGTGGGTAGGGCATTTGCCTTGCACTCAGCTGACCTGGGTTCGATTCCCAGCATCCCATATGGTCCCCTGAGCACCGCCAGGGGTAATTCCTAAGTTCAGAGCCAGGAATGACCCCTGTGCATCGCCATGTATGACTCAAAAAGCAAAAGAAAAAAATCTATTATCAAGGACTGGAGAGATAGCACAGTAGGTAGGTTGTTTGCCCTTGCAGAAAGCTAACTGGGTTCAATCCCCGGAGCCCAGGAGTGATTTCAGGAGTGATCTCTGAGCATAGCGGGCTATATTGCCCCCAAAACAAAGCAAACAAACAAAAAAACCCTTATCAGATGCATGACTTACAAATGTTTTTTCATTCTGTAGATTACCTTTCACTTTATTTTTTTTTTGCTATGCAAAGCTTTTTGGTTTGATGTAGTCCCAGTTGCTTTTGTTATTTGATGTCATATAAAAAAATAACCCATAAATCAATGAAAAGAAGTTTTGCCCATCTGAATTGTTCAGAGGTGGGCATGTAGCTAAATTGTAGAAGAATTGTCTTGAATGTGTCAGACTAATGCCTGCCATTGCAAGAAAATAATATTCATATGATTGTTCAGGAATATATTTGAATATTCCAATTTGTCCTTCTATTACTAATTTCTAGGATCTTATTGTATCCAGAAAATACACCTGGTTATATTGCAGTCTTCTCAAAGTTTCTAAAACCAAACTTATGATCTAAAATATGTTATATCAGTCTCCAAGCCCGCTCGGACCGGGACTTGGTTTCCTCCCCCCAGCTCCCCAGTTTTCCAGTAGCTTGGCAGTCACACCCACAAACTGCCCCTGGCGCCATGTAATCTCATCAACGGCCAAGACCCAGTGACTATATAAAGCCCCGAAAGACAGTGCCACAGAATTTCCTAGAGTGCGCATCCGTGCAACCTCTTACACTCTATCTCACTTGCTTATCAAAAGTAGCACACATTTGTTTGGTTTTTAACATACTTGCTAGTATTCTCTTATATTTGGGCTTAAAAGCCTCTAGAATAAAATGCAATTATCTTCACTCACTTCCCTCTTATGGTGGTGGGATGGTCTCAGTAGTGGGATTGGTGTTTGAATATTATCTGTAATGAACTATTGCAAACTACGTTTATGAAAATAAAATATATGTAAGAGTCGGGGCCCGTGCTCGGCTCCGGCCGGCCGGGTTTTCGGCCCCGGCGCCCATGCCCCTGCAGAGCCGGTGGATGTGGAACAAGCGGGAACCAGAGACAGCTTTAGGAATTGGGGTTCCAGCAAGTGCTTGCACCCATGTATGGAGACTGTGAACTAAGCTTTTGCCCCACGCCGGCTAACGGAGGAAATAACCTTCCTTCTTGGTCTCTCTCCCCTCCGGGAGAAGGCGTGGTGTCCGACATTTTGTGGGTCCGTTGAGAAGGTATGAACTTTGGCGCGGAAAAAAAAAAAATTGTGTGCTTTGAACTTGAAACAGCCGCGGGATACAGGGCCAGCCCCAGTCGGGGCCACGCGGCCGCTACCGCGGCCGCGCAACATTTTATCTCTTCATTCACATCAATGGAAAACTTATTATCAAATATTTCCCTATTAATAGAGCTGTATTCTTAGGGGATAAATTCCAACAAGAATAGTGAGTTTGTTTTGAAACTCTAAGAACAATAGTGAGTTATGTGTTGAAATCTGGAATGTAATCAAGGTAAAGAGAAAAGGAAGTGAAATTATCACTCACCTATGGGGTGGGTTGGGGGGTGAGGGGTGGTCTGTATACTGTTTTTTCTTTTGTTTGTTTGTCTGTTTTGTTTTTGCTTTTGTTTTTGTTTATATTGGTGGTGGAATATGGGCACTGGTTAAGGGATGGGTGTTTGAGCATTGTGTAACTGAGATATAAGCCTGAGAAGTTTGTAACTTTCCACTTGGTGATTCAATAAAATAAAATAAAATAAAAAAAAAGAAAAGAAAATATATGTAAAATATGATATCTCAGAATTTTTCATGTGTTTAAAAAATAGACATATGTGTATACATATCTATCTATGTCTATATATGCATATATACATATACTGTTCTTGTAGGGAATTTTTTATATACATTTGAAAGATCTATTCTGTCCAAAATACATAACCAGTGCTTCATACTGATTTTATGTTTAGAAGACTTAAATCCTTGCTGACAGTACGGTCTTTTAAGAACAAAGTACTGTTAACTTATTGCATCTATTTCTTCCTTTACATATATTAGTATCTGTCAATATATTTAATTATCCTTAAGTTGTTGCAGTAGCAACAAGTCTCACAATGGAGATGTTACTGGTGCCTGCTCAAGCAAATTGATGAGCAACGGGATGACAGTGATACAGTGATACTTAAGTTAGGTGTATATATTTTGCCATTATTATTTTCTCCTTGTTAATGATAATTTTATCATATGATGACCTCCTTGCCTTTAGTTATTTTTTATTTAACCTCTTGTGTCTGATATAAGTATATTCATTTTCTTGTTATCTTTTTTTCTCTTGTATGAACCATAGTGAAAAATTTTAACAATAGTTTGTTTAATGACAGATATACATAAGGTGGAGGTCCCAAAAGTTACAATAAATATATAATTTATTACTGTAATTACACCTTAAGATGTTTGTACAATATCTAATGACATTTCTTAGAATGTATCCCAGTCCTTAAGGTATATTTTTGCACCTATATTTTGAGCGAGTGTGTTCTTAAGGATATGTGAGTTTTGTAGGCAGCATATATTTAGGTCTTTCTAAAATTTCATTTAGTTGCTCTCTCTTTAATTGTAGGATTTGGGATCTTTATGTTTCAAGTAATTCATGGGTATCTTGCTGTTATCTGGCTTTATTTGTAGTTTTGTAAGTGCCTTTCTTCCTTAGTATGCTCATTTGTACATTGAGCCTTTGCTTTATGCTTACCATAGAGCTTACATAATTTTATGCCAATATTTAACATCAGGGGCCGGAGCAATAGCACAGCGGTAGGACGTTCGCCTTTCATGCAGCCAACCCATGTTTGATTCCTCCCCCCCCCTTTCGGAGAGCCTGGCAAGCTATCAAGAGTATTGCGCCTGCACGGCAGAGCCTGGCAAGCTATCCATGGCGTATTGGATATGCCAAAAACAGTAACAATAAGTCTCACAATGAGAGATGTTACTGGTGCCCGCTCAAACAAATCAATGAGCAATGGGATGACAGTGACAGTGATTTAATATCATATAAATTTTTCCCCATTTTATGCTTCTGATGTCATAATTCACTTTTTCATATAGTGTACCTATTATAACTTTTAACTTATTTTTCAGTATTTTTTTTGTCCTTTAATCTTTAACTTCAGTGGTTAAAATGCCACTGTACTACACTATGAGTATTCTGAATATTACTATGCTTACCCTTATCAGTATAGTGTTTATTTTTATGTTTTCATTTTACTAATTAGGATTCTTTTTCTCCTGTTTGAGAAACTCCTTTCTGTGAGCCCCGTGCATGTGAATTCCAGCTGCTTTATGCAAACGTCTCCCAGTCGCCCCAACTTGAGTATCTAATGGTCATCTCAAAGTTAGCAAACTCAATTCTATTTTCAGAGCCCCCATCCACAATATGCTTATTATTCCAACCAAAGTCTTTTTTGTATCCCTTGTCTATATCTTAATGCATCCATCAGCACAACCTTCAAATGCTGAGAAAATTTAATCTCAGTACTCAACCTTGATCCAAACTGCTCTCATCATTCACCTATTATTTCAACCACTTATCACTGTTGAAATTGCTGCTATACTGACCTCCTTTCCACCTACTTTCTACAAGAGTAATCTTGGTAAAATCTAAGCCAGGTTTTGTTGTCACTTTAAAACTTCCTAGGACAGTTCTGTCCAACCCAGAGAAAAAGCCAGCATGGTCACACTGAACCAGCATTACCTCTCAACTTCACCTCCAACCTCTTCTTCCTCAACACACAGTATCTCTTCTTATTCTACTACATTTGTCAATGTATCATATTTTGAATATATCACCCTCACACATACGTCTACCTCAGGACTGTATAATCAGAGATAGTCCTGAAATATTTTCTCTTCCAAAAGCACCCTTAGTTATCCTGCACCTCATGTCACAGTCTCCATGATGCCTCCACATCTATCCTATTTAAACTGAAACCCACCATCTATTTTTCTTTCCAGCCTTATTACTCAAGAACATATAAGTCATTGTATTTACTGTTTGTTTTCCCTCAGTGATTCCCAATTAAGGCTCGCAGAATATAAATCTTTCTTTATGATAACTATTTTTGCCCCTAGAACTTAGAGTGGAACATGATAATTAGTTGTTTAATAAATATCATTGAATATATCACTATATACTAATTAAAAGAATATACCATAATTAGCTTCAAAATGCAGCACCACATAATATCCAGAAAGGAAAAAGAGTTGAGACTGATTTTGGTAACGACTATACAAATGTGACATGGCAGAATTCACAGAATTCACAGAATTCACAGAAGTCAAGGCAGTAATAACTCCCATTTGTTAAATCTAGTACTTTCCATTTCTTTACTTTCAAACACAAAAGTCAATTTTGGATGAATGTAATAAATTCTTTAAGAGATGAAGGGAATTCTATAGGTCAGAGACATTTAGTGAAATTAATGCAAAAGTATGCAGCAATAAAATAAAATTGGTCAGACATATTGAGGTCAGTGATGTCACCAATATCCTATTCCCCTTTTCTTCTCATCCCCTTCCATTATGTTTCAAGCCATATTACCCACTCTGGCCAATGAAATATGGCCAGCAAATTCACTTGCCACTCTGCTTTATGAATCTCTGGGTTTCTGTCTATTATATATTTTAGAATCCTTAATTTAGTGAGTTCCCTTTTAATGTGATTTGTCATTTTTAGACAATATTGTACATACACACCACACACACACACACACACACACACACACACACACACCCCAGAGAGAGAGAAGCTAAGAGAGATACAGTGTCATTTTATTTAGTATCCAGAAAAAAATATTGCATATGCACACCACACACACACACACACACACACACACACACACACACACACCAGAGAGAGAAAGAGAGAAGCTAAGAGAGATACAGTGTCATTTTCTTTAGTGTCCAGAAAAGTGTCGAGTGGCATATTTGAACTTATCAATGTCAGTTACATTTTTGGAAATTTTAATTCAGATAATTTTCAAGTACAGATGTCATTCTGAATTTTAAAATTATTTTCCTGCTCTTTGTAAGACAGATTTAAAAATAGTGTGTCCTAATTTGATACATATAAAACTTAAATTGGCTATCTTTATTTTTCTGCTTTTGGGGTAACACCCAGTGATTCTCAGGGGTTTCTTCTGGCTCTCCACTCAGGAATTACTCCTGGTGGTACTTGGGGGACCATATGGTATCCTGGGAATCAAATCCAGGTTAGCTGTGTGCAAGGCAAACACCCTACCCAAAGTATATCTCTCCCACCTTCTTCTTATAGGTCTATGTATTTTAACAGAAGTGACAATGATTTTAATTAGTTGTGCTTTCCCCATCTTGTATCAAATTTGTTTTGCATATATTCTAAAGCTGACCTCCACTACCCCACCACCGCCATGCTCTAGGCCACTTTCCACACCCTTGGGCAGAGCCTCAAGCATGAGTGAACATGAACATATTCCTGGACCACGGGGCTGCAAAGCAGCCACGTGACACATCATCATAAAGGGAAATACCCATATCTATATCTATATCTATATCTGTATCTACCTATATCTGTACCTATATCTATATCTGCCTCTTGGAGATCCTGGCAAGCTACCAAGCGTATCCCGTCCACATGGAAGAACCTGGCAAGCTCCCTGTGGCGTATTAGATATGCCAAATACAGAAACAATAACAGGCCTCATTCCCCTGACCCTGAAAAGAGTCTCCAATCGTTGGGGAAAATGAGTAAGGAGAGGCTGCTAAAATCTCAGGGCTGGGACAAACGGAGACATTACTGGCACCCATTCGAGTAAATCGATGAACAATGGGATGACAGTGATACAGTGACAGTGAGAATCCTTAGTCATTATATTTTCAAATTTTCTTTGTAACATTCTGTCCTGTGTCAGGTGATAGCCCTTGCCTTTTATGAATGAGGTCCAGGTTTGACCTCAGCACCAAAATAACTGAAAGAGAAAGAAAAAAGAAAAAAGTGGATACCATTTTCTCTTTCTGGTACTCCAGTTGCACATGCATATTAAACCATTTGTCTGTATGCCATGTGTCCCTTATACTATATTATTCACAATGTGTTTAAATTGAGAATTTTATTGATCTACCTGGAGTTCTAGTTTTTGCCTTGTTTAAGCTGATGTTAAAATTAATTTTAAATGGGTACTTTAGATCAGGAATATTTGGTTTATAGATTTTAATTAATTTTATCAATTTATTCTTTTTAAGAATTTTATCTCCATTAATTTAACCTATATATAGTAGCTATTTTATTGTTTTTGTTTAATAACTCAGTATATGGTGGTGTTTATCTGCTTAACTTTTCCTTAATAACTGGACATGTTTTCTTGCCTCTTCACAAGTACTAGACATAATATAAATAGTCTAATGTTGATCTGATTTTCTTAAAGAAAAAAAATCAGATTTCCAGTGATTTGCAGATGAGAGAATGATCACAACGTTCATTCCAATTAGGATCAGCTTGGTAAAGGTAGTATTTTGACTGTAATTAGAATCATTCCACCTTGTTTGAAGAGTCTCTAGATCTGTTACTGCTTTTATTGCTGGTTTCTACTTCAAATGTGACTTGATTTCAAGGCACCTTAAGGTCATAGGAACTTTTATTCTCTCTATTTTATTCCTTTAAAGTCCCAATTTCCCCCTCACTTAACACATATTCTTCAGATAGAAAAACATCAGCAGTTTGGGATCTCTCTAGATTTTGGTTTCACACCATAGAGTATCAAATGTTCTGCTGCTTTTTAGCCCCCTAAGTTGAATGGCTCATCATATGACAAGCTCATCTCCCAATAACAATGAATGTCCTCATCAAAGAAAATAACATGAACTTAATTAAAGAATGTTTTTTATGTCTTTGTATTTATAGTTTACTTGGGCTTTTTTTCCCATTTGTTAAAACACAAATTATAGCTTGAAACTACATTTTACAACTAGAAATCGAAGTCAAATTTTAAGTTTAAACTGCTTAACCCCAAACATGGGACTCTGTATTTATTTATTGGCATTAAGTTTTAAACTCACTAATAAGACTTTGAAATATTCATTGTTATATAAAATACTAGAAATATTGCTAATCCTTTTGTAATACTTTGATTAGCATATAACCCTTACCTGAAACTTTGTTCTAGTTCAATTATTAACTTAACTATTTCTATAAAACATTATAAACCTTTACTTGAATTGATAATTCCATCAGTTAGCACCTCTTAAACAGTCAACGAGATAATGGATAATGCTTAATTGATGCTGATGTCATTTTCTCAGCAATAGCACAGCTGGTAGGGTGTTTGCCTTGCATGGGGCCAACCCGGGTTTGATTCCTCCATCCCTCTCAGAGAGCCTGGCAAGCTACCAAGAGTATCTCGCCCCCACAGCAGAGCCTGGCAAGCTACCTATGGTGTATTTGATATGCCAAAAACAATAACAACAAGTCTCACAATGGAGATGTTACTGGTGCCCGCTCAACCAAATCAATGAGCAACGGGATTACAGTGACAGTCACAGTCATTTTCTCACTTATGAAAGATATTGTTACTGGAAGCTGAAGGAAGAAAATCATTCACATAATTTTGGCAGTCTCAATTTCTCTAAAATACTTACAGTACTACCAGTATGTTACTAATTTCTCTAAAATACTTAGAATACTAACAGTACAGTATTTTGAACTTAATAATTTACAACTTAGAATTACAAAGTTTTGGTTTGGGGTCAAATCTGGCCACGCTCAGGAATTACTCCTGGTAGACTCCTGAGATGCTTTTTAAGGGATGCTTTTTAAAAGGGGTTGATCCCAGGTTAGGCACATAGAAGACAAAAGCCCTGCCCACTAAACAATTGCTTTAGACCCTAAAATTATAACTCATAAGGTTGCAATCAAAGTCTAGAAATCATATATTATTAGAAATCATACATTATTCAGAAAATGAAATAATACCACCTTAAATTTAAAAGCAGAGGTCACTAAAGAAAATGAAGCCTTCACATTTTATCTATGACAAAGTTCATAGAAGATTATATACTAATATTTGTTTTTTGGGCCTGGAGCGATAGCACAGCGGGTAGGGCGTTTGCCTTGCACGCGGCTGGCCCGATTTCGATTCCCAGCATCCCATATGGTTCCCTGAGCACTGCCAGGAGTAATTCCTGAGTGCATGAGTGCACACCCCTGTGCATTGCTGGGTGTGACCCAAAAAGAAAAAAAAATAAAATAAAATAAGTATTTGCTTTTTAACAAGGCAGTTTTTAATTAATATAATTTTAGTTTTAATTTATTATAAATTTATTTTATAATATTTTATTATAAAATAATTTCATATTATTTTATAATAATATAGTTATAGCTAACTTTTTTCAAAACACATTTTTACTATTCCCTAACATTACATATGTAGGATTCTTAATAACTAGATGGCTTAAGTATTTTTATTTGAATGTCCACATGGAGTCTGAGCATCAGTGTTTATTTTTTTCGAGGGCCCAACTAGTGTACTATCTTTCTAGCATCTGTATTTAAAAGTACTAATATCAGAACCTCAGGAAAAGGAGCCCAGAATAATATTTTTACAAGGTTATTTTTAGAACTGTTTTAGTTTTATAATAAATTGAGAGGAAGACCCAAATAGTTTCTGATCCAGACACATGATTAATTTTTTCATATTATCAATATCACTCATCAGAATGGTAGATTGCTTGTAACCAAGAATGAATCTGACTGACATATCATGATCACCCAAAGTCTATTATTTACCTCAGCGAGTTCACTCCTGGTATTATGCATTTTATGGGTTTGGACAAATGTATAATGATACCAATTAAACATAATGTCATGTAGAGTACTCTCATTGCTCTGAATATCCTCAATACTCTGCTACAAAAATACTATATATAAGGCACATGTTGCATGTGCTAGCAAAAAAGAAATGTAGATAATACTATTTGTAATTCCATAAAAAACAGTAAGATAGAAAGTAACAAATTTAACCAAGGAAATAAAAGATCAGTACTTGAAAACTATGATACTAGTTGAAAGAAATTAAAAACCTGATAAATAAAAACAATACATTCTTATAGATTTTTTAAAAATCAACTTTTAAAAAATAACTCAAACTGATTTAAATGTACAGAAGAGCCAATTAGTCATTTCACCAAAGATAGTCTATAAACTCATGAAAATATGTTCTTCATTCCTATCATTTGGGAAATGCAAATCAAAACCACAGTTAGACTTCACTTCCCACCTATAAAAAAAAAGATAGGTGTTAATGCAAATGGGAACAACCATTTGGAAGTTTGCCAAAAAAAAATGGAAAATGATTATTATCTCATCCCCTAGTTTTACTCCTGAGTATTTATCTAAAAAATACCTAAATATCAATTACAAAAGATACATGCATTCCTATGTTTGTTGCAGTACTACTCAAAAACCCACATAAGGGAACAATGTAAGTGCCCATGGTGGATAAAGATATAATCCATATATAATCCATGAATTTAATTCAAATTATTTTAAAAGGAAAGAGAGAGATTGCAATCTTGCCACTTCTGACATGGATAATCTAGAGGGGGTTATATCAAGGAAAATAAGTCAAGAGGAGAAAAAACATTGATTTCACTCATATGTGGACTATATAGAGACAAAAGCAAGAAAGCAAACAAAAGAAAAAATCTTAGACTTTGACAACAGAATGTTGGTTGTCAAAGGAGAAGAGACTAAGAAGTAATAAGCCCTAGGAGGGAGCAATTTGATGATGGAAAATAAGTTTCTAAACATTTGGCCTGACAAGTACAGTTGTCAAGCTGTAAAACTTGAAACTTAATAGTGTTTTAAACCATTATCTCAAAGTTTTAATGTGCAGAATATCACGGAGAAAGATATACACTTGTGTTCATAGCTGCCTCATTCATAATAGCCAAAAGGCAGAAGCAACCCAGGTGGTCATTGAAATAGGCATGAATAAATATAATGGGGACTATGCCTTCAATGATTTATTATTCAAAATAAAAAGTCTTAAAATGAAAATTCTGACACATACTATAAGACAGATGAATCTTGAGAAAACTATGCTCAGTGTAATAATCCAAGCACAAAAGGGACAAATATGTATGTTTTTACTCAAATGAAATACTCAGCATAGTCAATGAATACAGACAAAAAGTAAAATACCGGTTGCTAGAAGTTGATTGAGGAGTTGTTTAATAGGTGAAAAATTTTAGTTCTGCAAAATAAAGCATTCTGGATGGCTAGCTGCACAGTGATATACTTAATGCCAGTGAACAGTGTTAACTTTTATTTTAAAATAGTTTACCAGAATTTTTTTTATAAAGTTAGCCTAATGTTCTCAAATAGAAATGACACAAATATTTTCCCAAAATGTTTATCTACTGGTTTGTTTGTACCACCCACAAAAATATTAATGTTTCCTTTAAGCTCAATTGGCATTTTTCTTTTAAAACTTTACTTTTTTATTTAAAAAGTTCTACCATAAACCCCAAACTTTCTGAATTATTGTAACTTATTTTAACATTCAAATATATAACATTACTAAAATTTCTTTGAATGAAATATGAAATAAGGATGTAAATGGGTTTCTTTTCAAATGGCTAGTCATTGAAGTCAAAATTATTTATAAATAAAACTGTCATCTTCCTGTCAAATGAACTGTCCAGTCTAAAATTTACATGATTGCTAGATGGCTAAACTATTCTGATTAGTTGCTTATATTTTAATAGCTGGAGAGAGTTTAAATACAATATCTCCCTCTCTTTATTCTTTCTTGCCATGTGATGTGTAGAGCACAGAAGGGGCAAAATATATTTCCCACGTCCCACTGATGTTGGTTCTTATCATATTATATATTTCAGCTAACAAAATATGGAAAGAGTAGTAAAAGTGCTCAAGTTTCACCCAAGGTTTTTGCCCTTCTGGGAACTACAAGAAGAATGTGAACAAATTTGGAGCAGACATCAAGTCAACTTAAAATGTGGACCGAGGATCAGCCAAGGAAAAGAATGAAGCTAAGCCATCTAGTCAACCTACAAACAAGAAAGAGATATATACACAGCAAGGTAGCAACAAAGATCCAAAGGCAATGTGAGAAAACTGATTCACAATTGAGTTGGTGGGGGAGGGAAGTGAGTACAGTGGTGCTGGATATGGTCCTGTAATTGTGTGCATGAGAAACCATTATTAACAATATTATAAACCACAGAATTTTTATAAAGAATTTAAAGAAAATGCTTGTTATGCATAATTATGACAATGAAATATGATTAAAACATTATTTTTAGTATCTAAGGAAAATCATATCTATTATTTATAGTGCTAAGATATGCAAAGATAAATATTCTTTTTAGGAAATTTAATCACACATATAAGCCAAAGGATAAAAAATATAAAAACCATAAAATTAACTTTCTCTGTATAATTATATCACATCTTTCCATTTTGTTCAGTTTTATTTAAAGACACAAAGGACTTCAAGACAACTCTGCTGGAAATGAAGTATTTCTAGCTTGTTAATGCCAGGAAAGTTAAAAATAACTATATAAAAATATATTTTAAGGCTTATGGCTTTTATTTTTGCATATTAACCTTCTTTTCAGCTACCTTCTCAAACTCCCATATTAGACCTACATGTTTTCCATAGTTTACTGGAGTATTATTAAGGTATTTATCAGGAGGCTAAAGATAATTATCTCTCTTTTTCACAGAGGTTATTGAAATTTCTTTTACTGTCTTTCTGTGGCCAGGATAATGTAAAATCTTCCTGGACAGCATTACAGAAGGCAACTAAAATAGAAGTTAAAATATTATGGTGAACATAAATATGCTATCCTATTGCTCCTGGTAAGTGCATGGGGAATCAGGAACAACATTAAGCATGCCGACAACTTTCACCACAAGGTTACTGGTCAATTCCCCAGGAGATCAAGACTTATAAAATCTCTGCACACTCCTGTACAGCATGGACACTTCAGTCCTGGCTTCTACCATGTTTCCCAGGATCCAGATTCACCTCTAATTTGGAAGAAAATAATTTCTGAAAAAGAGAGTGAAGTAAAGACATTTTATTTAGGAGAAATGATGGAAGGGAGGGGAAACATGTTCATGAAAGAACAAGAAGAGAGGACTAGGAACACAGAGGAAAGGATTCATTCAGCCCAGCTTGGGATGCAGGCAACCTTCACCAAAATGGAATGCAGACACCAATACAGGAAAGAAGTTGAACAGCCAGAGTAGATGAGTATGCATGCTTCCAAGAAGGGAACGTGGCCTCTGAAAAGCTGATTTTACAGCATTTTACAAGCTACCCTGGCTTGAAGTTTGTTATTGAGTGCTGTCAAGGAAGCTCTGCTGGATCTCTTTGTGTGGGTCATTGACAGATGGGGAGACAGGGGTGGCAAGACTTTGTTTTCAAGTCATATTTTGGTTTTGATTAAAATTCACATGAGGGGCTGGAGAGATAGCACAGCGGGTAGGGCGTTTGCCTTGCACGCGGCCGACCCGGGTTCAAATCCCAGCATCCCATATGGTCCCCTGAGCACGGCCAGGGGTAATTCCTGAGTGCAGAGCCAGGAGTAACCCCTGTGCATCGCCAGGTGTGACCCAAAAAGCAAAAAAATAAAAAATAAAAAAAATAAAAATAAAATAAAATAAAATTCACATGAAATTCATTGCCTCAGATCCCCCTACCAGCTTCAATATTGAGAACTTAAGTGCAAAAGTTCTTAGCAATGCCACAGTTAAACTCAGTGGATTAAAAAAAAAAATTTAAGAGAGCTAGACCATTGTCTTTCACTAAAATATTCACCTGGGGAATAATGTTACCTATCAAAATATCCATGTGGACAAAACTACTTTGTTTTTCTAGCACTTAGATTTTTATCTTTGACAATACTTGTCATTAGAAGAAATATTAGTCTTTAGGATGGGGGGTGGGGGTGGGGGGCAACAAGAGCCAGGAGAACATTGTTGCTAGAAAACACAAAGAAATCTATAAAAGGATTTGCACTGCCCAATTACAACATAGGGAGCATTGAAGGAAAATTAAAGTTCTGGTTGAATAAAATATAGTGGTGTTTTGAAAAAAGCAAATACCTATAATTATATTAAAAATGTAAAGGTAAATGTAAAAATATTTGATGACTTCGTAAAGTTTTGTGGCAGAAGGAGTTTGGGCTACACCAGGTGGTGCTCAGGGTCAAACCAGAATCAGTCACGTGTGAAGCAAGTGCCTTACCTTATTACTACCTCTCTTGCCCCAAATTTATAAAGTTTAAATAGGTATCGATTTATACAAATCTTCTGCTCTAAATACTTACTCATGAAGGATAACTACATATTTTCTCTTTCTCACACAAGTAAACTGGAAATAGCATGTGTAATAGAGAATATGACCTCAAAAATGGGCATGATCAAGGCTGGTGGGATGATACAGCAAGTAGGGTGCTTGTCTTACATGCAGCCTGCTCAGATTTGATAACTAGAACTCCATATGGTCTCCAGAGTTTACTAGGAATAATCTCTGAGCACAGAGCCAGGAGTAACCCCTGAGTATTGCTAAATGTTGCCCAAAAACCTAAGAACAAAACATATGTTGGAGGGACCATGACCTACATGAAAAAATTTTATATTGTTACTGAAGTACATTTGCTAAAATATCATATTCTTTGATAGAGATTTAACATGTGAAAAGCATCAGTTTTCTCCCAGATTAGTCTATAAATATATTGGGTATTTAGTAACATTGTCTTATTGTAGGGTGAAGATTTCTAATTCTAAATTCTGGAAACTAATTTAAAATTTTAGAAATATATTTCTAGTATTAAAGTATTGTTTGTTGGCTGATTAACAGTTTAGACAGTACCATAAAATATCAAATTCATAATAATACAATCCCATAAATGATGTAGAAATTCAAATGGAGGATAGATTATATGATTTGGTCTCAAACATTTCAATCACAAAATACTTGCTTGGCTTTTTGGTGTATGTGTTCAATGGGTTATTTTGTAGTCTATTAATTTGAATTTTCCACCTTATTATACATTAATGTAATAAATGTTTCTGCATTTTTCTAAGATTTTTTTATTCTTGGAAAAATAAAATGAACATGATTTGCTAACATTTAAATATACTCTGTGGGTTTGAACTTATTTTCTCTGAAACTATAGAATCTATAACCTTGAGTGACATTTTGTGGCTTTCATTTCTTTTTATAAGTGACTACTAAAATAGTAAAATAATCTTATTCTGATCTGAGAAAGTTTTCAGAAAATTGGAACAATATGTCCACTAACTAGTAGAGGATATCTATATAACTATCTGTATTGTATTTGTTCTTTATTGGCAAAAGTTAACCTCTGCTTTGATTTCTGTAAGTGTTTTGAGGCCATTTGATTTCTTTGTTAACTGATTTGATTTTTTTTAACATTTTGTACATTGAATAAACCTTGGACACTTAATATTTTCCTATGAAGTTGTTGATTTCATCAAATTTTGATAGTCATTTGTGCTCTACAACAAATTATCCCAAAAAGTAGTGAATTAAAACAACACAACAACTTATTATGTTCACTAATCTGAAATTTGGGGTAGGGTTTAGTTAGAAGCTTATTTCTGTTCCACATGGCATTAGATGGGGAGGTTAACTGAAACTGGATGGTCTACTTCCAAAATGACTCACTGGCATGGTTGGAAAGCTTTCTGCTAGGATGTGAGCTGGGTTATTGGATAGAGGCCTTCATTAAATATCTATGTGGGTATCTCAACAGAATGGCATGGATTCAGTAAAGCAAAATGGATTAACTCCAGAGATGAATGTTCCAAGAGACAGGAAATGCAAACTGCTAATCATCTAAAGACTGAATTCATAAAAAGGAGTGTACCATCATTTCTCCATATTCAGTCAAATTATCAGAGCCTTTCTCAAATTATTAAATAATTACAAATGATAGATAGCTCTATTGTTAGAAATGACATAAATATTCTATCACAATTTAGTCATAAAATGACTCAAATTGTTTTAATACTGTTTAAATACCCTATAAGTAGCATCTTATTTTATTTTGTATTAATATATTTCCTTTCCTTTTTTGATCTTTCAAGCTAAATTTTATATTACACTTTTTTTAAAATCGAAATTTGTTTGGTGGCTTCTATTACAATTTTATTGTCTTTTGTTAATCTGTGCTAAATTCCATGTATTTTTAGGGTTAATCTGCCATTATTCTAAATTTTCATTTTGACACAACATTTTTTTAATTTTTATTAGTGAATCACAGTGAGGTATAATAATAGACTTACAAACTTTTGTGCTTGCATTTCAGTTATACAATGATCGAGTATCCATCTTTCCACAGTGCCCATTTTCCACCACCAATGGCCCCAGCATCCCTCCTACCACTCCCACACCACCCCTTCACCCCACTCTGCCTCTGTGGCAGGGCATTCCCTTTTGTTCTTCCTCTCCTTTTAAGTTGACACAACATTTAAGGTGGTATACTTCCCTTTCATAACTACCAAATAAAATATCACACAGCCCTGACATCTACCTTTTCAAAGGCCTGCTTCAAAATTTGGACAATGAACCCAGGAATTTGGGGAATTTTGAATTTGAGGTCTTTTGGCTTTAATTGAATGACACACAGAGCCTAAACTTTTTAGCATAGCAGGCAAATAGATGGGAAGAAACTGTGGCTAAGGGAACAGAAGACAGAGAAAACACCAGAGCCTCAATTAACACAGGGTATTAACAGGATATTTTTGACCATAGAACTGAAGTGCTTTGATGAGTGGTTCAGCTACTTATATGCACAAAATTTTGAAATATTGCAATTGACCACTCAGTGAACTTCCACTGGAGATGCTAAACTCATAAGAAAAACTGGGTCTTTGAGCAATGTGCTAATTTCCTAGAACAAATAAAAACAAAATGACAGCAACCCTTGTTTTGTATTTTTTTTAACTTCTGACCTGGCCTTTTAAATATTATCGGAAATTAGCATATTGTAATAATAATAGTATTCATTTCTTGAAGTCTGAGGTAAGTAGCTCTAAGAAGTCCCAAATATCTTATGTATAATTTTAACATGAAATATACTTATTTGGTCTTCATCCCAGTAATCTGACATAGAACTCATGAAACCCTTAAAATTTCCTTGATTATGAAGGGTTTTGTTATTTGTTTTTTGTAACATACTCCTTTTCAGTCACACCTGAGCTTATGAGGTAACTTTTGGAACATCTCTGGTTGCCACTGAATGAATCTCACTGATTGCAAGATTGGACTTTTCACCCCACCTTCTTCCTCTGGGAAAGAGATTGATTAATCACTAAGGCAAGCATGAAAGAACCACTACTGTGTATATAATTCATGGTCATCACAACATTAAGGTGAAGGGGGAAAATGATTTTAAATATATGATGCTGACTATATTTTGTAACCTATGTGAAAAATATTTTGTCTAGTCTTAAATATTTGAAGCATTTAAATTAGTTTGACAATTTTAATCTTTAAACTATTTAGAAAAATTTATTGGCGATCTATTTAATCTAAAAATTTCTTCTAAGTTTAAATTGTGTCAGTATTATGCTTTCTATTGTACAAAACAGCACTAGAATTTGGTGCATATTCTAAAAGCATACAACACAATTATTTTCATCTCCAAAGAATGCTAAATGTGTAGATATATATTAAATAATTTTGATGATTTTATTGTTTACTTTTCTTTAAAATATCTATTCTCTGCAAGAATTCAATTAAAATATTCCAATAAAAGGGATATTAATTTCCATTTTTTAATATTATTTCACTTTATATAGTTAGATACTCTGTTATTTGACCCTGAAAGATTTATGACTTTAATATTATCCTTATAATTTACAGATCTGGAGTCATAAGATCTCCTCTTTATCATGTCTAGTTGTTTTATTCTTATATTTTACACTGTTTAATATTTATACTGAACCAATTTTCTTTTTATTTGCATATCTTAGTAGCTCTTAGCCTATCCCATTATTTTTCAACCTGCCTTATAGTTATTATGAATGATATGTAACTGAATTTTGACTTGTAACAAAATGTTAGTATCTTATTTTCAGGAACATTTTTTACATTCTATTTTCCAGATTTATTGAGATATTATTTCTTTCCCTCTATCCTAAGCATCCTGAATCCTCCATAAGATTTGTAATTTTTTATTTTCTTTGTTTATATTTTAATTTAGTGATTAAAAAACAAAGGAAAACTAGAAATTTGAGAGTTGTATTTGCACATTATATGTCAGACAATTAGTGAATATAAAAATTATATATAAATGCGGAGTTAGAGTGATAGTACAGCAGGTAGGTAGATTGCCCTGCCAATCTCTTGCATCCTATACAGTCCCCAGGCACCACCAAAAGTGAACCCTGAGCACCACTATATGTGATTCAAAAACTATATATGTGTATATACATATGTATATATCACAACAACAAAGACCTAATCCCTGAAAAGATGAGCAAAAGATCTGTATAGATTTACCCAAAAACATAGTCCACAGACACATAAAAAAATTCTCTGCATCAAGTACAGAGAGGGAAAAAAGTTCTCTGCATCATTTATTATAAGAGAAATGTAAATCAAAATCACATTGAGATATCACCATACATCTATGAGAATAGACTATATAAAAAAGATTGAAAGTAAACATAAGCAAGGATGTGGAAGAAAAGAAATCTTAGCACCCTGTTGTGGGCATATAAACTGCTGCAGCTTCTATGGAAAACAGTATGAAAATTTCTTATGAAAATAAAATTGGATACTCACGTGAAAACACTGAATTTAAAAGATATTTTAACCAGCATGTTCATAGAAGACTTTTCCACATAGCCAAATTATGAAATCAGCCTATATGCCCAACAATAGAACATATATACTTTATATATTGAAGCCTTGGTATATGTACTAAATGCACTACTATTACATCATTTTTAAAAAGATAGATTCTGTCATTTTGGACAAAACAGATGGAACTTGAGATGGTTATGCTAAGAGAAACAAGAGAAAGACTAATAAGATTATCAAAAGATGATTTTTCTTATATATAGACTTTATAGTATAAAAGTATAGAAAACTTCATACCAAAGCAAACTGACCTCCCCCGCTTTCCCCGGACAAAAGCCTAAATCCTATACTTAGTGAAAATTGTGGTAGTTACTGGAAGGAAAAGCAGGTAGATGGGATAAGGATAGGAGCCTTTTGGTGGTAGACAGGCACATTAGAACTCGGGGTGCTAAAACCCCAATACATATAGAAGTATTAATATATAACTCAAAAATCTATAATATTGTAACTTAATGATAAAGGAAAAACTATTTTTGTGGCTTCTTTTTTTAGGGGTCACACCTGGCGATGCACAGGGGTCACTCCTGGCTCTGTACTCAGGAATCACCCCTGGAGGTGCTCAGGGGACCATATGGGATGCTGGAAATCAAACCCGGGTCGGCTGCATGCAAGGCAAGCACCCTACCCGCTGTGCTATCGCTCAAGCACAGGAAAAAAAAAAAGTTTTAAAAGAACATTATTTTCAGGGCTGGAGCAATAGTACAGCAGGTTTTCCTTGCACCCGACCAACCAGGGTTCAATTCCCAGCATTCCATATGGTCCTCCGAGCACTGCCAGGAGTAATTTCTGAGCACAAAGCCAGGAGTAGAATACAAGATAAAGTATTCGATTACCTATGTAACAGATATGCATAGTATATATCAAGTAAATATAGGGTAAAAGTAGATTAGCATATGGAGAATGTATGGGCAAATGTTTGAAATTAGGCTATTAAGAAGTTTGACTTTTATACTTTTTCCTTTATATACTTCCTTTTCACTGAGAACTGTAAAGCAGCAGGTACTACCAGAAGCATCTGAGAATAACTGCACATTTGATTTTTAATTTTGGGATTTTGCACAATCAGAAATATTTAACTGCTGTCAAATTTTCCACAATCCATGTATGTCTAGTTCCATTATCTCATAAGTGTTCATAGTCCACAGTTTAAGAAGCTAAAATCTAGAGATGGGTACAGGAGACCAATATTAACTAATCCTTTTAGAAGAAGATGAGCAACTGAATATCCAGGTGTGGCAGGAGTCAAATCAATCTTGTCTGCTTTTAGAGTAAAATTGCTAAGACAAACTTAATGATTTAGGATTTGAAGGAGAGATGAACAAGGATAGCTAGCTCCTTGTAGATGTGAGTCAGACATATTTTTATTTTCAAATAAAAAAATTAGCTACCCTCTTCTTAATAACAGTTAAGGTAGCACTTGTCCAGCAATTCTAGACTCTTCCCTCCTTGTTTGATTTATAGGTAGCACAAGGCGAACGTGATTGGAAAATACATCTCATGAGTGTTTCAAATAAGATGACAGGCCAACATTGGACAGAGAAAGCAAAATGATCATGAGTAGCACTGCATTGTAACACTGTCATCCCATTGATCATCAATTTGCTTGAGCGGGCATCAGTTAACATCTCCATTATGAGACTTGTTACTGTTTTTGGCGAATTGAATACACCACGAGTTACTTGTCAGGATCTGTCATGCAGGCGGGATACTCTCGGTAGCTTGCTGAGTTCTCTGAGAGGGACAGAGGAATTGACACTCGGATCAGCCAAGTGCAAGATAAATGCCCTACCTGCTGTGCTATCGCTCCAGTCCAATCATGAGTAAAGTATACAGTACTAAAGAATTAGCGCTGCAATTGCTAACTATTATGATTGGAGGCCAGCTCATGGTGGAAACCAACAATGAACCTGTCCAAAGCAAGGGAGAAATGACCCATGTGGGAAAAGCTGGTTGGAAAAACATTTGATAAGCCATCAGAGTGAGGAGAAAGGTCAAGGAGAATGAAGGCAGAGGAGAAATAATTTGGAAAACAATCAATATCCTAGATATCTAGATAAATTATATGCATGAGTACCAAACTAGTAGGCATGTTTTTCTGAAGGGAATAAGCAAGAGAAAATGTTAACATTCCATCAGATAGTCTCACCTCTCTGACAAGTGTATGTTCCATGCATTGTGACCCATGGTTGTCTCCGGGTCACTGAATGTCATTTTATCATATGCAAGATCTCTGAGGGAAAGTCTCTGTGTAAGTGACCGGGATTACTGTACCATGTACCTCACAGCTGCATCAACTTTGTAAATAATTGAACACAATTTCCTTGCCACAGTCAACTTTCCAGGGGAACCCAGTGTAGTACATATTATAATATATCAGTGTAGTTTATTGGGCTTGTTATCATCTGGTGGTCATCTAGTAATGAAGAAAACTCTATAATACTATAAAATAACATTTCAAACAATAGTTCCTGAGATTGATAAGCTCAGTAATGAATTTCTCTGTTATTTCTTTCCAGGACTTATGAAAATAGTTCTTGAGTTTCTGAATACATTGAAGCATTTATGAAATGAAGCAGATATCTGGTAGAAAACAAGGACATACTCCTACGGGGATAAGGGTTCCTACAGTGATACCAAATCCCCTCAGCAAGAAAAGAACATAATCTTTCGCATTGAAGAATTCTAATCTTTTTAAAAATAACAAACAAACAAAAAACTACTCACCAACCAGGTAATTTCTACTTAATGTAATTTGACCTATTTTTAAGAATATTTTTCAAATTTTTGTTATTTGAATTCTCATGAACAGTATGTCAGGGTATACATCCTTACCTTGTCATTTATTCACTCAAGAGTTTATTTGTAAACACCTCCAATCTTGTGGGTAAAATAAAGCTAGGTCATATCTATCCTTGACCAGGAAGAACGCACTGACAGGAAGATCATTAGTGTCCATTGCTCACCAAAGCGTGTTATACATAGGAAGGTTTGTAAATATTCTTGTTTTGATGGTTTTGCTTTTAATCTGGAAAAGAATATATAGGTTACTTTGAGAATGTATAGTACAGAGGAGAAAACTGAGAAATCAATGCAATGAAGTAATGCTAAGAATAGAATTATGAAAGTTTGAAGGAAAGAGTTGACTCAGGTGTGATGTATAAAATATCTTGACCCCAAATAATTTTCCTTCTCTGAACTTTTGTAGTATTCAATTAATATTTAAATGCTTCTTTTTACATAGCTGTATCTGTCATTGTGGGTACTTGAGGAGAGTTCTAAGGATCTTTATATTCCCACAGAAGGTGTGAGGGTGTAGTTAGCCAAAATATTTATTAAGGTCCAAAATATCTAGAAAGTGAATTTTCTTACCTCCTATTGTTACTTTTTGTTCTTATTTTATAAAATTTTATTTCTGCATCCTCTCTTCCAAGTTTCTTTTATCCATTTATTGCAATCCTTAAAAATGCACATCTCATTACTTTCTTCCATTTTCATGTGACATGACATCATTTCCTTCATGGCCCTCATTAGATTATTTAACGTGCCCATCTCATTACACCTTTCCCATCTTGCATCTCATTACACCCCTTAAACATGCACATCTCATTACACAGTCCTTACATATCTCATTACACGATTCCATTTTTGTATCTCATTGTCATTTCATTTCTGCATCTTATTACATTAAAACCTACTTTCTATTATATCTTACATATTTTGAAAATTTATATACTCTCCCTTCTTTTATGCATATAATTATACTGCCTCTTCTTTATCTGACCAGCTCATTACACTTTTCCTTTTACTCATCTCATTTCAGCCCTGAAAGATGCCCATCGTACAGGATACTTCCTGAGACAGCTCATTAAACCATCTCATGTATTCACCTCATCACAGCTTTTTAACATATATGTCTTATTACATAGAACTCTTCATGAATCTCATTAAAATCTTGGAAGGTACCTATTTCACTACCCTTATATCTTATGCATCCTGTCACTATATTACAACTACACATCTCATTAAGGTATTTTTTATTACTTTAATATGTTCCTTCATTATATATGTCCTATTTGCTAATATCTCAGAAATTCATTAAATTTTCCATTTCTATATAACAAAAATTACCACAGCTTTTGAAGATGGGAATTTTCATAAATAGTATTTATATGGCTTTAATTATTTAATAGTAAAATAATAATTTAGTAAATAATTTAATAATTTAATTATTGTGTTATAATAATTCTCAAATTAGAAACCTGTGTATATTAATATAGAGGTATTAAAAATAACTTCTCATAACTTTGAATTAGTAAGTGTATGAGTTTACATGGGTTATTAAAAATTAAATAAGCTTGTTGTTTTTAATTTTTATATTATACATATAAAAAATGGCTAATATCCATAATATATAAAGAACTTACAAACTCGATAACAAACCAACCCATAAAATAAATAGGGAGAAGAGCTTAATAGATACAGGCACATAAAAATATCACTCAATATCACTTATTATTAGAAAAGTGAAAATTAAAGTAGTGAGCTACCACCTCAAACCAGGAGAATAGCATATTAAAAATATCATGACAAGTGCTGGTAGGGGTATGGAGAAAATGGAATCCTCACATATTTATTCAATGCCTATGGAAAACAATGTGGATATTTCTCATAAAAATTAAGTATGTTATCCAGAAATTAAAGTTCTATATATCTATGCAATGAGCATAAAAACATTAATTTGAAAGGATATATGCCCACCTGTGTTCACTGCAACACTTAACCAGTAAAGATATGGCAGCAACTGAAAAACCCAGTGAGTGTTGATGGGACACTACTCAGATATTAGAAAAAATGAATTCTTCAAGATGAATGGAACTGGAAGTCATACTAAGTAAAATAAGTGAGAATAACATGCTGGCTCATCTCCCCCATTGTCATTGTCATTGTCATCTCGTTGCTCATAGATTTGCTCGAGCGGGCACCAGTAATGTCTCCATTGTAAGACTTGCTGTTACTGTTTTTGGCATATAGAATACGCCATGGGTAGCTTGCCAGGCTCTGCTGTGTGGGTGAGATACTCTCCGTAGCTTGCCGGGTTCTCCAAGAGGAGCATAGGAATCGAACCTGGGTTGGCCAAGTGCAAGGCAAACACCCTACCGCTGTGCTATCACTGCAGCCCCAATCTCCCTCCATGTGGCATATAAAGAAACAGCGAAGGAACAATGTCTAATAAACCCTTAGACTCTAACCACAGGATTGAAGGAACTAAATGGGGCAGGGAGCACAGAGTGTCCAGTGGACTCTGGTGGGTTCTGTTTAACTTTGTGCCCCTAAAGGAAATAAACATTTACACTCCTATAAGTCTGCATTATCTCAATATAAAATAATTTTGAAAATACTTCCATTTTTAATTCAGGACCTATAGAAGCTTTTTATGTACTATCATCTCTGAATTAATATGAAGTCTTGTCTGGTTAATAGTGCTTCTCAAGTGAATTGACCACAGTCTAACCACAGCCATGCATTAACAGTACTCAGAACTTGTGTTTTTCTAGAGTGCAACTTAAGCAATTATAATGTTTTACATACATACATACACTCACATCTGGATATAGTTCTATATTTACCACTAGTTTACTTGCAGTTGTGCCTTCTGAAATTAACAACACATATGCATGATTCATTGATTAATATCCCAATGGCTGCTAAATTTCTGTGGACAGCAGAGTTGCCTCTGTTATGAAGAGCTTAATAACATGCAAAAACACTGGCCCTCTTTTTCTCTTTTTTTGGGGGGTGTCATACCTGGCATTGTACAGGGGTTACTCCTGGCTCATACACTCAGGAATTACTCCTGGGGGTCCTCAGGGGACCATATGGGATGCTGGGAATTGAACCCAGGTCAGCCTCGTGCAAAGCAAATGCCCTACCCGCTGTGCTATCGCTCCAGCCCTCCTCTTTTTTCAGCAAAATACTTTGCATTCATTATTAACTGTCCTGGTAATTCTGAAATACACTAAAGTTTGAAAAATAAAACCTTACTGAGTATTTACAATGTGTTGTTCTCTATGAGAACAGAAAGATGTAAGAAAATATCAGCCCTTATTGCAGTGGCAGAGCATTTTCCTTGTAGGTGTAAGTCTGTGGGTTTAAGCCCTGCTAAAAAAAACAAAAAAAAAAGATGGAAGGAAAACAAAATGTTGTTCCTCAGGATAGAGAATTTCTCACTAACCTAAAAATTGAGCTGTAATATGACCCAGCAATTTCACTTCTGGGCATCAACCCCCTAGAAGAAAAGTAAAATCCATTCAAAAGTATATATGAACACCATTATTAATTGCAGTACTTAATACAATAAGATGTGAAGTCAACCTAGGTGTCCAATTATAGATTATTACGATGTGCTATACAAACAATGTAATACAACGTTGCTCTAAAGAACGATGCAATCTACTGCAACATGAATAGAACTGAAAGATATGTTAAATGAAGTAGGACAGAAGGAAGATGGCAAATACAGGTTGATCTCATTTATCTTCAGTATGCAGAATAACTGGGCAAGGAAATGTAATGAAGTGAAGGGGGTATGCCTAAATTACTCATGACCCCAGACTATAAGGAGAAGGACAGAGAAAAAGAAATTGAGAGAGGAGTAAGAAAAGGCAGAAGGGAAGTAACCAGGCAGATACGAAGAACCTACATTAGTGATGTAGAAAAGACATGTGTCTAAAACACAACAACTAAAAAATGTTCCTGCCAAGGAGCCAGACTGGAGGATTAGGGGGTGAGAGGGAGTCTGAGTACCTAGGGACACTGATGGAGGGACTGTTGTCAGAATATCCCATGTCTAAACCTCATCTTTGAATAACTTTATAAATCAGGGTGCTTAAATAAATTTTTAAAAAGTGTTGGTCAGGGCTGGAGCGATAGCACAGCGGTAGGGCATTCGCCTTTCACTCGTACGACCCGAGTTCGATTTCTCCTACTCTCTCGGAGAGCCCAGCAAACTACCGAGAGTATCGAGCCTGCACGGCAGAGCCTGGCAAGCTACCCATGGCATATTGGATGTGCCAAAAACAGTAACAAATAAGTCTCACAATCGAGAGACGTTACTGGTGCCCGCTCGAACAAATCGATAAATAACGGGATGACAGTTGGTCCAGATCATAACATTTTAACAATTTAGTGATATGATCATTGATGATAAGACTGCTTTTTTTGACCTTAGACAAAGAAACACAGGTACTTTTTCACTACTATTTGGTCTGCCCACTATTTGGTAGCAATATCCTAAATGCTAGCAATTAAAAACATTTTTTTTAAATGTTTGAGCACCAATTGACATAAGCTAGATCTGGAACAGACTGTCCTTCTCACCAATATACAATGATCTTAAGGATGAATACGCTATGTCTCAGCATCAATTTCCTGAACTTTAAAATGATATACTAAAAATGTCTGTTGGGAATAAGTGAGATCAATACTTAGAAAATTCTTAGAAAATTGCTTCCACAGTGCAGTTCTTCAAGAAATAGCTACTGTTGATAAAATTAATTTTAACTGTCATATGTCACAATAAGTTCACTGCCATTTAAAGTACCACTCTATGTCACTGATGTTCACTTAGCTAACGGAAGGGTTAAACAAAGACTATCCTATAGATCCCAACCTGGTCATGAGCAATACTGATATTGAAACTGCACAAGTTTGCCCATGTACTAGAAATAGGGACATATCTAACCTCATAGGGTATATTACCATTCTCTCCTTATTGATAGCAATCAAAGTTACCCACTCAGACATGCATAAGAAAATCGTGTGGAGTCTGGAGCTATAGTATAGTGAGTAAGGTGTTTTGCCTTACATATAACCAACCCAAGTTTGATCCCTGGCAACCCGTATGGTCCCCTGAGCACTGCCAGGAATAAGCCCGAGTACCACTGGGTGTCACCCGAAAATTTTTTTAAGGAAATAAAAATGGTGTTATAATGACATAGAACAGTGATTTTCAAATTTTTCACTTCTGCAGACTAGTAATAGTCCACAGATTGGTGGCTGCAATTCCACATCTGGAAGAAAAAAAAAATCTTAAATCATGTCTCCACACTGAAAAACTTAACGTGAATTGTTCTACCTCCAACAGTCTTATTTTCTTATCTCTGCATTTCCTGTGATTATTTTAAAAAACATTCATATGGGTCAAATCAAAGTTTACCCATACAAGAGATTCACGAATCACGAAATCCCCGTTAATCGTTGATTTCTTGAGCAGGCTCAGTAACTTCTCCATTCGTCCCTTCCCTGAGATCTTAGAAGTCTCTCTCGACTCGGCCCTCCCATTGATGTATCACTGGAGGCTCTTTCAGGATTCAGGGGAATGAGATCCAGCTTGTTACTGGATTTAGCATATGAATACACCATGGGAAGCTTGCAAGGCTGTCCCATGTGGGCAAGAAACTCTCAGAAGCTTGCCAGTTTCTCCCAGAGGGAGAAGTAGGCTACAAGATATTGCGTGCTTCTGGGAGCTTGCTTTTAAGTCTCTGGGTGCTGACTGTTGATGGAATTACACACACCTGGGTTTCTCTGCCGGTACCTTCATGTCCGAACGTGTGGAGAGGGGCCTTTAGCATGGCTATAGCTAGGTTCCGGTGGTCTTTAGCTGCCTGGAGCTCTGCTCGAGTTGGGGAGGGAAGCTGGAGCCCATCCCCTCCGAGGGGCCCCGGGGAAGACAGCCAGGCGTGTGGGCAAGTGACTCTCTAACAAGAGATTAATACGGTTATATTAACCCTTAAAAAAGTGAATTTGTTACTTTCTCCTCTTATCCAAAAAGTTGGCTCCCATGAAAACCTGTTAATTTCAAGTGCATTTACAGTGTGATCTCCAAACTGCAAAGCTGCTCTTTCAACTCTTTGAACAGAATCTTGAGGGGTAGGAGCACAAATCTAGATATTTTGATTCATGAGATCTTAGATGAGGATAAAATGAAGATGTGCTGTAAGGCATCTCCTCCCCTTTGTTCCCCCTTTGTGATTTAGTAAATCTGATCAAGAATCCTAGAGGACTTGTTCTCAAATATGCCTGCACTTTGCAATCAACTGAGGAGCTTTAAAAAAACTGTCGATGCTTGGTTTCCACCAACAGAGATTCTAAATTAATTGATTTGTGATGAGGTCTGACATTAAGATATTCACAAGTTGCTTAGTGGACTCTCATATACAATAAAGTGAAGAGCCACTACACTATCAATTCAGAGACCCTGCTGGTTCTGCTGTTTTGCTCTTCATTAGAATCAGAGAATCTGTTTCAAATCTACTTCTGTGAGCAGTCTTTCTGAGAACTTTTGGCATACTGGCCTCCTTGGGATTTAGTATTTGCCATAGTACTCTAGAGTAATTTCAAAACAGTGACACAAGCCCCAGTTCATTCTCAGATATATCTGGTCCTATGATTGTGTGATTTTGTGATTTAGGCCGAGGAGCAAATTCTTTTCTCTGGCCTCTCAGTTTCCTGCCAGCACCTAGCATTCCACTGGCACCTAAGTCCATTCAGTATGTGAGAATTCAAAAACTAAACTCTGTCCATAAATATTGCCAAGATTATATTTTTAATTATGTACATGGATCAGAATTAGTGTATTTAATAATTCTAAGAATCAGAAGCAAAGAAAGACTCTGGCTTTCGTTTTTGCAAAGAAATTCCAAACTTAAAAATTCTCAGATGTCATAGTTCTAGAAGATGTTACTATCTGCTGAGTATCACTTCAGATTAATTTTAAATATCTCCTTTTCCTCTTATTACAGTTATAGTCTATCCAGTTGGGAGAGATATTGGCAGGATCTAGAATCTTCTAAGTTAGGAAATAAATGTTATTAATGTATTCATTATGTAATGTAATAATTCTGACTTACACAGTATATAATATAATAAACATATACTACATGCATATATGTATACATATAATGAATACGATACCTATATATATACATATATGTATACATTACATACTATACATAAGAATATAGGTAATTCCTCTGCGTGCATATACTGCCTGAGCCCATGTGCTGCTTGCACCCATGTGGCCGAGCACATGTGTTGCCCGAGCACGTGTCGCCCGCATCTCCCCTCTTGAGATGTGTACTTTCATGCTTTCATACTTTTGTGTCTAAAGCTTGTTATGTGTAAGGGCTTCCTCCACCCTTGGAGAAGCCCGCATTCTCTCTTGAATGCATTACTCTTACTTCTCTCTCTCTTTCTTATCTCTTCCCCCTATCCTCAAAAGCTTCTAAATAAAATCTTTTTACTTAAAAAAAAAGAATCTAGATAGTTTCTCTTATATAAATGCATAAATAATCAGCTGCTCATCATAATAATTATATAATACCACTATATATAAGAATCTATCTAGATTTTTATATATAACACTCTACCTAGATTCTTATATATACCAATCTACTTTATTATATAGTAGATGCTTATACATAGTGATATTATATAATCATTATAATAACTAGATGATGATTATTTACAGAATCATATTACAGTACAAAATGAAGACTAAAAATTAGATCAAATTAAAATTTATACTGGGCTGGAGCGATAGCATAGCGGTTGGGCTTTCGCCTTTCACACAGCTAACCAGTGTTCGATTCCTCAGCCCCTCTCGGAGAGCCCAGCAAGTTACTGAGAGTATGGAGCCTGCACTGCAGAGCCTGGCAAGCTACCCGTGTGTATTGGATATGCCAAAAACAGTAACAATAAGTCTCTCGATGAGAGACATTACTGGTGCCCACTCAAACAAATCGATGAGGAACGGGATGACAGTGACAGTGACAGTGAATCTAATACTAATCTGTCACTGTCATCCCATTGTTCATTGATTTGCTCAGACGGGCACCAGTAATGTCTCCATCGTGAGACTTATTGCTACTGCTTTTGGCATATTGAATATACCACCGGTAGCTTGAGGCTCTGCCATTTGGGTGGGATACTCTCCGTAGCTTGCCAGGCTCTCCAAAAGGGGCAGAGGAATCAAACCCGGGTCGTCCTCGTGCAAGGCAAACACGCTACCTGCTGTGCTATCAGTCCAGCCCTAAAGAACAACAAAAATCAAATATAAAGAAGCTTAATGGCAGAGCATATACCTTACATGTGCGAGGCCCAAATTTCTTCCTTGGTGGTTCTTGAGCACTACTGATTGTGATCCCTCTCTTTAAAAAGAAACAAAACTATACTATTGTTCTCCACTATATACAAAAGGAAAACTCAAAATGGATTAAAAGACTTGATTACAAAACCTGAAATCGTAAAATTTTTTAGAAGAAAATATTTGATACATTCCTGAATGTGTTAGCAGTTTTTCTGAATTAGATCCCAAGGGCAAGGACAGCAATAACAAAAATAAATGGGACTGCATCAAACAAAGAAAAAAAGATTTCTGTTAGCAAAAGAAATGCAATTTAAATTAAAGGCAACCCACAGAATGCTAGAAGATATTTGTGAATTCCATCTCTAACAAAGGGTTTATGTTGAATATGTTGAAGGAACTCATATGCCTTATTAAAATAAGCTCATTTAAAAATAGAGTAGGAGAGCAAGAGATAGTTGAATGACCAAGGCACCTACCCTACATGTTGAGGCCAGGAATTTGACTCCAGATCCCACCTCATGCCGAGCTTGACCCTGAGAGCTCTGCTCTCTGTGATGTCAGCACCACACATGACTTCCTGCCCACCTCCAGCCAGTGTCTCTGAACACTGGGACCGAAGAGATGTGCAGGCACCACAGCCCAAAGACCATGTGTGTGAGCACCTCAGCAACATCAGAAAACTGTGACAACAAAGGATTGTGGCCTTGGACAGGCACCACAACCAAGCATTTGGGCATCCCCCCCATCACCATTGCATCATCACCAAAAGCAAAGGATGGTGAATAACTGAATAGACATTTTTCCAAAGACACTGGAGACATAAAAATGATGTTCAGTCCCTTTCCAACTAGAACCATGGAGGGCACAGAAGAGAAGAAAAAGGTTCCTGCTAAGCCTGCTGCAATCTGAGACAAGAAACCACAGGTTCTTGTTGTACTAGATACACTGAAGGAAATCAAAAGACTTTTGTAGAGCTGACTATTAAGTGCCTGAGAAAAAAAGCTTGCCTAAGAGATGTTCCATAACTCAAGGAGGAAGCTCATCCATGAGAAAACTGAGCACTGTAGCAAAAAATATAGGCAAATCAACAGGACAAAAAATCGAATGGCTAAGATGGTGAGAAAAACCTGGGAACTTGGACAGCCCCAAAGAACTCAAATTATCTTTTGTCATCAGGATCAGAGGTAACCAATAGTGCGAGTCCTAAGCTCCCACGAGTGCTATAGATTTTCTGCCTTCACCATATCTTCAATGGCACCTTTCTTAAAGCCCAGCAAGGCTTCAATTAACATGATTAGCATTGTGGAACCCTATATTGCCTGGGGGTAACCAAATCTGAAGTCAATATATGAATTGATCTACAAGCATGGTTATGGCAAAAACCACAAGCAGAGACTCTTCCTAAAAGGTAATGCATTAATTGCTCAAAGTCTTGGTAAACACAGCATCATCTGTATGGAGGACTGATTTCTAAAATCTGTACTGTTGGAGAATGTTTCAAAAAGACAAACAACCTCCTCTGGCCCTTCAAATTATATTATTCCCAGGGCAGAATAAAGAAAAAGACCACCAATTTTGCAGAAGGTGAAGATGCTGGCAACAGGAAAAACCAGGGCAATAGACTGATGAGGAGGATGTGCTAAGATATCTACTATATATTTGTGATCTATTCGGTTAATAAGCAGCTGCTTTCAAATAAAGTTCAACATCACTACAAGGAGGTATTGCCTCACCCCTGTAAGAATGGTGAGCATCAAAAAGACAAGAAATAAGCGACAGATGTGAAAAGAAGGGAATCTTCATGCACACTTAGTAATTTAACATGTTGGCATGTTACACTGAAAAAAAGATGTTGGCAGAGCAATTTGTCCTAATTAAACAGAATTCAAATATGGGGTACTAGTGGTGCACACTGGGATCGAAGTGCTGAATTTGGTGTAGCCATTCTGGAAAAACAGCAGAGTATCTATTTGAGAATTCAGAATAGATTCATCAATTCTACTTCTGAGTATTTACCAAGTGAAAATTATATACATGCATATATAAATGTACAGGGAGATATATATGTCCATCCTGCACTCATTGCAGTACTGATAAGAACCAAGAGTCTCAGAAAGAATGAAATCTTGCTACTTTTGAAATAAGTCAGAATGAAGAGACAAATGCTATTTCACAAGTAAATGAAACTATAATCATAGAGACATAAAAGACTGCAAATTACCAAAAGGGTGGAGAAGAGAGGGGACAGCAAATTAGGTGAAATTATTGAGAGGCACAATCTTCTAGTTACAAAATAAATGTTATATATGATAGGAATGCTCTAATAATAAAGCATTATAAATTTGAAACCTATTACCACAAGCTTAAGTTACCACACTCTGGCTACAGAAAGTTCATTTTGGGTGTGTTTGCTTTTTTGGCTTTTCTTGTCATACCTGGTGGTCCTTAGGGGCTACTTAAAGTTTGGCACTCAAGGGACCCTGCAGGTCTGCATACTGTACCCTGGACTCCATACTACAGCTATTTGTTCTACCTCTCTAGTGCTATTCTAGTGTTGTTAAGGAGCTAGAAGTACCATTTAGCACTAATTCACTGACCAGTCCAAATATGTTGAAAGATTGCTACCAATTGCTACCAAGCAAGAACAAGTTGGAAAACTTATTAGTTTGATCTTGAGTAGCACAGAAAATGTAGCAGTGATCACCATATCCTCAAAATAAAATGGGATGCAAACTATATAAAGACTAAAACTACTCAGTAATCTGAGGATTGAGGAATAGCAACTGGCTATTCTTTCCTTATTGTTCTGCTGAGACATAATCAATGAGTCTTTGAAATGGGAGTAAGCTCACTTCTAAAATGAGGAACCTCTGCCCTTCCTGGAGTAACTGGGTCAGGGTGAGAGGCTTGTCTGGCCAGCAAAAACATATAGTAGACAGATACTACAGGAGTCAGGGCTAAGGAGAAAAAGAGAAACTGAGCTAAAGGGGAAAAGGGAAATGTGTGCTTACTAGAACTTCATGATTTTTTTCCTGGAAGGAAAAAAGAATGGTTTACATTTAATGAAGAGGAGATGGAGATGTTAGAAAAAAGGAAAGGGGGAAAGAAGAGTAGAAGTAAAAAAGATTGTTGAATGTCTGCATGAATTTTTAAGTTCCTCAAAGTTTTTTTTTTAATTAGATGAGGACAAGTAATATAATGCTATTCATAAATAACCAGATCAGCTTCTGCAGCACAAATTGCATTCTCAGCTGACTAATTTATAATAGATAAATTCACCAAAGTGCATGCCTTTTGAGATGGGTCATTTAAAAACTTCCATCAATTAAAAGTAAGTTTTATTTTCTTGACAAAGACCACTAGCTGAAACGTCAATTGCCTGTCCTAAGGGATGACACCTGTAAGTAAAATAAACATATTTTTAATGGAATAGATGGCCAAAGTGACCTTATCTCAAGATAGCACGCTCTGTGGTGAATATTTATTACTGAATTAAAGAGATCCTAATATGAAAGGACAGAAGTTCCTCTTCATTACCTTTCCTTGCTATATAAAGGCAGAGATTTTTTAATGTCCAAATTACCTTCAAAATTTACCAATCATTGAGTAAAAAATAACACAATAATGAACACTATGAATAACATAAAATAAATCTTCCTATTCAGATTATAAATATTAATATTCTGATATTAGAATGAACCACACATCCTTCCAATCAAAAACTCTTATTTCATTTATCTCCAATACCTTTGCTGCTCTATAACATTTTCATTTGTTTTGTAATATATTTTAAAGCAATAATTACCAAAATCCAGGGTTATTGCTAATGCAAAATTGAAATGACAAACTATATTTTAAATTAAAAATAAGTTTGGGGGCATGCTGTATTTTTAACTTCTAACCGAGGGAAGTGTAAACCTACACATACATTGAATCTGGTTGGAGTGTTTCAAGTAATGATATCTTTAACAGATTCCATAGTGAAGTTTATGACTGCTTCTGTCAACTTAATCAGTGGCTGAATAAATAACAGTACACCTACATTTAAAAAAATTAAAAATAAAATAAAATATTCCATAAGATATGGTAGTTCATTTAAGTTAATGGAAATTCTGCCCAATTTCCTATGGGTAAAAAATTCCAGAAATGTTCTAATTTTTTTATGTGTTGAAATATATTTACAAAAATCTAGTATTTTAAAATGTAAATGGTTCTTTGAAATCAAGTAACATAAGTAATCTCTTTTTATTTAAGTTTATTAAATACGTGAAAGTTTAAAAGTCTGTTAAGAATTCACATCCTTATATATTTGTAGAACTACAATTTAAGTCATGATTATTTGAGAAGAAAAAATTTACGAGATACTCCCTGCAAAGTTCTATGCTTCTCACTCAGCTGAACCATGCTGATTGTTATCAATATTCCTATTCTATGTTCTATGATTTATCAGAAGATGTCCATGTTGATTTATAAATAAAACCTATTTTATTAACAGTTATAAAATCACACAAAATTCAATGTGTTGTAGTGACAATCATTATCTTTTAGAATCTGGAATCTGGCTCAGAATATCTTCTGAGAGGCAGACAAGTGTGGGCTTGAGCTGACCCGTCCACTCTGCAGATCACAGAATTGTTCACAGCATTAGCAGAACTCACTATTGCTTAGAATGTCAATTTTTCATCACAAAGACACTGGCTTCAGCAGATTGAGAAATTAAGGGTCCAATGTTGATCTTAAATTCCTTTTATACCTAGACAAAGAAATACTGGTTTCCCCCTACATCCTATTGGTCACATGGGTTTACTGTTAAAATGGGAAAAGTAACTACACAAAGCTAAAATGTAGATGGTAACTAAAATGCAATGATTTCCATGTGGGAAAATTTTTTAAAAAAATGCATTTAAATCCAAAGACCCACAAAGTCTTATTGAAGGTAGGCTTTTGGTAGTTCCCTGTTTGAGGTTGAACCCCTATTCTTTGAGGAATATCTATATAGCCTTTGGATCTACTTTCTAGACTTTATTCCTCCTCTGAGTCATATGTTTTAATAATAAACAGCCACTGCTTGATAAATGGTTTCCTCAACCTACTTCCTCTTTATAGCATTTTAGAGATCCAGAGTGGAGAGATAATATAGCAGATGAGATGCTTGCCTTCTATGCAGCTGACTCAGGTTTGATCTTCGGTATCCCAAATGGTCCTCAAAGCCCCTCCAGAAGTGATTCCTGAGTAAAGAGCCACGAGTAATCCCTGAGCATCACCAAATTGGCCCACAAACAAAATGCGAAGGTACTTTAATTTTGTGTTATGTATCCATTAAAAAAAATCCCCTCTCCTTTTTTGTTGCCCTTGTTTGTATTAGTCCGTTCATTAGAATGTGATGCTCACAATCCACAAGTTTATACACTTTTAGTTGTGTTTGCACATCGTGCATCAAATATCACCTAGCTGTGGTTCTCATATACGACTAGCTGTGGTGTGCCAGAGAGTGCAATGCTATATGGTGAGGACACCTGTAATCCCAAACAGAGGAGCTTCTGGGATCTTGGTAGGTACTGGGGATTGAACTCTTAAGCCTCATACTTGAAAGTCAGGCGCTTTGCCACTGTAACATCTCTGGACCCAACGATCTCTTTTAAAGTGATAGTCTATGACTTAGTATAATTCTCTTAAAAATCTCTTGGCTTCCTAGGAAGCTATTCTTTCTTTCCATGAGGACACAGTGTCTACAAATGAGAGTTTCCTACTTTCTATTCCTGGAATGCTCCTAAAGGTAAACACTTAAATGACAGGAACTTATTGTTTAATGAGAGGATCTGTGAATCATATCCTTAAAGAGTGTTGAAACACATTTTTCCCTGTTTTAAACACTGCTTTAAATATCCCTGAAGTCTTAATAAAGCATTTTGTAGTTACACTCTGTTTCATCTTCTGACCAGGAGTTCTTTAAGGGCTGTTTCACAGATGGATACCTGATGTTCCCAGCATAATTTCAGCGAGTCCATAAGGATAAAACTAATTTTATAATAATGCTAAGAAATGATGGGTCTTTTTCTTTCTCATTAGGCCACATGGTAGAATATTCTATTGGCTCTATGACTTGTAATATTTTCCTGCTGATATTTTTAATCCAATTAAGTATTATCAAAATTTTCAAACATAAAATGACCCTCTTCTCATTACATGTTTTGTTATGAAGACATGATTATTCAATAAATATACTCTTTGATGCTATTTTATGGGTTAGTGTTTCAGCTTCTCAATCTTAGTTTTCCAAATTAATAAATATTATGCACATAAAGAAGGCATCTTAGAGTTCTCAGTCATTGTTATAGTGGAAAAGAGCCCTGAGAGAGAAAAAAAAAACTTGAGAAGACCCACCTTATAGATCATATTATGTTTACAAAAGAACACATTTGTCCAACACATTGGTTATATTAGCTATTATTATAGAGTTTCTGCAACTGAGCAAACTGTAAAAACTTATAAAAATAAAATGTATGTAGCAAAGAATCAGAGTAGGGAAAACTACCTGAGTAGTAGTGGGTGTTATTATGGCATGATTACACAGCATCTAAAATTGTATCTTTTCTGGGTCAGCAATGTAGTCAGTGGTAGAATACTTATTTTGTATATGGAAGACCTAGTACTTCTTAAATTGCTACTACCATGTACACATAAAAATCAACATCAGAATTGATTGTAGGCAGCCAGGAGGCTCTTGCCTTGCATGGACCCTGATTGCTCTCAATGGTTTTTTGGGTTTTTTTTTGCCCTCAATATTTTTGAATGTTGAACTCCAACATCATAAATGGCCCTCTGTGAACCTGTAAGGGTAATTCCTAACCATGGAGTCAGGAATAGCCCCTGTGTATTGCCAAGTGTGAACCCAAAGCAACAGCAACAACAATTTTTTGTTTCTATTAATATGTGGATCATAAAACCTCAATCAGAAATTTTTCAGAATGGGTCAAACCAACATACATGGTAATTAGGCTAATTTTGCTTCTTTTGACAAAATAAGTGAGGACAAGGAAACTCTAAATACACACATTCACACACACAGACAAACACAGCTAAGCCTAATTAAAAGATATGTTAAAAGGATAGTTAATACAATCAAGCATCTATCAAACATACATAACATACTATAAAAAACTGTGTAGGATCATTAAGCTATGATTTTAATATCTGAATGAGAATAATTTACTGCTCTAAGAGTCAGCAAAAAGTCATATTCTTATTATTATAACACCGTATGCTATTTTAAAGCTATTTTTCAAGAAAGACTATTTTGGTAGAGCTAAATCTTAAAATCAGGTATTAAATGAAGTTGATTCTTGAATAAGACTTCAATACTATTAGGTGAAACATTGAGTATCTTAGCTTTCAGATCATTTTGTGCATTCAAGAAATGTCTGTCACTTCACTTTAGTTGCATGCTCAATCATTTAGAACAAAATACAACACAACAAAAATCCCAATCCATTCTGCCAGCTCAACAAAAGGCTTTGTGTGGGTGTGTGTTAGAAAGTAATTATGAGGTTTTTATTTCACTAATTATTCTTCAGCCTTTGAAATGTCAGTGTAGGTCAAAGTAGCAGCCAATGTTTTGAACCAGATCTGAATTCAAATAAGGAGGCCACTGCAGGAATAACAAGAAAAGAATCAACAGTAAAGCAATTTGATGTTAAGAGGCACAAAAAAAAAAGAGATACAGAAGGAGATTCAAGGTCATAGGAATTTAAAGTTTTCATTCAGAGGACCTCCAAAGGCTCCCAAATTCACAAAAATTACTTCTTAGATAGGATATGATTGTCTATGTCGCTGAATTTACATTACAATGGGCTTCTAAATCAGTATAAAGTGAGACATAATTAAGTAAAAATGATGATTTAAAACATATTTTAAGTTCTGAAACTATTAAGAGCTTTTTAGAGTAGCCATTTGGGCAAATTATAAATTTTTCATAAATACCATAACTGCTCCAATAATTTTCCTTAATTCACCTTTAAAATCATTTTTGAGCTTATTTCATTTAGAGAATTGAGAACTAACTTAATTTCCTTATGACGAAGTTTCATTTTATAAATATGAAATTGTGACACTTTCTAACTTCAACAGAAAGTAAGCAAGCATATCCTCTGAGAACATAAGTTAGGCAGGCAAATTGATTGATTGTCCTTTATAAAACTATTATAAATGAATATACTTCTGTCTCATTAATAAATTATCTCAGGAAGGTTAGTAGACTTAGGTATAGTACTGACTTTTTGACCCCAACCTTCAGGATCAGCTAAGTTTACACAGTGAAATCAAACCAGATTGAGTAAAGTGATTCCATTCATTTCAGTCATACTTATGACTGATACCCAGTGTCATGACCAAATTGATCACACAACAGTCTCCATCAATCTTGGCAACAGTAGTACTGAGCACATTAGTTGTGCTGTGGCCTATTCATTTTACCTTCTACAGTTATAGATCAATCTGAGAAGAGAAAGAAGAGTTAATTAAGGGTAGACAGTATATGACAATCACTTCACCTCTCTGTTACCAAATGACACCTGGTGGGTCTAATGTGTTCTGGCATTTTTGCTTATTCATATGATTATTCCAAACCTGAAACCTTGGCATCAGATCTAGCCTTTTCCCAGACCTAATAATTCAAACTCTGCGTTTAACAATCCCTACTCCCATGATTTCTTGTACACTTAAGATGTGCTGGACTGGCCATAACTACTTAGAGGGTTGATGAGAGATCTCAATAAAAGCAAAAGCACTGTAGAGAAGATCTTGGATAATTAATATGACTAGAAGCTAGAGAAGATATTCAAGAATAGACATTTCCAAATTTAACTCAAATTATCACTTGCACTAGAATCTGAACACTGTGGCACATAGTTTCTCTAGATTTTACTTTGTCTTGCTCAAATTCTTGTCTAGCACTGCCCAAAACAGATATATAATGTGAATCTGGAAAGATAGTACAGGGGTGAGACCTCACCTGGCGTAAGGCTGAGCCAGGTTCAATCCCTGGCATCACATAAGGTCCCTGAGCCTTGCCAGGAGTGATCCCTGAGCACAGGGATCCCAGAGCACAGAACTAAGAGTAATACCTGAGCATAGCTGGATATCCTATCCCCTCCCACACATACACACAAAAAGAAATACAACATAAGCCACAAGTGTAATCTTAAATGTTTGACTGACCATATTGAAGAGATAAAAAATTAATATGCTTGGACCAGAAGGATAGTGCAGCAGGGGTTTGCCTTGCACATGGCCAACCCAGGTTAATCCTCAGCACAGCATATGGTCCCCTAAGACTACCAGGAGTAATTCCTGAGTACAGAGCCAGGAACAAAGGCTTTGTGGGGTGTGTGTTGAGCGTCGCCATGTGTGGCACAGAACAATCAAAAAATTAATAAATAGGCGTGCATATGTTGCCTGAGCCCATGTGCTGCTTGTGCCCATGTAGCTGAGCACATGTGGTGCCCAAGAATATGTGTCGCCCCCATCTCCCCTCTTAAGATGTGTACTTTCATGCTTTCGTGTCTAGTGCTAGGATGAGTGTAGAGCTCTCTCCACCCTTGGAGAAGCCCGCATTCTCTCCTGAACACGTTATTCTTACTATTCTCTCTCCCACTTATCCCTTCCTCCTTCCCTCAGAAACCTCTAAATAAAATCTGGTTACTTCAAAAAAATTAATAAATAAAACTAATTATGTATGTAAAATTAAACCAAATATATCTAAAATAGCATTCAACTTTTGGGGCTGGAAAGACAGCACAGCGGGTAGGGCGTTTGCCTTGCACACGGCCGACCTGGGTTCGGTTCCCAGCATCCCATATGGTCCCCTGAGCACAGCCAGGGGTGATTCCTGAGTGCAGAGCCAGGAGTAATTCCTGTGCATCACCAGGTGTGACCCAAAAAGCAAAAAAAAGAAAAAGAAAAAAATAGCATTCAACTTTTAAAAACTCTGGTGGAGGGTTTGTGTGATATTGGAATATTCTGTGCACTAAACTATCATGAATACTATTGTAAATCCAGGAGAAATCAGAATAAAATTTCAAATGATATTAAAAAATAAAAATACATTAAGACACTTCAGTTTTTGTATTAAATCTTCAAATATGTATTCACACACTAATGTGACTAACGTGTAATTATACCATGCATATCTCTGAACCAGACACCATGTCAAGTGCTCAGTGTACACAGGTAGTAGTGGCCACTATATTGGATAATAGCTGTAAGCAAAGGCCAGAATGACAGCTAAATTCATGATCCTCTAAATTCTATGTGTTATTTTGGGGCCCCAATCTTTTAAATTTATTGTGACCTGGTAAGAAATATAGATACATATGTATTGACCTGTTATCCATTGGTGCATGTGACTTCTTTTTTTACAATTTAAAATGTATCTATGGTATACTAATAAGTCTCAGTGAGTTATGTTGTTTTTCAACTAACTAGGTAAATTTGTAGCTTAAGTTCATCAATACTTCCTATTAGAATATTTTTTTTACTTCTCCCTGGACAATTTAGAGTTAGAAAAACCCAGCTTCTACATAATCCATTGTGCATTCAATACCATGGAAGTTAAGCTTATTAATTGTAAAGTTCTTTATAATCAAGGGGAAATAACTGCTTCTTTATTACAAAATTGCTGTGAGGAGTAATCAGGCTAATGAATATACTGTAGTTTGGTACCTAACACATAGTAAACAATTGGTAAATTCTATTCAGCATTATATTTAGTCTTTAACTTTAATAGCCAGAGATTGAAAATATAGTGGTCCATGATTAGGAACTAGATAGATAAATTATAAATATGATTAACTCATGTTGGGGCTATTTACCTCCAAAAGTGAAATCAGTGCATCGTATCTGTTTTATGTTTTTGCTTTGACCAAATAAAGCTATTTTTTGGAGAGAGAGTGATAATTTCCATATAATAAAAACAAAATAGGTTATTCTATGATTTAAAAATAGCTAAAACTGCATTCTCAGAGGTTTCATATAAGAAAAAAAATTTCTTGTTCAAGTCACAACCTGATGTGTGTCAGGTCTTTCTTTTCTGGGGCGATTTTTCTCCAGATGATGACCCAGGAATCTAGTCTATTTCTATATTGTTTGATTGACAACATAAACACCTGATCTGTAAGATTTATAAAAAAGAGAGATGTGAAATATGGATAACTGATCAGAGTTTATAAACAAGCCGGAAATGGGCTTTTTTCCATAGTCCATTGACCAAACTATAATCAAACAGTCACAGCCTAAACTGCAAGCCTCTCTTCCCAGAACAAGGATTATTACACAGAATTTGGAAAAATTCATGACACTCTGTTTGGCAAGAGTTGGAATTTTGAGCATTCAGAGTACAGAACTGAACTTTTCGGTTTTTTTTTTTATGTCTATTCCCAACTGTTCTCAGGTCTTACTCCTGGCTCTATGCTCAAGGAACAATATGTGGTATTGTGCATTGAATATAGGTAACTCCTGCACTATTTTTACAGACCCCCAAATTCAACATTTTAATGAAGAATTCCTCCCAGTGTCTGGTTATATACAGTTGATTTATTATACAATGTGAGGTACTGAATCCAAGTTTTATAGGAAGAGAAAAGAATATCTTGATTTGTATGTACCTTATAGTCGAAATATGAATCAAGGGGAAAAGTACAGATGTATCTCCATTTAATGGCCAGCATTTACTTAGCCCTGGACAGTTTTAAAGCCATACTTTCAACTTGCTATACATTATCATATAGTATCTTCACAGAACCTTCTCACACACGGTACTTCCCATTTTACAGATGTATATGAGCTGAGTATTAGCATATTCAGTGAATACCTTCTATGGTTAGTAATGCCAAGAGTTGCATTTTGCCCAGTACCAAGGGCCATAAGACCCAGTCTCTCATCAACAAACTCAGTGGCAGGTGTTTCCCAGGCTTTGGTTGAGCATCAGCAGAGCAACGGTGCTGTGCTGAGTCCTCTCTTATAAACTCAAGATAGAGGTAATGACTCACTTTAGCTATAAGAAGTTGTAGCTTACTCTCACTATCATAGAAAAAGACTAATCCTTTCATATTATCAAAAGTTTCAATAGGTAGAGATTATACACCCGCCAGTATGACAATAATAGTTGAAAGTGATCAAGCTGGATAAGAACTGAGTATTGAAAGTAGGTAAAGGGATATAGTTAATAACCTTTCAGTATCTGTATTGCAAGCCACAATATTGAAAAGGAAAGAAAGAGACAGGTGAGGCCCCTCCGTTGCTGTACGCCCATGATCCCAGAGGCCATCTATCTACTTTTGGCACCAGCGGCTTCTTGCAGAAATGCCTCTAGACTGTGAACTAAGCTACATCCCCATGCCGTCCCAAGAGGGGAAAGGTTTTTCTCCTTCACCTTTTTCTTTCCCTGGTGGTCGTAATGACCACCATCTTATAAGGCCCACTAAAGAGAGGTGCGAACTTGCAGTGACTGGATGTGCCAGGTATCTCAGCACTGGGGCGTTACCAGCCCCACTCTCCACTGAGATATGACCAAAGCGGCCACACGTGTGAGGGCCCCTCCGTTGCTAAATGCCCATGATGCCAGAGGCCACTAAACAGCGGTATGAGCTTGCATTGATGCAATTTTGGCAGAAATTTCTCTGGACTTAGTTACTAAAATACAGAAATCCAAGACCTCATTTGCTCTTCATTCTCAGCAAAGGAAAACAAATTATCAAATGTTGCCTTTTCAGCAGGTCTGATTTGGGGGGAAAATTCCAAATACTAATAGTGAGTTTTCTGTTGAAATATTGAAAGTAATCAAAGTAAAGAGAGAGTAAAGTGAAAATCATCAGCCACACAGGTGGGGGTGGGGTGAGATGGGAGGTATACTGGGGTTCTTGGTGGTGGAACATGTGCACTGGTGAAGGGATTGGTGTTTGATCAATGTATAACTGAGACGTAAGCCTGAAAGCGTTGTAACTTTTCACATGGTGATTCAATAAATTTTTTTTAATTTAAAAATAAATAAAGAAAAAGAAAGAAAAGGAAAGAGAGAGAGAAGAGAGAGAGTGGCAAGGAGAGAAGGAGGAAGGGAGGGAGGGAGGGACGGAGGGACGGAGGGAGGGAGGGACGGAGGGAAAGATAGAAAAGATAGGCTGGGGGCAGGAGGTAGAGAACTGGGTACATTGGTGCTGGGAAATGTACTGGTGAAGGGATGGGTATTAGAATATTGTATGACTGAAACCCAATCATAAACATCTTTGTTAAAGGCTATCTCACAGTGATTCAATAACAAAAAATAAGATTATACACCTACTACCCAGTACTAATTTTTAAAAACACTTTCCCAAAAATATTTCCACGGCACTATACAATTATATTATCCCAACAGCATGTTCTAATTTGTTAACATCTCCCTTAAAATTTAGCAATCGCAAACACAGCTTTGCACATGAGTGAAAGCAATGTACTGAACATCACACCCTACCATATTTTTCCTATTTTCATAACTTTCTTTTCAGACATGACTTAACTCCATTATGGAAAACTATATATAATGAGGGGCTCCAACATAGATTCTTTAGCTTATATCATTTAAAATCTTTGGAAATTTTGAATTGGGTCACTAGTGAACCATAATAAGATACTTGCATTTTCAAGAATTTATTCTCATGAAACTGCATACAGAAAATGAAAAATGCTTTCTTAATTTAAAAATAGGCTGATGGTGTATTCACTGATTCATAACAACTGTGCTGGTTTGGATAATGGGAGTGGGGAAGAAGCTATGTTTATGCTAAGATAGGGAATACAAGAACTCTGTTCCAGTTTGTTTGTGTGTGTGTGTGCATACAAATTACTCTAGAAATTAAAGTCTATTTGACATAGAAAAACAGAAGCTAAATTCACAAAATAAATTGAATAATTTATAGAGTCCTCAAAATAATAACTCTAGGTTTAAAAGATTTAACAGCACATGAAAAGTTTTTTGAAGTTTATTTTCATTCATCTTTAACTTTCATTATTTCTATAAAATGTTTCCTGTTCATAAATGTAATATATCATATTCCAGACATATAGATATAGAGAAATTATTTCCTGTACATTTTTCTTAAGTTGTATTATATTCTAAATAAATTTGTTGGCTAAAAATCTATAGACTGTCACTGTCATCCTGTTGCTCATCAATTTGTTCGAGCGGGTACCAGTAACATCTCTCCAAAGACAAATAATGAAATTACTCATAATTCCAGAGAAAAGTTAACACACTAAAATGTTCATTTTTCCTTTTTATTATATCTATAATATAATAAAAATTAGAATTAAATTATTATTCTGTATCCATTTTCAAATATATTTTTAGAATTTTATGAAATATTTTTTAAAATGTTTAATTACATTTCATGGTTTCATAACTCTACCATCAAGGGAAAACACAGAGCATTCATCCTTTATTCATATATTCTAAATTGCCTGAAAATTTAAATAGAAATCTGTAAATCTATTTTTCTGTATTTCAACACTAAAAATATCTAAAAGATTAACTAATATTTGTTTGAAAATGCCCTATAGTTTATAGATAAGTCTGAAAGATAACAAACATGAGTATTCTAATTTACTATTTTCATTTTTATTTTATTTAATTTATGTACAAGACTCTGTGATGTAGAATAGTTTAAAATGGAAAACAAAACAGCCACGGTTTCTGACTTCATGGTGCAGAGAAAGGCAGACATTACTCAAATAAGCTTGCAACCAAATGTAAATCCATGCCACTGATAAGTTCTTTGAAGAAATCTGCTCTGAATAGCAGTAAAAGGGACCTCTAGTGAACAAGGTCCTCTGATAATGGAGAAGTCTGCCATCAGAATGATGACTAAGAAGTTGAACATGCTAAGCAAAATAAAAGCCAGAGGAAGAAAAACAAATGCCATATATGTCGTATATAAAAAAGCAAAGCAAGGGAAGAGACAATATCCAATAAAAACTAACCTTTAATTCTGGCTTCCAAAGTCAGCTTACCAAGAGTGGGTGAGGTGGAAATGAGCTAAAAGGCTTGTGGCAGGGGGATATTGATCCCTTTGATCTTGGGCACCATGTTGTAATACCGTACCCCTTAAACTTAACAAGCAAACCTTAAACATGGAAACCAATGATCCTCAGAAAATCAAAATTAAAAGAAGTTGAAGTGGGATGGTTGAAGTTTCAGGTCATGCTTTATTATCCATTTTGCCTTGTTACAGAAAAGGAAAAAAAAAAAAGAGACTTTATCCTAGAAGAGTGAATGGAATTTCCAGCATGCACATGCACATAAACAGACATACTAAATGAGGGACAGAATAAACCATATATTCCCTTAGAGTCCAAACCACTCTACAGATAATTTGAAGATGAAACAAAGGTAAAAGACACCCAAGTGTGGAGAAAGCAGGGAGGCATGTGCACACAGACATGCACACACAAGCATGCGCGTGCGCGCGCGCGCACACACACACACACACACACACACACACACACACTCTGGAATGAAGAAATCCCACAGCTTCAGACACTGGAAAAAATGATCTGGTTCATTGTTAGGCTATTGACAGAAGCAAATGTGAAAGATCTGAGGAAAGGGAAGATAGATTATCCTCCAAATAGAGTGAGGCAAAAGCAATATCTCAGGGGAAAGGAAAAATGTGCCCCAACCCTCAATTCCTAATAGCAATCATACATGCCTTACGACATGCATCTGTTCATGAGAAGTTAGCTCACCTCCCTCCTTATCAGAAACCAGGTGTAATGGACCCGTGAGTGCCAGCTACAGTGCAGACTCTGCCTCACATGATATTTTCTGTTTCCCAAATCAGTTAGTTTAAGTCACAGTCACTTTGACTGAGCAAAGCAAGAGCAAGGCTCTGAAATGTGACTTTAGTCAACTACAGAAATGAGGAGAATAGAGTTCCAAATGAACTATAATGATTTAAGAAAAAATTGGGTTTATGCATTGTGGAAAATATATCAGTTTGTTGCCTCTCAAAGCTCTTTCTTTGATTTAACTTATGGCTTGGAGCATGTTAACATCCCAAAGACTTCAGAATGATAAACATAAACTCTTTTAATCAAAGTTTCTACCCAATCTCTGTCTTAGCTGGCATCAATTGTTTTTTTTAGAGCAAAATAATAAGTTTTAAACTTGCTATTGTTTAACCATTCTGGGTTTTCCAAGGGCAGTGTTAATAGGTGAGTGTCTTAAATGGAACTGACAACCACATATATGCTGCTTGGAGGATGATAGCAACTTTAAAAAGGAGCCAATACAGTTTAACTCTATAAAATTGTGTTGCTAAAAAGCAGGCTCTTTCGCAAATTGAAATTCCAGCCATCCTCCATATTATTTTTCAAAGTCTGAGGGCAATTGGACTTTATACAGCATTTTTATGGGATTTTAAAATGCACTTCTTGAGCAAAATATATTTCTACATTATAAAATCATTATTTAGCATTTTGTCTTCTACCCTTTGGTGTCTGAATTTATTTCTTTCTTCCTCAATTCCATGATTAGGCAGAATTTCTATTTTTTTCTATCAAGGACATTTAAACAAGATGTAGATTTTGAGCTTGTTTTGTCTATGGCTCTAAAAATGCAAAGAGCTTTGTTTTAATGTATTTGATTTTTCTTTAGAGTCAACATTCCTTCTTGCATTTAAATGCGATGATGTAAATCAAAGCTGACACTATGAATGCTGTCTGCAGCTTTCACTTGGTCCCAGTTCTTATACACCTCCTCCACAAATTCCAGCACATTCTACATTGTTTATCCCCACCACTAACTACACCAAGTAAATAAATATTGTTGTGGTTTATATGTAAAGCAGCTTCTGCATAGAAGAGATTCATGATGATTCATGATAACTGGAAAATCACACAACACCAGGCATTAAGACGTGCCATATAATGGAGTTGTATGTTATGCTCAATTCTGTGCAGAAAATTGAATACCCCTTAAACTGCACATAAAACACAGTTCACAGGACATCATTTAGAGCCACAGTTTCTTTGATGAAACACTAAGTGAAAATGTTGGTTTGCATTCTGGGTCTGTGTTACATGAAAATTATGGATCTTGGAATACTTTCACTCGGCACGTGAGATGCTGAGGCTCATAAAGGAAAGCAGATTCGCTTTCATTCACCTGCACTCAGAGGGGCAGGCTCTCTCTGAGGCAAAGCCTGAGTGGAAAAGCAAGAAGAGCTCTCTGCTGAAGAAATTCCGCTTTTCCTTCTTTCTGTCTTCCCTTTCACTGGCCTCCTAACCCCCTCTTTTCTGTTCTTTGCTTTCCTCTCCATCCTTCCCCCCTCTCTTATGTTGAAAGTGTAAAATTGTGTATTTATCGAAAGATTATGTAATGCGTTTTCATTGTGCTGCCGAAGATGTGCTTTGTCAGGCCACTATTACTATGCAGCTCACAGAAACACAGACTTTTTTTTTTCCATCTAGAAGAAAATGAAAGATAACCCTGTGAAGTGGTTTCAAATTATATTTTAACTATGGAATCTTTGGTTTAAAGAAATTTTTACATAGAGCACAATGTATGAGCTTGATGAATGTATAACTGCTCTTTGAAACAAAGAAGGAAGGCGGGCCCAGATTTCCTCATCCTGCCTTTTGCCTTCAAGAAACCCTGGTCTTCTCAGGAACACTCGTAAAGTCTTGAGTTCATGCTATCCCCTATCTTCAGGCTAGAAAGATCAAACATTTTATCTCAAGTAACATTCCTTTTACAATGTCAAGGACACAATGCCAATCCAGCTTGCTGCATCTGGGGAATTGTAATTAATTTTCTCTAATTTTTCTAAAATATGTATGCAGGGCTGAAGAAAATACAGAATGACCTTGAATGTGAGGAGGGGATATTATTTTCACATTAATAAACATTTGTTAATCATTTACACTCAGAGGCAGTGGGAATCTGTCATAATTATTTATAATTATTTTTTAAAATATCTATGACCAGAGAGCTCAATGGGTTGGAGCACATACTTTGCATACAAAAGGCCCTGGTTCCATTCCCGGCACCACGTGGACCCCCAAGCACCACCATAAGCAAACCACGTGCACTTAAATGGGAGTAGTCCAAGATCATGACCAAAAATCCAAATCCAACCAGATAATTCATCCATTCAAGAGGCTTAGATTTCAAGGTGCATAAAACAAACTAAAATTATAATAATAATTCCAGAACCAGAAAAGAATAATTACAGGAAGAACTTTCCACCTTTTCATGAGAAGATTTTTACTTGGGCCATGAAAGAATAGGTGTTGATGAATAAAAGAGCATGGAGACAGAAGCTCCAATGTCCCGTAGGGTATTGGTGAAGGAAAGGGCATTGCTTGGATCTGCAGGGAACTAAATGGGACATATAGATGATACAATGAAGAAAGATTTGTAGGCAGGGAAACTAAAGGGGGTAGATGAGCTAACAGGTTTATATACTGTGAGAAACTAGGGAGAATTCTAGAAATCCGAGCAGCAAAGTCATTAGAATGAGAGATAGCATGGAGATTTAGGCACTTGCCTTGCAAGTGACAGACCCTTGTTCCATCCCAACACTAAGTATGGTCTCTCAAGCACCATCAGAAGTGACACCTGGGCAGAGAGCCAGGAGTAAGCCAGGAGTAAGCCAGAAGTAAGCCCTGAGTAGCCCCCAATCCCCCACGCCAAAAAGACATTCCACACATAAAGCTGAGGGTGGCTTTTTGTCAAGTGAAAACACCATCCTAAGGAGACTGGCATGCATTGACCTTAATCCCAGTGCTGCCTCAAATTTTACAAAGGAGCCAGGAAAAAAGAAGATCTGAAAATCCCAGCAATGTTTGGCTATGCAGGTTGTGGTCTTGCTGGGCAGCTGAGAGATGTCTCAGAGGCATAGAGTGAAACACATTCATTTGAAGGAAAGATCTTCAGAAGTAAAGTCAAGAGAGTCATTGCAGATTAATTCAAAAAGTATTCATATGAAGGGAACGGGGAATATCACTTTTGCCTCCGGGCAACTGAGAATTAAAATTAAACTTTTGTTTTCAAATGAAAGAAACATGCGATGGAATTAGGAAAAGCTGAAAAGGGAGAAATAAGAATGGATTCCTCAACCCTAGAGGCAGCAACGTTGTAAAACAGATGGAAGATGGGTGCAAACTGGAATGTTTCTAAGTAAATAAGAATAAAGTGTGAGCACTTTCCTCTCAGAGAGCTAAACGCTTGGGAGTGAGAGTGGTGACAGGATGAAGTTTGAGAACAGAGGAAAAAATTGACAGAATCTTGAACCCATGGCTAAAAATAGGACTTGTCTTTGTAGCGACACGTACATTGCCCACTAATGTCGGAGTATAACTATACTTAGAGACACGAGGTAGTGCTCCTCTTCCAGTTCTAGGCAGATGTCCATACTTAATACTAGCTTTAGGGCTTGGAGAATGTGACAATGGTACTGTAAGATGCCGCAACATTATAACCAAGAGCCAAGGGAACTTTCAGCCAACAAGAAGGAAAATGAACATCCTAAAACCCCTAAAGTTACTCAGAGGCTCACATCATGAAGATTTAATCATCTCCTCTGCATTCCATCTTGCCCTCCCAGGCCCTATGGGCAAACCAGCCACATTTCTCCATTTTGTTCCAGCAGCAGCCTCTTATGACTTTGTACTTACTTTCAATCCCACTTTCCACTTTTCTGTGTCACAAGGATGAGCCCCAGCCATGGGAGAGCCTCTGACTGCAGGGCAGTGGTGTCTACCGAGGCTGCTGGCAGGCCATCCCAACTATGCTCCCTCCATTCTACAGAGATTTTTCCCTCCAACAGAATCACCAGCACTTCCTGCCTCGATTCAGTGCGTTAAAAACAATCTGTCTTTCCCAATACTGGAACAAATTCAGGAGCTGATGCCTCACAGAGAGTTTTCACCGCTAAAATTGCTCTTGGAAATGGTGTGGGGGGTGGAAATCAAATTAAGTTGTTTCCCTCCTACCCTTTTGCTACCTACTTGGAAATCATTAGTACAAATGATAGTTAGGCGAGCAATAGCGATGCAATCAAAACAACCACATCCATCTCAGTGAACCATGTCGCTGGCTGGAGTATACCATTGGCTGCTAATTAACAGTGACACACATTAATGGCCCCAGCATCAGGGTCAACACAGCATCAGTAGTGCCATAATGTAGGCAGAGATGATAGATCAGAAAGTCTTCTCTCCAGCCCCAAGGAAGAAGGGGGAATGAAAGCCACAGCGCATGGAAACTGCTCTCTAACGCGGTTAGCTCCCTAAGCCTGGGCAAAGGAGTGCTATCTGAAAGCTAGTCCCTGCTTTGGAGTCATTCAGTATTGAATTAGATAGAACATGAACTTCTTCCTGAACCAAGTAAAGGAAGACCACTATTCTGTGAGTTACAAGGAATGAGGGAAGGGTCAACACAAAGCCAAGTTTTTAATTATAAAACTTTCCTTGATTCCCTATTATATTCTCTCTTGAAAGAAATTAATTTGAATTTTAAAAACCTACCCCTGGATATCTACCTCAGGATGAGCATGGCCTGAGAAATATGAAGGGTCAGCAGAAGGGGGCTTAAAAGCCAACCTTGATTGGAATGTGGAGGTAAGGCATCTAGAATCCAAATCACTCAAGTCAACATTACTATACACATGGGACCCAAACGACAGGAATTAAACTTAAACAAATGTGTCTGCAAGAGAGTCAGAGTGGAAGATAGAAAGAAACTTGGGTCATCACCAGAGGGATGGAGTCACAGATGGTAGGACTGGAAGTAGGAATACTTTATGCCTAAAGTCTACTTTGTAAATTATGATTTCTACCAAAAAAAATTTTTTTTTTATAAAACCTCCCTTGAAAAAAATCCCCATCTAACTTTCTAGAGAGACCAAGATCCTCCAAAACTCCTGGCAAAGAAGAGGACTTGAACAAGACCATCTAGTAACTGATTCTTCTGACACACTCAATTTTTGTATGGGTCCAAGATGGCAGAAGATGCTCATTTAAAACTTGTTAACTAATTGAATATTCCCATCATCAATTATTATATATCGACCCTGACTATATGTTTAGATTATACTTTGCTCTTCATCCTGAGTAATGTCTAGAGAAGCAACAAGGTAAGTTTGTGAGGGGAGCAAAAGCAAAGGGATGTGGAGTGCAGGGTATAATAGAATGTGAGGAGAAGGCTGTCAGGGAGGGGGAAATAGTTGGTGAAGGGTTAAAAACGGAGGCACTACTGATCAGAAGAAAAGATTAAATAATAAGGGGCTGAGGGCAAAGACAATAGGGGCTGCCTATGACGGCTGGGGAGAAATGGGATGCCAGCCTCTGACTGAAGTACTTCTTTCCTGTGGCTCCCTTCCCCTAGTCTCCAAGGGAAGCAGACTGTGTTTGTTTGTTATACACAGTTCTGCAGTACACAAACAGATTGACATAAATTTATGCCAGCCTTTCTTGTTTAAAACCATGAATTATTCAAGAAATATTACAATATTAATTAGAAATCATTAAAATACGAGTGTTGGGGGAGGGAGGAATGAGATGGCGCATTAGTAAAATCACATTTAGCCCAAACATAAAGTGTGCCAAAGCTGCTTAATCATTGTTTTGATAGTCAAAATACCATAATACCAGTTTCACAGAAGAAGGAAAAGAAAGGCTCTTGGAAGCCTCCGCTTCCCATTATTCTTGGTGAGATTAATTATTTATGGGGCTCCGGCAGTGTACTGGGTGCTCCAGAAGACACAAATAAGACGAGGTTTCTGCCCGAAGGGCATAAGAGCGAAATCAGAGCGTTACAGAGTTCTGACACACACACCCAGCTGGTGATTAATGATCAAGAGTACGAGGGGCTTTTGCTTTGACTTTTCAATTTGCTCAATGTTTTGAGTTTTCAGTCTTCAGAGGAATCACAAAGTGAATGTTGTTACTAAAGAATGCCATGGAAGAAGTAATCTGTCAGGAGCCCAATGAGAAAAAATTATAAATCTGGATGGTTAATGTCACATTTACAAACTGTGGAGGACAGTGGGAAAACCAGGATACTGGAAGGTCTTCACTGAATCAAGTTATTTGGGTCTGAAGAATTTCATAGGGAGGGTCATCATGTCATACTTATCATAGGCCTACAACTTACTTTTATCATACCAAATGCATGTATGCCTTCTGTAGATTGTAAAGGTGTATTTTACATATACAGATACAGTACTGGTGATGACATATGGTGATCATTTAAAAGGGACCTCGGGGTGTGTGTGTGTGTGTGTGTGTGTGTGTGTGTGTGTGTGTGTGTGTGTGTGTGTGTTGAAGTGGGTGGTTAGAAAGGTGATAAAACAGGGCACATGAGAGCAACACTTGAAAAGTATTATTCAGTTTATCTCTTCTATTAAGAGAGCCAGTTCCATAGTTAACTCTTTTGTGGTAAGAGTTATCTTACCTAAGGCTGCTGCCTGGAACATGGATTTCTCATACTCTTAATTGATAGCTTCCAACCCCACACTAGCAAATGTTATATCAAGGAGAAAGTGCTTATCAGAGCCTGCAGGATTTAGGCAAGAAAAAGTGAAAGTCAGAATGGAAAACTAACCAATTCTTCCTCTTGTCCAACAATAGGCTGTGGTCACAATGGTATTTACTTTAAGATGTAATGATGGGGGGGGGGGCAGAGTGATAGCACAGTGGGAAGAGTGTTTGCTTTGCATGCGGCTAACCCGGGTTTGATTCCCAGCATCCCATAGGGTACCCCGAGCACCACCAGGAGTAAGTTCAAGAGCCAGGAGTAAACCCTGCGCATCGATGGGTTGACCCAAAAAGTAAAAAAAAAAGACATAATGATGGGCCTGGCAGATCAGTTACTGATTGTTTCTTTTTTTTTTTTTTTTTTTTTTGGTTCGGCATTGTGATATGTAAAGTTGTTCACAGTAGCATTTCAGGCATCAATGCCCCTGACATTTTCATTTCTATAATGTAGGGCCAAGGGTTTTCCCACATTTGATACTTTCCATCCCCTTGTAATGCTATTCTATAGACCACAGATACATGAGAACATCCAGTATTTGTTCTTCTGGCTTAACCGAATATCTTCCAGTGTCATCTGAATTGTGTCAGATTGATTTCATCATTTCATCATCATTGTTTTCTTATCCTGGCTATTTTACTAAGCAACTCGACAAAAACAGGTGTCCATGTATCTTTTTTTTTCTGAAAAATTATTTTTATTTATTTATTTTTTTAATTTACTATTTTATTGAATCACCATGTGGAAAGTTACAAAGCTTTCAGGTTTAAGTCTCAGTTAAACACTGCTCGAACACCCATCCCTTCACCAGTGCACATATTCCACCACCAAGAATCACAGTATACCTCCCCCTTCCCCCCCACCTCCCCAGACCCCCACCCCGCATGTGTAACTGGTAAATTTTACTTTACTTTCACTTTACTTTGATTACATTCGATATTTCAACAAAAAACTCACTATTATTTATTTGGAGTTTCTCCCCCCTAAAGTCGACCTGCTGAAAAGAAAGCATTTGATAATTTGTTTTCCATTGCTGAGAATGAAGAGATATCCATGTATCTTTTTGAATTAATATTTTTTGTGTTGGAACCCCTCTGGATATTACTATAATGCCCAAACTGACATGACTTCCAATAAGCAATGGATATCTAAGTCCTTCTATGTGGTTCTCATTTAAAATACAAAACCGTTCTGTGCATCGCATAATAAAAGCAACTGATATACAATTCTTTGTCAATAGGACCCTTGCCAGTCTTATTATCTCCGTTTAATCCCAGGTCACCTTCAAAACAGTAACATGAAGAGATGTTAGGTGGGGTTTGAAACTAGAATGCCTGGAGCAGATACAGGAAATTGACTGGGACAAAATAGAAGCATGAAGTAACTAGAGGAGGGAGAGTGAATCCAGAAACAAGAGGTGGACAAAGTCCAAGGGTAGAGTCGGTCTCCAATACAAGCTGAGTATCTGGAGACCCCAGCAAATTAAAGTCTCGAGGATGGTTATAGTCACTATGAAAGAGATGATAGAATTCTCCAGCGTCTGCTCCAATTAATTTTTTATTCCTTTTCAATAGTCTTGTAAGAGTTTCCACAGAACACTTTCAGTTTCTCAGACAAATGGAGGTGTCAGAATGCCCAATAAATATTTGTGGAGTGAATGACTGAATGATTTTAATTTCAGCTCAGATCTATTCAGAAACCAGCAGGTATTCTAGGAATCTAAATTAATGCATACCCTGCTCAACATAAAAAAAGATTGACCAATAGTGTACTTATACCAAGCCCCCACCTCCAGTTCTGTTTGTGTTTATAAAAATTAAGGTTAAGTGAGGCATTTACAGAAACTTAGAAGTTGAGTCATTTTCCAAACTTATTGTAGCATTTTCATTAGTTCCTCCCATGTTGCTTAATAATGCCATATATTCCTTCAATTATTGACGTCTTTTTTTCTTGTGAATCTGAATCTTCTTTGCTTCACTTTGCTAAGATAATATAAGAATCTTCAGTCACTAAGTTCAGTACAAATATGAATTAGCTATCTTTAAAAACACTCACTTTGTCTCTCAAACACAACATTCACACAAAGGAGGAAGCTAGTATATTAACTTTTTCATTAGATTCACTTTTCTTTTTTTCTTTTTTTTTTAGAGACATTATTTTAACTTCAGGGAGTGGGAATAGAAGTTATTTTTAAGACTGCAATAATGGGCTGCAATAATAGGCCAGAAAAACAACCAGCAAAATAAAGTAAAGGTACAAATCCATTTGGAAGAAAATACAAGTGTAATGAGATACTTGACCCCACAAACATGACCTCAGTCTCTGATCAAAAGCATTGTGCTTTCCAGATAATCAGGAAGCAGTTTAATAAAGTAGTAACTGCCCAGGTTATAAGATCAACTGTCACAGTCTGAATTTTCTTGAGTTTTTGTTTACAGGTTCTGAATATCTGTACAGAATAAAATGCTTACAAAAGTATGTGTCTACTTTGAGAAACAAAAAGAACTTTCCAGATATTTCTGGGTTAATTCATTAGCATCCAAGCTGAATTGAGGTTTTGCAAATCTATGTTTCTGACTTCTAAAGCAAGTAGAACATAAAGATGGTATTAGTGATGACAAACGTTGACATTAATGGCCATTCTTCAGTTATCATAATAGACTAACATTCCTATGGTATATCTATATCCTCTGGGATATAATGTAGGCCAAATACTAATGTGAAACCTCTCAAAAAGGGAACATTTTTAGATAAATATAATATGGATGCATGCAATGCACATATTCAACACCAAATTCTTCATGAGTATAAAATGCAATTTAAAGTCAGATGCTGAGGCTAGAGAGATAGTAGAGCAGTTAGGGTGTTTGGTTTGCATGTGGCCTACCCAAGCTCAATCTCTGGTGCTTCATACGGTCACCCAAGTCTGCCAGGAATGATCCCCAAGCTCAGACACAAGAGAGAGCCCTGAACACTGCTGGGCGTGGGGAAAAAAATGGAAGGAAGGAAGAAAGAAGCAAAGAAAGAAGAAAGAGAAAAAAGAAGAAAGGAAGGAAGAGAGGGAGGGAGGGAGGGAGGGAGGGAGGGAGGGAGGGAGGGAGGAAGGAAGGAAGGAAGGAAGGAAGGAAGGAAGGAAGGAAGGAAGGAAGGAAGGAAGGAAGGAAGGAAGGAAGGAAGGAAGGAAGGAAGGAAGGAAGGAAGGAAGGAAGGAAGGAAAGTTACTTGAGGCTACCTACATGCACTCCAACAGAGTAATTAGAATGATAGGAGCATCTAGGAAAAGATCTAAATATAGTTATCAAAGGATCCTGGTCTAGGGATAAGCCTGGATTGAGAATACTCAGGGCATGCCTACAGGAATACTGATAGAGCTTGTATGTCCTTAGATTCCAGAACAGAAACAAAAAAAGAGACCTGTTCTCTACTGGCAAAAAATAAAGCCTGTCCTGGGTTGCATCTTTTATAACCACTGATTACTTCTTAATAACATGCTGGTGCTGCAATTTGTGTCTCTCCATATACCAGTTTAAGCCATCAGTTTTACATGCTACCAGTGTGTTAAATGCAAAGCAAAACTCGGGAAATTCACATTTTGCTCTCACTTGTAGCATTTGGTTTCATGTCATTCTGGCCTCAATAAAAAACCTTCAGTTTGGAGAACAACTCCATAAGGATTTTCTTCCCTCTTTCATATATATTCCATATATATACATATATGCATATATATTTACATATATTTTTCCTGCCCTTCTGCAAATTTCTCAGGACATAAACTTCTAATGTCAAATCTGGTTAAGGCTGATTAAAATTGTTGAATGGCATCCCTAGTGGACAGAATCAAAAGCAGACACTCTGCCTACATTTGGGTGCACCAAAATTACAGCAAGAGATGGTTTATTCCATCCTGTACTTTTATAAAATAATAATAATAATAATAATATGCCCCCTAACAATCCATTCTCGAATGTCTTCAGGGAAACTGAACAAGTTGTGGACCTTCTAACTTGCTGGGTAGACACTGAAATACTCTACAAGCACACTGGAACCACTGTGTGAACGGTATTTACTGCAACAGTAAGAAAATAGCCAAGGGTCTCAATATAAAACTTCTAATTTCTTGTTTTTAAATCATTTTTCAAATAGCACAGCGGGTAGGGCGTTTGCCTTGCACGCGGCTGACCTGGGTTCAATTCCTCCATCCCTCTCGGAGAGCCCGGCAAGCTACTAAGAGTATTTTGCCTGCACTGCAGAGCCTGGCAAGCTACCTGTGGTGTAGGACAATGAGACAACAGTGCTACAGTGCTACAGTGCCACAGTGCTTTCAAAGATTTGGGGGTTTGGGGTTGACTCGGAGAATCTGCCTCTTGCCCCACTGCAAGAGAGCACATAGAGCACAATCACACTAATCCAGGCCCTGGGTCCAGGAGTCATCTATGGCAGAGAGGGGAAAGGCTGCATGAGGTTCTAAACCCTCTGCACTGCCAAACTGCACCTCCCTAAAATTAAAGGCAAGAAACCAGAGCAGAGGAGACAAGTAAATATCCCCTTTCCCCGTGGCACCTCCCGCCTAATGGGAATCGTAGTTAATGATCTGAATCGAAAGCGAAGTCTTGTTTTATGGAATGCTCACTCTTTGTTAAGCAAAGCTGTTTGGGCGAAGGACCATTCTATTGATTTAAAAATTGATTTCTTTTTTTTCTCCCTTCATATAACTAAAACATGGCTCACAAATCACAGCTCTTTTATTCTTCTGGATGAAACTTAGGCTGACTCTCTCTCAACCTACCCACTGAGGGACGTCTGACGGAGGACGTGGGAACATTTGGACAGAGATTGTTCAAGATTCTATTAAAGGTTTCAAGTGGCTTCCTTTGAACATTTGGTAATTTATATTTCGAGTCCCTTGGTGTAATTATTGTAATTATCATTAATCATCAACTTCCAGACCCAATCGAAATACAGAACATTGGAAAGGTCAAAGCAATGGAGAATTCTACTATCCTTCACAGAAGATATGAGGCATTAAGATTCTGATGCTCCACTTGTGTGACAAAGATTGTAATGAAAACAGAAAATAGCACAAGATTAATGTGTTCTCATGATAAGAATCATCATAAGGGAAGGAGAAAGTGGAGCAAACTTAACCCACTCCTGTCACAAAGGCAGAGCGAGGACATGGCTTGAGACGAAGAGACAAACTGCAGTGTGGCCTGACTTTGTTGAAGATGATCACACTTTCTTTTTCTAATGAAATAACCAAAGATAAGGAACCAATGCAGGGGCACAGCAAATCACATTTTAGATAACAAATTTGACACCCGGTTCTCTATGCGGCTGCTTCCCTAGATACCTATTTCTATGTGAGATCACTTATTATGGGCCCTTAAACCCATACCACAACTGGTGGCTAGAAATCCATCTTCATTTTCAAACCAGAGCTCACTGTCTCTTTCCTGAACCAATCCATCTCCTGTGTGACAAAATAAGACAGTGGTTGAACGCAGATGTTTAAACACCATCTGGATGGATAAGTTCTGGTATGCAGACAGCTTAAATTCAGATATGAGTCTGGTTACTTGTGCTGTAATTCTGTAAGAGATGCTTGCCTTTTTCAAGCCTCAGTTTTTCTATCTGTAAAATGTACTTACTCATACTTGTTCCAGATATTGTTCATAGATAACATGAGACACATATTCTTTATGCCTAATAATCTACTTAGTACATAGAAAGTGCTCGACAAATGTCTGCACTTCATTCTATTCTTTAACAATTCCTTTATTAAGAAGTCCAGCTAGTTACTTAAGCATAAAGACAAATTTAGGAATTAGTCTGTATTTACCATCTCACACATAAACAGACATAGAATTCTCATTAATCTCCCTCAGTTCTCTTTGTAACCGGCCCCCCTGCCCCCCACAAAAAGAAAAAAACATTGTTTCTACCTTAGTTTGGGTCTGTAGGAATTACATAACTATCTCTGGTCTCTGGACTTACCCTTTTTCTAAACTGCTAAACACATTGGACACTAAATTGCCATTAAACACATAGGTATCATAATGCCCTCTGCCCTCCTCAGATCCTCTCAGTGAATTTCCAGCCTGTATCCTATATCTCAGATTCCTCCCGAAGGCACATGAAGTCCTCTAGCTACAGCTCAGACAAAGCCCTTCTTTTCTTTCCCAAACCTTACTCTTCCTTGCCATCTCCCCTCATCTCCCCTTGCCCTAGGCTCAAGACATGCCAAATTTCTTACAATTCCACAAAATTTTTCTTTTGCTGTTCCTTCTAAAACTATAGTCCATGGACTCCAAGTCAGTTCTTTGTTATTCCTTAAATGACAATACAGGATCACTATGGACAAAAAAAGCCTCATGTCAGTCTGCTCTGTTAAGTCCCTATGTCCACACAGACCACTTTTCTCTCAATACCTCTGTAATATTCCATTTGATGTAGGTTCCCACCCATACTAGGCCCTGAACTCCTAAAACAACAAATACACAAACAAAACACTCTTCTTTCACTTTTAAAAAATATTACTTAGGCATGTAGGAGATATTTATTATCAGTTCATTTCTCTTGCAATAAACTATTATAAATAAGAAGGGGAGTGAAATAAAATTCAAGTACTTCCATTTGGGCTCTTATTAACTGGAAAGAGAAAGAAAGAAAGAAAGAAAGAAAGAAAGAAAGAAAGAAAGAAAGAAAGAAAGAAAGAAAGGAAGGAAGGAAGGAAGGAAGGAAGGAAGGAAGGAAGGAAGGAAGGAAGGAAGGAAGGAAGGAAGGAAGGAAGGAAGGAAGGAAGGAAGGAAGGAAGGAAGGAAGGAGAAAGAGAAAGAAAGAGGGAGGGAGAGGGACAAAGATAGAGAGAGAAAGAGAAAGAGAGAGAGGAAGGAAGGAAGGAAGGAAGGAAGGAAGGAAGGAAGGAAGGAAGGAAGGAAGGAAGGAAGGAAGGAAGGAAGGAAGGAAGGAAGGAAGAGTGAACAAGTAGAAGGAAGGGAGGGAAGGGTGTGGGAGGGGAACCTTGAAATTAAAGGGAAAATTTAAATTGTGGGTTAGCTATGCATATTCAAGATTATTTGGGTTTTTTGTGTTATTTGCTAATAGGAGACAATGTAGGGCCTTCTGAAATTAAAGGTCTCTTGCTGAAATTTGTCCATACACTGTCACTCTAAAACAGAAAGAGGAATGATAGGCCTCATACACACACACACAACATGTTTCTGCAACTACATTAAGGGGGCCAGCAGGAAAAAACATAAAGATCAATTCCACTTGGCATCACAAAGGCAAGAAAGCCCAAGGAGTCCTTTCTAGTGCCTGCAGAGGGTATGCTGTTTGTCTTTTTGCCAGTGGCCAACATTCCCTGCAAAAGTGGTAGATACTAATCCCTCTGTTGGAGTGTGTCTGTACACTCCTACCAGTGTAGGGGATGGAAATTCTCCAGGAGGATGGCAGTGAGACTGGGTCCTAATAGAAGGGCGCAAGATCATTCTCTGTATACAGAGACCCTGGTGGTGTGCTAGTGGACAGACATGGAGGACTAGGCTGACCAGATTTACTGTTCACTACTAGTGGCTAGAATTCTGGAGTAAAGACAACGCAGAGTCTAGAAAAAGAGCAAAGTTTGCAACTAGAGAGAGTGCAAGAGACCTAATGGGGGGAAAGATCAGCAATGAGAAATCCTATCATCAGAAGACAGGAACAAATGTGAAATGTTATTGGGCATTAAACTCAGGATAAATGCCACAGTTCAAGGGAGGGATCCAGAGGATAGAGTTTCATGAGCTGTATGCTGTGCACATGTCAAGTATATTTTGGAGGAGGGAGGGAAGATGTGCATTTGAGGGGATTCTTTTTGTTAGATTTTTTTCTGTTTGTTTTTGTTGAGTTTGGGGGGCTGGTTATGCTCAGGGATTACTCCCAGCTCTGCACTCAGGAATCACTCCTGGAAGGCTCAGGGAACTCTATAGGATTCCAGGGATCAAATGCAGGTCACCACTAAATTCTTAAATTCCAGAGAACTGCAAAGAAGGGAAATCAAGTCTGTAAACTAGGAAATTAGAGCAAGATGGTTGCAGGAAGGACAGAGTTAAAAATCCCAGCAGCCCGGGGGCCACATGGTAAATGTTCACACTGGGTCAGCAGCTCTAACAGCAATGGTTCTGTCCTGACCTGAAGTGTCTGGAGGCTCCTGATAAAGACCCGTGTGGGGCTTCAATAATTTCTCCCACTGTCTGCCCAATCCCATCTCAGCTGAGATCTGGCTTCCACATTCTGTCTATCCCTTTCCAGCTAATAAATCCATCTAATGGTCTCACTTTCCTTTTTAATTTGTCACTAGAAGATTCTGCCTCTTGACTTACTTCCTCTGGGCTAGGTGCTCCAGATCCTTCATATTTGATCAGGGTCCCCAAACGGTACACTCTTACCAGGTCAAAGAAAGAGAAGACCATCTCCTGAAACAGATTAGTGTGTGGCAGGAGATGCTCATGACAATAAGAATGATGAAGTCTAGTAAAATGAAACTACTCCTAGCCCTGAAATAAACTATTTGTTATAGTTATTAAAGAGAACCAAGTTTGGAGGAATGGAGTGGTTTTCTAACTGCCTATATAACATGCATCTAATATGTAACAAAGTTTGCTCACATGTATTTGGTACCAAACCCTATATGGAAATAAATTAGCACTCCCAGAGAAGATGCAGAATGAATGCCTACAAACTTTACAAACTTAAAAGTCCTAGGTATGCTATAGGAATTTTATTTTAAAAGAAAATTTTAGAGGAATAGAAGGTCCATTGATGGCTGGGGTTTTGACTGAGAAAAAAATATGCATATTTGGAATAATGGGTTTTATGATAATTGGTTATATCTTTACGGTAATTTCCAGTTGAGTCCACTGAGTCCATTTTTAAAAAGAAATACAGAGGTGTACAGAAATATAGGGTTGTACAGCAGATAAAATGATTCCAAGAACCATGGCTAACCTGAGTTAAATCCCTGATACCATATATAGTTCCCAGACCCAAACCAGGAGTGTTCCCTGTGCAGAAATCCAGGAGCACTGCTGGATATGGCCCCCAAACAGCAGTAACAATAACAAAGGAGGAATGCTCACAAATGTAACAGTATAGCCAGTCACTGTGAAAAAAATTATATATAATGTCCCCTTCCAAATAAACAGAGTCAAAAATATGCACTTACTTAGATGAAAGAAATCTATAAATAGATACAATACTGGTAGAACAAAATTGAGATTTAAGAGTAAATGATGGAGTGCAACTAAGATTTAATGATCTGATACTCATGAAATCATAGAGTTGTACAGTTAATCCAAAAAGAAGAAATTATCAGAAAAAGGACATCCACCCCACCACCAAGAGATAGGATAAGGAGAGAGTGGAGGGGATATTTATGGTGGGAAATGTATATTAATGGAGGGATGGGTACTGGTACACTGTAGGACTGAAACCCTACCATTTCTCAGTAATTCGATTAAAAGAAGAAAAAAAACCTCTGTTTTTGAAATTGGATGTGCCCAAGTGAATTCAGATGCTCTATGTACAGAGACTAATGTAGAAATAAGGATGAGGAAGTGAACTTGACAACCCGATAGCACATCACCCTCAAACACATTAGTGTATATGTCCTACAATCAAGAACACCCTCTGCAATACAGTCTTTTAAAAAGACAGCCTTCCTTCTTTTTGAGGCGCCTCATTGACTGCCAGCCGCCCACCAGTGAAAATCTGTAACAAGAGCTGGCCTGGGAGAAGAAAAGGAAAATAAAACAGATCCTTATTCTCTGAGACTTAAAGGATGGGAAACCTTAGTCAAAGTCCTCTAGTCAGGAAACCCAGTTTCTTCCAGAGAGTTTTTAACCCACCATTCAGTTGAATCAAAGCAGGGAGAGAAATTTGTTGGTGGAAGAGGAGAGTATTCTCCTCTTCCCTCACTAGTTGTTTGTGATTGACTTATTTCCCCAATCTACCTGTTGTGTGTTTTACATTTGATGTCCTTAAGTCATGGAGATGTCTATCCAGATCATACTCCATCTTGGCAAGCAACAGAAGTGCCAACTTCTTTTCTAGAGTTGTCAGCAGGGAAAAACAGCTTCAGGAATGTACAATCTCTGCGTTTACATGGGGCCTGTTGCTCCAATGAAGGACCCTGCGTGTTGGATAACATTGGGTTGTCCTTGCTCCTCCCGTAGCTTAGATTTATTGAGCTACTCCCACAACAGTGCCCCTGAGGCACACCCACTTCCATCAAGCACTAATAATTCTATATCGCTTTTCTCTTTCCTTTATATCACTTGAATGGTTTACCAATGTTCTTTTTGTATAGACACAGGAAGACAGTTGGTGCTATGCTTTAGTAACATGGGAGTTAATTGACTCCAAATAATATTTACTCCTGATCATCCATCATATTTACCTGACTTAAGCCTCAGTTTTGTTTACTTCCTAACACCCCCAAAAGGAGGGTCCCCTCGAAGGGACTAGATGGACCCAGGGAAAGCTGTAAGCTATCCTGACATTGAAAGAGGACAAATTAAGCACCATAAGTATAAGATAAGAGCATGGTCATGGAACAAAGTCTGTCATGACCCAAAAAAGAAGTACCTAAATAAAAACCCTGCTGGGATTTGGAAAGACTAACATGGCCTGAGGACTGTGATGTGGAATATATAGCAAGATATCCCTAGGAAAGAGCCAACCTTTAAGCTTAATATGTCTCTTACTGTATTCATACAAAATGACTAGAAATATTACAAGAAGTAAATTTACTATGATTGGTTAAATGGATTACTAGCTGAGGAAGGGAGAAAGCAATACATCCTAAATGGAATCCAGCCCTTGAATGGGTCTCCTAGTAATCTAGAGTGCTGAACCCTCAGATTAAATTTTGTCCTTGAGTTAATCTCCTAGGACTTCCTCTGAAGGGTTGGCTTTATATCTGCTTGTTGTTTATGATAATGTTCAACCCCACCTATGTGTGCCCCCAACCCTTCACGATTTCTGTGTAACTATTCTGTAAGGGGAGAGTGGGGACTATGATGAATATAAGGTCTAGACAGGAAAGTAGAATGGAGGTCTTTGAGATCTATGAGGAGACTAAGATGATGGAATTATGATGACAGGGACTGTGAGTAAAACTACAACTATGATTGTGCTGAAAGGGGAGAGATCTGCCTATGCTGGAAAGGAGAGAGAAATAGACTACCAACAAGCCTGGGGCCCTGTTTCTTTGTTTCCCCGTCCTTTGTCCGTCTGTTGCAGCGGGTGGGCCAAGGGAATGGTTCTAGGCCACCGAATGCTTAAGTCCCCATGCTTTTCTTCTGAAACTCACACCTGTGCCTGATTTTATGCCTGTTGTTTTCATCTTAAAGCTTTTAATGATTTGTTTGTTTGCAGGAAGTTCAATAGGAGCTTGTCCAAGAGCTGAGGAGACTCACACAGTATCCATCTATACTACTATTATCGCCCCCAAGCACGTAGCATTCATGATGTCCCATTTGTCTATAGTCAAAATAATAAGCCAGAATTTCTAGTAGTCCCATGATGTTTCAGGAGGAGTATAAAGTAATGGAGCAAATCTATAAGCAGAGAGGAGTAAAAAGTACCTGTATTATATCTAGAAGCAGAGATGTTCATTTTCCCAAGCAGTAAGAATATCTCATTAGAATGAAAGCATGCTTTGAATACAGAAAGAAAATTTTAAAACAAGTGACCAAGGAATCTTTTGTATTATCCTCATTCGTGCAACTTTCCTATTGTAAATAACTTACGCTAAAAATGATGACTTAAAAGAATTGGAGAAAATGATACATTTAAATAAATTACTTTTAATCCTTTAGAAAATTGGTTTTATTTCAGTCTTCTCTTGTCTGTAAGGCAAAGAAGAGAAGATGGGTAATATGTGAGCAAGGAAAACAGCTGGGCTAGTCTTGCGTAACATTTCTACTATTCTGGTAAAAACAAAATACATATTCATATATAAAATGTGTAATTTTAGTGATTCTGCATATGACTCAAGTGCTCTTGTATTTGCATTTAAAGCTGGTTTTGCACAATATAAAGATAAGTGGTAACATTCATGGTAATAATTTAACATTTTAATTTTCTGGTGTAGGATGACATTTAAGGACATATGAAAAATACTATGACAGGGACTAAATAGATAGTACAGCAGGTAAAGTGCTTGCCTTGCATGTATCCAAACAGGTTCAATTCCTGGCACTTTACATGGTCCCCCAAGAACCGCCAGAAGTCACCCCTGAATAGAGAGCCAGGAGTAAGCCCTGAGCACAGCAAGGTGTGGCCCAAAAACAAAACAAACACAAAAAAGTACTATGACAAGTTGAGAAACCATGAAAGAGAGGGAAAAGCTTTGTATTCAATCATTTAAAAGGTACTTCTTTTATGATTTTTTTAACAAGGAGACCATATTTTTATTTTGCAGTAAGCCCTAAAAAATATGTATCTATATCTAGCCCACATGGCAGAGCCTGGCAAGCTACCCGTGCCGTAGTAGATATGCTAAAAACAGTAACAATAAGTGGAGACATTACTGGTGCCCACTCGAGCAAATTGATGAGCAATGGGATGACAGTGACAGTGATACTTATCCATCAGTTTTCTTTTAAATCCAAGTCTGATTCTAGATTCTCATAAGAAACTATGATTATTTGCATAACGTTCTTCTCTAGTTCACCCTACAAAATAACTCCTTCTTCATACTAAATCTGAGATAGTTTTATAGTCTGAGGGTTGAAAAGATTGAAATCACCCTTCATGGATATGCTGGCTTGATTGTTTAGCTTCCTTGTAGAAATATAGCCAGTCATGTTTGCCTATGTATCAGGAACAGTAAAATTCCCAAATAATTCAATCAATACTCAATGAAACTTATTCTCTGTCTGTGAAATAATTTGTCATCATAGATTTTTGTGGAATGAGCAGAAATTTAGAAATAGAAGAATGTAATGGCATGTTAAATTTGTTGTTTTCATGTGTAAAACTTCAGTAGCATTAAAAATGTTCAGTAATTGTTCTTGGGGATTATATAGATTGTGCATAGAAGTTACAAAAATGGTGTATACATATTTCCACTTGGTTATTGGTCAATCTTGAATGACGGTCCAAATATTTACACTGCATTTCTGTCACTTCCCTATAAAGATTGTGACCATTTAAAAGAATGCAGCAGGTATGAAATGTCTTATGAAATAATGCATATAAGGATCAGAAACTACATAAGTGACTTATTACAATGATCAAATATAATCCAAAGATGTATATTGAGTTAATTGATTTGTTTTTCTCATTTTTCTCAAAATTTAAAATCTCAGCATTTCGTAAGAAACCCTGGGAATTGAAAAAAAAGTACCAAACCCCTTTTTTTTAGTGCACTGTTAACCATTTTTACCACCTAATCAAATTAACTTAAAAAATGTCCTGAATTTGGGGCTGGAGCAATAGCACAGCGGGTAGGGCATTTGCCTTGCACGCGCCCGACCCGGGTTCGATTCCCAGCATCCCATATGGTCCCCCGAGCCCCGCCAGGAGTAATTCCTGAGTGCATGAGCCAGGAGTAAGCCCTGTGCATTGCCGGGTGTGACCTAAAAACCAAAAAAAAAAAAAAAAAAAAAGTCCTGAATTTTAAAGTATATAGAAAATGATAGAATCAACCACTATTAAAATGATAAAAACACTACAGGTGGCCATGATCAGAAGGATCAACATTGTCTTAATCTGAGAAAAGTGATAGTTCACTAATAGAATTGAAAGATGGTATGACATTTGTCCCTGATTTATTGGCACATGAACTTTTAAAAATGATATTTCCCAGCCACCTAAGGCTTATCATTCACCTACACAATTTTTATTTATCTCTTTTAAAAACACTGCACTGCACTGTCGTCCATTGTTCATCGATTTGCTCAAGCAGACACCAGTTGAGACTTGTTACTATTTTTGGCATATTGAATACACCAAGGGTAGCTTGCCAGGCTCTGCCATGAGGACAGGATACTCTTGGTAGCTTGCCGGGCTCTCCAAGAAGGATGGAGTATCGGATCCGGGTCAGCCACATGCAAGGCAAACACCCTACCCGCTGTGCTATGGCTCCAGTCCCTATTAAAAACAAGGTAAAAAAAATTATCATACATAACTAAAAATTAACTAAACCCCTCTTATTCACAACTTCTATAGGTATCATTGTTTTAGATTTTGTTTCTGTAAAAAACTAAAGCACGCCGAAGGGCATGTGCACTTACGGGCTCTCCAAGCAGCTCTGTCTCACCGCCTGTGTTTGGTGCTCTGGAACCCCTGTGTGTGGCTGTTGGTCAAGGAAAGGCGAAGGAAAGAAAAAGGCCAAACCGGTTACTCGATCAGTTGTCGTTTATTTCATTCTCTCTCTCTGCTTCTCTCCTGGCTCTGGATCTCTCTCTGGATCTTGCCCCCAACCCATTCTTACAGCCTAGTTAAATCCCCCAGCTTGAGGGAGTTGGGGCTTACACATAGGTGTGGTCACCATCAATATGGGTAAAGTTCTTTCCCTTCAGGGGATGCTGCTTTTAGGACAGATTCTCCTTCAGCAGGACCATCCACCCAAGAGCAGAGTCCTATGAGTGTGTTTCTCCTCTCCTTGTCCAGCAAACATATAAGCATTCATAATATTAATCATTTTGTATGAACACAATAAGAGATGCATTAAGCTTATAGAATTGCTCTCCTGGGGCCATCTTGATCTCAGACTACAGTGCTAAGGCCAGATTAGTCTTTTCTATCCCTAGCAGGGTCCTAGTCTTGTCATTGCTTTTGGATCATGACAGCATTTGTCCATGATCAAGCACTTAACTTATAGTAAACAATTAGACACTTTGGCCAGGCCCATCTCGATGCCAGGGTAGCACATAACTCACCGCTTGCCCTGGATCCATCCCATCCGTCGTCGGGACCCTGCTTTTGGGGTGCTAGAAACTGAGGGCAACTGAGGCTTAAGTCAAGAGAGCAGGTGCCCGGGAATGAATATTATTTGAAGCCAATTAAATCCCAAGTTATAAAAACATAATATTGTCTTCTTGTGTCTATACAAAAAGGACATTGCTTTAAAGTAAATTATTCAAAAGACATAAGGAGGGGAGAAAGGCAATATTAATTTATAAGTTCAGTGTCCTAGAAAGGTCTGACCTTACAAATTAACAGATTCAGATTAGGGGGAAAAGCTGATTAACTGTTTAGGGGAAGAGAGCATAGAGAAGTGATTACAGCTAAACAAAGGGATGGGAGTGACTTGGGAACACCTTGATGGGTGTGACTGGATAAGCCTAAACTCCAGGATAAACCAGGATAAGCTCCTTGTGGCAAGGGGGGAAAGGACAAAGTAATGTCATTTTACATGTTTCCTCTAGTTCTTCTCTAGAACAAAAGACATACACTGAATGACATAAGCTTAAAATATGGAGGACTATAGGTCAGAGTGGTAGTACAGTATATTGGGCACTTGCCTTGCATGCAGATGATCTGGGTTTGATTCCCAACATCCCATAAGGTTCCCCAAGCACTGCCAGGAGTAATTCCTAAATTCAGAGCTAAGAGTTAACTCTTGAGCACAGCTGGGTGTGGCCCCAAATCACATAAATAAAATGGTGGACAAGTTTTACCCAATCAAGTAGATTTACATAGACCATGTAAATGTAGCTTTTACAGTTATATTCCAATTATTTATGATATAAGGGACTTCAATGGCAGATAAAAGAACCTTGTAACCTCAGGGTTAGATGTAAATATCCTGTAGTTCAATCACTCACGAGATGGTTAAACATCTTCCTATACCAAGTAGACTTTCAACATGTGCTTGCATATCTTTAGTGAAGGCAAAAGGCTAGCTCATTTCATACTTGACTAATTCTATTAGAATTCAGTTCAGTCTAAAGAATGAACCTCTCTATCCCCCTGAAACTTCTATCCTATTATTTGATCATGGAGGGTAAGGAATGCACTTTTTAATCTCTGTATCCCCAGTGAATGAGACAGTGTTGAACTGACATGTAGTTGGATTTCATTGTTTATTAAACAGAACATAAATAGACCTAAAAATAATGTGCCCCAGATCATCTTCTCTCAAGGTCTTCAAGAATTCCTTTCTAGTCATGACTTTGAATGTCCTGTTCATCCAACTGCTTTCATCTGTCATCATTTTCTAATGTGTTGACTCCAAAATAAGACAGAATATTGCAAGTTTGCTCTTAAAACTACAGAGTTGACTATCCTGGCAAGTCCGTCAACCTAGAAATTACTCTTCAAAGAGCATAGCCCACATTAAAAGTATCCTATGTCAGCAGTACCTTCTACAGAAGGGCAACGGTATCAAACTGAGTCCTTTAACAGAAAATGCTATTTCAAAACCATGTTTTTCTGAATCACACTAATAGACTTACTTTAATTTTCTTTGTTGTCATTTGCACAGAACTTCAATAGAACCTTCTGAAAGACTGGAAACATCAGGATAGTGGGCATCTTATCAGCTAATATTTGACCCTGATACTGTACATTACAGGCTATGTAACCAAAACAAAGAACTTTCTCTTCTCTTTGTCTTACTATTATATTTTAAATATGGGTATAGAATGTTTATTATTTAGAAATAATAAATGATCTTTTGAAGTAAATTGGAACATTGAGGTGACATTGAGCAAATTATCACTGCAAGAGAAGAAATTAGATAGTGAGTTGTCTTGGCATTCAGGAACTGTTTTATATATGTTCTGTTGGAATTACTATTAGATGATGAAATGCTATTATAAAGTAGGCAGTTGAACACATATGCCAGAATTTTAGAAAAAGGCTTATGATGAAAGTACAAAGTGGAAGTTCAAATCAATAGAGATGTATAAAGTTACTGGGCACGATCAGTTTCCTAAAGTTGGATAGCAAATGGCTGGGGCAATCACTCAGCAGTAGAGTACTCATTTTGCATGTGTAAGATACTAGATTATATAGTCAGCACTGAAGAACGAAGGAAGAAAGGAAGGAAGGAAGGAAGGAAGGAAGGAAGGAAGGAAGGAAGGAAGGAAGGAAGGAAGGAAGGAAGGAAGGAAGGAAGGAAGGAAGGAAAGAAAGAAGGAAGGAAGGAAAGAAGGGAAGGGAAGGGAAGGGAAGGGAAGGGAAGGGAAGGGAAGGGAAGGGAAGGGAAGGGAAGGGAAGGGAAGGGAAGGGAAGGGAAGGGAAGGGAAGGGAAGGGAAGGGAAGGGAAGGAAGGGAAGGGAAGGGGAAGGAATAAAGGAAGAAAGGGAGGGAGGGAAGGAAGGGGAGGGAGGGAAAGGAGGGAAGGGGAAGGAGGGAGGGGGAAGGAAGGGGAAGAGAGGGAGGGAGGGAAGGAGGGAGGGAGGGAAGAAAGAGAAGAAAGGGAAGAAGGGAGAAAGGAAGAAAGGAAGGAAGGAAGGAAGGAAGGAAGAAAGGAAGGAAGGAAGGAAGGAAGGAAGGAAGGAAGGAAGGAAGGAAGGAAGGAAGGAAGGAAGGAAGGAAAGAAGGAAGGAAGGAAAGAAGGGAAGGGAAGGGAAGGGAAGGGAAGGGAAGGGAAGGGAAGGGAAGGGAAGGGAAGGGAAGGGAAGGGAAGGGAAGGGAAGGGAAGGGAAGGGAAGGGAAGGAAGGGAAGGGAAGGGAAGGGAAGGGGAAGGAATAAAGGAAGAAAGGGAGGGAGGGAAGGAAGGGGAGGGAGGGAAAGGAGGGAGGGGGAAGGAGGGAGGGGGAAGGAAGGGGAAGAGAGGGAGGGAGGGAAGGAGGGAGGGAGGGAAGAAAGAGAAGAAAGGGAAGAAGGGAGAAAGGAAGAAAGGAAGGAAGGAAGGAAGGAAGGAAGGAAGGAAGGAAGGAAGGAAGGAAGGAAGGAAAAAAGGAAGGAAGGAAGAAAGAGAGGAAGAGAGGGAGGGGGAGGAGAGAGGGAGGAGGGAGGGAGGGAGGGAGGGTGGGAGGGAGGGAGAGGAGAGAGGGAGGAGGGAGGGAGGGAGGGAGAGGAGAGAGGGAGGAGGGAGGGAGGGAGGGAGGGAAGGAAGGAGGGGAGGAAGGAAGGTAGGAAGGAAGGAAGGAAGGAAGGAAGGAAGGAAGGAAGGAAGGAAGGAAGGAAGGAAGGAAGGAAGGAAGGAAGGAAGGGAGAGAGGGAAGGAGGAAGGGAGAAAGGAAGAGAGGGAGGGAAGGAGGGGGAGGGAGGAAAAGGAGGGGGAGGGAGGGAAAGGAGGGGGAGGGAGGGAAAGGAGGGAGGAAGAAAGAGGGAGGGAAGGAAGGAAGGAGGGAAGGAAGGAAGGAGGGAAGGAAGGAAGGAGGGAAGGAAGGAAGGAAGGAAGGAAGGAAGGAAGGAAGGAAGGAAGGAAGGAAGGAAGGAAGGAAGGAAGGAAGGAAGGAAGGAAGGAAGGAAGGAAGGAAGGAAGGAAGGAGAAATTAAAGAACACTTAAACTACCAATAATGGAAAGACATGACAATGAGGATCAAAACAGAAAAACCAGTGGAGTAGGAAGGGAATCATGAGACAGTGTTCTTCTGAAGGGCACACAGATTTTCAAGAAAGAGAAATTGATTACCACTGCACTCTATTGAATCCTGCTCAAAGATGAGGTAACTTGAGAATTCACACATCAGTTCCAATTTTAAGCTCCTAGAACACTGTCTTAAGTATTGTAGGTCCTAATTAGGAGGCAAACTTTATTTTAGATCTTGACCCAGGCATCAGAATATATAATATTCTTCAACTTCAACAGTTTCACCCAATAACAGATATAAAATATGAGCCATAAGAAGTGGAAGCATAAGAAATGGCTCTCCACAATCAAATGAATTGAATAATCAGCACCTTGTTAGAATTGATGTTATAGAGCACAGTATACTGGCAACTCCATCAACCTAGAGAATACTTCAAATAATGCCAGGCCATAACTAATGTCTACCATATACAGCTACCTCCTACAAGTAGGCAGTGATATTAAAACAGGACCTTTTCCTGAGACAGATGCTACAAAACCATGTTATAAAGCCGTTTAATGGTGTTAATATACTCTTGATATTTCTATATTTTGCTCAAAGAAGATTCTGCTATATTGTCCTACTGGAAAAAATATGTCCTTGTAATAAGCACTCTAATTTTAGAGCTTAATAATTCTACCTAAAAAAGAAATGGAATTTATCAGTTTTATTTGTTCCATAGTAAATTCACCCCAGTTTCTGATTATCTATTTAACTCTCCACTTATCTTTGTAACATGTTTATCAAGTTCACAAGACTTAAGAATAATTCTCTGATTTGTGTACTTTCTTTGCAATCCTATATCTTCATAAGTTGAACATTAAAGTCTCTTCACCTTTACTATACTTTTCATCTGTGATAATTTTTAGATTGTTTTTAATACCAGAAATGCATTATTAACTTCCCTCTATTTAGGAAGTCTATAGTACCTACAAGGGTATGGTTCAAATGAACTAAAAGATGTCATTGTCACTGTCATCCTGTTGTTCATCAATTTGCTTGTGCAGGCACCAGTAACGTCTCCATTGTGAGACTTGTTGTTACTGTTTTTGGCATATGGAATACGCTATGGGTAGCTTGCCAGGCTCTGCTGTGCGAGTGGGAAACTCTCAGTAGCTTGCCAGGCTCTCTGAGAAGGACGGAGGAATTGAACCCAGGTCAGCTGCTTGCAAGGCAAATTCCCTACCCGCTGTGCTGTAGGATTGAAAAAACTTGAAACTTTAGTTAAAAAGGAAAGCAACAGAAATATCAACTATTTGAGTAAATATTATGGACTATTAGTCTACCATCATGTTATTGATATGTAATTCTTGAAATAAAAATGGCATCTGAGGAAGATTTGATATTTGCAAATGCAACATTAAAAAATACACCTTACAAGGTTTTAAGTCTTTTACATGTTACTTGAAATGGCTAAATATGAAGTATAAGTAGATCAGAAAGCTAGACATTATACCTAAAAATTTAGAGCAATAAATTAAGCAATATAAAAATATAAAATTTAAAGTTAATGGATAAATAAATCTTGGAAATAACCAAGTAGTCTAAAAGAAGGGGAAAAAAGAACATAAAAAATTCAGAACTAAAAAGAAAATGATGAAAGTATAGACTAAAGTGCTAACAAGTCAATAACTTCTCTGCATATAATTGATTTAAATAAACCAATAAAAAGACAAATGGTCAAGATATTTTTTTAAAAAAGGAGGGGGTGGGGAAAAGGGAAGTGGCTTGGCAGAAGAACACATACCTTGCCTGTGTGGGTGCCACCAAAAATTTTAAAAAGAGGGAACTCAAACTATAGGCTACATACAAAAAAATCAAAATATGTGTATAAATTATGTATACATAGGATATACATTGCATCAGACTATTATGATATAGTAAAGCCAGAACTAAAAACAAAGATATTTTTTAATACTGAACCAAAACTTCACTATATTAAAGGAGAAAATGTAGATTTCAAAATGAGGAAATTGCTACAGATATTTACATAATGATAAGAGGATCAGTTTATTTAAAAGCTACAAAGTGTGTATGCCTCCTCGACTAGTGAAAAGCTCTGATATGAAGAGCTTGTCACTCTTGATAGAACTGAAGGAAAATTAAACCATCCCACAATTAGAGGCCTAAAGTTTACTGTTGTCACTGATAAGGACCCGAAAGATGGTGAACTATGCCTGCGCAGGGTGAAGCCAGAGGAAACTTTGGTGGAGGTCCATAGCGGTCATGATGTGCAAATCGGTCATCTGACCTGGATATACAGGCGAAAGACTAATCAAGCCATCTACTAGCTGGTTCCCTCCGAAGTTTCCCTCAGGATAGCTGATGCTCTCACAGGACCACCCACACAGTTTATCAACTGATAATACCAATCGATCAACAATCAGCACAGATATATAAGAAACTTGAAAACTTTACCAGTTTCACCTAATGACCTCAATGAAGTACTTTACCCACAAACAACTTGGCAGTCTTTTCAGATGAACTGAGCACTTCAGAAAGCTTAATTCTACTCTGGACAATATTTGGAAATGAAAACACCTCCATTCCTGTCCACCTCTTGGGTACATTTCAGGCACATGGTACGAAGCAAGGGTAGGTTGTAGCTGCTTAAAAAGACTGCTTGGAGCTCAGTGATGAATGTAAAAACTGTAAAATACTGTAAAAACTGTAAAGAAGGCAAACCTTTAAATTTGCTTCTGATCTGAAACATATAAAGTTTTCTATTGTACCCAGTATAAAGGAACAAGTCACAATTTAGATAGGCTACAGAGAGAATTAAAAAGAAAACATTGGCATTATCTCTTTAAGCTAGCATTACTAATAATTAAAAAAAAAAGACTTGCCCACTTCTTACAAGATGCCCCTTTTACTCAGAGATGTTGTTGATTGTAATGCAAGGCACTTGAAAGAAATTATTATCCTGGTATTTTGAAACTATCCTTTAATGTGTGGTGGCTTCAAATGGGCAATTTTATTCGAGTCTTCCAGACCATAGTTATTGCTCTGACTCCTTTGACCCTCTGTTATACACCCCTTTGCACTGATTGTTTCCCACTCAATACCTCAGGCCACCATTAACAAAGTGCCCCTTCTTGATTAATAAGAAAAGGAGCTCAGAATGTGTTTTATCATCTTCAGCTTCCTGGTGTTTGTCAAATACTCTTGTTTTACAAGAAGTAGTTTTCTTGTAGGGCTGTGAGTGTGTCTGCATAATTTTTCATCAAGGCAATAATGTAGGATCCTAAATCACAAGCATTCTTTGCAAGTCCCTTAAGTGTAGTGTAATTTGGAACTGGCAATCCATTTCAAATTCGGTAAATTAAAGGGGAAATAGCCAAGCACGAGTTGGAGGAGCAGCCTCACTCCCACACCTGCAATTTCAACCAAATGACACAAAATGCCAAGCCATTATTCTTCCAATTTAGCTTCCTCAGCTTTCATGTTCAAAACCAAATTCATTCTAAAAGTAATCAAATCAGATAAGGACTGTGGGGGCGGGGGGGGGATGCTAATGATGCAGCCAGAGGAAATGGTTGGAAGGTTCTGGTGTTTTAACATTCAGGTTATTTTATGGAGCACATTTTAAAATGATTTTTCCAGGTTAGTTTAATTGGAGTATCAGGAATCCTTTCATCTGTTTTGACAATTGAAATGATGATGTGCAGCCTGCACTGTGTTTATACTGTTAGCGATAGAAACATCCATATTGATGCTCCAGCTTCTGAGAATTTAAAAGGACAGGAGCAGCTAAAGGCCGATTAGCCATGGAGAACATTAGCTTCGATACTTCTCATACAAGAGCCAGACATTACGTCAAGCCTGACAAGCCACTCTAGCATAAAAGTATTAGCGGCCTCCGAGTCTCAGGCTTACCCTTAAGTTATTTCATTAAAATACAAAATCACGTTGACCTAATTTCTCGACAGGTTTCAAAGAGAGCAAAGATTTCCTCTCTTGCTGTACCTCCCCTTTCTCCCTCATCACCCTGCCATAACTCTGGGGAGTTTGCCAGTTTCAAGTCATGGCAGAACACCAGTCTCTTTTATTTTAATCAAGGTAGAAGCTCTGGCTCGAAATGCTTTCTTACCTTATCTCCAAACATGGATGCTGAGATTCTTCCTTGGCATGAGAACTTCTTTCGATAGCTGTAACTCTTAATGTCCTTGGGGGGAAGCAAGCTACTCAGCATTCAGTGGAGGAGCCGGAACCGCCTGGATTGGTCTCATTATGTAGGCCATATGCAATAAGCCAGGGTACCTAACAGCTGCTGGTGGTAGGATTAAGGGGAAAATATTTAATTTGATGCAGGAGCATGTGCGAGTGATTTCAGCTGTAGCTCTTACCTGCTCCCCGGGGTGTGTGTTAGATATATGGTATAATGCAGAAATCATTTAATTGTGTCAACACTATGTTAGGATGTTTGTTTAAAGTAAAAATTAGTTTTTGTGGCATGCATTGATTAGTTGACAGGCTATTCGACTGTCACAGAGGCTACTGGATACAAAGCAAAAATTGGCTTGGTTAATCTGAGCAAAGGGGAACAAGTCCTTTGAGATCAGGAGAAATACAAGCAATGTAAATTCGGATTAGTCTTTGTGTTCTGTAAATCAATAAAACAACGGGGAAGTGTGAAGAATAGGCTAGATCATCTATCAAACTGGTTTTTATTGTGTTTCTATTTCTATCCCTAGTAAACATGTGCCTTCGGTTTCCCATGAATAAAAGCATTTGACAAAGGAATAAAAATGGACTGGAGTTCACTGTAGATGCAGTGCCAATGACAAAAAGTGGGGGTGGGGGAGTGGGAAGTAAAGATGAGAATCAAAAAGGCTGCTTCCTGCAATCGCAAAGCTAGATCATTCTAAAATTCTCAGGTGACAGGGTGAAAGTGAAGATAGATTTTATATATCTACTGCAATGAAGACTGAACCTTATGCAGAATACTAATCAGGATTTTTTTTTTAAGGCAACTGCATTGTCTTAACCGGCTTTAAAAGAAATTGAGGTGCATGTATGCACACACACAAAAGAAATCAGTTAAGAAGGCTTATGTTGCGATCAAGATTTCTTCCTGCCATTTGCTTTCAGTCTCAGAAAAATAGCATGCTAAAATAAGAAAACACTAATTTTGTGGCCCCAAGGAAGAACCCTGCTCTCTGAAAAGCAGTCCTTTCTTCCCGTAAGAACATTTTAAAGGCGAGTATTTTACCTGATGGCTTTAATTGAAGGAATCCTTTTTATTATGTGTTGACAGTTTTCACTGTCAGTGTGTTTTACCTTTTGGTGAATTCAGAATCTCATTCTAAGACCTCCCCACCCAAGCCACTCAGTGCACCAAGATACTGCAGAGAATGAGGAAGGGAGAGAGAATGCAGGCTTCAGAACAGAGGAGCAGCAGCACGTTATATTGCAGTAGTCTGGGCGAGCTAGGCAGAGCTGTACAAATCTCTCCTTCTGAGTGTTTGAAAGATGGGGGCGTCTTTGTGGCATTATCTTCCCAGGTGCCCCAGATGGCACAGTGTACTTCTAATGGAAAACCATTCATCTGGCCTTGGGACTGTACGTGTTGTACATCACGATGGTTCATGGAGGAAACGAGCTCAGACAGCTTAAGCAGAAGGCGCAGAGCATGTGGTTGTGAAGGCATAATGGAAGAGAGGCACAAAAGGGCAGGCGAATGAGTCAGAGGCTGGGGAAGGGGAGAAGGCTGTTATTTCTATGTAATTCCCCAGGATTCACTCCTGCTTGGGTTGGCGGTGAGAAAAAACCAATTCAATTTGAAGGTGGTTCAGGGTAAATGAACCAGGGAATTGAGCTGCTGGAATCTAATTAGGGACCCCCCAAATTACTACTACCTGCCCAGCAGAAAAATCAAATGGCTACACCAGCCAAAAGAGTTAAGGGAAGTTGGCAGAATAAGCAGTCCAGAAGGAGAAGGTTTGCAAACCTTCCAGATTCTATCTCAGAAACTCTTAGAAGTGTTTTTTTTTGTTTTTTGTTTTGTTTTGTATTAAAAGTGTGCATGCCATCAGCAGAGAACATGGCAGAGCAGAAAATATGGTCCTGGAGAAGTCAGATTTAAGATTCTGACATGAAAAGGCTGGCAGTGTCTCTACTCCCTCCATGGAAAGTGCAACCCCTGTTATTCCCACCTTCTTCCTCAGGGAAGCGTTCCCTAAAGGGAAGTTTTATGAAAACAAGAATCTATTCCTTGTCGCATCAAGAAAGCATAGTACTCAGACCCTAAAGAGAGATAATAAAGGTGACTGATACAATGACAGGAGCAAAGGACAGATGGAGGCCAAGGCTGCAAGATCAGCGCTCCTTGCTCACCCTTTGTTTGCTGGCCTTAGAGACTTATTCCAACCCTCTGATCGCTGCTTATGCAAAGATGATCCTATGTAAACACTTATTTTTTGAGAAAGATCCAGCCATGATATCAGCACAAGAGCTGGCATGAACAGAACTGGACTGAAGGTCAAGATAACTATTGTAGTCCTGACATTCATGTTTTAATTTGTAATTGTGTGATTGTGTAATCTCTGTGAGTTGAGGAAATTATTTTGAGAGTCATTTTAAGTTTGTGTGTAAAACAAGGAGTTCTACTAATACATCTGCAAGATATTTTACAGCTTTTAAATCTGAGAATTCCCCCACCACACACATGTGTGTGCACATGCGCACATGGGCGCACACACACACACACACACACACACACACATTTTTCTGTTTTTGCAATTAGCTACAGACCACTTTGGCACAAAAGATAGGGAATTGACCCCCAGAACAATGAAAGACCCCGCAGCTGCTATCACCTTTCAAATTGATTTCTATCCTGGCTCTTACTTCAAACCTTTATTCACACACAACAAATCAAAATCTACATAAAAAGCAAATTGTACTTTTATTTACTGTATGATTATGGCCATTGCAACTGCTGATTTCTCCCCAAAGCCTTGTAATAACTACAGTTGCTAGATTTCATGCAGATCCCTGAGGGCAGAGGAAAGCCAATAAATCCAAGGGAAATAAGTAAAATTGAATATGTTGCCCTTTTCGGCTCTAGCCAGGAAAGTAAGATTTATGTTTCAAGGTGTCAATTAAATGAGCAGCTATAGTTTGCCCCCACTGAATAAAGAAGACTCTCACACCACTGTACTGAAATACCAGAGTAATAGAGAAGAGTAGGAAATGCACCCAAAAAAGTGATTAGCAGTTAATCATGGAATTGCCAACTGCCAAGATGGCCATGGTGATATATACTACCCATCGATGCCCTGATACCTTGCAGAGTTTAAAGTATCTACTATCACCATCCATGGAAATAACATCAGGGGATTCAAGCTTATTTTATTGTCAATCTAAGCTAACATATTTAAGCAAAAAAGCTTTTTTCATTTTCATTAGGGAAGACACACCTGGTGGTGCTTGGGGGATATTCCCAGCTCTGTGCTTAGACTATTACTGTGGAGGGTTCCCAGTGGTGCTTATGGGATTATGTCATGCCTGGGATGAACAGGGAATCTCATATGTAAAGCTTGTGCTGAGCCCTTTGAGCCACCTCTCTGATCCCAGAAGTATATTTTTGTTTGTTTGTTTATTTTACCTGGCAGTGCTCAAGGGTCCTTTGCAGTGGTGGTCAGAAAGCAGAGAGACATTTTGAGGAGCTGGAGAGTTAATATAGTAAGTAGGATTCTTGCCTTATATGCAACCAACCCAGGTTTGATCCCCAACATCCCATACTCTTCCCCAAGCACTGCCAGGAGTACAGTCAGGTGTAATCCCTGAACATTGCTGGGTGTGACCCCCAAACCAAAAATTAAAAAGACCTTTTTTTGTAAGAAAGAACATGATTCAGCAACCCCCACAACAAATATGCTTTAAGTGGCTCCATTTCTTAGTGGGGAATGAATCATTAAGATTTAGTCATACAAAATAATATGAGCTGGTATTTGGGAAAGATGACAATGCTAATTTCACCTTTGTAAAGATGGAATTGTCCCTCCCCACCTTTGGTTTAAAGTAACCAATTCTGGGAAGTTGGAATTGGAAATAGTGTGATAAAACCTGGAGGATCTAGCCGGTGGTAACTGACACAAACCTTTGTTCCCCATCCTAATTTAGTTTCTCCATCTATTTAACTCTTGAAGTTAATGCATGGGCTCATTTAGATGTCACCAGAACAATGGACTTAAAGGCAAGATTTAGTAAGGAGAGCGCTGGCAACTGCAAGATAGGGGAACAACCCCAAATCCCCCACCCACAGTCAGAGAACAGATCAAAGCTGCCCCATGGCATCATCTTTCTTCTAATTTGTAGGTTTATTTTGAACTCAGTGCAGATAGATTGATTTTTCCCCCCTTTGAGAGGTCTGTGTCAAATCTCTCCTACTCATCTCAGTAACCAGTTGGCAGATATCCAGTACCAGGGCAAAAGTCTGAATATTTTTCTCTCAGATTTTCATTTTTCCAGTGTTCCCCCCACCTTTCTCCAAACCTTTAAAAAAAAAAAAACAGAAAATCACACATAAACCAAGACCCATATCTATACAAGTTTCAAGGGTTTTTTTTTTCTATTTAGAAGTCCTGTGAGGGCAGCGATTATTTGTATATGTACCTATCTCATTTCGTCCACCACTCTAGAGATTGCTGATAAGAAAGGGTTTGCTTGCTTAGAAAATAGCCATCAGCTCCAGTTATCTTCAGTATTTGACTTTAACCAGCATAGTTCTGTTCTTTAAATCATGAAGCATCCAGAACATTTGCAAATTGATCTTTTTCTCTGCGATTAACTTTAATGTGACGTAAATAGCGAATGATGCAAAGACGGGTACACTAGTGAATTGTTGAACTATTCCTTTTTTTTTTTTTTTAGGATGGCCAGAGATTACTCTGAGTAATACATCCAATTGAAATATTTATTAAGCCTTTCTAAGTTTAATATGCTGTCTTAGGTAAAGATGACTCAGACCCCATTCCTGACATCAAGCTCTGGATTCTAAGCAGAACATATGAGAACACGTATTCATTTTGCAAACACAGTATGTTAAATGAAGCTGTAACAATAAGTAAGAGGGAGCAGTGATTTTGAAAAGAAAAAAACGTCAGAAGAGGCTAGAGCTGGACTTGGGAAGGTAACAAAAACAATTAGGGACAGCAAAAAGACATGCCTTGAGGGCGAGCCAGGTGACAGAAATCTGAGAGCACAAGAGGGATAGAGCCTGAGGCAGACTGTATCATCAATGCCCCCGTGGAAAGGATTTCAAACTCAATTTTTAAACTACTACTTGGCAAACCAAAATATCACTGTGAATCTAATTTGGTCTTCCTCTGTCACAGGTACTTGGTTTAATTCAGAAGGATAAAGACAGTTTTCCATGACAAAGGAAGCCAGAGAGACAAGTAGAAAGGACTTGTGGGCTTGCCTGCAGTCCTTCCTCTCATCCCAGCCCACACAGTGTTTACTATCCCTATCCTTTAACCTCTGGGATTTTGAGTGAAGGTGTCCAGAAGAAATGAGTCTCCTGTACTAGAACCATCATTCAGGGTTCTCTCCTGTTGCTGCTTGTCTTGCTCCTCTAGGGATAATCACAGAACTTAACCTTAAACCCATTCCAAGCTCTCGAATGGAAATTTCTAATATATTTCTAATGCCCTAATCCTTAGGTCTTTAACCAACTGCCCCAGGTTAAAAAAGGCAGAAAGCTGCCTTTTTCTTTTCTCTACTTCGCCTAGAACCTATCTTTCTGCCTCTATTCCAATATTCTAATATGAATGCTGCCACCTGTTGACTGATTTCCTTGATGTAATTCTCTCCCGTCTCGGAATGCCGTTGCTATGCTTTCACCAGACAGCTAGAGACACAGAACCCCTAGGTTCCTGTGACTGTTCATCACATACTTGAGTGATAGAATCCTGTACATCAGTTTCTACTTCGTTAGGATCAACATCAGATCCACCGTAGCACTGTAGCACTGCCATCCTGTTGTTCATCGATTTGCTTGAGTGGGCACCAGTAACATCTCCATTGTGAGAGACTTGTTACTGTTTTTGGCTTATCGAATACACCACAGGTGGCTTGCCAGGCTCTGCCGTGCAGGCTAGATACTCTCAGTAGCTTGCCGGGCTCTCTGAGAGGGATACAGCAATCAAACCGGTTGGCGGCATGCAAGGCAAACGCCCTACCCACTGTGCTATTGCTTCAGCCCACCGTAATGGAACCATAATGGAACTAAACCCCCACTGCCAGGGACTCTGGTTCTGGAATTCGGGACTTTTAAATCTTCTTGCTCTTATTGTCAGACCTCTGCTGAGGTATTTATTCTCAGGGAGCTCACGCCACTTGATCTTTTCAAAGCATCCCATCATAAGTCATACAGAAGCTGGACACTGTACCCTACTGAAGTTGGTGGGCCCCCATGGGTGGCCTATGTGAGGAGAAGAGGAGAGAGGATCAGTTTCTCCCAATCTGTTCTCCCCATCTGTCTTTGCCACCTCAGGACCAGCTGGGCAGACTCGGACTGATAAAGTCTGCAATGAGTCTCTGTCCAGGGTCAGTTGTAAGCCTTACCCAGGGTGTCAGTGTCCTTGTCTTGAGTCACAAAAAAAAAAAAAAGAATTTCAGGAGTAGACAAGCAGTGAAGTAAAAACAGATTGTAGTTGGACAGTTCAGGGAGGGATAGGAGGGAGAGAAAGTGGGAGAGAGTAACACACTCAAGAGGGAACCCGGGCTTCTCCAAAGGCGGAGAGAGCCCCAGCATAAATCTCAAGAGCAGAGATGCGGGTGACACATGTGCACAGGCGCCTGATGTGTTCAGCCACATGAGCACAAGCAGCAGATGGGCTCAGGCAGCATATGTGATCCCTTCCCTTCTTTAAGGTGGCTTTTATAGGTTTTCTCCAACCTGCCCCTACATGGGGGTTTCTGGCTAAGTAAGAGTTCATTGCTAGGGTGGTTGCCAAGGCAATGAATTATTAGTGGTCAATGGTCTTTGAAATTCCTTTCCTGGCCTTTTGTTCCTGCTAGCGCTTCTCTCAGAGCAGGGGTTTAGCCTTCTCTGGGTCTGTTGCTGGTGGTGCCAGGTGAAAGGCTTATCATGCCTTAGTTTCCCTGCTCACAAGGTGTTTCCTAGTTTAGGTGGTTTTATTAGAATCCTAGAAATTCTGTAGCCTGGGGGCCCTTCCCTGTCTACTTGCCTACATCGCTACCATGTACCAACGTCTAGGTTCTGGAGACAGTCACTGTCACTGTCATCCCGTTGCTCATCGATTTGTTCAAGTGGGCACCAGTAACGTCTCCATTGTGAGACTTTATTGTTACTGTTTTGGGCATCTCCAATATGCCATGGGTAGCTTGCCAGGCTCTGCCATGAGGGTGCAATACTCTCGGTAGCTTGCTGGTCTCTCCGAGAGGGGCGGGGAAATTGAACACGGGTCGGCCACGTGAAAGGCAAATGTCCTACCGCTGTGGACATGGAATGGAATGGAACTGAACCCCCACTGGAGACAGTAGCCCTCTGGAGACAGTGCTATGAATAAAACAGTTGCAAAGTCTATGGTGACATTTTTTGTGGGAAAGACAAGCAAGAGATAAAAGTAGTACAAATAGAGTACTAGATAGTGGTTACGTTCTAAGGAGAGGGTTGGAGAAGCAGAAAAAGGAGAGAATAAATTGCCCTGGAGATTCTGTGTTCACATTTTTATCTGGCAGGCCAGGAAAACAAAAGTAGAAATCTGAGGGGAAAACCCCAAGGAAAGAAAGTTACCAGGGTCTTTCTTAAGAAAATCATGATATCCAAGCAAGTAGAAGGATGCAAAGACCTCCAGGCAGCACTGACTTTTGCTGGTCTGAACACATCTCCAGAGACCAGAGCGTTAGAACAGAGGACGCTAAGGGATCGTGTAGGAGCAGAGACCTTATAAAAGAGGAAGGACTAGGGCTTTCTTGAGAGAGTTCTGAGAAATTACTGGGAAGTTTCAGATAGATTACTGTTGCCTGCTTTTTCTGTCTGAAAGTTGAATCTTCCTATACGGCAAAATTTGGTAATTCAGGGCGTCTGGAAACACCATTACAATTAAGTTATAAGAAAGAGTTTATCGGCCAAGAGTCAAAAAACAGCTACCTTATAGGAACATTCTACTTACAGAAAGCAAAGGAGACCTGCAACTAGCATGTTTCATGATGCAGGAGGCCAGTTGGGAGGCATTTGTGGTGATGGAGGGTTGGCATCAAGATAGTTCCTGTAAAGGAAGTGTGGAGAGAGAAAGATAGGCCATGGAAATACCCAGGCGAAGGGCATACTTGAATAATATGCTAACAATGGATATTCTGAAGAAAGGAAAGGGACACGGAGGTTAATAATTTCTTTTTCCTATGGGGCCTGAAAGATAGTGTTAAGGCACTAGCTTTGCACCCAGCTGGCCCCAGGTTCTGACTGCACACCCCATAGGGTCCCCTAAGCTTAAGCACCCCATCTTAGCTCTGAGCATAGAACCAGGAGAAAGTCCTGAGGACCACCAGATGGGGTCAAAAAAGTTATCACTGTCACTGCCATCCCGTTACTCATCAATTTGCTCGAGTGGGCACCAGTAACGTCTCCATTGTGAGACTTATTGTTACTGTTTTCGGCATATCGAATACACCACGGGTAGCTTGCCAGGCTCTGCCATGCGGGCGAGATACTCTCAGTAGCTTGCCAGGCTCTCCAAGAGGGGTGGAGGAATTGAACCCAGGTCGACTGTGTGCAAGGCAAATGCCCTATTACTGTGCTATCGCTCCAGTCCAGGGAGTCAAAAAAACAAAAAGAAAAATTAAAAATAAATATTTTTCCACAAATTAAATATTTTTAGAAAAATATCTTTTACAGAAATATATTTATAGAAATATACTTGAACTGAAAGGCCAAAAGATAGAAATGTAAGCAGAGACTTATATAAATGACAAAAGATAATGCAGAGCTCAACTAGGAGAGAGGTGATGTTAGGAAAAAAAAAAACCTTAAAATTTAGAGAGTGATAATATATATTTTTTTTTTGGCTTTTGGGGCCACTCCCGGCGATGCTCAGGAGTTACTCCTGGTGGTGCTGGGAATCCCATATGGGATGCTGGGAATCGAACCCAGTTTCGGCCGAGTGGAAGGCAAACGCCCTACCCACTGTACTCCAGCCCTGAGACAGTGATATCTTTGAAAACAAGTAAATCAACTTTAATAATCTGCCTATTTCTGGCATCTACTCTTAGTGACTGGAATACAGAAATATTCAAATAAATGTCTCATTCAGCTTCAGAAACATTCCATAAAATCTTTTAAAATACAGCATAAACTGATATCCCACTTTTTTAGAGTTACCATAACAAATTAACATGAATTAGGTGGTTTAAAACACAGAAACGTGTCCTTTCACATTCTAGAGACCAAGCATCTGAAATCAAGACATCAGTGGAGCCAAATTTACTCCAAAAAATTAGAAGGGGAAACAAATTATTTTTTTTGTAATTTGTAGTGGCTGCTAAAATTCCTATCTTGGGCAGCATAACTCCAATTTTGCCTCTCTTCGAATTCTTTGGCGCTCTTATTCAGTGTATTTGTTTCTGCCTATCATTAGATGTATAGTCTACTGTAATCACGGATGCTAACCATAGTCCAAGATGCTCAGGGACCCTTTGATCATTTTCTAAGTAAAGACCTTATTTCCAAAAATGCACATGTGCACAGATAACAGGGAGTATAATAGGGGTTGAGATTTAGACATAGTCTTTAAGAGCCATGGTTTAGCATAGCACATTTAAATTTCCTAAAGGTTAGAGTTTAGAGCTAGAGTGCCTAACTTAAGCCCCACTTCTGGATTTTAATTTCTTGGATCAGATATCTACCTCCTTTTTGTTCCTGTCTTTTTTCCCCATTAATCCCATTATGGGATTAATCATAATGTGTTTCATGGAGTTAGTCTGGGACTTGCCTGAGCCAAACTACACAAAGTAACTGGCCCATAATATAATTATGCTGCAAATGTTTGTTGTTAAATGTTATCCATTAACACCCACAGCCAAGATTCCAGATACAGAGATAATGTTTCTACAAGAAGATTATAGCACGGTGAAGAAAGAGCGTAAGCAAAAGGTGTTATTTTAGGAAAGATGAAACATGTTTTGATAGAGTCAGAAGACTGAGTAGAGGAATATCTTGAAAAATGCATCAAAGTTAGCCAAATACAGAAGGAGACCATTGGTGTGAGGAAAGGAGGAGTGATAAGACACAGGTGTGAGTACCAGATGGAGGCAGTCACATCTGTAACAATGTAAGTCAGTGGAGATATAAGAGGGTACTAGACATTGGGAAAACTATAGATAGCTCAGTGAGTTAGGCACATGACCAAATGCAACAGTGGGGAACATAAAAATCAGATCATGGGGCTGGAGAGATAGCACAGCGGGCAGGGTTTGCCTTGCACAAGGCCGACCGGGGTTCAAATCCCAGCATCCCATATGGTCCCCTGAGCACCACCAGGAGTAATTCCTGAGTGCAGAGCCAGGAGTAACACCTGTGCATCGCCGGGTGTGACCCCCCCCAAAAAAAAATCAGATCATGAAGAGCCCTGTTTGTCAGGCTAAGGAGTTAGACTCTTTCCTGGAAGCAGTGGAGAGACTCAGGGAAGTAAAGAGTTACATGGAGAAAAGGTGTTTATATTTCAGAGCAGTCTTCAGCTTCTGAAACCACAGGTTCTCGAAACCATTTCTTTTTGTAAATACCTCAATGAAGATAAACGATAGTCCCAGTCTTTGTACATGAGTTTATTTGTATATTTATCCGTGGATGACTACTCACATTACAATGAAAAACTGTTAAAAGCTTAATCCCATTATTCTAAGTTATTTCATTATAAATTTAAACAACTTGGGTAATCACTTAAAATTGTCAATAATATTATTAGTGGATTAATTTGAAACTGTTACTATTGTTAATTGGAAAATGTCCTCTTTCCCTTGGTAATTTGAAGAGTTTCATGAGAAGAATTTTTTTCTTTACTATTTAGTTATCCAAAATTACAATTAGAGTAGGAAAAACAGAACAGCAGAATAAATGCTTGTTTTTTTCTCTTTATTTTCCAGTTTCAAAATAGCGAGTGAGCATATTACTTTTAAAATTCAAATATAAATTTTCCAAAGAGGACTGTACAAGCATCAATAGCTGTCTTATTTTCTTACTTCTTAATGATAATAATGACACATTTTTAAAATATTTAAGTGAACAGATGAAAATTGTTATATATGACACACATATTGCTTTTGACAAGCTATTACATAACATGAATATAAAATGTGAATGAAAACATATTTTAAAAATTCAAGGTTCTCTCCACAGCATCAATTTCTTTCAAAAACATTAATTTCTTAACGATTATTAACATGTCAGTTCTAACATTAAATGACATATTAAGCTATTTTTTTTTCAAAAAAATATGCTGATAATAAATTACTGCCAAATACTTTCACAGATGATTAGTTATATAGTATGTTTTCTTACTTTGCAAGAACTGCCTAGTATATTTAGGCCAAAGAGCACTCTATTACCAAACTGAATTAAGTCATTTAAGAACATGCACCATTTCAATAAGAACTATAAGGAGCTTAAGATTCATCTATTAAGAATGATTCTATTATTGCAGAAGGTAAAATACAAACTATGTTGTTCTTCTGTTCCAAAGGCCAAGAGCACAAAAGTAAATGCTGGGGCTGAGCGATAGCACAGCGGGTAGAGCCGTTTGCCTTGCACCGGGCCAAGATGGGTTAGATTTCCAGCATCCCCTATGGTCCCCAGGCACCGCCAGGCGTAATTCCTGAGTGCAGACCAGGAGTAACCTCTGTGTATCGCTGGGTATGACCCCCCCCAAAAAAAAGTAAATACCACGTACTCTCAGATATTAAACTGATGTAGTAGCTCACCGATGACCCACATGCTAAAAGATTTAAAACCCACTCTGTATCTTTTATTGTGTTACATTTAACATTTGCAAATGCACTACATTGAACAGAAAATAAAAAACCTTGGGGGAAGCTTAGAGAGCAGGAGAAAGTGACATAGGTGGGAAGAGTTGCCAGTGTTTTATGAAGTCTCCTCCTTTGAAGGGGAAGGGGAAAGAGGTTTTCATAGACCAAGTGAAATATTACAAGAAAATTATTCTGAGAACTTCAGTTGCCTCTTCTGGGTTTTGAGGAACATAAGAACTGGCAGTGACATTCCAGATGTTCTGGTGTTTAAAACAAAGGTAGTTGTTTTGGGAAGACCTGCTCATTTGGATTCATCAAAACCAAGGGTGGAAGATTTCTCATGGACAGACTGGGTTATCTTGAGAGACTTATGGACCCTCTGAAGCGTCAAACTCAAATAAGACCATAATAAAGAAGAGGTCGGATTTTTTTTTTATCAGAAAAGAAAGCTGAAGAAGAAATAGTATTTTCTACTGGATGAAGTCTTGATAAGTATTATTTATCCTGCTGTAAACGTTTGATTACCAGGATGTGCCTAAAGAAGCTTAGGAACCTGCCCAAGATTTTCTCCTGGCATAAGGAAAAACTACAGAGCCATAGCAAGTTTGCAGGGATCATCAAGATAAAGAAGTCTATTTACCATAACATGCTAGGGAATGTCAGAGTCAGTATACTATGGCAGGCTGGCTGTTAAAATGGATTCTTGAAATTAAAAGTACTAGGCAGATTGTGGCTACTCACAAAGTGTTTATTATTTGATTGAAGATTGTAAACACTTTAAAGGTGGTTCTTTATTCATTTAGTGTGCAGCTAGCAGAATCTACATCTCCAACTCTTATTGAATTCACTGGATCACATAGCTTCTGTCCTTTACGGCTTATTTTCCATTGGAGAGAACTTGTTTTCTTCAGCACAGACCAAATAATGAGGACCATAAAGCTTGCTCTTTTTAAAGCATTTATAGTAAAATAATTTAGTTCTCTGAGTTTCTACATTTCCCCCTGCAGAACCAAGTTTTCTTTGGTAGGTTGTTCAACTAAATAATGTTGTAATGAATAATGAATAACAGCAATCTAGTGCGTACACGTAGATTTTCTCAGACAGTTGCATATGGTAGGAAAGTGTTTTCAGAAAGACTAGGCCTGGGGAATATTCAGAGTGTTCAATAATGCAAGAGCAGAAAGATTGAAACTTTCTTTTGATTCAATATTGTTTGGAGCCTGGTGTGGCTGGAAAGAGAATGAATATGAACTTTAAAGATCTGGAAATTGTACTTAGATAAAATAGTCAACAAATATATATCACAAATTAATTTTTGGCCTCTACAAAATGAATATAACTCTCATTTCAATTTGACTTTTCCTTCACAACCCAGCACAAACCCCTCTTTTTCTTACTGGCCTCCTAAGTCATAGGCAGTGACCTCCACCTGCGCAATCCCTACATGAACTATAGAGGAGAAAGAGGAAGTACATATTTCTCCAGAGAACCTAGGATAGTTCACATCTTACTCTGATAAGTCAGGAGTTGGTCTGTTAATTAGCTTTTCCTCAGTCCTGTTACTGGTGGTTGTCTCTGTTTGGGCACTTTGGACTGGCAGAAAGACAACTGTAAAGATACTAAATAGAATTTAGGTTTTAACAATGTGGTTGAAAAATCCAGATTAGGAATAAATATGTGGTTTTCCTAGTGCATAACAATAAGAGGAATTTCCAGTCATTAACTAGATATACTAACATGTTGGGAATGCTTATAAATGCCCCCTAACCATCATTACAGCCTGAACAAAATTTAAGAAAATTGTGTACACAAAATACCCTGAGATAAAATGAAATATTTACATTTATTAAACTTTATTCACAATATATCTGAACTTCTGTCAATTAAATACACTCATTTATTATCTCTATTGTAAACGTTCAAAGAGATTAATTTTGCAACCATTAAATTATAATTGTTTTAGAAATTAAACATGCTGATATGTTTCTATGATATTTTCCCCAAAATTTGTTGGTTCTATACTCACAGTGGATCTAATGACCATATAAAGCTCTAAGCAGTCCTATAATAAGTAACAATATATATAGTATATATCACTGTATCACTGTATCACTGTCATACCATTACTCAATAATTTGTTCGAGCAGGCACCAGTAACGTCTCCATTGTGAGACATGTTACTGTTTTGGGCATATCGAATACGCCATGGGTAGCTTGCCAGACTCTGCCGTGTGGTGGGATACTCTCAGAAGCTTGCCGGGCTCTCTGAGAGAGATGGAGGAATGAAACCTGGGTGGGCCACGTGCAAGGCAAACACCCTACCCGCTGTGCTATTGCTCCAGCCCATAGTATATGCGTATATAAACATATATATATATACACACAAATGGGCATAATATAAGTGTACAAACCTGTCATACTTAAATAAACCAATTAATTTGATGGAAAACTTTCACAAGAAATATTTGAAGTGTTTACACTGCCATTAGTTTAAGTGTCACATAAACAGCTTTGGACTATAAACTTTCTAAGGTAAGTTCCTATTTCTTATGTGTATCTGTAAAAGCCAAGTTGTGCACTCATCACACAAAAAGCTTTTTCTAATTGTTGTAGGTTGAATAGAAAGGACAGCAAGGGAGAGAGAGGAAATTAGGAAACGTGTGGTTATTTTGAATGACTTTATGCAGCCTCTCTGGGTACACTTGTTCAGTGCCTTACCTTGCAAAATCAACAGAGGGGGGGAAAGAGGCTTTTATTCTTAAAGCAGACAAAGAAACAGATGTGTTCAGCCTTCCTACTCATTTTTTTTTTTAATATTTGCAATGCTGTGCCGGGTAACAATTCTTTCTTCAATGTAGAAAGAAACACATTGTTTTAGAAATTAAGCATCTTCTGGTTCGTTTTTCCTCCTCAAATAGTCCTTAAGTCACATGGGTTTATGGTAGACAAACCACTAGAAATTAAATGCACAGAGAATAAAAGCCAAGTGCAAATAAACTAATATTCCTTGACCTCACCTATTGAAAGTATTTTGTTGTGCTTGTTGAAATAATTCTGGTAAAAACAGAAAATCATTGCTGGCTAAAAAACTGAGAATACATATACATTTCAGGTTAAGGTTATAGACATTTGGGAGTTGTGAGATATTTGAAGTGTTATTGGGCCCTCAATGGCTATTTTCCTCCCCTTTGTAGATGGAGCGCTTTTGAAAAAGTGAAGGCGTTTCTTAACGAAGGACCTTCCTACATAACTCCAACTGAAATAATGGCTCTGTCCTTCCTCTGGGAATTACTTTGTTTTATAAATCTACATTTCGAGGTTTCAATTTTTTAAATGTTTATTATTCTCATTGGAGATAAGGAAAGTGGTTTTATTCTGGCCAAGGTACGAGTCTAATCTTTTGAGCAAATCCCTGGTTGGATGCAAACTGCAGGGTGCAGGATCAGAGAGTCACAGGACAAAGCACAGTGGCCTAGGAAGCCCACGCCAGATCACCAATGTTTGGCAAACATCCTGTACGCTGCCCTGTTGAGCCTTATGTCCTGCACTAAGATCCTTGCTTTGTTTACCCTCAAATTTCTTATCTACATGGCCAAAAGGGAGGCTGGCTGCTCCATGCCAGTATTGTCAGGGTCAAATTAGCAAAGGCACAAAGTGCTTTGGAAAGTGCCGGGCCTGCAGTTAGCCTCCACAACCTTAGAGTGATTATTTACAACTTAGTTATTATTTTCTCTATGCTGTATCCACTGACAATCCTGCTTTTCTGACAGCATGTTAAAACACTGGCTGCAGCCATTCCTAGCCCAAGCCCGGCTTTCCTGAGATTTCCAGAATGCTGTTTTCTTTCTTGTTGACTTGTCTAATGTGAAGTGCAATATCTGAAGTGCCAAAACAACAACACTGAAGAACAACACATTCATAGGTCACAAATTTTTAGACTCAGATGGCTTAAGTTCATATCCTTCAGAAAGGTATATGAATTTTCTGTGTTCCAATGTCCTTATCTATAAAATGGGACTAACTGCCTTTCAAGGAATACTGTGAGAACATCCATGAGCTATGTCAATTAGCATTTATACTTGCAGCCCAGGACCCAGCGCATTGTAACTGCCCAAAAATCTCAGATGGGAGAGAAATGCAAATACTTCTGTGAAACCCAGTAAATTCTCAAAAGAGCCAATGCCCTGCAGTTCTTCTTTGCCAAAAGTGGATTAAGTACTAGAAGAAAATTTATCACTTCCGGGACATAAACTCCTGCTTTGTAATGGCTATGGTCCTCTGAAAAACCTCCCAGGGAAAGAAGTTATGGCAATAAAGACAGAGAAACTGTGTAAAGAATGAGGGATTCTCAGACCTCCTTTTCTCCCCAGAGATACCTCAGACTACACATGCCGTGGAAAAGCCGATCTAAGAGGCAGACCATGACCTCAATATAAAATTCCTGAGAAATTCTTGCCCTCCACCACAAGTTTCTGGTTTGGGGAGGTTGTGTGGTAGGGTGCTGATTCCAGTTACCATTGGAGAGCAGGGGCAAGAACACAGTAGAAGCTTAGATTTGGATCACCCATTCTTATTTGGAAATCATCTAGCGAAACAAAGAGAATGGAGAAAAATCAGGAAATTACAGTGAATCGGGAACTCAAATAAGATCCACCAACTCCAAGCTGTCCATCAGAATTGTTCACAATCTAACCAGCAAGCCTTTGCCCAAAGTCAAAGTTGTTTCAAAGTAGAGCATCCTCCTTGCCATGAGAAAATAGGCAACTCAAACAGTTGGGATACATTCTAATGATAATAGTTCTCCAAAGGTATCAGTAGGGGGTATGGTGCACTCATCAGGTCAACTTGTACCTGCAGGGCAAGTGCATCAGCATCCTGATGGTGACTTGAGGCTTTCTGGTATCTTAAAATTGCCACTGTGCCTTTGGCCATACCCCAACAATTTGGGACCAAGTTTACCAAGAAATTAAACAGCCATAACTTAGGTGTGTGGGAGCCACATCCACAAACCACCTCCTCCTCAGCTCTACAAGCTCATTTATTGGCCTTGTATCAGAGATACATAAAAAATCTTGAAAGAGATCAAAACCTGCAATTAATCTTGAACCCAAGCATGGCTGTTCAGACCGGGGTAAATTGGAGTGAGGCAGGTCAGCCTGAAGTCAACACAAGCAGAACCTCTGGCAGCCACTTGCTCCCACAATTCAAAATTACCACCATACATCACAGCCTGACTCCACTCTCTCAGGATAGACGTCACCAAGATATAATCTACTGAAAATTTGGATATTGCAGGTTTTGTGACTGAAATCTCTAGGCTTTCTCAGAGTTGGGATGGGCTACCTCCCCCTACTTCCCAATACTTCTAAAAGCACTGGCAGTGACCCCCACGAACCAAATACAGCGCCACCATGTAAGCTCTATTGCTTCAGAGACCTATAAATAAATCTTGAAAGATATCAAAAGCTGCAATTAATCTCAGACCTGTACAAGGCTGAAAAGAGAGGGATAAATCACAGAGGGCAGGTTGGCCTGTGCCTGCCCAAGCAGAGCCCCTGGTAGCTGCTTGCTTCCACAATCCAAAATCACCTCCATACCCCTGGCCTGACTCCACTGTCTCAGGACAGACCTCACTGAGAAAAAAATCTGCTGAAAATTCGGGTATGCAGATTGTGTGACTGAAATCTCCAGGCTTTCTCGAGGTTAGGAGGGCTACCTCTCCCTACCTCCCTGTACTTCTGGGAGCCTCAGCTGTCATATCTACACCCCAAAGCTTCCATCCAATTCAAGAGCTACTCCAGCCTTACCATCCCAATAAAAATGCCGAATGCCCTGAATAAATACCATGATGTTTTAGCACCTGTATTGCAAACCATAATGCACAAAAGAAGAGAAAGGAGAGAGAGAGAGGAGAGAGAGAGAGGAGAGAGAGAGAGAGAGAGAGAAGGAAAGAGAGTGAGAGAGCAAGAAGGAAAGTGCCTCCTATAGAATGAGGCTGGAGACGGGGGTGGGGTATTGGGGATGGTGGTAGAGGAACAGGGAACATTGGTAGTGGGAAATGTACAGTGGTGGAGGGATGGGTACTGGATCATTGTATGACTTAAACCAAATTATAAATAGCTTTGTAATGGTCTATCTCATGGATATTCAATTTAAAAATTTTTTTAAAGTAATGTGGAGTTCATGCCCAGTTCAATCAGCTTAATCAGTGGCTGAAAAAAAATAACAGTTCTCCTATTTTTTAAATTTTTTTAAAAAAGGTATCAGCAAAGAATAGCTCCCAAAAGAGGAGTCTCTAGAAAAAGTGTGAAGTTGCACAGTGTACCATTCTGGAAAGGAACAAGGAAAGAAAGTAACCAGTGAACCCCTGGGGGACAAGTTTCTGAGATAATCTTTATACATACTTTCCAATACTGTGGACTGTCTCTGGAATACAAAAGTTTGTATCCTTGGACAGTGTGAAGGAGTCGGAAGTCCAAGGTTGTCCAGAAGCAGTATATGGGCTACAGTTAGTGATAGTGAGATCCAACACTGGGAATATTTAGAAACCTCACATAGAGTGGCTCACTTGCATTTTCTCACTCTTACAGAGCATATGCTATGTGCAGAACACTGTTATTAACAGTGACATTTTACTGGCTCATTTTATCTCAATAATCCTAAAATATTGATTCTCTTTTTATCCCTCTTTTACCCCACGAGGATACCAAGCTACAAGTTTGACCATAATCCAAGATCATAATCTAATAAGGGGCCAATGATCAGTCCAGGAGGTCAGTCCATATTCTTGTCTCCTATTTAGCCTCCAAAGAGCATGGATGGATGAGCGGGTGGTAGCAAAATTGGACACAGAATTAACAAGGGCCCATTTTCTCTGAAGCCGCAGAGAGGGCACCCTTAAGATGGAAACCCGAAAGTACCTGGGTGTTCCCCTATCACAGACTCCTATTGGTGATCCAGGAAAATGCAAGTATTAATAAAGTAATATAAATAAAATATGAAAAAGACAAATGCAATAATCCTACTGATAAAAATCCTTGATAAAAATGTTGTCCAGGCATGTCAGACATAACTGCATGTAATTATGTATGATTTTGCTTCTTATTTCCCATTTCCATGTTAACTTCCCCCAAAATAAATAAATATTTTAGAAACCTGTAAAAAAAATGCTGTTTAGGGAAACGTGAAAGCTGTTCTTATATATAGATTACTGAATAAAGAAATGATGGAATACCACTACGTCTTAAGAAAAGATAAAATCATACAAGTTATTGCTACATGGATGGACATAGAGAATATTATGTGTTATGAAATTAGTCAGAGGAAGAGGAACAGACTCAGAATGACTGCTCTCATATGTGGGATATAAAGGAAACTTGTAGGGGAATATCAGATGCCAAAAGGTAATAGAAATGAAGAGCAGGAGAACTTCAGTAGGAAGCTTGGCACTGGGAGTCAGGTAAGGGAGAAAAGTTAGGGAATGGAACTCTAGAAAAATGAAGGAGAGAAAAAGTAACTGCCACAAAGGCAGGCTGGGGGACAGAAAGAAAACTGTGGGCATTAATGTAGGAAAATGAACACTGATAAAGAGACTGGTGTTGGAATGTTGTGTGCCTGAAACTCAATCAAAAATATCTGTGTAACCTTATGAAATATGAAAAGAAAGGAAAAGCTATTTATATAAATGGAGACCAATATTAAATAAACAACTGGAATTAGGAAGATATCAGAAAATGAGCCTTCTACTCAGAGAAAATAATGAAATAAACAAACCTCATGAAACAAAGAAAAAAAAATAACCAAAAAATTAAGACTAATTTACAAAGAATACAGAGAAATTCTTGTGTCTCAAAATCCAAAAAAGCCAAAAATGTGGATAAATTTGGGAATAGAAATAAAATTTCTCTTTGGCAAAACAAACCAAAGTCACCATAAGCAAAGATAAATGGTAAATTAGAAAAAATGGAAAAAATGCCTTTTTTCCCACTTAACATAGCAAAAAGGGGGTCTTAGAGTTCTGATTTAAGAATTTTGAATTTGTGGGCTGGAGCGATAGCACAGCGGGTAGGGCATTTGCCTTGTACGTGTCCAACCCGGGTTCGATTCCCAGCATCCCCTATAGTCCCCTGAGCACCACCAGGAGCAATTCCTGAGTGCAGAGCCAGAAGTAACCCCTGTACATTACCGGGTGTGATCCCCCTGCTAAAAAAAAGAATTTTGAATTTGTGTATTGTTTTAAATTTAAATAGAATCTATGAACAATAATAAAAATACCAGAAATCCAATAGAAATACAGGCAACAACCATGAATAGACAGAACAAAAAAGAGAAAAATAAATGAACCTTAGCAGATATGAAAAGATAGATAATTTTATTCATAGTGAGATTACACAAATTTAAAGCATATTTTTGAGTCCTTCGGATTGATACCTTGCATAGGAAAACAAAAAATGCTTACATTCCATTCAATTTTGTAAGACAAAATTTTGACAAGAGTTCTGTTGCCAAGATGGTAGAAAAATGGAGTTATTTTGGTTATGGGTTTTTTTTCTATTTTTGTTCTGCTTTGTTTTTTGCATAAAATATTCTGGCATCACATTCTCCAGTATCCACTTTCTCCACCATTGTCCCAGTGGCTCCCCTATTCTTTTCCTGCCTCCACCATTCCACTTCAAGTAAGCTTCCTACTGAAGACCAGTTTTCAGTTTCTGTTGCCTTTGGGTATTTACTATTTTGCTATTGTATGTTTTTATAATCTACATATGAGAGAGACCGTTCCGTTTCTGTCACTCTCCTTCTATCATCACTAAACATTATATTCTCCAGATTCATCCACATAGCAGCAAATCACATGATTGTCCTTTCTTCTAGCTGAGTAATATTCTATTGTGTATATGTACCATAGGTTGTTATTTTAAAAAAAATTAATCCAGTCATCTGTTCTTGGAAACTTGGGTTATTTCCTGACTTGGGCTATTGTTAATAGTGCTATAATGAACATATGACTATAAATATTTTTTCTTATTAGAATTTTTGGGCCCTTGAATCCAAGAAATGAAATTGCTGGGTCAGTTGGAAGCTCAATACCCAGTTTTTTTGAGATGTGCTAATATTTGTTTTCCTAAAAGTCTGGGCTAACTGACATTCTCTCCAGCCATTAATGAGGGTTCCTTAATGACTTAATGTTATTGGTCAACCTAATAGAAATAAAGATAAAAAAATAGAACTATATCAAACTAAGCTTCTGCACCACAAAAGAAGCAACATCCAGAATAAGAAACACCCTACAGATTGGGAGAGAATATTTACCCATAACTCATCTGATAAATAATTTATACCTAAGAACTGGCAGAATTTTGCAAGAAGAAACAGCCCCTCAAAAAATGGGGGGAAGATGTACAGAACCTTCCTCAAAGAAGACATATAGATAGCCAAAAAGTATATGAAGACATGCTCTAAATCACTTATCATTAAATCAAAGCAACAATGAGAAATCATCTCACACCAGTGAGACAGGCACACATCACAAAAAAATAGAAACAAGTGTTGTGAATGTGGGCAGGATTCAACTGTTAATTTATGGGTTTCTAATGAATGTGTGAAGCTTTTCATGCATTGTAAAACTGAAAAAAAATAATGTAAACTGAATTGTTACAAATCAGAATAGGGACCATTTATAGTTGGAATTTTACTTTTGTTTGAAACCTTTGAAAATTTTTTTCACAACACTGACTTTTTTGTTTTTGTTTAATTTTGTTGTTTGAGCATACCTGTTCAGTCATGGCTCTGTGCTCAGGAGGGACCCCTGGCAGAACTTATCACATGAAAGGATCATACGTACAACTGGGGATTGAACCAGGGTCGCCAGCATGCAAGGAGTGGTCCTTAAGCCCTGTACTATCTCTCCTGTCTCAGGAGAGATGCACTCCTGAAGAGTGCATACCATTTATTGTTGTCATTTATTTTCAGTGCAAAGTACTTTTTCACAACTAAAAGAAATGCTTAAAAAACAAAGTTTATAATATGAAAATCTAATTATGTCTAAAGAACAAGCAAGTCTTTAGCTAGGATTTAAAATGATATTTGAGAATTAGAAGAGAATTGCACAGTAGTACAATTCTACTACTGATTGAAATGGCAACAAGTTGAGAAAGAAACTCAGATTTATCAGCAGAGTCAGAACTTGTGGGCTGAGGACTGCTTCCATTTCTCTCCCTGTGGTCATGAACTTGTCATACAAGAAAATAAGTTACTAGCACCTATTCAGTCTCTCAGAACTTTCCACCTCATTCTTTTACTCCTAAACCTCTACTAACAAGAGATTCTCTTTCCCCTGCAGAATAAGGACCCTGCATTTCAGCCCAGGTTCACAAAGGCAGAGTGTCCTTCCGCTTTGAAGGGAGCCTTGAGCGGCTTTGGACAGAGCTGTTACTTCGACACCACAGAATATAACCTTTCTTCTCTAAATGCCATTCTAAGAATGCAATGAGAAAGACAATTAATATGAAAATAAATGCATTCTGCACTTAGAAAGGAGAGATTTTGGAGTAAGAGCCTCATTAAATTCTCATTATTTACAGATGAAGCAGTTTGAATTACCTTGTAGGTTTTCTTTTTCAGAGTTTTTTGTTTCCTTCATTATTCTACATGCAATGCTTTGTCATTTTAAGTGCCCAAATTTATAACAAGCATTTAATTATTTTGACAGTGTATGGTGAAATGTGCATCTCACATAAGGAAGACGTGTGCATTTTACAAAACCCTCCCTGTATTGTCCAAGAGAGAAATCTTAAAACCTGAAAGTTTAGTTGGTAAATAATGCCAAGGCCATTAGAAAATAAAAAGGATATGTAGAATTCAGTCATTTTTTTTATAGTTCCCATTAACAGTCAATGTGGTAACAGAATATAATGTTGTAAATCCTTTTGAGTTAAGCGAATAAAAAGGCCATAATAAAGGTCAATTTTACAGCCATCAATTTTCAATGATGGGGTTTTTGGGTGCCGAAGGAAGCAACAAATGCAACCAAGAATTATGGCATCTCTGAAAAAAAATGTTGCTACTATGGCAAGAAGTGCTTTGAAGAGATTTACACTGAAACCCACACTGAGCTCTGCTCCAAAATAATAATGTGAATTCCATACAAATTGTTCTAACCCAGTTCACCGCAGTGAAACAGACAAGCACATTGTCCTAATACAACGAAACAGATTCACATCTGGTGGAGAAGTTAGGACAGTTATTTGAAATATACTGAAAAATAAACAAAATAAATGGTAGTTTCATGAACAATTAATGCTATCCATAATTACAATGTGCAAACGAAGAAGCCACCAGGGGGCAATTGCACAATAATGAGATTTTGGGGCATTAATCCTTCCCTGAAATGGCAAGAATGTAATTTTTATAAAAGTAGTAGTCAAAACAAGAAGACAAAATACAAAGGTGGAGATTTATGTTATTTTAGCTTTTCTTTTTTAATTAGAAAATCCAAAATTAAGATATTAGAAAGGTATTATATAGTTGAGTGATGCCATACCCTGTAATTTCTCCCATCTTTGTCTTCATTTGTCATATATCCCAGTTTAACCTGAGCATTTAGGCAGACTAATAAGCTATCCATATGCTCTTTTCTAATTTATATTTATATTCATATTCCATATCATTGGTAAACTAAGAAGAGTTCAGAGTCGAGATCCATTTGTACAAAAGGCTCCTAGACTAGAAGTGACAGTCAGCGTGCCTAAACAATAGCTCATGAGAAAAAGAGAATGCTGCTTGGAACTAATCATGACCCTCAGTGAAAACATGCAAGGATTTATCATGTATATCCCTTTACCTACTCTCAGCACTCAGTTCTTGTCCAGAGTGATCATTTCCTCAGTACCTGCATTGTAAACCATAATGCCCAAAAGGAGAGGAGAGGGGAGAGATGGGGAGAGTGTGAGAGAGAGAGAGAGAGAGAGAGAGAGAGACAGAGAGAGAGAGACAGAGAGAGAGAGGATGAAAGAAAAGTGAGGCAGGGGGTGGGTGGGAGGGGAACTGGGAACAGTGCGGGTGAGCTATGTATACCGATGAAGGGATAGGTATTGGAGCAACCTATGACTGTCATGAACAACTATGTAACTGTGTGATTCAATTTAAAAAGAGAGAGAGAGAAGTTAAAAGAACATGGAGGGAAACTTGCCAAGACAGAGGAATCCATTAAATTATTTCTTTTTTAAAAATTAATCTTTTCCCGGGGCTGGAGCAATAGCACAGCGGGTAGGGTGTTTGCTTTGCACATGGCCAACCAGGGTTTGATTCCCAGCATCCCATATGGTCCCCTAAGCACCATCAGGGATAATTCCTGAGTGCAGAACCAGGAGTGACCCCTGTGCATTGCTGGGTATGACCCAAAAAGCAAAAAAAAAAAATTAATCTTTTCCTATACTATAATCTTTTCCTATATTACATATATATCCAATATACTTAGAAATTCACAAATTTTAAAGTTTTCATTAAAAATGCTGCAATATTTTAGTGTATTTATGTTTTTAGAATCTTTGTATATGTACATATGAATACATTTGAATTCTACAGTGAATAGTTTGATAACCTATTATAAAACTGCTATAATCTGTCATGACTTAATATTACATTAAAACTATTTTCTACAGAAGTCCTAATAATGGTATTTTCTAATTAAGTGACAAAATCCTAATGATTCTCTTATGTATCCACTCAACCATTATTTACTGAGTATCTACCTTGTGACAATGTGCTAAATGATTATGCAACAAAGCAGACTAAGGCATATTCCCTGATTTTTAGGAGTATTGTGATCATTAGGATATCTTCATACTTTGTGTCACACTGTAATTGATGGCTTGTGCCAGAGAACAATAACTGCCACATTCGAGAGAGCTCGGGAAAGGCTTTACAGAGGCAGGAACGACTAAGGTGGCCTATGTAGAATGGATGGAAGTTAGTAGGACAATCAAATGGAGACAAAATTTTCAAGAGAAAAAAGAGATGCATAAAATGTACAAAAGAGATATATAAAATGATGACCAGACTACTCTCTGGTGGTATGATGGTATGGCCAGATTAGAAAGATTAAGTGCCCTCAACTTAAAACAACAAAACTATTTGTTGTTTGGTTTAGAATCGCTGCAAAACTGACAAGACTGAGATTTCTCTGATCAGTGTACTTTCCTCTTTCTTTCTCACATCCAACTTTATAAATACTAACTTTATTTACACTTCTCACTTTTTCCAAGTATGGCTATACCCACTGGTTCTGGAGTGACCATTGATGTAAAAAAGATGAAAATAAAATCACCATAAGATGGTGGACTGTCACTATTTTAAATAAACATTTCAGAAAGGGCACTATAACTCTATAACTTAAAAAAGGATTAGGAAAGAGATATAACTGAGTGTCTGTTCTAAAATATGCTAGTTTTAATTAAAAGGAGAGAAATAAAAGACATTAAACTTGGTAGATATGATATATGTCCTTTAGACACAACATGTTCAAAGTTATCCAATGAGCAACTCTTAAAATCCACAGTCTCTAGTACAATAGACAGTAATGAAACCTGAAGGGCTGTTAGGGATTAGGTGTGAAGAACTCTTCAGGGACTCTTGAATCTGCACATCAAAGACATACATAACACATCACTATTCTCCATGTCTCCTTGGAGCCATTTGGATTTATCCTTTTATTACCTACTTAGAGATAGTTCACCTGACTTTGGAGTTATTGTCAAGAGTAAGTCATTTCAGTCTGATTCAAGACTTGATACTTTGACCTCTAGGGTTTCCTTCTCAGCCACAATTTTTCGCCTCTTTTAGAGCTGATGACTTGCCTGCTGTTTCAATAACACTTCCCCTTTAACTGGATCTCTCTTCAAAAGTGATGCATAGTTCAAAGAAGAGCATTCTAACAATGGCAGCACTAGCTGTCATTTACCATGCCAGGAATAAGAGTGACGTTCCCCCCAACGCCACACAGTCACGAATGAGTTGCCTCTGCACTCTGCAATTCTGAGACCCAAGCTGATCTGCCTTTCAGTCTGAAAGGAAGCAGTAGTAGCAACTGTCTACTAGGTCAGGAGCTTCTTCAAGCTCTGGCCATGAAGAGTTGTGCACATCTCCCAACTGAGAAAGAGCTCTCTCCCTGTACTTGAGGGAGGGCACTCAGAAAGCAAAAGCAGTGTGATTGTACAATTAGATGACGGGCAAGTAGATGCTCTCCCCTGATAAGAAGCACCCAGTACTGCATTTGTCAATTTAATATGAATCATTTTAAGCTTTTAGTGCCTGATAAGGGAATTAAATTTTACTTGGTTATTTCCATAGAAACTAAAGAATTTGCAGAGATAGCTGGCATTTGATTTCTTAATCACATCTTCCCAAATGTTCCTTTTAAAAAAAAAAAAGAAACTTGGTTTTTCAAGGACTGGAACTGGAAGTGGAAGAACCTGATGGAAAGAAATGAATTACTGAAAACTGATGTAATGTATTAATCAGCTGCTATTTTACAAATTAATCTGTTTTTTTATAAACTAGGTTCAAAAAAGAAATGTGCCAATATGTATGTATACATAAACTGCCTCCAGATTCCCACTTGTGGTAAACATGCCTAAATATTTTTCAAGCTATAAAAGGAAACCCAAATAAATACCAGCTGTGCAGGTTTATCTAGGAATAGAAAAATATGAAATGAAGGAAAAGAATGTACTACCGCATCATTAGTGTAAAACAAAAGTAAAAGATTGAGAAGAAGGAATAATATGTTCTGGGATTGAAGGGATTAGGAAGTCACCACTTCGTTTTATACTAGAATTCTGTCCTGGTCATTATTCACGTGGCTGATAATGCAGTGATATAGGGTCTATAGGTTAAGAGGTAATTCCGCTTTTCAGATCTTGTCCCTCCTGCCCACCCTCCTTTCTCTTTCTCTGCTTCTCCATCTGTCTCTGTCAGCGTCTCTCTCTGTGCCTTTGTCTTCCTTTCAGGCACTGTGTGTCAGGTGTCCATATGGGTCTTCATAGGTTCCTTCTGTCCTCTTGTATGCCTTTAAATTTGTGTACTTGTCTGTCTTGCTCTTGCTCTCCATCCTTCTCTCAGTCTCACTAGGTTTTATCTGCTCACGCACCCAACCCCCAGTCCCTCATTCAGACCATGCTCCTTCCAAATGAGCAAAAGCAAACAAGACAGCCCTATTACGCCTTATTTACATAACTTCCCAGAGAACAAAGGGATAATTAGATTGAATCCGGAGTTTAGACTCCCCAAAGAGAAAATCTAATGGGTCCAGGTTGAGTCAAATATAACATTTAGTTCAAACAACTGAGGTCATGAAGGGCGCATGGCATCTTCTACTTTATATACAGCCCCACATGTTGAGTGGGAGGGGAGGAGGCTGTCCTCCGGCAAGGAGGCCTGGGAAGAAGAGGTCCCACCACGCCACTGTGACCTCATTCATGAAGATTTTCCCAATTAAGCTAGTTCAAAGAGGTGTTCTACTAAGCACTTAAGTATGTGCCACTGACTTTGACACTAGTTAGTTATATGACCTTGATAAAACTGTTTTCCTCTTTGATGCTCAGTAATAAGAACTACCTCACATCACTGGATTGAAGATTGTGTGAAATTAAGTGATAGTGTTTATGAATGACTATGGCACAAGATCAATGCTCAGGAAGGGCAATCTAAATGTTGCCCTTTTTGCTGTTCTGATGTTGTCACTGTGCCTAGTCTCTTAAAGGACTTTATATCAGCTGAGTATCCCTCTTAGTATAACTGGCACAGTACCAAACAAATCAGGTGTCTAAAAAATGTCCCTGCTGATTAATCAATTAGATCTATACTTAGGAACCCAAAAACTAAAACCCAAACAAATGTTTTGCATATCTCATCCCTCTTGTAAAGGAGACTTTTTAATGAGCAGATCCTATGCTTAAACTTCAAGTAACGGTAAGTGACTCAAGAGACTGTCATGATTCGGGGATTTTCTTTTACTTAAGATGATAGTTTAGAATGACAAAAAAAGTATAAATCCTGGAACAAAAAGTACTATTCACATACATAATGCCACATATATTAAACCCTATAATATAGTTGCAAGACTTCCAAAGTATGACTTACAATTGTTCAGAGAACAACCAGCCCCCTTCCTCAAATCTTTCTAATATTTCCAACTACCTATACAAAACATCTTTACTTTGTTTCCCTATGCATCCATAACATTGGTCACAATGTCATAAGATAGAGGTGGTACACACACACACATACACACACACACACATGAATAAGCAGAGTGAAAATTTTGTATGAACTTGTGACCAAGCACTTGCACTGGGTCTCACGTTTCTAATGACTCAACTTTCTGTCGGTGCTCTGTAGGAACCTGCTCAAAATTTTTTGTTGCTTTTGAGCAAGGAATACTACACTCTCACTTTACACAGGGTCTAGCAATTATTCAAGTTGATAGACAATATTGGGTTGCCACCAGCAACCAACTACACCCAAATATCTCAGTTCATTCAAGCTACCAGAAAAATGCCACAGATCATGTAGCTTATAAACAACTATTTTAAAAAATATTTATTTGACTTTTGAATTCTATCTAGCTGTTCTCAGGACTTACTTCTGGCTCTGCACTCTAAAATCACTCTGAGCAATGCTCAAAGGACCATATCAAATGCCTGAGATGGAACCTGTGTTGACTGTTTGCAAGGCAGGCACCTTGTTCATGGTGCTATTTCTCGGCCCCACAGCTAATTTATTTCTCACAGTTCTCACGATGGCAATACCATGATCAGGAACCAACACAGATGGAGGAAGGCCCTCTTCCAAACTGCAGAAACTTTCCTCATATCCTCATAAGGGGGAATGGGTATGAGAAACTCTGTAGGGTCTATTTTTTAAGGCCAAGAATGCCATCCAATATCTACATCTGAACATGTCCCATGGGCCCCACCTCTTGAAATCAACACAAGGTACTTTAAGATTTCAATATATGAAGTTGGAGGGAATATAAATATCTAGACAATAGCACCAAACAGACAGGACCACATATAGAAATGTTGCATTAAAATAGCTGTGAAGGTTCTTCACCTCTCCCTGAAGATAGGTTTTCATTAAGATATAAACATTTCTATAGGCCACCAATACCTCTGAGAGTTCCTTGGAAGTTTCTTCTCTCTGAACTTGATTCTGGCTGTGCCTCTCCCGAAGGATTCTAACAATATGGGCGAATGTCTAGTTCGACTGTTTATCTTCTTTAATTCCTGAGATCACTGATGTCTCTTACCCACTTACCTCTCAAACTGCAGCTTCATATCAAGGTTCCTACTTGTGTAGCTCAATTAGATTCTTAGTTTGGTGTATTTATTGATAAGAACAGGTTTCAAGTCAAAGCATGGCAATTTACTAGTAATAAAAATAGGTCACCTAACAAGCTATGACAAATATTTTAAGGGTAAATGTTGACATGTTAAATCCTCATTTGCATGAAGAGTTAATAAAAAAATTAATCTAGACATTATAACATGCCTCTACTTGGCATGTTTTTCCTCTCACCCATCATTTTCATTATATTTTATTGTAAGAGTGGTGATCTTCAATTCAAGCCCCCTGTCTCCAATCATAATATATGTTCTCACTTTCAAAGAAAATTTGCTCTTGTCACATAGGAATCCACTGTTATTAGATTCTATTGCAATAATTTATTAATATCAAGTCCATTAAATGATGACACACTAGGAGTTGAAAATATATACCGATGAAATAATTTTGTTTCAGTTTTTTTAGTCCTTTTAAAATTATTTGGGAGCATTAATAATTTGAAAAGATTCCAAAAAATAGGGCAAACATTCGAGACTAACAAAGACCATCAGTAAGTATGTCTGAGTTAACAAATCTGAATTTTCTTATTAGTTTCAATCTTTCTCTGCCCCATCACATTCTAAATGCCTCTATTAAAATTAGATAAAGACTGTAAGGTATTAAAAAATCAAGTTAATGAGTAAGAATAAGATTTATTCCTTTCCACTAAATTATGCAGAAACTCACTTTCAAATCACATCCCCCATGTTTAAGTCTTTTTAAAGTCTTTTTAGACTATCTTAGTATAGTATAATACCCCTGCTCACTTCCTAAAATTTAAAAATGTTTTGCAAATCTTTCTTGGCTCCGCATAATACTCATGGAAAAGACAAAGTCCTTAATACTTTTGAACATTCACCAACCATGCATCTTTGTTCTGTCAAGCTCTCCTGCCATGACTTGCTCTTCTCTCAGTTCCTTTGTTCTTATAATTTCTCAGTCTGGTATAGAAAATGCACAGCCTAACCTAAGCATTTAGCACCCTGCTCAAAGAATGCTAGCTCAATTTTCTATAGTAGTTACAGTAAAAAATAGCTTCAGTTTGCAAATAAAAGAACAAGTGCTGAACTGGGAGGGAAATTTGTGCTGTGTGTTTCTGTCAGTGGGTATGCATATACATATGCATATACACTTTTAATAAATATATTCAGATATCTATAAAATCTACAAAAGAAGTGGAGCTTCAGTTCCATGCCGCAATCACTAATAACTCCAACCAAATGCATGATTCACTGTTATACCTAACTTTTCTGGCATTTGAAGTGGTAGCTCTTTAAGAATATACAAAACATTTGTGACTTTTAAGAATTATTTTGAAGTGGGCCAGAGCTATAGTAAAGTTGGTAGGGCATTTGTTTGCCTTTCATGCAGTCAACCCAAGTTCATTCTGAGTCTCCCATATGGTCCACTGCACTCACCAGAAGTTATCCGTGAGCATAGAGCAAGAAGTAAACTCTGAGTATTTCCCCCGATGTAGCCCCCAAAGCAAAAACAACAAAAAAGAGTCATTCAGAAGACAGACATTGGGCAAGCTTCTGCCAGTACTGTTAATACACTGTGCTATAAAGCCATGAACGATGCTGTATATGAGTTTGAGTCATCTTTGGTGACTTCCATTGTTCACAAGACAAAAATCAGACCTCACTTGGTATGAACCTACACTTAGCCTAATTTTCAAAAGCATACCTTGTATGTTCTGTGCATTTTAGGTGCCACTTGTTACATATTTATCTCTTAGCTTGAAATCCTGACTTTTGCATCATCAGCTTTGTGATTCTGGGCTAGGACTTCGCAAGTATCATTTCTGCATTATCAGTGTCTTTTTGTACTGTTTTGCCAAAAAGAATAGATGGGGGCTGCAGTACTATAAAAAGAGAAAGGAAATTTCTCCTTTCTACTTGCTACCGGGTTGCACTCTACTACCATAGATACAGGACTGGAGCAATAGCATAGCAGGTAGGACATTTGCCTTGCATGCAGTTGACCTAGGTTAGATTCCTCCACCCCTCTCGGAAAGTCTGGAAAGCTACTGAGAGTATCTAGCCCGCACAGCAGAGCCTGGAAAGCTACCCTTGGCATATTCTATATGTCAAAACCAGCAACAACAAGTTTCACAATGGAGACGTTACTGGTGCCCGCTTGAGCAATTCGATGAGCAACAGGGTGACAGTGACAGTGACAGCCCTTGCAATGCTATCACCCCAGCAGTTTTTTCTTCGTATAGAAGTAGCCAAGTTCCATTTGGAAATTTTCTACTGTTTTGCAGAACCAGATATAGCAGGCCTCTGAGAGATATTGACATTGTCACCTAGTGCCCCCCCCTTGTAAGTCACCTAGTGAGCTCACTGGACTCTTTCCTCAGACTTGAGGTTCTAATAATTTCAGTGTCTCCATTGTTTAGATCTCTACAATTACTACTTTGCTAATAGGTTACTGCCTCCACCTTTTTCAAACCAAGTTTATGTCTAACATAAATTCTTTACAGTAAACTCAGATTGTTACACTAAACCAATAGGCATGTTTTCACTGTTTTGATACCTTGGTATTTTTTGTATGTCCTCTCAGAGTATTCATACATTTTTCTGGAGACATGCTTAAATATTCCTTCAATCACTGTATCATTGTCATCACTGTCATCCCGTTGTTTATCGATTTACTCCACCGGGCGCCAATAACATCTCCATTTGTCTCAGTCCTGAGATTTTAGCAGCTTACTCATTTTTCCCAATGATTGGAGACTCTTTTCAGGGCCAGGGGAATGAGACCTGTTATTGTTACTGTATTTGGCATATTGAATACGCCACGGGGAACGCTCTTCCAAAATGTTCCTTCAATACCCATCTTAAATATTATTTCTTCCAGGGTACTTTTCTTGATCTCCTTAAATAGAATGTGAAGAAATTGATTTCATTTACCCATCATTTAGCCATTGTTACCTAAGGAACTTGTTTTAAAATTCCAGAACAAAGGACTCCTCTAGAAATGTTTCTAATTTAATAAATATGTCCATCTAAAAAAGACAAAGCTCTTTTATGTTAATTTTATAAGCTTAATTTCACAGGTATATTCCCTCCAGTAGCATGTAATGGTGAGTCATGGTCAAGTTATCTGGGAAAATGCTTGCCTTTAACAACAACAAAAATATTCTTCAAGATTCTATGTGCAATTACCTAAAATACAGATAGAAGTTTGACTAAAGTCATGATGATTCTTTTTATTTTATGCCCTAATACCTTGTGTTATATTAACCATATGACAGCCCCATTAATAATATCAGCACTGGTATTTCTGGATTTTTCTTGACAGATTCTCTTGTTGAACAATGACTGAGAATCTAGCTGGAATATGTTTTAAAATCCCAGGAGAACTTTATTCTAGTTCTCAATGGACGACCCTTTATCACTAAAAACTGTATTACTACTGCTTGAGAGATGGCACACCTAGCTATCAAATCAAATTCATGAGATACAGTTTATATAGTCCACTGAACACCAAAACACAGGTTAAAAAAAACACTTGGCCAAAGCCAATGTTGTACATAGATGGGTCATTAACATATGAAAGGGAAAATGAGATTGTGAGTTAGCAGCAATACTTAGGTTTGGTGGTAGAACTGAATGAATAAATGTACAATTTTATATTCTGAAAAACAAAAATATATAAGGAAGATCACTAAAATTACAGTTTACCATAATGTTGGTATTGTCAACTCACCATAACTTTGGTGTTTTAATAACTTGTAAAAGCATAGCCTCAGTGATAACTAGAAAGACATTAAGGAGAACAAATAAACTAGGCATCTACATTTTGTAGATGAGATAAATAAAATCCAGGGCTATAGTGAGGACCAAAGTGATAGCTCAATGAGCTGAGCATATGTTTTGCAGGCAGCAGGCTCAGGTTCAATCCCTGGCATTGCATGGACCACAGAGTTCAGCTTAACCCCTGAGCATTATCGGGTACGACGACCCAAAGAACACAACAAAATAAAAAATGTTGGGACAAACATACATGAATAAAAACAGTGGTGTGATGCCATAGGCACTTTGGTCGTAGGTGGTACTGTCACTTTGTACGTCCATACCATAAATTTTAATGCTATTGTAACCATTTTTTCATAAACTATAATAAATTTTTCTTAAATTAAGGGCCAGCAAGATAGTACAGAGAGTAGAGTATCTTCCTTGCATGTGGCATACCTGATTCAATCCCATGAACTACATATGGCCCTGCAGTCCCCACCAGGAGTGATCCCCTAGCACAGAGCCAGGAATAAGCCCTAAACAGAGTCAAATGTGGAACAAAAGACCCCATCACTTTTTAGATAAAATAAAATTTTAGTTTATCTCACTAAATACTAATATCAATAATACAATTGTCTATCTAGTTCCTTCATTTAATTTTTGTCTCTCTCTAATATGTTCAATACTGCCATATTTTTCAAAATATATATGTGAGAGATAATGTCATTGAACTGGAATACTGTCACAAGATAAGTTCTCTGTTGCTAGATAAATGCCAAGGTAAGCTAGACATCTATTGAAAGTAAATGTCGAGGCAAATTGAGAAACATTGATCGTAAGAAAATGTTCTACTACAGTGGCTTCATTTCTGTTATACCAAATGATGCATGTTGAATGATCATTTAATAGAACTTAGTTTAGTCAAGTTAAAGTAGCTCATAGCACAATAGAGCAACAATATTCTAACTATTAAAGAAAACCAAACAGAGTTATATGCAGCCAATTCAACTTACAGATTTCTATATACATAGATAGCCATATATTTAAATAAAATGCTAGTTTTTATTTCTCCAAGTTATCTGTACAAAGCTTTCTCAATAGCAGAGACTATTTGTATTCCAACTATAACTAAAGGCTGGATAATTTGGTTTGATGCTTTTTCAATCTCAAGATTTTTTGTACTATGTTTTAGATATATCCTAGCACATATACACACATATATTATATACACATATCATATATGTGTATTAAAATACATGCATTTATTATGTTCATACATATTTGTATGTGTAATTTGCCAAGAAAAATTACTGAATGCTTTTCCTACTCTTACAGATAAGTAAATGTGCCAGAACAAGTGTGTAGGAAAAAAAATTCTAGTCCAGATTTTGAAAATGCAACACTTTGACCTTTCAAAAATTGGCTCCCAAAATACACATTTGCTATTTTGAAAACACATCCAAATTTTTAGTGAGATGACAGCTCACTGAGCAAATTCATTCAACTTAGCATGGTGGGTTTTCCAAGCTGGCCTAAGTGAAATCACATGATAGATCCAAAAACAGGAGCCTTCTCAGATTTGAGAAAAAGTATGATTCATTAAAGGAGTCCCATCGTGTACTGGAACTAATGGAAAAATAAAGGAAGGTCATATCACTGGAGATCAGTTTTGCTTAAGGAGAAAAAGGAATACCAAACCAAAAAGTACCCAAATTTTTCAGGCTTAAGTTTTGTATTATAAATTAAAGTAACTTCTCTCGAACTTCCAAGTTCTGAAGGACAAAGAGAGTAAAAGAAACAGAATTTATCTGAAAAATAAATAGATTTTGTAGTTTGAGATAATGGCAATGATAAAGATGCTAAGTAAATCTGAAAATGTGTAAAAAGGCAGTAACTTGGGGCTGGAGCAATAGTACAGCAGGTAGGGCATTTGCCTTGCACTCGGCCGACCCAGGTTCGATTCCCAGCATCCCATAAGGTCCCCCAAGCAATGCTAGGAATGATTCCTGAGTGCAGAGCCAGGAGTTAATCCTGAGCATCGATGGGTGTGACCCAAAAAGCAAAAAAAAAAAAAGGCAGTGACTTAATTTTCCTGTGATAAAGAACAAAGAGGGAAAGGCATAATTGTGATATGTATGTGAATTCACTACTAAATCTAAAGAAAAACATGTTTTATTAGATTTTATATAAACAGGTTTCTATTTGTATACTAGTACATTATCTAATTATTTAAAATAATATAGGTTCACAGGGCCAGAGAACCCAGGGGTTTTTTGTTTTGTTTTGTTTGGGGGGGGGAGTTCCTGCTTTTTTTGTTGGTTTGTTTGCTTTTTTGGTCACACCCGGCGATACACAGGGTTTACTCCTGGCTCTGCACTCAGGAATTACTCCTGGAGGTGCTCAGGGAACCATATGGGATGCTGGGATCCTGGGCATGTGCAAGGCAAACGCCCTACCCGCTGTGCTATCACTCTAGGCCCCAAACCCAGCTTTGATCCCTGGCACCATACATAGTCCTCTGAGATCCTCCAGGAGAGATTTCCCCCACAAACAATAAAACAATAATGAAGATTCAGGTGTCAGAGTCTCTTGCCCCTGCGCCTGGCTGTCTTCACCAGGGCCCCTCAGAGGGGGTGGGTTGAGTTTCCCTCCCCACCCCCAACAGAGCTCCCAAAGCCGAACATCTCCGAAACCCAACCAGAGCTATGCTCAAGGCCCCTCTCCACACGTTATGACAAGCCTCGTGCATGAAGAACCCAGCAGAAGAACCCAGGTGTGCGGGACCCGGGGCTGAGATCTCCAAGCCTGCTCAGATCAGGACTGGGCCTCTTCTCCCTAGATCCCCCATTTTTCAGTAGCTAGGTGGTCACACCCAGAAACTGCCCCTGGAGCCATGTGATCCCATCAATGGTTAACATCCAGAGACTATAAAACATCTTATAGCCTAATTGTCCCTCTTGGAGATCCTGGCAAGCTACCGAGAGTTTCCTGCCCACATGGAAGAGCCTGGCAAGCTCTCCGTGGCATATTCATATGCCAAAACCAGTAACAATGATGGGTCTCATTCCCCTGACCGTGAAAAGCCTCAAATGTGGCACCATTTGGAAGGACAAGTAAAAAGAGGCTGCTAAAATCTCAAGGCTAAGATGAATAGAGACGTGACTGAGGCCGCTTGAGAAAATCGATAATCAACGGGATGATGATGATGATGATGATGATGAAAGATTCAGACATCCAGTATATTAATCTATTAGATTACATGTTAAATAACCTTGAGTATATGGTTTCACCTCCTTAAATGTTTATTTCTTTTTCTCCAGAAGGTGAGGAATTATAGCACAAATTTGATAAGATTATAAGAAAAGTGAAATAAGTTAAGTTATAGAAACTAGCACAGTCCCAGTCCAAGGTTGTACAACAAATCCCTGTTAGGAAAAGTGAAATAAGTTAAGTTATGGAAAAGCACAGTCCCAGTCCAAGGTTGTACAACAAACTCCTGTTAACATTTATTTCCACAAATCAGTAATGACTAGTTAGCCAGAGTAGCAATCCAGGAACGGTACTTTTCGTAAAAATCCCAAGATTAGAGAAATAGCTCAACTAGATGAGTATTTGCTTTGTGTGCTGAAAGTCTGGGTCAATACCCAGCGCCACATGATCCTCGCTCCCCACCCTGGCACCACGGAGAGTGATCTTCAAACACTGAGCCATGAGTATTACTGTATCACTGTCATCCCGTTGCTCGAGATGACATCAATTTGCTTGAGTGGGCCCAGTAACATTTTCATTCATCATAGCTCTGAGATTTTAGCAGTCTCTCTTTACTCGTCCTTTGCAATGGTGCCGCATTAGAGGCTCTTCAGGGTCAGGGGAATGAGACACATTATTGTTACTGTATTTGGCATATGAATATGCCACAGGGAGCTTGCCAGGTTCTCTCCCATGTGGGCAATAAACTCTTGGTAGCTTGCCAGGTTCTCCAAGAGGGAGTATCCCATGAATGTTGTGGTGTATGTACCCATCATCCCCAAACACACAACACATTCCCCAAGCCCTGAAATGTCTAAAGAAGCAGAAAGGCTACAAGAAGATTGGTTCATAAAACCACTCCCAAGCAATGGATTTTTTTGCCTCCTTTTCCTGAAGGAAAAAGACCACTCATTTTCCCATCCTCACTTAGTTTGGAGAGCTGCCATATGGGTAAGTATAATTTACTCTCACGTAACTTTGTACAAGGAAAATAAAGACCTTAAAAATTCATTTTTCCTTTTTTTGCCCTTTTTATCTATAAGAAGGAGAAACTTTTAAAGTAATTATTTTTAAATAAAGCACAATTGGAGCCTTGAGCAATGGTAGAGTGAGTAGGGCTTTGCATGTGACTGAGCTGGGTTTGATCCCCGCATCCCATATCATGAGCCCCAAGTATTTCCAGGAATATATTCCAAACTTCAGAGCCAGAAGTGACCCCTGAGCATTACTGGGTGTTTCTCTAGGAGCACTGAGCACTATATAATAAATAAAAATTTTTATTACTGCAGGCCTATTAGGGTGAAGCTAGATAACCTATGAATTTATGTTCAATTTTACTTGTGCCTTGAAAGAAGTATGCCAGAGAGAAAATCTTCAAAAATTCTCCCTAAAGTTAGAATTCATGTTGCTAGAGACACCACGTAAATAAACTGCCTCCAAGGACCTGAGCATCTAGTTAAAAGGGAAAATGATCAATTGTCTCTACATAAAGACAAGTGATTTTTCTTTTCCTTTTAATCTAGATGTTCAAGCAACATTGTTCATTTAGATGAACTTGAAAATTAAGACTAAGAAGATGTGATCAGGCTTGAATCTTGAATAAAATTAGTATTCTATCATTTCAATTGAAATATTATTTTAACTAAACAGTAAAACCACTGGGAAAATTTGTAAAAATACTGATGCTTGAGCCCACCTCGTGTGAGATTCAAATTTAATTTGTATTTGATAAGAAGCAAATTTGTCTTTCAGAAGAATTCTTGGTGATTCTACTGAGCTTCCAGTTTTGAAAACTGGGGCCAAGGACAGAAAGCAGTGATAAAGTACTGCTTTGCATGTGGTGGACCAGAGTTTGAGTCACTGTCACTGTCATCCCGTTGCTCATCAATTTGTTCGAGCAAGCACCAGTAACGTCTCTCATTATGAGACTTATTATTACTGTTTTTGGCATATCCAATACGCCATGGGTAGCTTGCCAGGCTCTGCCATGTGGATGCGATACTCTCGGTAGTTGGCTGGGCTCTTCGAGAGGGGCAGAGGAATCAAACACGGGTCGGCTGCGTGAAAGGCGAATGCTCTACCACTGTGCTATCATTCCAGCCCGAGTTTGAGTCACAGCACCAAAATTAAGAAGAGAGAAAGAGAGGGGGGAGAAGGAGGGAGGGAGGGAGGAGGAGAGGGAGGGAGGGAGGGAGGAGGGAGGAGGGAGGGAGGGAGGGAGGAAGGGAGGAAGAAAGGAAAGAAGGAGGGAAGGAAGGAAGGGAGGGAAGGAAGGAGGGAGGGAAGGAAGGAAGGAAGGAAGGAAGGAAGGAAGGAAGGAAGGAAGGAAGGAAGGAAGGAAGGAAGGAAGGAAGGAAGGGAGGGAGGGAGGGAGGGAGGGAGGGAGGGAGGGAGGGAGGGAGGGAGGGAGGAAGGAAGGAAGGAAGGAAGGAAGGAAGGAAGGAAGGAAGGAAGGAAGGAAGGAAGGAAGGAAGGAAGGAAGGAAGGAAGGAAGGAAGGAAGGAAGGAAGGAAGGAAGGAAGAAAAGTGACCAAAAGAATTCATTATAGAGTTTGCTTCTATTTATTGTAGATGTTTCACCATTCCATTTTAAAAAGAAAAGTAGTTTTGCACAAATACCAACCAATCTCCAGCAGCTTGTCTCTAAAGAACTGTGATCTAATATTGAGAACAAAGGCTTGCTTGACAAGTCATGGCTGTCTGCTTTGTTTTTTGCTTCTGTGTTGGATTTTAATAGTTTTATGTTGAGAATCGGAGAACAGAAGGGAAATGAATATAATAATGAACCCTTCTCATTGGCAAACATGATGAACACCTGCCACACAGGCTAACCTTGTACTTCATTAAAATCACTCTATTTGTCATAGTTAGCAAACCAGGCCTATGATACGCTTTCTCTCTATATTTAAATAAAGTCTAGTGCAAAAGAATTCTAAAAATTCCTTTAGGGAGAATCTCATATTCTATCTTACTGACTTTCTGATTTTTGGTATGGCCAAGTCATAAACACAGACTCAGACATAAAACAAACAATAAAACAAAAATCAACCAGCCATTATTATAACCACCCAACTCTAATTGATCATGAAGATTTTTTTCAATGAATAATACTCTGGCTTCATTAGAGTATTGAACAAGCCTGAGGATGTTTTAAAGTACATGAAAATATGGACATAAATTTCTATAGTTTAATAATTGAAGTTATCAATGTTATAAACAAGTTTGACTATTGTTTTCCTTTAGATTATTCATTTTACTTAATCCCACATGCTCTGGCAGCAACAGACTGGGCTTAAATTCCCAACTACATTAGGCTCTCACACGCTTGGTATCAGTATATTTCAGTTGGTATTACCTTTGTAAGGGCACAGAGGAGATGGTGAATTAATAAAAAGATAAATGATTCTGAGTCTTCCTCTGTCAAGAGTCAGAGTCTGTTTCTTTCTCCTCCCCACGCCCTGCATACGACCCCTTTAATCTCAGCATGCCTATTACTTGGTCCTGGTGAACATAATGTGCCAGAAATAATTGCAAATTCTGAGTTTATATATACCCCAGGGGGCCTGGCATGCTTCTCCTTTCTCCATTTCCAGGAAGCCAGCTCTGTCCGTAAGTACAATCCCAGATGAGTCTGTTGGAGGAGTAAGATCACACAGAGAGGAGTTCACCATTTGAGTCTAGAACTCAGTCTAGTATCTAACTGCAGACACATGAGGAAGCTCGGCTGAGATTGTTGTGAGGTAGCTGAGACCAGAAGACCAACTCAGCAGCACTTTCTGAGAAAGTGTTAAGAAAACATATGAGAATTATATTTCGTGAGAAAATCTGCTTATTGCTTGAACTAAGGTTACCAAAACTTTTTTCACTCACTGCCTCTATCAACAAGAAATCGTTACATAAACTTGGGTCTATTGGTATACAAAATCGGTATATAAATAAAATACTTATCAAGAATAGATCAAAGAAAATTTACTTTATATGACCAACACATTGTTACAACACATAGATAAGATATTAAGATTTAAATTATTATTTTTTAATAATTTACTGCATATTTACTTAATATGCAGTAACTGTATAACAATAAACAACTGGTGCATTTTTTAAATACCACTATATAAAACAAAACCTTTTCCAAATGTATCCTGAAGGACAATTCCCCGAATCATCACAAGACAGCAAATAGAGTGTTTTCTCTGGCCATTCCCAATCACACAATTACAAGTAAAATTAAATTACATGTAAACTATATTATTATTGCACAGAAATATAGTAGTAATAGCAAAGGTCAATCATGAAGAAGACACTTGGCTTTCTACGTACTGTAGTCTCCAGTACAACTCAGACTGACTGTTGTTTTGGTCACATTGCACTTTTACATGTGTGCTCTATTACAGATGTCACTGCTCATGTTTCCTTTAATTGTTAAAAAGAAAAAATAGCACCTTCAAAAAAGGAAATAAATTTCATAATTCCTGATAGCATATGGCCTGTGTGCAAACACTGACCCTAACATTATAAACTATTACATAGCCTACCAAATACAACAGGCAGTCAAACATGGTTTGGGGAGGGACATGGAGATTGATTAAATAGGGAGCCTGAAATAGATACTGTTGAATTCATTTTGCCTTTTGTCCAGAGGATGTGATTCCTAAACCTGATCACTGAGCTGTGGTATGAACTTAATTAAAACCTATTAATATGATAGTTATGGAAGGAAAAAGAAATGATTATTTCAGGTTTATGGATGAGAAGGGCTTTCTCAAATGACTTTTTCTCCTTTAGTGCTATTTGTTCAACTCATTTTAGAGCATGTACAAAGGCTCTATCTTGCAAAATGATGAATACTAGAAGACATATTTTTAAAGGAAACTTATCAGTAGTCCATTTCAGAGTGAATTCTAACCGCAATCAAGCTGCATGCATTTTCATCTAACAACTGCATAGCTCCTCTGTGTGATTCTGGCAGTTTTAGAGCACCACTATGTGGTCTG